>NC_137789.1:55953240-56573240 GCF_963383645.1 Muscardinus avellanarius | reverse complement strand
GTAATGCAGTTTCATATTTAATGAGCTGGTTTGTCTATATTCACTGGATATAATGAGTTTTAAACAGTTCTTCCTATTTGCCAACTAATGGGTTAGTAATGCAAATCTCACACCCTAGATGAGTGCAAAACAACAGATTGAGCTTTAAAACCAACATATCGTATCCACTGTATGAGCAATGAAACTTCAACTCTTCTACTTTTTAAGTTTCTGGCACAAATGACTGAAAACCTTCCTTCTCAGCAGCAGAGTAGAGTAGAATCGCATAGGGTTGGTTTAGGTTGCAGTAAGTGTGATTCTTATATTTCAGTCCAATCCCCAGTGGACTGTAGTAAGGATGTTAAACGTATTCCCTTAGCAGAAGAACATAAAGGACATTGTTCTGTAACTCCACTGCTGAAGGATCATCGCTGTTAAGGGAGGAGACAAAACCTTGGCTGTTTTTTCCACCCAAATGAGTACAATAGATTCTTCTGTTTTAGGGAGATATTTTTCCAGGTCTAACCAGCTGCTTAAAAAGCACATGCTGGGAGTTTGGGAGATTTAATTATACTTTCAAAACAGGTTGAACTACCTGGTTCTAAAAATGTCCTTCTTGGCTATATCAGGAGCAATGCTTGATTTACGGCATTTGTTGCATGCCTTTGAAGGAAAAAAAAGTCACAGTAAATGTTAAGTGTCCTGAGGTTGGATCTAGTTATGCAGAAGTCATTGGCTTTTCTTGTACAGGATTTTATTTACAATATAAATTACAGAAGCCAGGTGTGGTGGTGCATGACTGTAATACCAGTACTTGGGAGGCTGAGACAGGGGTATCACAGGTTCATGGCCAGCCTTAGCAACTTAGGGAGGCCCTCTTCAACTTAGGGAGACTCTCTTTCAAAATAAAAGGATAAAATAGGCCTAGGGGGTATAGCATAGAGATAGAATTCTCCTTATATTTCATCTGCAGGACCACCCCATCATACATATATTTTTATATTAGCACTTCAAAACCCGGGGTAGCAGGTGACATACAAATTTAGATTTCTTGCTTCTCCTCTTGTGTATGTGTAGTACTGGGGATTGAATCCAGGGGCATTGTACCTCTGAGGTACACCCCTAGTTCTTTTTTATTTTCTGTTTTGAAACACAGTCTCACTGCTGCTGAGAGTCTCACTATATTGTTGAGGCTCTCCTTGAATCTGTGATCATCTTATCTCAGCCTCCCCCATACTGGGATTACAGGTGTGTGCTGCCAGGCAAAACTTCCATGTTTCTTTTGATTACAAAAGACTGGGCTTACTGTTCTGCATGGCAGCCATGAACTGGAGCCTTGGAGCTGCTCTGGTTTCATCAGGCCCACACTCCCAGGCCACTGGGTCCTCACTGCTTTCTCTTGACTTCCAGAGTTTAAGGCCAGTTTCTAAGACCATTTCTTGTCAAGCTAGCACTAATTTTTAAATTGTTATTATAGAAAAACACTTCTTTTTCTCATGGGAGAGAGAGAAAAGGAAGAAGGCCTTTATCTTGTTACAGACTCTGCTTCATTTACTTACTCCCTGGCTCCGTCTGAGTTTGGGACTCTAGTGTAGGCCCGTCTGTTGTTTGCGGTATGGGAATTATAGTGTAAGTTGAGATCCCAACTCTTGGTGAACTTTGAAACTTCTCCCAAATGCTATGAAAAGCAGAAAGCAGAATTTAACTTAGACATTTATAATTGGGTCCAGAGCTGGGTTTAGTGGCTCACACTTGTAATCCCTGCACTTGGGAGGCTGAGACAGGAGGATCGCACAGGTTCGAAGCCAGCCTCAGCTACTTAGTGAGGCTCTCAGCAACTTAGTGAGACCCTGTTTCCAAATAAAATGTAAAATAGGTCTGAGAGTATAGCCCGGAGATAGAAAGCCCCTGGGTTCCACCCCCAGTACCACCAAAAAAAAAAAAAAAAAAAAAAAAAAAAAATTGGGGTCCAGTACAGAGGAGACTACATCAAGTGATATGTGCTTATATGTCTGTATTATTTTGAATCTCACCATGATGTGTAATTACATTGTACCAATAAAAGTATAAAAAATAAACTTGTGTCCAAAACAGAATTTATTAGTAGGTAACATTTGCAAGGTTGGGCGTTATACTTCCGTGAGGTTATGACAGCCCGTGATGGAAATGACAACGACGATGAGTATCCCTAAGAGTCAGCAATCACCACTCACTAACTGCTGGGACTGTGCTAAGTGCTTTATCTGTGTAATTTCATTTATTTCTTAACAAATGAATTAGTTATATTTCCCAGAAAGCCAGGTAAACTTATATAAAGCCACATAGCTATGGATAGAGGGAGTCCAGGTTTGAAAGGAGGTGACTTCACAGCACAATGTTTTATTGTCATCTTCTAGGTGCTGTTCTTATTTAAGTGAGGGGACATCAGTTAAAAAAAAGTTAAGGTTCCACATCAGGATTATTGCAAACAGTTATTAAATGGTAGAAGTTGAATTGATATATAGGTCTAGAGACTCCAAAATTTCTTTTATACCAGATTGTATTTCCTGATTAAAAAATGATATATAATTTTTTAACAGGAAATATGCTATATCTCTCAATGGAGAAGTGTACATTAAAAAAAATAGAAACAGTGCTTTTCTTTCAGTGGGTATTCAGGGTCTAAGCAAGTGTAGAAACTGAACCTGCTTGGCAAGATAGGGCAGGGATGCTCATAACACTCCACTTCTGGGTATGTTGGGTGGAGATGTATGTTTGAGTTTTAGTCTTTTCATGTTCTCTGCTGAATACCATTGTTTGTTGTACCTATTGAAATATGCAGATGTTTTGTAATATTATGTTCCTGTTTTGGTGAGTTATAATGGAAAAATGGGTTATAAGAATGTTTCCCAAGGAGTCTGCTCTCCTGAAAGGGAAGGTTGCTCACAGCTCGGTGTGAGAAGTGAGTGGGTGAGATTTGTTTCTCACGGGTTATCAGAAGCAAGAGGTACAATCACACTAAGAATGTTACATAAATCACCGTTTTTTAATAATAATATTTAGTTGCTATATCTCTGCAATTCACAGGGATTGTATAAGGTGCTTTCCATAAGTCATCATCAATTCTTACCCTTCCCCATCCTAATAATCCTCATTCCCAGAAGACCAAACTAAAGCTCAAAGCAGGGTGTGACTTGGCCAAGAACACACATCTACCCAGTCATGGAGGAGAGCTTCACACTCTGGTCTTGAAGACCATACTCTTTCCACTATTCCATGCTATTATTATACTATGGGCACATAATTATACAATTTATTCATGAAATATTATCATCTATAAAATGGCTAATTATAGTATTTATTATTGGGGGCTTTTTTGAGTGCTAAATGGCATATATCTCATAATGCATGCAAAGTACCTAGCAGTTTGGCATATAGAAAATTCTCAGTAAGTGTTAATTTTTGTTACATATTTTGTAGCTCATGTGCCAGGATCTGGAAAAGCAGAGACACAAGATTCTTTGCCTTTCTTTATAGAACTTAAATTTCAGCATAGGAGGGAGAGGAAGAACAGATTCTATAAACCTCACCATGTACTGTGATAGATACATATGGTTTAGCTATGGATCCATAGGCTGAGCGACAGGGCAGAGGGCAGCCGGCCATTTTCCCTTTTGGTGGAGAAAATGCTCACAGTTTGCTTATTATCATGGTTAGCCTCTCTTAAGTGTATATTGTGAAAATATTTAATCCAGTTGACTTTAAAAAAAAAAGAGTGTTTTCCTAGAGGACAGGTTAAACAAACAAAAGCTCTTCTATAATTAAAGTGTAACTGTGGCTCAGTACAGACTTCAATCGTGTTGTTGTACCAGGAGAGGGAAGCAGAGCAGAATTGACGTGGACCCCATAGTGGGCAGGGAAGGTGGGAGGAAAAGTCATCACTTACAAGGAAAATCCAAATATTCCACACCCCGTGGAAAGCCTTTCTTTGGCAATTGTAGGACTCCCCAGCTGTGTTCTCGGTCCCTCCCAGGGAAGAGAGCCTGCCTGTTGGCATTCCCACCCACTTCTCACACAGAGCTGTGAGCAGCCCTGAGCTGCCTTCCCTCGCAGAGACGGAGGCCTCCTCCAGAAACACTCTGAGATAATAACAAGACACAGCTACTTTCATTAACTCTTCTAGTCTTTCATTTATAAATATGAACCTATAGTAGAAGATCACAAGGAGCTTGAGGAAAGGCAATTGCATGTAGGATCAAGATAAGCAAAGGAAACAATTGAACCCAAGAGCAAAGAGAAATTGTATCACATATCTTCAGAGAGATTCAAGAGGTTAGTTCATCTATGAGACAGGGTCACACTGCCATAAAAATCTGAAAGTAGAAAACAAGAAAAAGTTCTTAGAAATTAAAAACAAAAGAAATCAATTAAAGAGTAAAGAAAAAGAGTAAAATGAACAAAGCTGAAGACTCAATTAGTGATCTTGAAAATAAAGTGAAGAAATCCTCCCAGGTCAAAAAGATAAAGAGATAAATTAATGGATTAAATTAAAGAAGACAGAACCGGGCCTGGTGGCATACTCTTGTAATCCTAGCATTTGGGAGACTGAGACAGGAGGATCACGATTCGAGGACAGCCTCACGTACTTAGTGAAGCCCTTTGCAACTCAGTGAGACCCTATTTCAAAATAAAGAATAAAAAATAGGGCGGGGGGGTGTCCCTTGGAGGTAGAATGCCTGGGTTCCCCCCTCAGTACCACAAAAAATAAAAACAATAAAATTTAAAAAATAAAAAATAAAGAAGCCAGTACTGATGTCAGAAGGATTTCAAAGAGAGAAAACAGAATATTTAAAGTGGCAGGGAGAATAGTGTGGATAGTTAAATAAAAATAAATAGTAATTTTAGAAGACAATAGGGAGATAGAAAGGATAACAAAGTAATAAAATAAATTATAGAACATAATTTTTCCAATCTAAAGGAGGACTTGATTCTTCCAAATAAAAATGCTTAGTTAGAACAAACTGAAAAATAAAAGACACATTCCTAGAATTATACTGGTGAAACTTCATAACTCTAAAATAACAAGTAAAAATCTTAACTATTTCCAGAGGAAAAATAGAAAAACAAATTATCTACAAAGAAGTAAGAATATTTTGATCAAACTTTTGAAATGCTGACTACTTAAAGACAATAGAATAGTGTCTTAAAGTTTTTATTTTTTATTTTATTTATTTTAATTTTTTGATACTGGGGATTGAACTCAGAGGCATTTTTACCTCAAAACTACAGCCCAGCCCTATTTTATTTTTATTTTGAAACAGGGTCTTGCTAGGTTGATGAGAGTCTCACTACTTGCTAAGGCTGTCCTTGGACCTGTGATCCTCCTGTCTCAGCCTCCCATGTACTGGGATTACAAGCATGTGCCACCATACCTATCTTTGTCTAGGTGTAATAATTTACACCTAGAATTTTGTAAAAATCTAAATTATCTCAAGTTCGAAACAAAGATATTTTCAGACCTATAGGTATTCAGATAATTTGTATCTATTCATTTTCATGATTAGACCTACAGTATTTATATTTATGTCTATGCACTGAAAATACTTTCCTGGAAAAAAAGGAGAATATTCACTCCAGTAAAAGTTAAAAAACATGTAAGACACAGGACAATGTGGAAGTGCAAGAAAATAAGCCATTAAATCCTATAGTTCAGTGTAAATAACTAATGAAATTGTGATTGTGAAGCTTAATGCAATTGTTAAGATAGAGTCCCTTAAAAATTGAAAGGATGCTGAGCATGGTGGCTCATGCTTGTAATCCCTGCGCTTGGGAGGCGGAGACAGGAGGATCGCGCAGGTTCGAAGCCAGCCACACTGGCTTAAGAGACCCTGTTTCCCAAAATAAAATAGGTCTGGGAGTGTAGCCCAGAGGTAGAAGGGCTTCCAGGAACCCCAGTACCACAAAAAAAAAAAAAAAAAAAAAAAAAATTGAAAGGATAAGGTAAATCATCCAGCATTAATAAAATTGAAGATTATGTTAATCAGACTTTGTGGAGTTCAGAGAAGAAAGGAAGTCTCATTTGGGAATAGGAAATTATAGAGACTGATTAATTTTCAAAAACAGAAAACTTGTTTAATTATATGTGTACACACACACACACACACACACACACACACACACATATATATATATATATATATTTTTTTTTTACAGTACCAGGGATAGAACCCAGTGGCATTGTACCTCCAAGCTACACCCCCAGCCCTCTTCTGTATTCTTTATTTTTTTGAAACAGGATTTCACTGAGTTGCGAAGGGACCCACTAAGTAGCTGAGGCTGTCAAGGAACCGTGATCCTTTGATCTCTGCCTGCTGAATGCTGGGATTACAAGCATGCACCCCCATGACCGGCTGTATATTTGAAATACAAGTATTGTAGGTCAAGAGAATAAATTCAGTACGTACAAGCATTAAAGAGAAGAATGAATAAAGATATTTGACAAATCTATGAAGACAAGAAAGCCAAAAAGAACAAAAAGCACAACAAACAGAAAAGATACCAACAATGACAGTAAAAAGATCATATTTAATAATTTCAGCTACAATAAATAAGCCTGAGTTAAAATTTTGCATGAAAAGATAGGAACTCTAAATAGTTTAAAAAATAGTCACACAAACTAAACTTCACGTATATGCTGTTTGTAATTGGCATCCTAAAATACAAATGAAAAACAATTTTGAAATGAGATCTACATAAAAGTTATTACAAACAAATTGTAACCTAAAGGAGGCCAAAACATTAATGTAATATTAACCAAAATTAGATTTAAAGCAAAAGGATCTAATGGGACAGAGGATAATGTCTTATACTGTTTTTTAAGCTTTTGGAATTTATTGATTTTTTTGTGAAAAATAAAAACTTGCATAATCAATCACTCCAGAAAAAGTCACTGAAGAATCTTTTTTCCTGCTTTTTGCCAGTACCAATCCTGATCTTTCCAGTCTCCCAGATGTTCTTTTTTTCCTGTAGTGTTCTTTTCCCTGTTTTCTTGAGGTCTTTTCATATAGGCATGTCTTGCAAGACGATGTTTGTGTTTATTTCTTTGCATAATCCAAACATTTGTAAAACATGCCAAAGCCAATTAGTTGTCCTGCCACCACCAAAATGGGTTCTGAGTCCAAAACAAAGATTGTGGCCAATGTAGTCTGATACCTTTTGGCTAGTTTCCCCTGAATTTCTGTCTAAGGTACTGCTACCTTCTCAGGGGGCGGGATGTCAGTATCTCTTTGTTTCCTTGGAAGTAGTTGCTTGGCCATTAACTCCCTGATGCTGATAATTACTGTTTTTCATGATGGCAGCCAATCCTCAGGCAGCCAGAGGGTGAGCAAAAGAGATCTACTGGTTATTAATAAAATCTACCAAGACTATATAATGGCTAAGAGTCTTTGTGAACCAAAGAAAAACACTGGGACAAATAAATCTGTTGGAGTTACAGGAAGAAACTGATCAACACGAAGGTAGGAGACATCACTTAGAAATCTGTTGTGATAATTTATCCAAAAACTATTTGAGTTCTTTTGATAAATCAATTTAATTATTACTTATGCTTGCATTATTCTGCTGCTCTTCTTTTTCAGTTTCCCTAAATGCTTTATTAAAATAGAAATTTTAGGGTCTTTTGGGGGGTTGCCTATCATAGCTCCAGTCCAAAGGGCTCTCTTAGTTTTCTGGTTTCAGAGCAAAACAGGTAAGGCTATCTTGATAAATGATGAGTGGGAGGGTTATTTAGATGTTGTTTCTCTAAAGTCAGTGTTCTTTTATCTCACGATTGGGCCATCTAGTCCTTGAGGATGACTGTAGCTGTATTGATTTCATGGATACTTGCTTCGATATAACCTTAATGGTCATCTTATAGTCATTTCAGATCAAGTTATGCAGCTCAGCGCGCTAGGTTCTGGCTCCAGCTGCCACTAGTTGTCTACCATAAAGCAAGTCAATTTCTCTGGGTCTAAATAAACTTGCCTTTATGGGAACAGGGCTAAAATCGATGATCACTAACTTTCTTCTGAAGATTTATTTTTTCTTCTCCATGCTTTTTACTCATGTATTTTAAAACTTTTATTTTATTTTTTATTTATTTATTATCTTTTTTCAGCTTGGCTGTTTATTTTTTATCACTCATTTTGATACCATAAATAGTACAGTCTTAAACTAATTAAAGTTTTGGCTGCATGCAGCATTCAAATTCATCTAGGTAGAATCTGATAAAGTCAGATATAATTATATTGCAGCAATAAGTTGCATACAAACACACTGTATAAATACCATAGCATTAAGATATATCTCATCTTAGAACCAAACACAGCACCAAAATCTCCTCTTGACTCCAGATGTCTCTGCACAGTAGCTTCCATATCTGAATCCATTCACATTGACACTTTTTGAAAGAGCTAATTTAAATGACTCCACACCGTACTACTTCTCATTCTTCCCTCCTTGGCTGTTCCTTTTGTGTTTCCTTTGCAAACTCATCTTCCTCTCTTTTGCTTTTAAGACTTTAGTTGTATTTCTATGGCTTGAACATAGAAAGTCTTGTATTTTCAATTAATACACTCTCCATAAGCAGTAGGATCCAATACTTTTGCTGTATATGCTGCTATATTCTAACACCTCTGTTATCTCCAGTCCTGAATTGTGCCCACGGTTCACACATGCCAGCAATCTATCTACTACCCTGATATCACCATTCAGGTGTTGAGCAGGCAGTTTAAACTTATCAAAATGGAACTTAAAATTTTCCTCATTCCAGTATTTCAGCTGGCTTCTTACCTATGCACTCCCATATTAACAAATAGCAATCTACCATCAACTTAATTCTTCAAGTCCAAAACTTTAAAGTCATCCCTGATTAAGCCTTACCCTAAACCCAATCTATAATAATTCCTGTTAACTCACTTAAAAAAAATAAGATTACTATCTGATCACATCTAAGCTCTGTTGTTACTAGTCTGAGCCATCTGCATTTCTCACATAGAATATGGAAGTAGTCTTCTACCCAGTCCTTTTTCCCCTTTCCTCCCCCTCCCATGATCTAGTTTACTTATAGCTTCCAGCACATTCTTTTTTTTATTTTACTGGTACACTGCAATCATACATTGTGATGAAGTTCAGAGTAATAGAAGTATACATGCACACAGAACTCACTGAACCGTCTCCCTCTCCACCTTCATGTGTTTGTGTATGGACATTCCTTTAAAATGCAAGACAGGTTCTTCCCATGCTTAAAACTCAACTTCCTAATACACTTAACCAACAAAATTATGAAAACCTCCCTTTTTTTAACAATAAATCCTCACAGAAACTGCATCCTATTTGTCTCTCCAACCTCATAGCATAATAATACACTAACACCCACTTATTATCTCCCAGTTTTTGTGGGTCAGGAATTCTGCATATATGTTTAGCTGGTGTTTCTGTTCCTGGTTTTACAAGGTGGCAATTAAAGAAAGTGTCTTGCAAGACTGTGATCTCATCTGAAGCTCAATTGTTAGTGACAAAACTCATGTTCTTGGCAGAATTAATTTCTTTTCCCATTTTCTTACTTGCTGTTGCATGATCATTGCAACTACACATCCTAGTGAGATTCAAAGTGATATGTTTATATATTCACACAATATCTCTGGGCATGTTTTCCTCTGCATTTCACCTTACCACTCCTCTCCTTCCTCCCCAAATGTGCTACTGAGATTGGAAGCGATATATTCAAATATGAACATAGCATTATTTATGCATGCATATCTATGTTCATGGACAGACAATTCACAATTGCCAAACTATGGAACCAGCCAAGATGTCCATTAACAGATGAATATATTTACAAAACAATGGGATATGTACAAAATGGAATTTTACTCAGCCATAAAGAAGACCAAAATTATGTCATTTGCGGGAAAATGAATGGAACTGGATAATATTATGCTAAGTGAGATTAGTCACAAAAAGTAAAATATCGGATATTCTCCCTCATATGCAGAAGCTAGGGAGAAAAAAGGGTCATAAGAGGAACTCAAGCTGAAGAAGGAGAAACCATAGTTGAGCAAATAAGGTGACCTAACTGAGGGGAATGGGAGGAGGGAAGAAGGAAATTTCCTAATATACACGATGTACATTCACAAACATATCAAAGATGAGAAACCAAACATGAGAAAGAGGGAGGGGGGAGAGAATGAGGTGGGAATTGGGTAAGGACTAAATAAATTATGTGTGCATTTATGCCTCTACCATCTTGTACTCCATTAAGATGCATGACTACAATGCACAAATAAAAAAAATGAAAAAAACATAGCATTAATTAGACTGTTTCCTTCCTTAAGCCTCCTTTTCTCACCTCATTCCTCCCCAGTCTCCTTCCACTATTCTATAGTGTCTCTCCTTGTTTTCATGAAGTCCCCCTTTATTATTTTTTTTATTGGTGCATTGCAGTATGTCTTAATGGAGTAAAAGATATTAGAGGCATATATGCACACATCACTTTAGCCCTTAACCCCAATTCCCAATACTACTTTCTACTTTCTATCCAGCTTCCACGTATAAAAGAGAACACATGATTCTTGATTTTCTGAGACTGGTTGATCTTACTTAACATATTGTTCTCTAGTTCTATCTATTTTCTTCCAAATAAAATAATTTTGTCTCCCTTTGTGTCTGAGTAAAACTTCAGTGTGTATATAAACCATGTTTTTTTTTTTAGTTCTTTCATTTGTTGATAAAAACTTAGGTTGGTTTCATAAATGGCTATTATAAATTGTGTTGCTATAAAAATGGGCATGCATGAATCTGTATAGTATTCAAATTTTAATTCTTTTGGAAAGACACTGGGAATTAGTATATCTATCTTGGTTCCATTCCTAGTTTTCTGAGGAACCTCCATATAGATCCCCACAATACTTGTAATAATTTACAATGCCACTAACAGTAAACAAGTGTTTCTTTTCCCCCCACATCCTCACCAGCATTTATTATTGTTTGTACACTTGATGATTGCTATTCTAACTGGAGCTAGATGGAATCTTGGTGTAGTTTTGATTTGCATTTTCCTGATTGCTAATTATGTTGAACCCTTTTTGATGTATCTGTTGGCCCTTTGTATTTCTTCTTTCTAGAAGTATCCATTCAATTCAATTAGCCATTTATTAACTGACTTCTTTGTCTTATTTTTTATTGGTGCATTGTAATCATACATCTTGATGAAGTTCAGAGTCATAAAGGCATACATGCACACAGTGCTTCAATGGGCTCTCTCCAAGTTGCGCCTCTACTCCTCCCTCCCCACCTTCCCAAGTTCAACACAGTGACTGGCTTCCATAGGTTGCCTATATAAATCATGCCCACTGAGGTGTTTCCCTCTTCAAGTCTTCCTCAGTGAGGTCTTCACATTCACTGCATGGAGGTTTCTCCTTCTTTGTCTGAAGTCTCTCCTGTGTCCAGTTTTTCCCTAGTTTCATTTGCAGGGAAATGGATAGAACTGGAGAATGTTATCAACTGGCTTGTTTGTTTTTTGGTGTTAAGTTTTTGCGTTCATATATCCTAGATATCAGTCCTCCGTGAAAGGGTTAGCTGGCCAAGACTCTCTCCCATTCTATAGGCTTTCTCTAATTCTTGATGGTTTCCCTTGGCTGTGAAGAAGAAGCCTTTTAATTTTATGCCATGCCATTTATTGATTCTTGGTTTTGTTTCCTGAGATTTAGGGAAGTCTCACTGAGGATGTCTCTGCCAGTGCCTACATGTTAGAGTTGTTCCTTTGTTTTCCTCTAATAAGTTCATAGTTTCTGGTCTAATTTTAAGATCTTTGAACTATTTTGAGTTGACTTTTGTTCAGAGTGAGATATAGGGGTCTAATACCATTCTTATATGCATGGATATCCAGTTTTCCTAACACCATTTGTAGGAAAGATTTTTTTCTCCAGTGTATAGTTTTGGCACCTTTTTAAAAAAATCAGCTGGCTATTAATTGTGCAGATTTTTTTCTGTTTCTTCTACTCAGGTGGGCTATGAGTCTATTTCTATGCCAATTCCATGATGTTTTTGTTACTATAGGTCTGTTGTATAATTTGACATCAGGTATTGTGATACTTCCCACATGGTTCTTATTGCTAGTAGTTGCTTTGGCCAGTCTGTATATTTTTTTGTTCTCTCATATGCATTTTAGGACCTTTTTTGTATTTGTTTGAAGAATAACTTTGATGCTTTGTTAGGGACTGCACTGAATCTGTAGGTCATTTGTTAGTATGGCCATTTGGACAGTAATTATTCTGCCTATTCAAGAACATGTGAGGTCTTTGCATCTTCTAAGCTTTTCAATTTCTTTCCTCAGCATTCTATAATTTTCATTATAGAAGTCTTATACCGCCTTGAATAGATATCATAGTTTGACCTATCTTTTTTTTTTCTAAAATTCAGTACTGACAGAAACATTTTTGTGGCATATTTTGTGGAATATGAAAACTGACTTTTCAACCTCTTCCACCTGTCAAATCTTTGGAAGAAACCTAACAAAATGTTTGAGGGAGTGGTAGTTGCTGTAGCAACTGGGAGGACAGATGTTGCCCTGAGGTGTCTCAGGGTTATTTAGCATCCTCTTTGTCTTTAGGTATAATCAGCATTTCTGTGTGTCTGGGGCTCTTCACTTACCAATGTGACCTCTTCCTTATTTAGCCGCATTACAGGCACTGAAGAGAAAAAAGAGGTTTGAGAAGCAGCTCACTCAGATTGACGGCACCCTGTCCACCATTGAGTTCCAGAGAGAAGCCCTGGAAAACTCCCACACCAACACCGAAGTCTTAAGGAACATGGGCTTTGCAGCAAAAGCCATGAAAGCAGTTCATGAAAACATGTGAGTGCCATTGGTCTCCCTTTGAATCATCAGCGTCCTCAGAGTTTGAAGAGCCTTTGAAATTATATATGATAATTTGATTATATGTGATATATATGATTATACTCCCTTACTGGAGGTTTGTTGACATATTGAATGGAATGTTTTCTCTGAGGTAGATTAGAGGTCCCAGTGACAAAAGGAAAAAAAAACCAAAAACCCACAGAAAGAAGGAGTTTATTTTTACCTCAATGTTTTCCCCATTTCCCTTCATGATTGTGTGAAACTCCACTGGTAAATACCTTAATTCTATAATTTTAAAAAGACTTCAACATCAACATCTGTGCAGGTGTTAGAGCTGTGGAATGGTGATGATCAGAATCCTTTGGAGAGCTGATAGAATGCAGACGGGACCTGGGTGTGGTGATACCTGCCTGTAATCCCAGTACTTACAAGGCTGAGACAGGAGGATCACAGATTTGAAGCCAGCCTCAGCAATTTAGTGATGTTCTCAGCCACTTAGTGAGACTGTTTCCAAATTAAAAATAAAATAAAATAAAATAATGCTGGAGGTATAGCTTGGAGGTAGAATAATCTTGGGTTCAATCTCCAGCACCACAAAAGGAGAGAGAGAGAGGGAATTGAATGCAGATGCCAGGCAACTTAAAGTAGGATGGGATTTGGGTTTTGTTTGTTTTTAACCAAATTCCCAGAAGGTTCTGATAATACCAATGCTTGAGAACCACTGACAGAATAATAGTTACAAAGATCAAATTTTATAGTTTGGGGGTTATATTTGCAGTTTATAACCCACAGCTGATTATTTCTTAGGTAAATGGCTTTGCCTCTCCCATATCCAGTTTCTTTATCAGTCATTTCTCTTGTATCCACTCTGGAGATAAGAATGGGACTTATTTCATATAGTTGCTATGAGATTCGATGAGATACCAGACATCATGCACTTAGTATAGGCCTGGCACAGAGGACACACTCAATAATCAATAGCAGTACTGGGGCTGACAACAGCTTGGCTTACATTTACACTGGAATTAAGTGCCTGAGACCTGATTCTTTCCTGATACTGGGCATGAGAGTGGAGTCTTGGCCAAGGATGCGTAGGAGCAATGAGAATCTGAGGGATGCAGATGCATTTCCACAGGGTGGGAAGGATGGGAGAGATAGAGGCTGTGGCAGAAGAGCCAGCTCTGTTGGTATTTATTTTTGCCTGGTAAGTTACTAACAATCAACTGCCGTTTTGACAACTTGAGAGGGGTTATTAGATTCATTATAAGGCTCAAAATCCTTTGTGATTTCTAAAACATATTACAAAATGAACCTTTCTCTTCAGGTGGCCCAGCAGCATCACATCATATGTTTCTTTTGAGAAAAATGCACTTCCAGCTTCAGATTTTAGTAACATATTTAATACCCTTTTTAATAAATATATTCATTATAAATATAATAATAATTGGAGAGAAAAGGTGCTAGGAGAGAGATAAAGTATTCCTTTTGATGAAAACATGAAATTATGTCATAGTACTCTGCTTTTTATAGTATATAGAGTCTGAGAAACTCAAAAAAGATGAATTCTGCCAGGACTTGATCTTTTACTGTGGAGGTTACTTAATAATGAGGGATACTGTCATCTCTCTTGTATTCAATCCATTTGGCCTGGTTTCAGAGTTAAGAGGGATGATTTGGAAGCAGGGTATTACAGAAATAATGCAAAACCTGGCCTTTAGACACCAATGGCTTAGGGTGGTGGTCAGGGACCAGTGGGGCTCAGGTGCTAGAAGCTTTAAAGCAGCTGTCCCTCCTGAGCCTGTGACTACCTGGATTCCTTTTTTTGCTTATTCTTCTGAAAGCATCATGGCCTAATCCTGTTCTCTTTATCAACCTTTCAGGGATTCACACTATAGAAAAACCCTCAGGAAGTCAGAATATCAGAGCTATTCAGGGCATCACACTATAGAAAAACCCTCAGGAAGTCAGAATATCAGAGCTACTAGGTATTATAAAAAGAAGGTCTCTAGTCACTATAGAAAGCTGCTTTCAGAAAGTGGCTTGGCTACTGAGAGCTAACATACTTATTTTCGTCATGATGGTGCTTCTTAGTCAATGGTACATCTGCAGAGAGAACATGGCAGTACCCATCTAAATATTACATATGCCCCATTTGATATGATTTCAAATTAGGTCTATAAATAGTGTAGCTATAAAATATCCTGATTTCTAGTGACTCTTACAGGTAATGGGTATTTACTTAGTAGTTAGGATATATGTCTATGTACAGGATTATTGCTTTTTTAAAATGAAAGTAATTTTTTTTTGGAGGTACTGGGGATAGAACCCAGGGACATTTTACCTTTGAGGCACATCCCCAGCCCTAGTTTTTATTCTTTATTTTTTAAATAGGGTCTTATTGAGTTGCAAAGGGCCTCACTAAGTAGCTGAGGCTGTCGGTGAACCATGATCGTCCTGTCCAGCCTCCCAAATGCTGGGAATACAAGTGTGTGCCACAACGCCTGACTTGAAAGTCATTTTTATTTTATTTTATTTGTTGTTATTATTATTATTATTATTATTATTATTATTATTATTATTTTGGTGGTACTAGGGGTGGAACCCAGAGGCTTTCTACCTTAGGGCTATACTCCCAGACTTTTTTATATTTTATTTGGAAACAGGGTCTCGCTAAGTTGCTGAAAGTAGCTGAGGCTGGCTTTGAACCTGTGCGATCCTCCTGTCTCAGCCTCCCAAGCGCGGGGATTACAAGCGTGCGCCACCACGCCCAGCTAAAAATCATTTTTAAAGTTGATAAATATACCACTAGGAATATCTGTTATGCTCCTGAAATATCTAAGAGTATATATTAACTTGACTCATTATAGCTGGGTATGGAGGTGCATACCTATAGTCCCAGGTACTAGGGAGGCTGAGATGGGAGAATTGCTTGACCCCAGGAGTTCAAGACCAGCCTGGGTAAGATCGTGAAATCTCATCTCAAAGGAAAATGACCAACTCATTTTTTTATGTGGGATGGTAGCTACATTCATAATTTTAAGCTAAAATTTAAAAATGTTTCTACAAAATATTGTTTCCCAGGGATCTGAACAAAATAGATGATTTGATGCAAGACATCACAGAACAACAGGATATTGCCCAGGAAATCTCAGACGCATTTTCTCAACGGGTTGGATTTGGTGATGGCTTTGATGAGGTGAGTGACCAGGGAAAACACAAGGCAATGTGGCCGCTGAGAGGACAGCCTCCTATCATGGGTTGAGGCCAGATTCCTTTATTATGTGAAGAAGAGTGATATTTGTTGGGAATGTATTTCTCTTAGGGGAAAAATGAAGTGTTAGGAGCTCTGATTTAAAGGAAAGATTAATACAGTTTAGCAAATAGCCTCCTAATTAAGTTTTTGTCTATTAAGGGAGAAGCAGCATGTGATTATGTAAAGTTAGTGACTTTTAATGGCTGGAACCTAAATAGCCCCATTACGAGGAATCAAGTGCTCACACATCTGGGCAAACAAAGCAGACTGTGTTGCTTTGCAAGGCAAAGGCACATCATGCTCTGTAGCTGTTAAATTAGAGGTTAGGCTGCCTCTGTTTATTACTCAGGCTATGAAACAAAATAAATGTGGGTGACATTATTAACACACACATTCTATTTAGATTAATCAGTCCAGTAATACAGATAGGCTATAATTATAATGGTGGTGTCTACACTATGAATTTCAATTGTTCTGCTCAAAGCAGACATGAGCAGGACTAGGACACATTTAGAAACATTTCCACATCTCAGAGCAGCATAGCAAAGAATCCAACTTCCTGTTTCTATGTGACGCTACATCTAACAAGTAAAGTCTGGCTCCGTGGAGCTCTAGAACATGAAAATCAAATGCTAACAACTTAAAAAAAAATGGCATATATTAGGGGTTGGTAAAATATGGCTTGCAGTCCACATCATTACCTTGGCCTGTTTTTGTATGGCCTGAAAACCAACGGTGGTTTTTACAGTTTTACAGTGTTGTAGAAAACAATAGTGAAGACTTTATGACACTGGAAGATATGTAGCCTTCAGAGGCTAACATTTACTTTTTGACCCTTTTTAGAAAATATTTCTGAGCCAGATGTGGTCATTTATGCCTATAATCCCAGTATTTGGGAAGCTGAGACAGGAGGATCACAGGTTTGAGGGCAGCCTAAGCAATTTAGCAGGACCCTCAGTAACTTAGTAACCTGTTTCAAAAATTAAAAAAAGAAAAATGAAATGAGGTATAGGTTTGAAGTAGAATGATCCTGTGTTTAATCAGTGCCCCAGGATAAAAAACAAAAACAGAACAACTATAAAATAAAAATAAAAAACAAAAATGAAAAATAACCCAACCCCTGGTGTGGACTAACAAGCATATAGTAAGTGCATTATGGTGAGAAGGAAAGGGCTCTGGGCTTATGAGAACATCTGCGTTCTACCATTCATTAAAGACTTAAGTTGCCGGGCATGGTGGTGCACGCTTGTAATCCAGCACTTGAGAGGCTGAGACAGGAGGATGGCACAGGTTCGAAGTCAGCCTCAGCTACTTAGTGAGGCTCTTAGCAGCTTAGTGAGACCCTGTTTCCAAATGAAGTATAAAAAATAGGTCTGGGAGTATAGCCCGGAGGTAGAAAAGCCCCTGGGTTCCAACCCCAGTACCACAAAACAAAAACAAAAACTTAAGTCCTTTTACTATTGTAACCCTTAGTTTTTTATTTATAAAATGTAAACTATTGGATCACTAGATTATTTCCACAGTTTATTATGTTTTAAAATTCTTCTGTAAATAATAAGGGTTTGGTACCTGGAGGCTGAAATCAATGAAGGAAATGACGAATCTGGTATCATCATATTTCCTAAAGGAAACATCAGTATTTTTCTGGTGCTGTTGATAATCATCTATCACTACTGACAATAGTTTTTATATGAATACTTTCATTGGTGCATTGTAGTCTCACATGGAAGTTCAGAGTGATAGAGACATACATACACACAGCACTTGGTGAGCCCTTGCTCCCTCCCCTCTCTCATATGTGATATTGAGATTGGCATTGGTAATTTCACATACATACAAAACATCAGTGGAAGTATTTGTGCACTGCTGGCAATTCTGCGCATGCATTCAGCATAGGATAGCTCATTCTGCCATTACTGTAGCTACTATAATTGTTCCTAATTGTTTCATGAACAGAAATAGAACATCAGAATTCTTTTTTTTTGTGGTACTGGGGTTCCTGGAAGCCCTTCTACCTCTGGACTACACTCCCAGACCTATTTTTATTTTATTTTATTTTATTTTTTTGAAATAGGGTCTCCTAAGCCAGCCCGCGCGGCTGGTTTCGAACCTGCACGAGATCCTCCTGTCTCTGCCTCCCAAGCGCGGGGATTACAAGCGTGTGCCACCACGCCCGGCTAGAGCATCAGAATTCTGATGTCATTTTATTCATATAACCATTAGAAAATCATAAAGCATAAAACTACATCGCCTATGCTGTTTCACATGGTTCAGTGCCACACACCTTTATATTTTCTTTTTTTTTTTTTTGCATAGAGTCAGTTTAATAGAACTCAGATAAGCAGCTTGCTGCAAGTCTGATACCCACTTACTTGATCAGTGGGTGGGAGGTTTAAGTATCTTGATAGTCTCTTGCCCCAGGATGTTATTATTCTCACTTTAATATAAGATATGTGTTTGTGTCTTTATATCAAACTTGAGCATGAGCTCCTTGAATGTAGAGATTATTGATTCAACTTTGTATCCTCAGTACTGGATTCAAAATCTGCCCAAGAGTGAGCTCTTAATAAGTTTGTTGAGTGAGGAATGAATGAATAAATTAAGCATCTACTTGATTGAATACAAGGTGTCTTAGGTCATTTTTAATTGGGACAACCGCAGAAATCGAACAATGAAAAATCTAGTTTTGACTCCCAGCCTCTTCATGAGGCTGCTTAATCTCCACCTGAGGACTTACAGAGCCAGGTCAATATGAACTATTTGAAGTAATCTCAGACCTGGTATAACATGGCCACATCCTTAAGGTCTCAAACTATTGTTGCCTTTTTACAGTTTTTGGTCCATTTTAAATCAGACTCTTTGGAACCATTGTTAAAGGAAAGAAATACATTATGACTATCTTTGAATTGAAGTTTTATTAGCCCAAATACACACATGATTTATACTACTTTTAATGATTGACAAAGGAGCCACAATATCTTTGATTCTTTTTACTTTCAGAACATTATGGTTTTACTTTGTTTCTTGTTTTATTTTCAACAGCATCAGCCCAAATAAAAATATTTATTTCTTCCAATTAAAGTTTCACAGATTCTCGACAGGAGAAAAGAAAGAGAACATATTGGAAAAATGACAGGCAAGGTGTAAATTTCCCCAGAAACTGCGATTATATATTCAGCTAGCACACATTATTTGAATGGCTGTTTACTGAAGTATTATAAGATTAACTACGACAAATTTGCACAACCCCAAATGTTCATTTTTTAATCATTGCTCAGTGTTGCAAAAAAACTTAGTTTTAAAATAAATATTCCATTTCACTGGGTTCTCACATATCAATTGGGTAGCAGATGTTCTTGTTATTGTGTTTAAGGAAACCCACTTTTTGAAACGTTAACTCCATAATTCTTTCTTTCTCCCATGTTCAGGATGAATTGATGGCAGAACTTGAGGAATTGGAGCAGGAGGAATTAAATAAGAAGATGAAAAATATCCACCTTCCAAATGTGCCTTCCTCTTCTCTCCCAGCACAGCCAGAGAGAAGGCCAACCATGTCTTCCTCCACACATCGATCCCGAGGAGGTCTGTTACCCATCTCCACCACCTGTGTTCTCATAGCTTCTCCAAACAGTAGCCAGATCCATCCCCTTTAACACATTTTACAAACACGTACATTCTGTATATAAATCATATCTGTTCTCTTTGCCGGAAGTGTGAATGACACCAGTGACTGATTTTTATCACTTTTATGTTCCAGCTTCTTCCCGGAGGGTAGAAGAAGAGGAGGATGACTTCAAACAATTGGCAGCTTGGGCTACTTAAACTGAAGTGGCATTTTTTTTTTTTTGACACCCAAATTAATGAACTATACATGAGACCTAAGAAATCTCTTTGCCAAGTTCAGAAGTTAACAAAAATTCCACTTTATATTTACACTGGATGAATAATTGTCTTATAAGAATCATAAGTAAAAGTTAAGAAGGTGATATGTGTAGCTGGAGAATGAAGGATGGGAAAGTGCCTCCTGGTCGCATCTTAGAGGTTCCCTACATCTTTAGAGGGGGCTTGTTTATGTCTATTTTGATCACTACTGTGTTTCTAGCCATGGCACAGAGTTGATGCTCTCTGTATATTTGTTGGAATAAAACTGAATGCTATGGACATATAAAACATACAACTGTTTATAACCATTAATGAGGAATACGTTTGGGATAGCTGAGGAAAACGTCTGTCCTATGTGTGTGCAAGGTTGTTGTGTAGACTCAAGTCACCTGTGGTAAATGTAAATACACTGTGTCTTTTTGAAAAGACTCTGTAGAGAAATCTTGTATGACTCTGTGCATAGGATCACTTGAGTCTTGCAGTTTAAAATCTTAAAGTAGCTCTAATTGACATTTATTATGTCAATTAAGCTTGGAATGGGGGCAATGGATGCATTTCCCCAAATGTCTGAAAGCACTAAAGCCTTGCCCTGCTGAGCGAGACTCTCTGGGGTGTGATTTAGCCACTTAGGGAGCTGAGTTCACACTTCTGGGCCATTATGATGCTGTCATGGCTTCAGTGTACTAAATGTGTCGCTAAAAGTATGAGTGTTCATTCTTTTCTGTTGTGGGCTTTCTTACACTTTTTTTTGTTTTACACTTTATGAAATTATTTTGTAAATACATAAACTATTGGCAATTAAAAGTATATCTTGAATAAAATGTTGGCCACAATAATAATAATTATTATTATTTTCTTTGCAGTACTGGGGATTGAACCCAGAGGCATTCTACCGCTGAGCTACACTCCCAGCTCTATTTTTTAATTCTTTATTTTGAAACAAGGTCTCACTAAATTGTGGAGGGCCTCATTAAGTAGCTGAGGCTGGCCTTGAACCATGATCCTCCTGTCTCAGTCTCCCAAATACTGAGATTACAAGCCTGCGCCACCATGCCTAACTGGCCATATTATTTAAATGAAAATAAATTATAGGTATTACCCATGATATATAATAGACCATAAAAGGGAGATATAATTATATAAAGTGTTCAAGTATTCTCCACATTTGCTTAGCAATATAGTGGAATGGAAAGAGCTCTAGACCTGAAGGTAGGAGTTCTCGACCTTATTCCCTGCTCTGCTACACACTTCTAACCTCCAAGTTGATGGTATTAGAAGATAGGATTTTGGGGGAGGCTAGTAAATCATGAGCAAAGAATTTCCAGGAATGAGATTAGTACCCTTATAAAATAGTCCCAAAGGAACTTGTTCATAAACTTCAGCCATGTCATAAAGTTTCTGAGCCGTTGTTTCTTCACCAAGAGACCTAAGGGTTGGGCTTGTTGATCCCTGATGGTTCCATTCTGCCACAGGCCTTTTGCATGTGCTGCAGTTTTTGTCATTCTTCGTGTCCAACAGAACACAGACACTGAATCTCCCTTATTCCTTTAATCCTAGTTAAAATGCCCCATTGTCTTGGGAAACTATTTCTGATTTCCCAGATTAAATTAGATTTTTCCTTGATATTCTCTTATAGCACTCTTCTCTCTTTTGCATCACTTTTCATGATTTATATTATATATTTACTTAAGTGCTTTCATAATTATTGTTGTTTTTCCCTATGTGATAACCTTGGAGGCAGGAACTATATATCTTTTAGCTCAATAGTTCATTCCTAGGTTTCTGCACAGTTTCTCATATACAGTAGGCATTCAATATTTATTAAATGAGTGGCATTAAGTTCTTAGAGTTTTTAGATCATGATACAATAACAGGATCCATATTTGCCTTCTGTCCTTAATCAACCAGAAGACTGGACAAAGGATATAAAACGACAGGTTTGAGACATAGCACCACAGGCGGCACTGGACGGTGATTCCTCACAGGTGGGCAAGTGTTCATGAGCACTTTCAGTGTCCTGGCTGCCCTCACAGGGAAGGGGAAGAAGACCACCTGGCGGTGTCTTGGAAAGGAGGAAAGGAGGCTGCTATGTGGAGAGAGGGAGAGAGCATGAGGGCAAGCAGCCCTAGTAGGAGGGCATGAGCTCTGATCTGCTTGCATCCCCTAGAATTCATCCATCACACGTCAACCTCCAAGTTGATGCCAGAGATGATAGAGGGAAGAATGCTAAAGCAGGTCTTATAAATATACTCCATATGCTCACTAAAGCAATTGTAATATATTCCATATAATCAAGAAAGGAGTGGAAACCATCATCATGATGAAGAGAAAAATGGAGAATGCATTCAAGCTGAAATTGTAGAGATGAAAAATACATTATCTGAAAAGTATAGAATACTATGAATGGTATTAACATCAGACTATACACTGCAGACGATAAAAATGTGTGTACTTTAAGGAAGAAACAGAAGCCACTGTAAATAAAACACGGAGTGTGGGGAAGACTGAGAAACAGAACAGAGCAAGAGTGGGCTGTGAGACTGTATTAAGCTGCCTACTGTGAGCTGCCTACCATGTGGATAACCAGAAACTAGAGTTCTGGAACAGGAGTAGTGAGCTGGGCGAGTGTGGGTTGGAGGAGTTGGGGAGGAAGTAGAATAGAAAAAAAAATCTTTGAGGGAAATTATGACCAAAATATTTCCAAATTTGATGGAAACTATAAAACAATCATTTTATGAGATTCAATATTCCTGTCTTGATATGATTTCTGCTGCTATAATAAAATCCATGAGACTGGGTAATTTATAAAGAAGTTCATTTGGCTCATGATTCTGGAGCTTGGGAAGTCTAAACCATGGAACCAGCATCTTTTTTTTTTTTTTTTGGTATGAGGATTAGAACTGTTCTACCACTGAGCTACACTCTAAGCCATCCCCCTTAAAAAACAAAACAAACAAAACAAAACCTGAGTCTTGCTCAGTTACTACGTGCTCGATGCAAACCTGAGATTGTCCTCCCTCTCGCTGGTATTGGGATTACAGGCATGTGCCATCACACCCAGCTTTGATGGTACCAGAATCCACTCAGCACCTGGTCAGGGCCTTCTTGCTGCCTCATAACATGGCAGAGGGCATCACCTGGCCATACAGAGCAAGCTGGGGTGAAACCACTTCTTATAAAAACCCCTAATGCCATCGTTGGGACTACACACTCTTAACCCCATCTAATCCTAATTCCCTCCCAAAGATCTCACCTCCAAATACCATTAACATGAATTTGGATAGAGTTTCCAACACATGAAATTCAGGAGGCACATTCAAATTTTAAGACGTCAACCAGAAATCTCTATATTATTTGGTAACAAAAGTTATGTGGAATGTTTAAAATGTGAAAACCTCATGAGTGAGAGCTCGTGGCTATTAAACTGTCTCTTCTCACTGTGGTTAGACACACATGCCTAAAGAGTGCAGCTGGGTTTGAAAGGTCTAAACAGTACTTACTAGCAAGAAATTAGCACTTGAAATGAGGCTAGTGAAGGAGAAGAACTAAATTTTAGTTGCACGTAATTTTAAAAAATGTACTCAATTTACTTATTAGAAAACTAATTGTGGCTGAACAACTTGTGCAGGTAATCTTCTTTTTCAAATGTAAAAGTTATGAACACTATGACTATGTATGGATTAAATATTTCAGTAAAAATCTGCATATGGTTTGAGATGTTCTCTAAATGTAAAATACACATTGGATTCCAAATACCTAGTATATAAATAGAATGTAAAATATCTCAGTAATAATTTTATATTGACTACACATTGAAATATTATTTTAGATGTCTTAGGGTAATAAAGCATATTGTTGAAATTCCTTTCACCAATTTCTTTTTATTTTTTTAAACACATAGCTACTAGAAAATTTAAAATTACATGTGTGTAACTCATTATGTATTCCTATTGGTTAATCCTGGGCAAGACAAACGCCTCACTAGAGCAGCTACTATATGAATTGAAGTATTAAAGAAGTACTAAAATGATAATGCATTAAAAGGAATAATAAGCTGGGCGTGGTGGTGCACGCTTGTAATCCCCGTGCTTGGGAGGCAGAGACAGGAGGATCGCACAGGTTCAAAGCCAGCTGTGCTGGCTGAAGAGACCCTGTTTCCACATAAACGTATAAAATAGGTCTGGGAGTGTAGCCTGGAGGTAGAAGGGTTTCTAGGAACCCCAGTACCACCAAAAAATAATAAATAAATAAGTAAAAAATAAAAGCAATAATAAGTAAATAAACCGGGCATGGTGGTGTATTCCTATAATCCTAGTACTTGGGAGGCTAAGACAGGAGGATCACAGGTTTCAGGAACGTAGTGAGCCCTTGCTTCAAAAATAAAATAAAAAATAAAATATGGCTGGAGTTCTAGCTCAGAAGTAGAATGCTCCTGGTTTCAATCTGCAGTACTAAAAAAAATAAAATAAAGAATAAATAATTTTTTTATTATAGGTGACATTTTACCCTGGAAAAAAATGTTTTGAAGTAAATCATAATGCTGCTTTTTCTTTTCTTTTCTTTTTTTTTTGGGGGGGGGGTCCTGGAAACCCTTCTACCTCCGGGCTACACTCCCAGACCTATTTTTATATTTATACTTTTTAAATTTGGAAATAGGGTCTCTTAAGCCAGCACAGCTGGCTTCGAACCTGCGCAATCCTCCTGTCTCCATCTCCCAAGCGTGGGGATTACAAGCGTGCGCCACCACGCCCGGTGTTATGCTGCTCTTTTTTGACAAAAGAAGTGAAACAAGAGTTATGAAAGTTGACTATCTTTAAACTAGAAGGTATTAAATAGAATAAAATATTGATTAAATATCTGTTTCTAGACAAACATCCTTAGTATGGAAAAACTCATGCTTCAAAGCGACAGATTCTGAGATGTGGCTAAAAATTATTCCCATTACTTTACAAGACATCTCAGTGGTAGATCATGATTTGGCAGTGCTGGATAGCTTTCCCCCCCTCTTTACTTTAGTTATTTTTTTTCAAGCATATTGTTTATCAGTTTTTTTGAGGGGCAAGGGGAGCTTATAAGAAAAGCATTTAAGGTAACTTATGAGGCAAACATGGATTCATTGAAAGTGATTTGCATTGTGACCAGAATTGATTTGCTTACAATGTAAATCTAAGGATGTTCAGAAAGAAGGGAAGGTCTGGGGTCCAGGGCAGCCAGAGCCCAGAAACTTCTTATTCTGAGTAGTCAACTGTAGAGGAAAGCAAGTTACTATTATTTTGAACAGCTGTTCTACCCAAGAGTCAACATTCCAGTGTCTGAACCTTTGGCTGGGTGTGGCTCAAGTACCAACCCCAGGAGTCAGCCATTTGGACTTTCAAGAACTGAGAAGCCAGAAGTGGGGTTTGATTAAGTCCTGTCATCGAGCTGACCCTACACAAATCAGAGGGGGTGGATGTGGGCCACCTAAAACCAAACACACCACCAAAGCCATCAATGTCCACCCTGGAACTGAGGATAATTTAATCTTAAATGTAGCCTGTACTCATTCTTGGCAAACAGAGCCTGGGCACTGACTTACTGAGTAGAAATTGCAGTAAGAATTGTTTATATACCACAATGGAATGCGTCTCACTGAACAAATTGGATAATGTGTTAACGTTAGTGAGTCCGGCAAGAAGATAAAGCAAAAACCTAAAGAATCTTGGTATAAGTATATTTGGGACTACTACATTATAGCCCTGGGAAATAAATTGATGAAATGTTAGTCAATTTCTCTTTCATCTCTGCATTTCTTTTCTCTGACCGCCTTAATTTAAGACAGATATTAATTCTTCCGTTGGAGAAATTAGTCTCTAAAACAGCTAAAATCCTACCTTCTCATTCACTTTGCATTATTTGTTTCTTGACTTACTGGAAATTTTATTGCACTATATGGGAGACACAAGCTATTTTTCAGAAGAAAAAGACTTAGTATGCATCAAGGGAGTACAGACAGGACAAAGCAAAGGAGTTGTTACTTGGAAGAGAAATTTAAAAACACTGAGTGAGTAAGGAATGCTTCCAAATAAAAATGATTCCCTAAACAGTTCTACTATTTATAGGCTATTGACATTTGGCCTATATAAGTACACTATTTGTTTATGTCAGGAGAATTAAGGTGTTTCCTTTCAGCAGCTGGAACAGACTCCAATCTAGGCTTCTCCTGTGGAGTGTTGAGGGAGGGACATGTCTGTGATGCAGTTATTTTGGTTACAGAAGTACCACCTCGCAGGGCGTGGTGGCGCATGCTTGAAATCCCCACGCTTGGGAGGCAGAGACAGGAGGATCGCGCAGGTTCGAAGCCAGCCGCCCTTAAGAGACCCTGTTTCCAAATAAAAAAGCATAAAATAGGTCTGGGGGTACAGCCCGGTGGTAGAAGGGTTTCCAGGAACCCTAGTACCACCAAAAAAAAAAAAAAAAAGAGGTACCACTTCATCCTTGGTTTTACTTTCCATGGTTTTAGTTACCTAGGGCCAGCTGCAGTGTAAAAATAGGAAATGGAAAGTTTCCGAAATTATTCATAAATTTTAAATTGTGTATGGTCCTGAGTGTCCTGATGAAATCTTGCTCTGTCTGGCCCAGATGTGAGTTATTCCTTTATCCAGCATATCCACAGTGTATGTGCTTCTTGCCTGTTATTCCCTTAGTAGTTACCTTGATTATCAGATCAAAGGTTACAGCTGTGTTCAAGTGACCCTTACTTTACTTAATAATGCCATCAAAGGGCAAGAGTAATAGTGCTGGCAATTTTATTGCAGGACACTGCTACCATTCTATCTTGTTCTTAGTTCTTTTTTATTCTTTTAGGTGTTACTGGGGATTGAACCTAGGAACATTCGTCTTCTGAGCTACACCCCTAACCTGATTTCATTTTTTATTTTTGAAACAGAATCCCACTAAGATTTTGAGGGCCTCAGTAAGTTGCTAAGGCTGCTGGCCTTGAACCTGCAATCCTCCTGTTTTAGCCTCCCAAGTACTGGTATTACAGGCATTCATCACCATGCCCTGCTTATTTTATCATCGAACCATATGTATAAATTAAACTTTATTATAGGTATTTATGTATTGGAAAAATATTTTAAATAGACTTTGGTTCTATCCATGGTTTCAGGTATCCACTGGGGGATCTTGAAACATAATCCCACAGATAAAAAGGGGAGTACTGTAATGTATACATGTAATGCATATATGTTAAACACAGATTTTATAGTCTTTCTCTATATTAATACTGTGTGTGTGTGTGTGTGTGTGTGTGTGTGTGTGTCCTGCACTAATCTCAAGTTGGCTCCTCTTTACCCTCTTTTACTTTCTTGTATTTTCTTAATTTAATTCTTTTTTTTATTGGTGTACTGCATTCATACATCATAGTGGGATACAAACTTTTGTAGACATACATGCACACATCACCCAGTCAGCCCCCACCCGATCCCAACCCCATTCCCTCCCCATCCCTCCTTCCCATGCTTGGCTTAGTGGTTGACATCTAGTATTATAGCAATTTATCCAAAATTAAAAATGATAATCTCATATAACAGTTTCATTTGTCTGATACCAAGCTTTTGATGACTTAAAGATAACATTTCAATATTTCTTTTTGCTTTCTTTCTTACCAGAGAATATTTTTTTTCTATTTTTTTAGGTGAAACTATCATATATTTATATATTTATTTTTCAGAAAAAAATCTATCCTAATATGGAATATGGATTCTAGATACCCAAAACGATTATGAAAAAGAACAAAGCTAGAAGATATATATTTTCTGATTTCAAACCATATAAAGCTACAATAATTGAAACAGTGTAGTACTGTTCTAAAGGCAGATATATAAACCATTGGATTTAAATACAAGCCTAGAGCTAAATTCTTCCCTATATTGTCAAGTTATTTTTCACAAGGTTTCCACGAACATTTGGTGGTGGAAATAATAATCTTTTAACTAAATATTGTTGAAAAATAATAATTACATGAAGAAGAATAAAATTGGACCCTTACATAACACCATATACAAGTATTAACTCAAAATAGATAAAAGACCCAAATATAAATCTTAAGACCATAAACTTTCATTTATTTTTTTTTAATTTTTTATTGGTGCACTGTATTCATACATCATAGTGGGATACAAAAAACTTTTGTAGACATACATGCACTCATCGCCCAGTCAGCCCCCACCCGATCCCCATCCCATTCCCTCCCTATCCCTTCTTCCCATGCTTGGCTTAGTGGTTGAAATCTAGTATTATAGCAATTTATCCAAAATCAAAACTGATAATCTCACATAACAGTTTCATTTGTCTGATACCAAGCTTTTGATAACTTAAAGATAACATTTTAATATTTCTTTTTGCTTTCTTTCTTACCAGAGAATATTTTTTCTTTTTTTTTTTTTGGTGAAACTATCATATATTTATATATTTATTTTTTAAGAAAAAATCTATCCTAATATAGAATATGGACTCTAGATACCCAAAACGATCTCGAAAAAGAACAAAGCTAGAAGATATATATTTTCTAATTTCAAACCATATAAAGCTACAATAATTGAAACAGTGTAGTACTGTTCTAAAGGCAGATATATAAACCATTGGAGTTAAATAAAAGCCTAGAGATACATTCTTCCATATAGTGTCAAGTTATTTTTGACAAGGTTTCCACGAACATTTGGTGAAGGAAATAATAATCTTTTAACTAAATATTGTTGAAAAATAATAATTACATGAAAAAGAATAAAATTGGACCCTTACCTAATCCCATATACAAATATTAACTCAAAATAGATAAAAGACCTAAATATAAATCTTAAGACTATAAACTTTTAGAAGAAAATCTGGGTCATAAAACCTCACAACATTGAAATTGGCAGTGATTTCTTGGATATGATTTCAATGGCACAGGCAAAAGAAGAGTATACAAACTCCCTAAAAAATAAAAAAATATTGTATATCCAAAGATAATGTAAACAGAGTTAAAAGTTACTGATAGAATGGGATAAAATATTTCCAAATGCTATATCTGAAGGTATATTAATATTCCAACTAGAAATCCTAAAAATTAACAACAATAAAGGCAAACAATACCATTTAGAGATAGGTAAAAGACTGACAGAAATAATGAATCTCCACAGATAACCAATCTTAGTTGTCTGTTGGATGGAAAATCTTGTTTCTCTGGTTCTGGTGTGTGTTACCTATTTCTTCTTTGTAGTTAATCTCTTTGAGTATTTTCTCTAGCGCTGTTTTTGAAGACATAAATTCCTTCAGTTTCTGTTTGTCGTGGAAGCTTCTTAGTTTTCCATCTAATTTGATAGAAAGTCTTGCTGGGTAGGAAATTTTTGGCTGGAAGTTGTTTTCTTTCAGAGTTTGGAATATGTTACTCCAAGCCCTTCTGGCTCTCATGACTTGGTTTGGGAAGTCTGGAGTGATTCTAATTGGTTTGCCTCTGAATGTCACTTGGCCCTTTGTTTTTGTTGCCTTTAAGATTCTCTGCTTGGCTTCCACATTGGTCATTTTGACAATTATGTGGCGTGGGGATCCTCTTCTCCGATCCTGTCTAAAGGGAGTTCTATAAGTTTCCTGGACCTGTGTATCAACCTCTTGCTCTATGTTGGGAAAATTTTCTGCTATTACTTCCTTGAAGAGATTGTTGATCCCTTTGGTTTCACTTTCTTTTCCCTCCTCTATTCCAATTATTCTTAGGTTAGCTCTCTTAAAATGGGCCCATATTTCTTCAATGTCAGATTCCTGCTGTCAGATATTTTTTTCTAGATTAGAAACTATGCGTTCATTTTTGGATTGCTCATCTTCTAAGAGTGAGATTCTATTCTCCATGTGGTCTAATAGGTTGTTTGTACTTTGAATTGAGGCCTTTACTTCATTGATTGCATCCTTTATCTCTTTTTGGCTCTCTCTGAATTCTTTTCAAAACACCTCTATTATTTCTAAAGTTATTTTCCTGATTTGATCTTCTAGAAATCTCTGAGTTTCTGTTTTATCGGATTCTGATGTTGTGGGGTTGTGGGCATTCATTGCTCCAGTGTTATTCCTCTTTCCCATGATTTCGAAAGTTTGTGCCTTCTCTGGGTTCTTCCCTTGGGTTACTATGACTTCACTTAAGGTGCTCTGGATCTCGAGTCAGTAGTATCTCAGACCCCACTACTCCTTTACTGGGTTGTATCACAGAGTCTCCGACCCAGGGAGTCGATAGAGGCTGCTTTAAACTATGGGGGGGTGCCAGGTTGCACGTTCTCCTATGGTGTAATATCTCTGCCACTGCCCCTCCCCCACTGGGTCAAGTTCCAGGTAGTACAGTACTGGGATTTCTCCTCTGTGGCCCGCAATTTGACTCACTGTTCTTGAGTTCTCAGATGTAGCTGTACTGGACTCGGTGAATTCGCTGCTGCTGCCGCCGGTGGCAATATGGCACTACTGTTACGCCCTCGGCCGTGAGGCTGGCTTATTTCTTCTTGGTTTTGAGTTCCACTCTGATTCCCTGCAGCGTGTGCTGAGCTCAGCCACTGGGAGCTTTAGATGCTCCCTGCGCTGAAAAATCCCGCCTTGCTGTAGCCGTCTGGTGAATTCGTCGCTGCCGCCGGCAGTATGACGCTGCTGCCGCGTCCTCAGGCGTGAGGCCGGTGTATCTCCTCTGTGGCTCTGAGCTCTGTTCTCAGACCACTTTCTCTCTGGAGCCTGGTGATTTTTTTGTTTCTCTGGTGATGGTGTTTTCTGGCTATGAAAGGCGCTGATTTTATGGTAATGCAGATTAGTTGTTAGCGGGGCTCTTAAGCCCCGCTTTTCTCGGTCGCCATCTTCCCGGAAGTCTTAATTTAATTCTTGCTTTTCTTTATTTTGCCTCATAAATGTGAATTTTTTCCAATATTTTCAATTATTTAATAATTTGCTCTCTCTCTTTTATACTTTGTACAGGTCTTATTTTAAATTACAGCTTTAACTATAATATCTATAGAAATGGTTTAGAGTTCATATTTTTATACTCGATATTTACTAAATACCTATTACTTGCTGAGAATCTAAGCTAAGTTTGCAAATCAAGATTTAATAAAACATGGTCCTTGTCATCATGTATATTATAGCCATGACCTCTACTCTAAGATTCAGTCAACTAGAAATTAGAGTTTTTCTCATTTTCCTGCTATCTCTTCACTATCAATATCTTTTTCTTAATGTTTATTCTGTCCAGTCTAGCTATTCCAGCTCTCTTTTAGTTATAGTTTGCATGAGATATCTTTTCCATTTTTTTTACTCTCAATTCTATATCTGTATTTGCATCTAAAATCTCTTGTGGAAAGGATACCAGTGGGACTCCAGATATTAGAGGGGAAATACTAGCTAAGTTTTAATGGAAAGATAGGAGAGGAGAAAGGCTGATCTTGATTAATGAGGGTCTACACCTGAACATGTGTAAAATTATGAATAAGACATGGTTAACCTGGACAACCATTGGTGGGATGGTGGAAGAGAAAACGGGGGCGGGGGGGGAAAGGGCACCAAATATAGTGTAAATGTATACTATTTATGTTCAATAAAAAAATTGTTAAAAAAATAAAAAAATAAAATCTCTTGTGGACTAATTGGGCTATGCTTCCCCCCCCCCTGTTTGCTAATTTCTGCCTTTTCACTGAGGAATTTAATCCACTTATGTTTAATGTAATTATTGTATTTACCATTTTGGTTTCTATTTCCATATTCTGCTATGATTTGAACATTAATGTCCCTCCAAGATTATTGTAAAGCTTATTTTTTTATTCTGGTGGGGTTAAAGAGCTGGGGCCTTTGGGCAGTAATTTAATCGTTATGGCTCTGCTTTTAAAACGTGTTTTTAATGGTGCATTGTAGTCATACATCTTCATTGAGTACAAGATGGTGGAGGCATACATGCATTCATCATCCAATTAGTCCTTACCCAATTCCAGTCCCATTTCCTCCCCCTACCTCCTCATGTTTGACTTAGTGATTGACAATGATATGTTTGTTAATGTACATCATGAACATTAGAGAATTTTCCTCTTCCCCCTTCCCATCCCCTCAGTTAGGTCACCTTATTTGCCTATCTATAGTATCTCCTTCTTCATCTAGAGTTACTCCTATGACCCATTTTCTCCCTAGCTTTCGCATATTAGGGAGAAATGGCTCTGCTTTTGTGAATAGCATTTATATTTTAGTAAAAGAGACTTTGAAGAGTTACATGGCCCTTTCAGCTCTTCTGCTATGTAAGGATAAGTTCATCCCATTTTTCTCTTTTGTCCCTTTTCCTTATGAGAATATAGTATTTGCCTGCTTTTGTGCCATATGAAGGCACTATGAGAAGACAGATTCTTCACATATCAAATCTTTGAAGCATGATCTTAGACTTTCTAGGCACCAGAATGATGAGAAATTGTGTTTATATACCCAGTCTGAAGTATTTTTAATAGCAATAAAAACAGACTAAGATAATGTCTTGTGTCTACTTTGTTCCTTAATTTCTCTACTACTTTCTTTTCTTGTTTTAAATAAAATTTTTTTCCATACCATTTAAATTAGTTTCTTTTAGTTTAGTTAACCACTAATGGGACAGAGGCTTCAGAGGGCATACAAAATGGGGAGTAAAAACTTAACAAAATTATCTTTAAAAAGTCGCTAAGCAACTATAACATGAAGTAATCACACACTGAGGGATGAGTTATAATATTCAAATATATAATATTCAAAATTTTATTTTTAATAAAAAGAACACATAAAGAAACAAGAAATTGTGATTTAAACAGGAAAAATGTTTTGTGGGGGGAGCATTATTTGATTTAGTTTCTTTTACTCACTTTTAAATTATTTTCTCAGTGGTTTTCTTGGGGATTACAATTAACACCTTAATATTTAACAAATAGTTTGAATTGATACAAACTTACTTTCAAAAGTATAAAAACTTGTCTCTTATTCCCCTTTATGCTGTTTGTTATATCATTATAAATTTGGTGTCCATCAACTAAGATTTATAATTGCATTATACGCTTGGCTTTTAAATAAAATTGAAAACAGAGGTGTTATAAACAAAATAAATCAAAATTACCTTTTATAGTTAACTTTACTGGTGGTCTTTATTACTTCGTATGGATTCATCTTATTGTCTGGTGTTCTTTCATTTCAGCTTGAAGGTCTGCCTTTAGCATTTTTGTAGGGTAGACATAATAGCAAAGAGTTCTCTCAGCTTTTATCTGAAAAGTCTTAATTTCATCTTAATTTTTAAAGGAATAGTTTTGTATGCCAGATACAAAGTTCTTAGTTGAACTTATTTTTAACTTAGCAAACTAAATATACTTTTCTGCCTTCTGTTGTTTCCGATGACAAATCAGTGGCTAATTTTACTAAAGATTGCTTGTACAAGGTGAGTTTTTTATTTCTTTCTTCTTTAAAAATTTATTTTTGCCATTGGCATCTTCATCTTCATCTTCCCTGGTTTCATCTGTGCAGGACTATGGATGGAAACCATGACCTCCTACATGCTAGGCAAGTGTTTTAACACCAAACCATTTCTCAAGCTGTCTGCTTTTGACAGTTTGATTACAATATGTCTAAATTTAGGGTTTTGGGGGTACATCTTATAGTTTGTCCATCTTTTTAGGTATTTATATTCATGTCTTTCATCAAAGTTGAGAAGTGTATGTACTCCAGCTCTCCAGCTCTGCTTTCTTCTTTCTCTCTCTTCTTTTGGGAATATATATATATATATATATATATATATATATATATATATATATGAATATCAGATGGTATCTCTGAGGCTCTCTCCGATTTTTCTATATTTTATTTCTTTTCTGCTCCATAGACTAGATGTTTTTTGTCCTACAGTCAAGATCACTGATTTTCTATCTGCTCAAATCTGTTACTAAATTTGTCTAGTAAGTTTTTCAACTCAGGTATTATATATTTGAACTTCAAAATTTCTTTCTCTTTTTTTGTGTGGTACTGGGGGTGGAAGCCAGGGGTTTTTCTACCTCTGGGCTATACTCCCAGGCCTATTTTATACTTTATTTGGAAACAGATCTCACTAAATTGCTGACAGCCTCACTAAGTAGCTGAGGCTGGCTTTGAACCTGAGGTCCTCCTGTCTCAGCCTCCCAAGCGCTGGGATTACAAGTGTGCACCACCACGCCTGGCAAACTTCAAAATTTCTTAGTTCAACTTTAAAATATCTTTGTTGATATTTTCTATTTGCTGAGAAATTGTTCTCATGCTTTCTTTTAGTTTGTTTTTTCTTGTTTTTAGTTGTTAGCTTTAATATTTCAAACATGTTAGGAAGAGCTGATTTAAAGTCTTTGTCTTGGTAAGTCCAATGTTTGCTCTTTCTCAGGGGCAGTTTATTTTGACTGCATTTTTTCATGTAATTGGGCCATTGTTTCCTTTCTTCTCTGTGCGCATCTCTTTTCTTGAATACAGGGCATTTTGATTACTATGTGTTTGAATTTAAATACTCAGCCCTAAGTGCTTGCTGGTCTTGCTTGTTATTGTAGTTGTTTGGTGATTGTTCTGAACTAATTTTGTAGCATCATATTCTTTTTTGTGTGCGTGTATGTGTGGTATTGGAGATTGAAACTAGAGGCATTTTACCTTAGAGCTACGCGTCCAACCTTACTTTTATTTATTTATTTTTTATTTTGAAACAGGGTCTCACTAAGTTGCAGAGGCCTTCACAAGGTTGCTGAGGCTATCTCAGCCTCCCAAGTACTGAGATTATAAGCATGTACCACTCTGCCTGGCTGTAGCATCCAAATTTTTTGTTGTATGTGCCCCCAGAAGTCTTTGCTCCATTAGTGGTGACGTGATAATTAGATGGAGATTTCCTTACATAACTAGAATAAACATATATATTGTATAAAACAAAATGTAGCCATGTGTGGTGGTGCATACCTGTAATCCCAGTACTTGGGAGGTGGAGACAGGAGGATCTTGCAGGTTGGAAGCCAGCCTCAGCTACTTAATGAGGCTCTCAGCAACTTAGTGAGACCTTTTTTCCAAATAAAATATAAAATAGGTCTGGGAGTGTAGCCCAGAGTTAGAAAGCCTCTGGGTTCCACCCCCAGTACCACACACAAAAAATGTTATGATCCTAAAACAACAAAACTTTAGAGTACAAATTGCCTCTCTCTTCATGGGCAATAGAATAGATTGTGAGGTTCTTAAGAGCAGGAGCCATAAAGAAATGGCATGAACCAACCAAACCAATAAAACAGATAAACTGCCAAATTGAAAAATGTCTGTTGAAAACCTATGCCAGGTACCAGGAGTACAAAGACATACCTGGCAAGATGCTGATGCCTAGCAGGCTAAATGTACAGCTGTTAATTTGGAGTATGTGGTCCCAGTGTCAGCTCCATCACTTGCTGTGTGACTGTTACAGGTCAGACTTCCTAGGAATCAAACCAGAGGTGAGAGTATAGCCCAGGAGGTTTGTTAAGCAGGACTTTTGGCACCAACATCCATTCAAAAAAGGAAAGAAAGGGAGATTATATAAGAAAACTCTTGGCTGAAGCCATAGGATGCTCTGAAATGACTCTCATGGAGATCAGTCTTTAGATGTAGCTGTCCTACAAAAATGGCACAGCTTTGGGTGAGGAGTACCACAGACAAAAGTCCACAGAGGTGAGACAGTAAATCTATTCTCAAAGAGGGATTTGGAAGGTTACATTATTTCCACCATTGTGATATCAGATAACTAACTTTGCTGACATTCATTTTCTTCATTTATAAAATAAATATTGACAATGTCTTCATACGTTCAATATGAAGACAATACAACAAGATTAATATGAAGATTAAATACAACAAGACAGGTAACATCCCTGTAGTGGGCTGATACAAAGAGTTACAAAGCATTCTTAATTATTACGGTGTCCAAGATTCTTCAATGGCTATAGGAAATTGGTGCTTCAGGAATGGACAATAGTAATTTCTGCCTCATGAGGTCTAGTTTGGGAAGGGAGACGCAGGTACATAGAGGACAATGTGATGCAATGTGATAATGTTCCATGCCGCTTGGATGTGAGCCTCCTGGACACCAGGCACCTGAGTCGGGCACTGTAGGCAGTAGAGTCCAAGGAAGCAGGGGGCAGCAGCAAGGCACGGAGGTGGAAACGAGAATGTCACTGTCTAGGATGGCGGGACCAGTGGGAGGGATGAGGCTGGGCAGGCTAGGGGCCAGATGACGGGGGCGACTATTCTTGAGTAGAAGTTTGGATTTATGATGAAGGGATTGGGTGGGGGAAGAATTTTAAATAATGACCAGTTTGCATTTTATAAAGTTCAGTGCATCACACAAATAGAGAAGAGATTGGAAAGCAGTGAATGGATAGGGAAATGTACTGAGAAGCCATAGCTGCTGTCATAGGAAAGATAAAGGCAGGGCTGAGGGAGCCTCATGGGGTGGGGGAGGGGGGAGTCACAGATATCCCTCCCCCCAGATCCTGATCTGGGTGCTCAGTAGGTGGGGTGCCATCCTCCATGATGAGCAATGTTTGGAGGAGGATCATATCCTGTATGAGGAAGAAGCTCATTTTGGTCGTGATCATCAAAGCAGATCCAAGCAAATTACACCCATAGAAAGTAGGATAGAGTAGAAGAGGGCTGGTCGACACTTGATTAGTACGAATTGCACCTGAGGAAGAGGAGTTAGACAAATTGAAAAATCCTAGTTTTCTAGTTTCTATCATGGGGTTTTGTTTTGAATTTTTCATTATTAGCGCCTATCAGTTATTTAGAATGACAGGTTCTCTTGTGGCACATTCATACATTTGTATAACATACTTTGACTTATCTGCCTCCTCTATTACTCTCTACTATTCTTGATTTTTCTGACCCCTCCCTTCGGTTTAAGAGTCTCCTGTCATGGATTTTGATGCTGCAGCAAAATATCTAACCTCCAGCTAGTTAAGCAGCAGCTGTCTACTTTTAAGACTGAACAAGGCAGGTGTAGTGGCCAAGCTGTGATCCTAGTATTTGGGAGGCTGAAACAGGAGGATTGCAGGTTCTAGGTCAGCCTCAACTCAGTGAGGCCCTCTGCAAATAAGTGAGACCTTATTTCAAAATAAAAAATAAAAAAAGGGTTGGGGGTATGGCTCAGAGATAAAATGTTTCTAGATTCAACCCCTAGCACAACAGTAACACAACTTTAAACAAAACCACTTCTCTCAGATGTTCGCCCCAGCTCCTCCAGAGGAAGGTAAACAGAAATTTTACTTATCAAATAATATGCCATTCTTAGAAACTGGCTGAAGTAAACAAAAATAACAGCTAAAACATAAGGAAAGTTTTTATAAAGAAATACAGAGAACATGAGAAAATCAAGAGTATAATACAGTCGTAGTTCTGAAACAGTTATTAAAGTCTGTTAGAAACAAACTTTAACATTTTAAAGCTGGCATCCTCCTAAAGCCAGTAAAATAACATAAATTAACAAGTCAAAAGTTAATTAATGTTTAAAAATTGTGGATAATAATCCTTAGCAGTTTGGATATAAAAATACTTATGGCAAGGTTCAATTTTATATTCCTACTTTAGGACTCAAAGTGAGTAACTCACCAAAATATTCCGTAGTAAATGAAATGCCACTATTTAGGTTATTTGAACTAGGTGGAATTAATACCATGATTTAACTAGCACACTTTCTTAGATGAGGTATTCACAACTCTAAATTAAATCTCCTTAGGATGTACTTGGGCCCATAAAACAGCAGCCTATTGGAGAGAAAGTCACCAAGAGATGTGTGTAGGTATGTTTTCATCACTTTGTATACCACTATAATGTATAATTATAATGCACGAATAAAACTAAAACAAAAAGAAACAACAACAAAAGAACAGCCTGTCCCCAAGACCCTGGGGTTTTCAGCGCCCAGCATTCCTGGCACCTTTCACGTTGGACGTCCTAGAACGATAGCCTATGTTATTACTCCTCGTTCCCACCAGGCGGCACCCTAAGCCCATCGTAAATGCGAAGACTGCAGCTAACTAAAATCAGCTGTACTCACCTCCGTTTATGGGAAGTTGATAACAGCTGGGATTTTATTAATTGAAACTTCGGAACTGAAAATGGTTGTTTCTAAACGAGGCAATAAGCCACGCCATATTGTTTAACGGAGTCTGAGGACGCCCTCTTTGGAAACACTGCTTTGATTGGTTTGTGTGCATCTCGCTGGCTGCTGAGGCCCTGAGGGTGCAGGGACAGTGAGAGGGCTGCATGGTATTGTCTTTAAGTCCAGGTGGCCTGGGATCAAAGCAACTGGGAAATGCCTTGGTGGGCTGCTAAATCTACTGTGGCTTCTCAAGGAATTGATATAAATCCCAATAATCTAGCTCAGCCCTGTGCAGGAGCCCGGGTGTGTGTGTGGGGGGGTAGGGTGTCACCGTACTTAATTCAGAGAAACGCTATCCCCACTCTTGAAGTCCTGGGCCTTGTGTCCTTGCCTGCGTTTCTTCCTGGCAGGAGTCCTCTCCAGTGAGCCTTTACTGTCTACTTGTGTAAGAAGAGGGAGGTTCCCAGAGCTTCGCCCTGGCCTGTGACTGGCCAGGGATCCCACTGGGAATTAGTTTCTTATTTCTGCTAAACCGGTTACCACAAATGTAATAGCTTAAAATGACACAGACATATTATCTCACATTTCTGTAGGTCAGAAGTCCAACACACAATTGCAGGGAGCCCAAACCAAGGGGTTGGGAGGGCTGGGTTTCCACGGGAGGAATCTGTTCGCTGGCCTTTTCCAGTGTCGCGTGGCCACTTGTGCCCCCTGGCTCACAGTCCCTTGCCCTGGTGCCACGTCTGCTCTTTAGTCCTTCTTCCATCATCATCTCTCTCTAGGGTCACAGCCATGAAACGCTCGCTGCTTTTAAGGACCTTTAAGGTTAAATGGCACCTGCCCAGACCATCCGGCTCAATCTCCAAATTCCATTACATCTGCAGAGCCCCTTTGGTCACGTAAGGTTTCATAGTTGCAGGCTCCAGGGCTTAGAACATTGACATATTTGTTAGTTTAAATAGACACTTCATGAGTTATAGTCCATTAATGAGAGTAAGATTCTGTCCGGTGTTTTGATTTTACATGAATAAGGGGCCAAGATGCGGGATTTGTTTCTTGTTAATAATTAAAGCATCCAAGCAAATCTATGCAGTACATTGTAGAAACCAACTAAGTACAACTATCTGAGATTTATATTTAAACTCCTGTGTTGTCCTAGGTATCATATTTGGTAGTGGCCACATAATGGTAAAAAGAGAAATCCTCCCCTCATAGGCCACACGAGGGAGTTCCAGCAATAGTGAGTGTGAAGTGGTATTGGTACTATAAGAGAAGCCCACCCTAAAGAAGGCTACAGTGAGGGACAGTTTAAAACTTTGAATTTTACCAGTACTAAAGAAACCACATACTCCCTGCGGCAAGGAGGAATAAAACTGCCTCCAGGATATATTACATCCACATTAAGCTAGCATAACCTTTGCCGACTGCGTTTCATTGTTCTGCATGTTAGAGATCTGTCCTGCCCTGAATTCAGAAGGAATCTCTGCAGTTGATAAGAAGGGGCCAGTTTGTCTTGCTCCTCACTTCTGGAAAAGGGAAACAGCTCCTAGGTGAAGATGCACTTACTAAAACAACATGAGTTATTCGAGCCAAGATCTCTGTGTTTGCATGGGCAGGTTCCTTACTGCTTATCTGAAGTTACAACATTCCCAGAAGGCTGCGATGGGATGACTGCTTCAACTCTCTCCCAAGTTCTAGCCCAGAGATGAAGACTGTTTGCCTCACTCCTGGCTGCAGAAAAGCAGGGGGCCAGCTTCCTTCTTTAGGACATTGTATTGAAAGCGAGTGTAGATTCTGAAGACAGAGTAGAGAGTAGAGAGGAGTTGATGGGACAGAGAGCTTTGCAAAGGGGCTATGCCTTCTTCAAAGGAGGATGGAAGATTTTGTGTTGCCTAGTCTACTTCTTATGCCTGATGGTTTCCACACTAGATAGACCATCCATCCTACCAACTCACCCTCAAACTCTCAGCCTTACTCTAGACTATGTTAGTGTCTAGAGTGTAGACATAAGATTTAAAGAGATGGAGCTTGTTCCAGTAGGATCAGAATGACTCTTCCTTCACAGGTGGTGGGGTAAGTGTGTACATGAATGACATTGCAAGAGGCAACACTTTTCTATTTTTTCCTGGTACTGGGGATTAAATCCAGAGGCATTCTACCTTAGAGCTACACTTCCTGCCTTATTTTATTTTTTATTTTGAATCTCACTAAGATTTTTTTAGTTTTTATTTTATATCTCACTAAGTTGATGAGGTTGACCTCCAACTGCAATCTCCTTGTCTCAGCCCTCTGAACACCAGAATTACAGGCATACACCGCTGCTCCTGGGAAGGCAGTGATTTTTGAAAACTACGGGGTGGTGGGTGTGATGTCTGCAGCCACCTCAGGTTGGAGGTTGTTGATCTTTGGTTGATGGTATTGAAATGTGAGTTATAACCTTCCACTAAGGTAGTCCCAAAGGTAGAACTAAGACCTGAAACCTGAGACAAGATTGAGAATTCCCTTCCATTGGCTCTGGTGAAAGTATAATTCATAGATAATGGCTATGGCCTGTCATCCATAAAATCTTTACAAATATAATCAAATGCAGGAGAGACTCCAACAAATAAAGAAACGTTGGGTTGAGAGCCAAAGAATCTTGTCTCCCACAGGGCTCTCTTTGTCACTCACTATGTTTATGGAACCTTTCTGGATTGAGATTTCATCTCTGAGATGTGGGGTTCCGAGGCTCCCTCAGGCATACACATTTTAGGGGTAGGATCTGTCTGCCAGTGGGCGCTGTGTACCCACCGTAGGAGAGTCACAAGGCTTCTGAGGGAGTGACAGGTCTGCAATGAGAGGGATTCATGTACCGAGGGTCAGTTTGGATCAGCCACTTTCCAACAGTTCCAAATACCTTGTTCTTAAATGTTCTCCTCAAGATTGGATGCACTCTACTCTTCTGCCATAAACGTCTATGGAGTCCCTGCAGAATTCGTCATCCTCGCTCGGTGATAAGCAGTGAAAGCCACTCAGGGTCTGCAGCGGTTGATGGGCTAGGGCTGGTGAGTGGTCTGAGAGGAAGGCGCACGGTGATGTGGGGTAGCTTCCTGGGAGTCCTGGTGGGAACTGCACACGCAGAGCTGGGACAGAGCGTGTCCAGAGCTCAGGGCTCGTGGTAGGGATTGTTTGACAGAGAAGACTGGAAGAATACTTAGGCCACGAAGTTCTTTGTTCACTGTAGCCAGGTCACGCACATGCCCTTCCACACAGTCAGTGTTCTGTGTGTGTACTGATTAAATTCTGGAGTGTACACAAACTATAAGACATTGGGTAATTGAGAGTCATGCCTAAATGTTTCTGAGAGCTTTCAGTAGGCAGAATCCACACTAGCATACATCATATTTTTGTTGTCATATCTTTTCCAGAAGCTCCATGGATGTGGGCAGGAGCCTGAGCATATACACGTATGTGGGTCAAATTGAAGGAAATCCTTATTTTATATCTCAAAATTCAGTGGACTTTCCCCCCATTTCAACAGAAGCTAGAGAAAAAGAGTGGAATAGAGTTGTTCAGACAATATTTACTTTTAAATATATTTAAGTTAAAAACCTCCTATGTAATTGAGTGAGGTACCCAAGTACAAAGGAACACTGTGTCATTACAGTGACCATTTTGTACCTTAAAAATAAATTTAGGAAGTGCCTTCCATATCAGCTTTTTATGCCTTGACAGCACACAAAATCGATATTATTCTCTTGACAGAGTTGAAAGGTGAGACTGAGCCAAGAGGAAAAAAAATGTTTCAAAAAAAAAAATCTTAATGGAATGTGATACCTGATCATGAGTAGGTCAACTTCTTTTATTTTCTTATTTCTTTATATTCTTAAATACTGTCCCTAGTTGTTCGGAGCCTTTACATAGGAGATTTCATTTTAATGCTCAGTGCTTATTCAACAATTAGTAAGCATCAATGAAACAAGATTATTGGAAAGGCCACAGAAGCAGAGAATTGAGATTTTCCGGGCTAAGATTTGGCTTATTCCATTGCAAAAAAAAAAAAAAAAAAAAGTGAAGAAAATGTTGTATTTGAAGGTTTTAAATTGGGAAAGTATTTAGAACACTCCATGACCAGAAAAAGGCTAGGATGGCCAGCGAGTCAGAAGAGTGGCAAGAGATGAGGCCGAAAAGGTGAGCTGCAATTCATTGTCAGTTTGGGTGCATTGAAAATGTATTTCCATGGAACTGTTTATTCAAACAGAGATTCCGCCATCACCAAGTGAGCCTACCAAAGGTAGGAGCCTGAGGAACTCAGCACTGCAAGTACCTTTTATTCCTGGTGTCTAGACTGTGACTGAACAATTAGGTTCAGCACAGCTTAGCAGGCACTGGGATAAATGCATCTTTACCTGGCAAGGAGGGCAACACTCTGCCACAGTATCTGCACAAGATCTGTGCTGACCTGGTGTCATGTCCTGGGCTGCGGCTGAGGCCAGGCACTCTGCACACTCAAGTTGCCTTTCAATTAGCCATGTTGGATGGCACTCTTATTGTCTCCATTTTGCAGGAAGCTCAGACATGCAGAATAATTTACCCCACTTGGCAAGATGCAGACTCCAAACTCAAACTTAGATCAGTCCAATTTTTAAGTTTATTCTTGACTAGAATTATATCAAAAGGCAGGTAAACTCAAAAGATTCTGAGGCTCTAAGAACTGGAACAAACCACGAAGCATTTTGCAGACATTAAAATGCTCAGAAAAATAAACTCAAGATTTTTTTTTTTTTTGGTGGTACTGGGGATGGAACCCATCTACCTCTGGGCTACACTTCCAGACCTATTTAATATTTTATATTTTATTTGGAAACAGGGTCTCTTAAGCCTGCGCTATCCTCCTGGCTTTGTCTCCCAAGCGCGGGGATTACAAGCGTGCACCACCACGCCCGGCTACTCAAGATATTAAAAAATATATATATTCTAGGCCAGGTGTGGTGGCGCACACTTGTAATCCCAGCATTTGGGAGGCTGAGATAGGAGGATTGAGGTTCGAAGTCAGCCTCAGCTACTTAGTGAGGCCCTTTGCAACTCAGTGCGACCCTGTTTCAAACAATAAAGAATAAAAAATAGGGCTGGGGTGTCACTCAGAGGTAGAATGCCCCTGGATTCTATCCTCAGCACTGCAAAATAAATAAATAAATAAATAAATAAATAAATAAATAAAATATTCTGAGAAAGGCAAGTAAATATATATTCATGTGAGCAGGATCAACCTTTAGTAAATAGTTATCATCTAGCTAAAACATGAAAAACAGTTCTAGATGTTTATTTTTTATCTTTCAGCATATAAAATAAATATCATACTTTTTTGTGGGTCTGGGGATGGAACCCAGGGATATTCAACCTCCGAGCTACACCCCCTGCCCTATTTTTTATTCTTTGAAACAGGGTCTCATTGAATTGCAGAGGGCCTCACTAAGTAGCTGAGGCTGTCCGCGAACCACGATCCTCTAGTCTCAGCCTCCCGAATGCTGGGATTACAAGTGTGCAACACCACACTCGGCTATATATATCATACTTTTAGCCCAAAATATAATTATAAAAGTGATTTTTACATATAATTATAAAAGTGATTCCACCAAGACCTTACTAAATCAGTTACTAATTAGTCTTTGAAGGACAGAAATCTGACATATGGCAAATTCTAAACCTCCTGACAGAGTGCCCTCCCCTGTCTGGCTCAGCTCTACTTTCCTTATCCCCCTGGTCCTCGTTCTATCCCATCAGGCATTTGAGTGCCTGTGCTATGGCAGCTTTTTCTTCTTTTATCAACCATACTTTAATTCAACTGGAGGTGGACTCATACATCTTCCTCCTTTAATTCTTGTCTAGCTACCAAAGGAAAATTTAAATTCCATTTGAGGTCAAAGCGCAGCTCCTATTTTGATGAATAAGAATGAAATTAGAGCTAATGATTTATAGATTTGTGTCAAATAAAGACACAGATCCGGTGCCGTTTTTTTATAAAGCCTCGGTGTGGCTGACCAGGACCTGGCATACCACAGGAACGCATGAAGACTCTTTTTTTTTTTTTTTTGTGGTGCTGGGGATTGCACCCACAGACATTGTACCTCCAAGCTACACCCCAGCCCGACTTTTTATTCTTTATTTTGAAATAGGGTCTCACTAAGTTGCAGAGAGCCTCACTAAGTAGCTGAGGCTGGCAGTGAACCTGGATCCTCTTGTCTCAGCCTCCCAGATACTGGGATTACAAGAATGTGACACCACACCCAGCTATGAAGACTCTTCAAAGTAGAATTGCTGGGCAATTGTGGCATCCTGGCAGTAAGTAGGTCTTTGGAACTCAGTTGACCTTATCCCCAGTGTAACGGCAGCTATATAGAGAAGGAAGCCAGTGTGTCTTTACTCTTGTGACCTGGCGCACAAATCGCCCACCTTCGCTGCAAGAACTACCAACCCTCGGACTCCGTAAGAAATCAGAAGGGGCTTAGGTAGCTATATCCCCACTTATTTGTGTTCTTAAAGAGTAAATCTTTGCCTTGTTTGTTCGCGTATTTAGTTGAAGTGGTCAGAGCGGTTAACGTTTAGCAGGTTTTCAACCTCTATCAGGACTTTGTGATTTGTCTATCTCACGCTAAAATCATCCATTAGATTTTTTTACAAAAGTCTCCACTTACCTTTCATCTCTAATTCAAGCTCTATGTGTCCAGATAAATGTATTATTGTATTATTCCTGCTTAATTACTGGTTCAAAGTTATATTATCTCACTGCAAACATTACATAGAATTTTTCAGTATTTTGTAGATTTAAAAAGCACTTTAATTTGATAACCACAATTTATCAAATGCTTCACTTGGAAATAGAACAAAAGCCATTTGTAAACTGGTCAGAAGACCCTATTCAAGTCTTCAAAATTTAAAATACAGGGTAAATGACTGGGATAACATGATTACTTGATGAATAATTAGGTCTGTTTGCCAATATTAGTTAAATGACGTATTTCCACTGGCTTAGAGGTAGGTTTTTCTGAATGGCCAGTGTCCCTAGTTTTCAGTGCATGAAGTTGGATATCAAATTCTTCCCATTTATGAGTACTTACTATGCTGTAGATTTGGTTTAGCATGTCCCTACTTCACTTAGACCACAGCAATGCAATAATTTCCTTCTTTATATAGAGAACAGGTTGAAGAGTTTGCTGTAAATATGTGAAACAGGCAGTGGAATAATATGCAAATTAGTTATTATTAGTGTAAAATTATTAGCTTAAAGCAATTTAAAAAATACAAGGTAATAATTGATTACCATAGAAAAATTGAGAAAGACTACAAGTTCATGAAAAGAAAAAAAATTCTTCATAATTTTATCAAGTAGAGATAAGCATGGCCATTATTCTACTGTATTCTTTTTCTATACAAATGCATAAATTGATACCTTTTTACTTATTATACTCTTTTGTAACCTGATTCTTTCAATTAATTAAAAAAGAGCTCCCTATTTTGTATACCATACAACATGTAACAAATTCCTTTAATATTGGAAGCTTTGTGTTGAAGGATTTGCAATAATTATGATGCATATCCTTCGAGCCAATCTCTACACACCACATATATGCGTGTAAATCTCTAGAAGTATAGTTGCTGCTTTAAAGGCTGTGAATGTTTAATAGTTTTATGTTGCCAAGTTAGCTCCAGAAATATTTTTCTTAAACCAAATCACAGTTCCACCAGCAATGTACTGAGTTCATTTCCACATACGATACCAAAAGCACCATTAGAAAAATTCTCAGTTACTGTATAACCTTCTTGTAGATGTACTTCTTTGATTACTACTGAGATCAAACGTTCCCATTATATTGCTTCTTGTTTTTGAAGTTCTTCTTTTTCTTGGACTCTGTTTTAAATACTAAATATTTTTAAGACAAGGGATGAACAAGGATGAAACTGTGATATTGTGTTCTTATTGTATTTTTTTTTTCTTTTTCTGTAGGAAAACATGATCTTCTGTGAAAACAAATCACTTATAGAATGAAAAACAAATGGGCGAGATTAGACACCTGGGCCCCTTAGGCACGTTTCCATGACTCTTGTTACCATAGCACACATCCAGTGGCGTGTTTCCGGTCTCCATCACTTTAATTCTGCTAACAGATGATTCCTTAGTAGGTTGTAGACCACTTTACTGTGGGCAAAACATGTGAACAAGAGAGAGAATACCTCCTGTTTAACCCAACTTAAGTCCTCTCAGGGCAGGCTTCCCTTTCAATGTCAGATGGTTTTATCTACCTGCCCACTGGGGAGCTCCATCTGGATTGCCAATGGTATTTGTCAGTGGTATCTGTCCCAAACTTGCCATCTTAAGTCTCCTCCATCCTAAGTGTCTTCTCTGTTAGAAGCACAAGTCTACTTAGAAAATATCAATTCCCAAGACTTATTTTTTCTTTCAAATATATTTTGCTATTGGCCTCTGTTTTTCTAGTAATTCTTTAACTCAGGCTTTTATAATGTTAATCACTCTATAAATATTGAGTCCTTAACTCTGTTCTGGAGTCTCTTCTAAGAACAAAGGAGACAAAAATTAGAGGAAAACAAAACAAAACAAAACAAAACAAAAAACAAACAAAAACCTTGCCTTTTAGAATGACTGGAGAGGAGAGCAGGTGAGACAGGACAGTAAATGATAAATTTGGGATTCAGATGACTATTTTGAAGACTCTTTGAGGTTGCCAAATGAGGAAGAATTGATCCTAAGACTTGCAGAGGAGAAGTCAGCAGTGTGCTCTTTTGGGAAAAACTTTGTAGAAAGCAGATGAGGCGAGGCTGGACAGCAAAGGTGCTTGACAGCCCAAGGAGCAGGAAGAGCCTGTGAGCTGGCACCAGAAGTCAGTAGGCAGGCAGAAGTGAATCTACGCTTGAATGCTATGGAAAGAGGTTTGAATTTTACATTATTTTAATCATAATGGGAATTCTATGAAAATTCTTAGAGATAGGGAAAGCAAACTGCGACTTGAGACTTTCTGCACTGGGGCGGTGGGAAAATAAATCACAGTGGGAGCCGAAGCGGAAGCAGGGAGATAGGTTGAAAGACATTGTGGTGCTTGGGCCAGGATGATGATGGCAATGGAGAGGAGAACTGGACAGAACCAAAGTATAAGGTAAATCATCTTCACGCTGGACCCTGGCACTTCACTGACTTGCTAAAGTTTTCCATCCTCTGTAGAATATTCCGGATGTTTCCAGGCACCTGACTGCTTGGGGTAGTCTCCTTTTTAGAACACTCACACATACTCCTGAACCCCCAAGGACTCAATTTTGTTTCCAAATTTATGTATACTGGCTATATTTAATTTAAAAAAAGTATTAATATAGCCGGGCATGGTGGCGCACGCTTGTAATCTCCGTGCTTGGGAGGCGGAGACAGGAGGATCGCGCAGGTTTGGAGCCAGCCTCGCTGGCTTAAGAGACCCTGTTTCCAAATAAAAATATAAAATAGGTCTGGGAGTGTAGCCCGGAGGTAGAAGGGCTTCCAGGAACCCCAGTACCACAAAAAAGTATTAATATAAAATAATTAAATAGGAGTATGAATTATCATTTCCAGGGAAAACTAACTCAAATGACTTGAAAAGACAATGAAAATATAGGTAAAATGGCAGTACAACACAATTACATCTTTTATAGGGAAATGGATGGAACTGGAGAACATTACAGTAAGTGAGATTAGTCACAAAAAATAATAAATCAGATGTTCTCCCTAATATGCAGAAGCTAGGGAGAAAATGGGTGATACGAGGAACTCTAGACAAAGAAGGAGATACTATAGATGAGCAAATAAAGCGACCTGAGGGAAATTCTCTAATGTACATATTGTACATTAACAAACATATCAAAGTCAGTAAGTCAAACATGAGAAGGAGGGAGGGGGAAGAAAATGGAGCAGGAATTGGGCAAGGGCTAATTGGGTGATGTGTGCATCTATCCCTCTACCATCTTGTACTCCACTAAGATGTATGACTACAATGCACCAATAAAAAATTAAAAGAAAGATTGAAAGTAAAAATGGAGCGTTCTGGCACAGATTCCTTCACATGTGTCTCAAGTCTTCATTCTGCATACACCAAAGCTGGTAATCAGAAAATGCATTTAGGTGTATGGCTTACCAAGATAAATAATCAGAAACTCCCATTGGTAGAACTATATCCAACAAAAGGCCTCAGATCTCTATTGGAATATTGGCAAGTAGATATATACTTCTGTACATTATGTTAAAATAAAATGTATAAGGCATCATGGTCTGTGTTTGTCTGCATTAACATCAGACAAGCAAGCTGCTGCTCTATTCTGGAGCTAGAATTCATGCCCCAGAGGTGATAACAATGATGCTTGTCACTTGCACAATCTGGAGTTCACCCTGCTGCTTGGAATACCTTCCTGTTTCTCTTTGAAGGAATAGATAAAGTGATAGACTGTTTTTGCTAATCTTTGCCCTTATTACTGGCCTTCAGATCCCTATAATTCACCATGAATACCCTATCATCACATTTGCCACAGTGCAGCACAATCGTATATGTGATTTTCTGAGTCTCAGAGTTAAGGGACCTTTGATATATATCTAACAGACATTTCTCTCCTCTTTGGCTTAAAAGAGAACATTTCTCCATTTCCTTTGCTAACAAAAGGTAAAATATCATCCCAGATGGATGCCCTTTCTTTTATATAGACCAGCTTGTATAAAAGACCGTATCACTCTGAACTTCTTGAATGTGTTTCTTAACAATTTAAGTGTTTCTTATCATGTGTTTTTAAAAATTTTTATAACTCAGTTCCAACATAAAGCAAATGCTCAATGTTTATTGAGCAAAACAATGAAATAACAGGCTAGTTTTTGAACTGAGAAACATTTAATCTTACATCCATACTATACTATTATGGGATGAATGTCAATGTATTACCTCCCCCTCAATTCATAGGTTGGAGCCCTGACCTCTAACCCTTAGTGTGGCTATATTTGGATGCTATCTCTAGGGAAGTAATTAACTGGAATGCAGTCATAAGGATGAGGCCTTGATCTGACTGGCTTTGTTTTATAAGAGATACCAGAATGCTTGCTCAAAGCTTACACAAAACAAGAGATCACTTGGACACATGGTGAGATGGTGGCTGCCTTCACCTCAAGAGAAGAGGACTCAGAATGAATCTTACCTTGTCAGTATCTTGATCTTGGAATCCAGACTCAAGGCTAATGGGAAAATAAGTTTCTGTTGTTCAAACCACCCAGTCTGTGGCATTTTACTATAGCAGCCCAAAACAGATGAATATATGTATATACACACACCTGCATATAAAATGTTTTGTACATATATTGTTTTTCAAAAGAAGTCTCAGATATAAGGGACTGTTGGAAAGTCCACCTGGCATGAGGAAGTAACAAGTGCCGTCTGTGTGCATGTATGTCCCTATCACTCTGAGCTACATTTTAATATGAAACTATAGTGTACCAATAAAAGTATATTGAAAAAAAGAAGAGGCTCTAATGGTTTGGATTTAGAATGTTCCCCTTGCCCTCACAGAAACAAGGTAGCAATGCTGGAAGCAGGGCTTGGTTGCTACAGAGGGATCTCTGGGGGTGTGGCCTTGGGATTTTATATTCATCCTCCTCCGCTCTGCTTCCAGCCTCTGATGTGACAGCAAATGGAGTCTCATGTTCTCCCTTTCTCCGCTGCGCCTTAACCTCCACAAACCCAGCCTGACATGGATTGAACCTCTAAATCTCAAAAAAAAAAAATTGTGAGCAAATGAATCTTCCTCTGAGTTGTTCATGGTCAGGCATATTGGGTCTAGCAGTCAAAATGTTCACTGAGACAGGGACCTTTGATATGTGTCATAGATGTTTTCCCCCATTTAAGTTTCAAGAAAATATTTTTCCTTCTTTTTCTTTGCTAACAATAGTATAGACAAAAAAGCCTTTTTGGAAAGCTTTCCCCCCTTAAGTTTACAATTCACAATCCAAATTTAAGATAGTTTTTAATCTTGGTGGAATTATCAACAAACAGTGGCCAATCTTTGAATCTCTGACCCTCCGATTCCTCACTCTTTCTCTTTGCAAGATGTTTGCTGCAGCCCCTCTGAATGTCATCTGAGGTAGAAGCAAGGAAGAGGGGAGAGGCTGTATCTGCAGCACACCTGCCTTCTTACAGGAAAACACTCCCTGGAAGCCACCAGCTGACTCCCATTTGTCTAACTAGTTGTAATCATGACACAAGCTCAAATCTAGCTGCAAGAGGAGCTGAGAAAATGGTATTTAGTTTTTCTTTCCAATTTCTGCTTTGTGGTGGCAAACCAAGAAGAATGCAAATAAATATCTGTTGGTTTATCCAAAGAACACTGCCTGTGGTTTAAAGGAAATAGAAGTTTGGACCATTAGATAAACTAATTCTGGAGGTACCTCCAGTTATAGGCTTAATAACCCAGTGGAGAGACTTCACATTTCACACTGTACCAAAGGATTTCAGCTATCATGTGATTAATGTTGATTTCAATTAGCTAGGCTGTAAACATTGTATTAGGGTATTTATGGTTTATACATATTTTCACCATACCTATTACAATAATGAGCTACCTTCCATTTATTGAGCATACACTGACTGCAGTTTTTTGTTTTGTGTAGATAGTAACACTGATTCTTCCTGTAACTGACAAATATAAGAAAATGGCAAGTAGAGTATGTTCTTTTTTTTTTTTTTGCGGTACTGGGCATGGAACCCAGAGGCATTCTACCTCCGAGATACACCCCCAGACCTATTTTTTCTTTATTTTGAAACAGGGTCTCACTGAGTTGCAAAGGGCCTCACTACATAGTAGCTGAGCCTGTCCACGAACCACGATCCTCCTGCCTCAGTCTCCCGAAAGCTGGGATTACAAGTGTGAGCCACCATGCCCAGCTAAGTGAAGTATGTTCTAATTTGAGATTGTGGCTGAATCTATGGTCATGACTTTATTCATATTAGGTTCTGAACAAAAACTTTATAACTTGCTAGCATTTCTTAATTTTTATTCTAAATTCACTGATCTTAATTCAAGGTGTGTGTGTGTGTGTGTGTGTGTGTGTGTGTGTGTGTGTGACTATGAATTGAACTCAGGGGCATTTTACCTCTGGACCATACCCCCCAGTTCTTTTTTATTTCTAATTTTGACACAGGATCTCTTTAATTTGTTGTGGGTAAATTGCTGGGACTTTCCGTGAACCTGCAAGTCTCCTGTTTCAGCCTACTAAGTACTAAGATTACAGGTGTGCACCACTGTGTCTTTCTCAGGGCATTTTTTAATTAAAGGGAAACACAATTTAGTTTATGGTGACAGGTTCTTACCAATCTAAAATGTCATTCAAATAATTTTCAGCACAAAAATACAGATGTTCCCATAAAATAAATAAAGAAGAAAACTGAGGTCAAGAGAAAATAAAAAATGAAACTATGGGTCAGGCATGGTGGTACATTCCTGTAATTCGAGTGATTCAGTAAGCTAAGGCAGAATAGCAAGTTTGAGGCCAGCCTCAGCGATTTCGCCAGACCCTATCTCAAAATTTAAAAACAAGACAGGAGTAGTGGTGAATTCCTTTAACCCCAGGAATTGGGAGGCTGAAGCAGAATTGCAGGTTTGAGGACAGCCTCAGCAACATAGGGAGACTGTCAGCAACCCAGAAAGTCCCGTTTCAAAACAAAAATTAAAAAGGGAAGGAGTGTAACTCAGAGGTATGTCACTGGGTTTAATCCCCATTACCACTAAAACAAAACAATGCAATGCAGTAAAGGTAATTTCATGAAGAACCAAAATGTGGATATGAAAATCTAGAGAACGCTAGGCGTGGTGGCGCACGCTTGTAATCCCAGCAATCGGGAGACTGAGACCGGAGGATCACGGTTCGTGAACACCTCAGATACTTAGTGAGGTCCTCCGCAATTTAGTGAGACCCTGTTTCAAAATAAAGAATAAGCTGGGTGTGGTGGCGTACACTTGTAATCCCCATGCTTGGGAGGCGGAGACAGGAGGATGGCGCAGGTTCAAAGCCAGCCATGCTGGCTTGAGACCCTGTTTCCACATTTAAAAAAAAAAAGTGTATATATATATATATATATATATATATATATATATATATATATATGGATCTGGGACTGTAGCCCAGAGGTAGAAGGGTTTCCAGGAACCCCAGTACCACCAAAAAAAAAAAAAAAAAAAAAAGCCTAGATTCCTGGCCTGGTGTGGTTGTGGCACATGTTTGTAATCCCAGTATTTGGGAGGCAGAGACCAGAGGATTGCAGTTCACAGACAGACAGCCGAGGCTGGCCGTAAACCTGCAATACTCCTTTCTCAGCCTCCCAAGAACTGGGATTTACAGGCCAGACAAATTATTTTTAGACTTGAGATCACTTTCCCTTTAATTATGGACAGTTGAACTAGATCACATAGATGATTTACCTCAGAAATATAGTTTCCTAAATTAACGTGCTTTAATTAGCTAATCTCAGTGTAATAAAAAGTTTGAAATACAAAATTTTATCTTGTGTACTTCCTACACAAGAATTTAATTCTTAGACGTTACAGTTTCAAGATTATTCACAGAAGTGTTTTCTGTTTCAGTTGCATCCAGTTTTTTTTATTAATACCGATTACATCTGAAGTCCATTTTGCCTATTTAGAGACTTTTTAAAGACGACTGGTGATATAAAGTATAAACTCAGAAAAAACCCCCCACAGATTCATTCCACACTTGTGAAATGAAGCTCTTAAAATATAATTCAAATGACAATAATCACAGAAAACAGGAAGGACATACAGAGTGGAGAGGAAAGTGGTATGCGACATCTGAACAACACAGCTATGAAGTAATGAAAAAATAATTTATTAAGTGAATATAATACTGGGAATATAATGCATTATAAAAGTATACAAGTAAACTCTAAATATAAATAATAGTGGTTTATTGAAATAACAGAGTTCTTCTTCATCCATTTAGAACAGCCAGGTTTTAAAGTGTTTGATTCCCTTGAAAACAGACATGTAGTACTATAATATCTGAAACTTGGCAAAGATCACCGTGTTTTATTAGACTCAAAATGGTACTGGTTAATTTAATGATTGTTCTTTTTAAGCTTTTTGTAAAGTCTAGAATAAGAGTTAAAGAGGAATTATCAGACTAGCTTATTATATTCATTTTTGTCTCAAAAGATGACAAGTACATTTCTAACATACTTTGTAGAAAATGTTCTGAGTCAGAGCGTACTTGTGCATTTTGAAAAAGTCTTAAAATTTTGGGTACTTTGGTAAAAAATAGTCTCCTTCTAAGATAAAAGACTGACAATAGCCACTTGGATATGTTGATTTATATCTCCAGAATAAAAACAACCATATCTTAGAATGTACATTTACTGATAAACTTTTAGATAGTAAGGAAAAGCAAATGAAGACTTATTCTCTTTCCCCATTTAGTGTCTCAGGTTTTAGAAAGTTTCTGTAGTTTAATATACCAACAGATCTCAAAATGCTAGCATGATTACAATGTATATTACAATGTAGCCATATGCAAACTAGTAGAAACAGAAAATGACTAACTTCACATTGTAGAAACACAAGACACTTTCAGTAACTGTACACAGAGCTGAAACAAGCATAAACACTTCTCACAGACCCTAGAAGACTTCTGTAAAAAATGAAATGTAAAGGCACTACATAATTCTTTCTGCTAATTCCAGTCAAGAAAAAGATTCACCAATTAAACATGGCACAAAAGAGTTTAATTATCATAAAGTGCATCACTTGGCTAAATATATTAAAAAGAAAATCAGCCATAATACAGCATAGCAATGTTTCACATAAACAGAAATAAAAGCAATCCGGAAGTCAAGCTAGTTCGTAATTCTGCAGTACATATGGCTTTTTATTTTTATTTCTTAAAAAATGCTTGATTTGCTTAGACTCTATAACATATTTTTAAAAGAATATGCCTTGATTAGCAAAAAGAGGTAGTGTTCTAAAAGACAGAAACACACTGAATCTACAGGTAGAGGTTTAAGATGAAGGTTACGTGGAAAATAAACGAGTATAACATACTAACGAACAAGGACACTTAAAATATCTTGATAGTAATGAATCATCTTTTAAAGTCAAGGCTGCTTGTCACTTTAACTATGTGATTACAGCTTTTTAAAATAGGTTTTCTTTGGTACTAGAAAGTCATCTTTTAAATAGTATTAGCAGTTCAAATAAGCAGTTTTTTATTTAGAGATGGTAAACATGTCAACATTTAAAACAACTCATATTTATCTTTACTATGATGTTCACTGATTTAAGCCACTAATGAAAAGATGTCATGTCAGAGATATAAAGAAGTCTATATCACATGTAGAGTAACATGCAATTAATTTCCATTTGACTAATGGTACTGGTGATTTTAAATACTCAAATACATACACATACACACACTAGCTTGGAGCAATATACGGGCAAAACACCATAATAATTTATGCATAGTTTTTACAAATGTTGCCTTGATAACAGAATTCTATCTAGACTTTTTCAGTGTATTAAATACAATGTCAAATAAAGGACAAAAGCAGCAGCCAATATATTTCCTATTCCAATAACTTAAAAAAGTTTATGTAAACTTTATATACATTCTTTCTCTTTTCTGTAAATGTTCCAAAGTTCCTTTTTTTTAAATAGTATTTGCCACTCTATTCTACATTTGCAGAAATGTCAAAACAGAAAGAACCACACATGTTGTTATTAGTCTTCTTCAGCATTATATGCCAGTTCTGCTACTTCTATCTCTGAGATTGCATTTTCACGTTGGCTAAAATTTAAGTGTGGCTTTTTATCAGCTCTGCAAAAGAAAAAAAAAATCAATAAAGGAATTTGATTCATGGTATTTCATTTTATTACCTTAAAAATCTTTTATCATATGGAAATACTATTTAAATATTTAGTATAAATGTAAGCAAATATTCAATTAGAAATTAACATATTTAGGTTGTAGTTGTAACACTTTTAGAGTTACATAAACTCAGCCCTTTCAACTACCATTTACCAATAAAAATCTAATAGGTAGTTACCTTTACAACATAAAAAATTTGTTCTCATAATTATAGTTTAGCCATTACCACTAAAGTATTACCAATTTCTTTGGATTTATATGGAATAAAAATTCTATGACTTCATATATATTATCTTTTCATCATTCCTCTTAGGTAGGTATGGTGGCTGCTATTATTGTATTCTACTTTTTGAATGGAAAAAGGGTGATATCCAGAGAGATTAAAGTAATTTGTCAAGATTTACAAACCAATGGATTAACTTGGCCAGGGCCCAGTAAATCAGACACAGCTTCAAAATAAAAATAAAACCCACAAGTTGAGCCCAAAGACACAGTTTTTAGGAGAACCCTGAACTATGTTTTCTGTTTGCTCAGCAAATTTATGATACAGTAATACTGAGTTCATAGAGAATAAGAGTCTTAGAATAAATTCTTTCTAATTACTTGTCACTGGGCCATCATAAACTAAGTATTACATACCTAGATTCTTCACCCACAAAATCTTGATCAACCTCGAGTGCAGAGGACTGCACTCTTAGGATCTCACCACCTTGTGTTCCTGACACATACAATGATTCTTCAGGTTCTAAAGACAGTGTTCTAAAAATAAGTGACACAGCAAAAGGTTATTTTTTATGAACAAAACAAGCATATGTTAATTGTGAATATATACATACATACATATACATATACATACATATACATATATATATATAATCTTATATATATATAATCTTATATATATATATATAATCTTTTTTAAGGGGTGGATACTGGGTATTGAGCCCAGGGACATTCTACCTCTGAGCTACATCACCAGCCCTTTTATTTTTATTTTGAAAGAGGGTCTTGCTCAGTTACTGAGGTCTTGCTAAAGTGTTGAGACGGGCCTTGCACCTGTGCTCCTCCAGTTTCAGCCTCCTGAGTACTAGGATTACAGGCGTGTGCTAGAGTCACCATCTCGATACATGTATCTTTAGTAATCTTAAGCTGTTATGTCCAGTGAAATCACATGGCTAATAAATTGCTCATCAGGAGAGTCAACAGAGAAATTAGTAGCTCTAATTAATTTAAAAGTATTTTTAGCATCAAATTCGATATAGGCTGATGAGAAGGTGAGCTAGAGCTTTCACATATGAAAAGTTGGCATGTATACTTAGAAACAAAGATGCCACTTAGACAAGTGACAGTGAATAATGTTCATCTTTGTTGAACAGCTGGAGGTTAATTTTCCTGATGTTTCTCATTCTTCAAAGGTTTAGCTTCCTAAGTTAAATCAAAAGAGAATTTTCCCAATTTACAAGGAAGAAGGCCCAAATTCTGCAACTTTCAGACTCAAAAGAAAAGCCATATTAAAATATAATGGGCAGGTAGCCCAGAGTATTAGGGATTTAGTCAGTCTACAAACGCAAGTATCGCAGCATACCTGATTCTGTTCTCTAACGTGTCTATGTGAACTTGCTTCTCATTGAGCAGTTTTTTCAGTGATTCCAGTTCTTTTTGTTTTTCAAGTAGTTCTTTCTGTAAATGGTAATTTGTCTCTTCCAAAGTTTCACAGAAAGCCTTGAAAAATGCAGAGGAAAAAATAACTTGCTGACAGAGTGTCTTTCTTAGTAGCACTATTAAAGAGTCAAGGAACATAGATAACCAAAATAATATTTATACAAACTCGAATGATGTTTTTCTCTACACACATCTCTTTAGAGCAGTGCTATGCTGGCTCTTAGACCCTTAGCTAAGCTTGCTAAATTTATGAGTTAACCTCAGAAATGAGTATTTTTTATTATTTGAAAATTTATGAATGTAATTGACCACACTAACATTGGAGTAAAAAAAAAGGACTCACACAATCATCTTTATAGATGTAAACAAAATCATTTCTCTTTCTCTCTCTCTCTCTCTCTCTCTCTCTCTCTCTCTCTCTCTCTCACACACACACACACACACACACACACACACACACTATACAACTTAACAAACTGGTGATAGAAGATAGCTTTCTTGACCTAAAAACAAAAACAATAAGAAAAAAATAATTCAACACTACCAACAGTTTATAGAAAACACCACAGCTAACTCCGATAATGGAGGGGAAACCTCAGCAAAGCAGAAATGGAAGAGTAGGAGAGGAAGAAGTCTGATTAATGGAGGAGCTACATTCGAATGAATGGAAGAGCTACATTTGAATATGTGTAAAAGTATGAGCGTAGCATGGTCAACCTGGACACTCACTGTTGGGGGTAAGGGAAAGTGGAAGGTGGGCGAGGGCACCAAGCACGTCTGAATGCATGCCAATTTCAATATGATCCACATTCAAAAAAACCACACACACACAATTACTTCTCTTAAAGTTAGGTAGAAAGGAAAAGTATGCCTATCATAATGGCTTCGATTTAGCTGCAAAGATTCTAGCTAGCATAATGACATAGGGAAATGAAATGAAAGTTATTATGGATTAGGAAGGGAAAAACACGACTGTTAATGTTATAGGGAAATGACTGACTATATAGAAAACCTACAGACTGAGGAGACATCAGCAAGGAAGTGACATATAAAATACATAAAAATCAACAATGCAACTATAATAATTTAAAATGTAATACAAATACCAATTATGGCATCATTTTGCTTATGGTAATAAAATGATAAGAACAAATCATATGGCTTTCCTAAAAGTTTAAGGAAAACAATTAAACCTTTATTGGTGTCTTTAAAAGGATAAATAAGCAAAGATCTACTGATAGATCCAGTACCATAAAGATAATCCTTTTCAAAATGAATCAGTAAGTGTATGCTAACAGGAGTTTTAAGAAACTCATCAGTTGATTCTGAAGTCATATGAAAGAATAAATAGCCAATTTTAAAGAATAAGAAAGAAAACCCCTGCTCTGAGAGATACTAAGGTTATCTGTGAAGTTACAGTAATTAACATGGTATAGAACTGGCAAAAGGTTAGAAAAGAGACTGCTGACACAGAACTGAAGGGCCACAGCAGTCATAATGAATGATTTATGATTGAAGAAGAGTTCCAACTAGTGAGGGAAGAATGAAGATTTCAATAAATGTTGTTAGAACGAATGGTCATCCATACAGAAAAATGTAAGCCACTTAAAGAACCTGAATGTGAAAAGCAAAAGTTTAAGCCTACTGGGAAAAAAAAATTAGGAGAATAGCTGTATGCTCTGGGTATAGAGAAGAATAAAAATCCGAGACTAAGACAAAGGATGGAAACAGGAAATTCCCAAACTGCTACTAAATATACAAGTTTACTAAGCCAGCTGATAATTAAGACAACTAGGTAAATTTAAAAAGTTGACAGTACTAAGTACTAGTGAAGATACAGAGTAATAGGAAAATCCATGGGTTTATTCTATGATTACAAACCATCCCACCAAGGGGATAATCTATTAGGGAAGATGTGTATAAGATTAGGAAACTGTGTTTTAGAATAGTCACTAGAAACTATGTTGATAGGACTATTTACTCATATTAATGAGACCACAAAAATTGTTTCAATCCTAGAAAACAATAAAAACAAAACTGTATTATCTAATAATATTTAAGAAAAATCTGTCATGTATATAATTTTCTTTTGAGATAGGAACCAAATCTCTCTATCATTACTGAAAATCTGACAACAGAAGCTACTAAAAAAACCATTTTCATTGCTTATAATTCAGATTGCATTCTTTGTGTCTGTGTGGTATTAGGGATGGAACCCAGGGGCTTTCTATCTATGGGCTACACCCCAGACCTATTTTACTTCTTATTTGGAAACAAGGTCTTGCTAAGTTGCTGAAGGTGGCTTTGAACCTGTAATCCTCCTGTCTCAGTCTCCCAAGACTGAGATTAAAAGTGTGTGCTACCACACCCAGCTAGACTACAGTCTTCATTTGCATTTCTGTTTCTCAAATTTTAAAACAAACAAACAAACAAACAAACAAACAAAAAACCTAAATTCTTAACCTTCAGAATAACTGAAGTTTGGAACTTAAGGAGAGAATAGAAGCTTTAAGGATCTTAGCTTTTATTATTTGTAGTCATAATTCATTTCTTAAAATTGTTAAATTTTCACTTATAATTATAAGCTAATTACTACCACTAGTAATATTAACACCTCTTTTCTTCAAATTATATTATCTCAATACAAATAATAGATGTGAATTTTCCTAAAAGAAGGTAGACTAAATTTATGGCCCTTGGCTTAATACCCTCTTTTACTCAAGATTCAGGAAAGGATAGAAATGACAGCCTTTAATATACCATTAGGAGAGTAGGTTAGAGACAAGGTTTACTAGGTTGAGGATTCATTATCCTTTGAGTTAGTTTAATTTTATACTCCAAGAAGGTAGATTAATAAGTCATTTTGGAATTTTCCTTTAAATAAGAGGGTGCTTCAGAAAGCCTGCAGAGTAAAGATATTTATCTCATAAGGTCACTGCATATTTTATTTTGAAAGAAAAGAGCTAGCTCAGAATTTCTTTATATTTATTATTCAAATAAATATTTGAAGACAAAACAAAGACATAGTATCACATGTCTCAAAGGATATGGAGAAATTGATATTCCTGTACTCCTAGTGGAAATGCAATATACTATAACCACTTTAGAAAACGGTTTACCAGTTTCTTTAAGCAGTTAAACATACTCTTGCTATATGACCAAATAATTCTCCTCCTAGGGATCAACTCAAGAGGAATGCAAACATGTCCACACAGTGCTCCCTGACACTGCTCTTAGCATTTGTCATAGTAGCTCTATGCTGGAAACAATGCAAATATCCTTCAAATGACAACCAAATACACAAAATCTGGTAAGTAAACACAATGGAAAACAATTCAGTTACAAAGATAACAAAATAACAATAGCTGCAAAAGACTACATATACTGTATATATTATATGTACATACCTACATCCATGCATACTATACGATTCTGCATATGGCATATCCAGAAAAGCAAATCGGTATAGATTAAAAGCAGAGTAGAGGTGGCATTAGGCTGAAACTGCAGACTGATTGTGAAATGGCTTGTAGGAATTTTTTTTTTTTGAGGTGATGGGAATATTCTAAACCTAGATATGATGATGGTGGCACTACAATTATTATACTTTACATTTATAATAGAATAACAAATAGTAAACAGATACATTTTATGGATTAAGACTTTACTTCAATGGAGCTGTTTTTAAAAAGGTATGGCATTCACGCTAACACAAAGAACTGTCTCAGTTTAATTGAAAACACTGTGAACCTACCAATTAAATCTGTTCCATTTAAACACCATTAAGCATTTGGGGGAAGAGCTTGAATAAAATCCGAACTAATCTATTATTACCAAATCTGCTTTGTGAATCTAGCCTACTGCTTCAAGAAATAGGCCACTTTAACACGTCAATTAATGTAATTTGAGTAGCATTAAGCATGAGCTGAATTGATAACAAGACAATCACTTCCACCTCTGACGATAAGTTTTAAATTTGCTTTAGCTGCAGGTTCTTTACTTGATATTTAGATGGAAGATAACTCAGCATATAAACAATATTAAGCATAGTAAAACTAGATTCTCAATTGTTTTTTGAAACAGTAGAAATAAAGAAGGCAGAATCTTAGATATTTATTGACTATATGACATGTATGAATCTTTATTTTTCCACTGAACTAGGTCCATATAGTTCAATGAAAGAAACTTTTGAGTCAAATACTAAAAACCTTCTGTGCAAAACTATAATAGTCTGAAATGATAATATTTTGCTGTTTGCTAATCTGTTCAAGAACAATGTAATTATTGTACTGTATTATTTGTTCCTCTTTCCTTTGATATATAATACAGCACTTACCCTGCTTTCTTCTAGGCTATCAAATGGACCCGGTGGATCATCCAGACAAAGAAATTCTCTCACTGCAAGGCTTTTCAAAAGTTAAAAAAAAAAAATTAGCTAGGGAACAAATAAGTTTACAAAAGATAGCAAAAAGCTGAAGTTACTTTGAAGCTATACAGTATTTTAACCAAATTGGTTTTACTGATATACCAACACAAGCAAGTTGGTTATGTTTCTTAAATAACTAAATACAAATATCAACCTGTAGAAGATACAAAGATTTAAGGCACTAAGATCTTATAAAATCACAAATTGCTGCATAAAAACTATAGGACATAAAACTGAATTTTATGTCCTATATCTTTATGTCTTTACCATTATTCAGTTCAGAATAATGGTAAAGAACGCCAACCTAAGTAGTAAATAGTCTCTTTATGACTTTCAAAGTAATATTAGTCTCAACTAATCTAAAAAAGTCATTACACTGTTATGAATATATAACATTTTAATTTATACTATTATACTCATTTTTCCTTTGGTGAATGCTTCTAAAGTAACTGAAAAGAATTTATTCTGAAACAACTTAAAGGTTTGTCTTTGCCATGTTTATTACATTAATTTACTTAAATATCTTCCCCAGAGTTTAACAGAGAATACTGAACATCCCATCTCTGAAATACCAATGTGTGTGTCTGTGTTGCTGGGGATGGAATTCAGGGGCAGTCTACCTTCAAGCTACATCCCCAGCCCTATTATTATTATTAATTATTATTATTATTATTATTATTATTATTATTATTATTATTAAGAATAGGGTCTTATGAAGTTGCTGAAAGCCTTGCTAAGTTGCCATAGCTGGCTTCCAATCTGTGATTCACTTCTCAGAATCCCAAGTAATGGGATATAGGTGTGTGCCACCACGCCTGGCTCCAAATATTTTAAAATAATGTTAATGTTTTGCTTATACTTTTCAATCACCAAAAATAGTTTAAGAAGTTAGATAACAAAAATTTCTTACAAAATTACTTCTACCCCTCTAATAAGCAATTTTTTAAACTAAGAGACAGCTCTATATGCAAGTAAAGAAAATGTGCAAGCTTTATTTATTTATTTTTTTTTCAAAAAGAAAAGACATACTTGATATACTACATAAAAGAGATGTCAATCTATGTTGAAAAGGGAATGGAGCTTTCTGGTTTCAGATTGGGGCAGACTGTTTCATGATGATGGAATGCTTATAAAGAGATGAATGGAATTTTTAGTGAAATCTTTTCCCCCAAAAAAACCAATATATATATAGAATTTATGTTAAGAAAATAATGCAGAAGGTCACAAAAACAAAAAAGATGTGGTGATGTGGCATGCAGAAAACCAGACTTTGGATCACAAAACCTTAACAATAGCCGGGCGTGGTGGTGCACACTTGTAATCCCAGGATTCAGGAGGCTGAGACCAGAGGATCAAGGTTTGCAGACAGCCTCAGCTACTTAGTGAGGCCCTCTGCAACTTATTGAGACCTTGTTTCAAAGTAAGAATAAAAAACAGGGCAAGGGGTGTAGCTTGGAGGTCCAATGACCTGAGTTCCATTCCCAGACCCCTCCCCCCAAAAAACCCCACACCATAACAATATAAATAAAAAAGGACACATACTCAGGGAAACAGAAAAAAACTTAAGTATTCATAATAATTGAGTAAGATATACAAGATATCTTAAGTGTGATCTAGTTGAACCATCCTTGGTATGCTTTTTATCCTTTTTACAGATATAGCCAAGAGTATACCTAAATACTGCTGAATATAAGGGATGCTATACTGCTTTGGTTTTTATATTAACCATCCCATATATAAACATTGCTGACAGTTTTCCCTCCAGGTGGCTTCTATTTATGAGTCTTAGTTCTGTTTTTCTGGGAGGGAAGGGGGAAAATCAGAGTAAACCTTAGTTCTTTTCACAAAACACTAGCCATACATCAAGAATATTATTACAAGCCGGGGGGTGGCACAGGCCTCCTGTAATTCCAGTGCTTGTGAGGCGGAGACCGGAGGATCACAAGTTCTCAGTCAATTTATCGAGGCCCCTCAGCAACCTAGTGAGATGCTATTTCAAAATAAAAAATAAAAAATAAAGCTGGGGGTATAGCTCAGAGGTAGAATGACTCTGGGCTTGATTCCTAGTACCACACACACAGAAAAGAAAAAGGATATTATATTTCCTCTAACCTTATATCCCGAGGAGTCAATACTAATATACTAACATTGTGCAATACTCAAGATTTTACTTAATTTTCCAACAATCATGAGATTAAGATAGGCATTATATCTCTAACTTGCAAATGATATCAAAGTTCAGAGAGGTAAAATAACTTGCCTGATGTCACACAATGCAAGCGGCGGAGGTGACCCTTAAATCTGTTTTTGGAATGCAAATATATACTCCTATCTTTAAGTTCTTTTATGTTTTGGTTCATTTTCTTTCTCTTTGCAGGCTGCTACTTTGTAAATACATCCAACTTGTCACAATCCATTTTTAATTGTGGCGTTTAGGATACTGCAATTGGTTTAACAGTACAGAGTAGGGCAGGGTACCAGTCTGCTGGTATAGGTATCATAATTCTATTCACCCATTATTTATACTGAAATACCTACTATTAGTTAAAAACAAACCACAGGAAATAAGTTGATCTTGAACTTGAGAAAACAAAAGTGTGGATGAAACCACTGAGGATAGCATTTAATCCAGAAAGGAAAATGCAAAGAAGAATACAGAGGGGTCTTGTCTAATACTTTTATTTATATGACAACCCGGTGTGAGTCATTTTCTTACAGGTTTATACCCAGATCTCCTCACAATAACTCTAATTACAGGACTGCTGCTGCGAGGAAAAGATGAGTGCATAAAGAAGTATATATGCCCTTCTGATTCAACAGGACTTAGTCGGTAGAGGAAGAGGTCAATTCCCTCAAACTATATTCCCATCCAAGAGGAGGGCAAACACAGAAATTCCTACACATTTTTTTTTTTTTAATCCTTAGGAAAGGAACTCTCATTGCCACTTGGAAATCATTGACTGGATTCAATAAATATTTTTATTTTTAAGATTTTATAGATTCAATAAATATTTATTGTTTATATAAGTCATGATTGTGTTTGGTGATTTTCTATACAACATTAATTCATGTTTTACAAATAAGTCAAGTGATTTCTAATTACATGTAAACACCAAAATATTTATATTAAATTGTACATGGAACAAATGGAAATCATTCTTATAAAAAAAGAACTCTACTTTTTTTAAGTTGTTCACTGATAGGTTGAATAGCCTCCTAATCTCTGTTCTGATCTAATTTCTGCTTTTATTTGACTGACAATAAATAGATAATAAAAACATCAGGGAAGTAGGGAAACCTATCTTAAGAGAAAAATTGGACAATTATAAGTTCAAAGGGAAGATTCTATATCATTGTATTCCTCTTGTTACTTGGATAGCATGTCCAAAAAAAGTCTATTTTAAAACTGAGATCTACTTCTACCTATTATCATTTTGGAGGGGTATTTCTACTTCTAAGTCAGGATTTTTGAAAACAAGATCAGCACCTAATTCATCTCCATATAGTCATACATTTCATATAGTATGCCCTAAATACTTTTTAAACAGAAAAAATCTCTAGTAAATTCTTAAAATATCAGTAGAAGTATTAATTATTTTTTTACTTTGTATTTTCTAAATGTACCTGAAAACAATATTCCCTTAAAACATTAAAACTAACAGTCTATAATGTCCTTTTACTTTTTTTTTTGCTTCCACTTCTGCCTTGTTACAGTTGGAGTAGTTGTAACAGTAAGAGCTGCCAGTTGTGTAGCAGCAAGCGCTCAGCCAACTTGAAGGTTTAGAAATATCTGTGTTGTAAGGTGAGGGATTATCAGAGAGGAAGCCAGCAAACAATCACAAAATAATCACTATCAGCAAAAAGCTAAAATCAGGTGATTATAATTGGACATATAAGACAGTGATCGTTTACAGGATGCTAACAGGCATCCATCACAACAGGTAATGTACAACTAACTAATGTTTTCTGTTTTCATAAAGAAGTGCTGGAATTTGTCTTCACCCCTTTTGTCTCGGGATATCCCCTGTTCCTTGTTCATTATAAAATGAAAGAATCTTCTACTCTTCTTCTACAAATTAAGATATAATCAAGCTTTTGTGTTGTAAACTAGCTTATGAAACAATTGTTTGAATTTAGAATGAAAAGAAAGTAAAAATCTTGGCATGTTGTACCATGGTGATTGGAAATCTAGATAGTGAGTCACTGTAGTAATTCAGTTCTTGACATACTGAAAACCAGCCACCTATTATTATTATTTTTTTTTTGGTGGTACTGGGGTTCCTGGAAGCCCTTCTACCTCCGGGCTACACTCCCAGACCTATTTTAACATTTTTATTTGGAAACAGGGTCTCCTAAGCCAGCGCGCGCGGCTGGCTTTGAACCTGCGCGATCCTCCTGTCTCTGCCTCCCAAGCACGGGGATTACAAGCGTGCGCCACCACGCCCGGCCAACCACCTATTTTTTATAGAATATTATAGAAGGAAAGTACTAAAGGGAGAGGGGATGTAATCTCAAAAATATCATTGTTGGAAGTGCAAACAAAGCAAATTATTACACTGATTTTAATGAATCAGTGGAGAAGGGCTGGCAGAGACGCTGAAAACAGAGCAACCTAGTCTTCAGTGGTGATGGGTGAAGGGTCAGTGAGGAAGACCAGTTACCTAAAAACAGAAAGTCTGTTGAAATCTGAAGGATGTTGAGTTAACTGGGAAAGGGGTGCATGGGAAGGAACAAGGTGATTTGGGGAGGATAAAAAAGAATATGACAGATGTACTGAGAATGGAAGATGAAGGGGAATAAAAAAACCCACACAGGTTGGGAGAAACCAGAAGAACTTATCAGACAGAATCACAAGAGCTCATCCTGAGCTAACAGGCTACAGAAATAAGAGCGGATGAGGAAGATCAGCAAACAGTAAGGTTTCCACAGTAATTAAGGGAGAAACCCATGCTTAGACTAGGGTGGTGATGGTGGGATGAGAAAAGCAGACAGTTTGAGTGGGACCTAAAACAGAAAGGAAGGGATAAAGGGTAGTGAGGAATGTGTCAAGGAGGATTTGCAGATCTGGGTAGATGCTGCTGCTGAAAACTGTAGGAAATCAGCCTGGAGACTATGCTTTTGTTCTAGGTTTGAGATAACTTCTGAGATTATCTGAGGGAGATATCAAGAAGGCAGCTGCATATTACATCTGGAGTAGAGAGAAGGGGCCTGGAAAGAGGGAAGATGGGGAGGGATCTTGAAAAGCCATTAAGATTAGATAGCATACATTAAAAAATGACTGTGTGTCTTACATATTATACAAGATGATATAAAGACAGACTGAGAAAACAGGTAAAATGTTCTCCATGTTTACATGAAAAATGCCAGTTACAGGCATATAAAATATGCTCTGTATTGTAAATGTTCTGCTTTTCTTCAGAGTAGGTCTAATTTAACTGATACTGTAAGTCCCCAGATGAGATATATACCTAGTATTGAATTATTTTAAGCAATTTATTTGTTAGGAATATTTTCAGAAGAAAAATCCTACCTTTTAATATTTTTTGATATTTTCACTTAACCTAAATAAAATTAACTCAACCTCACAATCTTCATACTTATGTATTACTTTGGAAAACATTAGTCACAAATTATATAGTGTCATATTAATAAAAATTGACTAATATGTGAGCCATTTTACTTAAATGACTACAAAAGTGCTAAATATTAATATTATAGTTTACAGCTGGGTGTCTTGAGTATAGGGTACACTGAATTTTTCACTTTACTGACTTTGTAAAAGATTTAATGAAGATGAAATGTCAAATAAAATCCTTAATTGAAAGAAAGCAAGAAAATCTCGTAAGTAAATGTTTCTTTTCTATATTATGTACTTAAGTAACTAAGGTCTTGGATTTATTCTTCAGTTTAAGCAAGTCATTGGAATGCTTTCATAATTTATTTTAATTTGTTACATACCAGTTAGCAATGTCCTTGTGAGCTACTAAATTTTGAAGAAAGGCTTGTAATCCTAATTGTCTATCTTCTAAAAAGTCGGCATTGTAGTTATCTTTAAACCAGCGTTTTGGTGGAAGTGCTAAGCGGAAGCCTGGAAACATCTCTTTTAACTGAAAGAGAAAAAAGACCACGTTTTACTCAATTACATCAATTCTATAACGTCTATCCTGTTCACTATGTGAAGTTAGTCATGAAATAAACTTAACACAATTAAATTCAGCCAAGATTATAATGCCCTACTTCTTGATTCCTACCAATCCTATGTATATAGGAGTTCTAGCTGCTCCACATTTATTGCCAAAACCTGGCTCTGTCCATTTTTTTAATGTTAGCTATTTCAAAAGTGTGTATGTAGTAGTATTTATTTATTTGGTGGTACTGGGGTTCCAGGAAGCCCTTCTACCTCCGGGCTACACTCCCAGACCTATTTTATATATATATTTTTTATTTGGAAACAGGGTCTCTTAAGCCAGCGAGGCTGGCTCCAAACCTGCGTGATCCTCCTGCCTATGCCTCCCAAGCGTGGGAATTACAAACGTGCGCCACCACGCCCAGCAGTGTGGTAGTAATTAATGTTAGCCATTCCAGTGGATGTGTAGTAGTATTTTATTGTTACTATAAGATGTATTTTTCTCTTGATAAGGAACATGAAATACCCTCTTATCTGCTTATTTCCACTTACATATATTCTCTGATAAATTATCTATTCAAGTCTCTTGAAAATCCGTCCCTGTTGCAAAAAACTAGATTGCCTTTTTTATTAACTTGTAATATTCCTTTACATAGTCTGCACAGGAGTCCTCTGTCAGACACATGCACTAAAAGTATTTTTCTCTAGACTATGGCTTGATTTTTCATTTTAAGTCTTATTATGAGAGATGTTTTAATTTTTTTTTTTTTTTGGGTGGTACTGGGTTTCCTGGAAACCCCTCTGCCTCGGGTTACACTCCCAGACCTATTTTTTATACTTTTTAATTTGGAAACAGGGTCTCGTAAGCCAGTGTGGCTGGCTTCGAACCTGCGCGATCCTCCTGTCTCCGCCTCCCAAGCGCGGGGATTACAAGCATGCGCCACCATGCCCGGCGAGATGTTTTAAATTTTAATGTTATCTAACTCATTCATTTTTACCTTTCAAGGTATATGGTTTTTAGATCATAGAAAAAGTTTGCTCATTTACAGGCTGTAAAGATTTTCTTTTTTGTATGTTTTTAGTTTTAACTTTCAAGCGTTAGCTTATGATACATTTTGAACATTTGGCTTAAATTTTCTTAGAGAAGACTTTCCCAACTTTCAAAACCAGGTCCAGCCTGCCTTTACATATTCTGTTTGAGTTACTTTAACTGCATAACACATTATCTTAAAACTTAATGGTAAAAACCAACTATTTATTAAACTCTTGGATTGGGGGCCAGTAATTCATATCAGGTATAGTGAAGACGATATCTCTGTTCTGCAGTGAATTGGAGCCATAGCTGGAAGATCTGAAAGTTAGGAGCTGGAATCACATACAGTTCACTCACTCAGTATGATACTGGCTTTAGGCCCTACCTTTGTTGGGACTGTCAGTCACAGGTCTAACAATACAGGTCCAACAATGGCCTCTCTAGATGTCCTGGACTTTCTCACAGCATGGAAGCTAAGCTTCAGAAGGGAGCATCCCAAGCGAGAAAGCCAGGTTGAAACTGTGTACTTCTTATGACGGAGCCTCAAAAGTCACATAGCATTATTTTCAATTGTCTAATAGTTCAAATAGTCACAGAGCTATTCAGGATCATGGGGAGAAATGGATTCTACCTATTGGTAGGCAGTGGCAAGTTCTAGAAGAGCATGAGACTGAACACATTCCTGTGGCCATTTTTAGGAAAGACATTCTCTAACACATTACCAGTCTTCTAATGATATTTATCACAAGGTAAATAGTACTTATTTAACTTTGGCTTTTCTTACTAGATTAGTGATTCTAAACTTTAGCTGTACACTGGAATTACTCACGGAATTTTAAAACATATCAATGAATGTGTTCTGCCTCTAATCAATTAAGATTTAATTAGGTGTAGTATGACCTGGGTACTGTAACTTTAACGTTTTCCAGGGAACTGTACAGTGCAGACTGAAAAACATTTTACTATACTGCAATTGTTACATTTCATTCATAGTTATATCCTCAATGTCTAGCATTGTGCCTGCTATGTAAAGCAGTCAACACTGTATATTTAATAAATGGATGAATGAATTTGTGTACATTCATATTTCTTTATTTAAAATTACATATCATAGCTATGAAAAATGACTAGCAAAAGAAAAAATGCACAGGGTAAAATGTCACATAAAAAAGTAAAATATTATACACATTCTTTATTTCTATAAATATGTGAAAAAAAACCAACAAAACTAGAAAGTAACTTGGATAATAACTAAAAACCCAGATTTGATTTCAAGACATATTTTTGGCCTTGGAGATTTGTTATTTAATATGTCTACAATAAAAATAAAGTAGCAAAGGTGATGAGGAAATAAAATGTTTTTAAGCTTTACAATTTAAATGTCATCTATGTCCAATACATGTTTTTTCCTTTTTTGATAGAAAAAGGCAACAGTTACAAAACTGAGTAAATCAAGAAAGAGGAAGACCTGGATAGAAGAAGCAAGATGCAAGAAAGAAATGGAAAAAAAAACCCCAGAAAGACAGACAGGCAACCTTGGTGTGCCACTTCTGAGCCATATACACTGAGGGTTGATAGTTAAGGACTTTGCAATGACTCGGGAGACAGACATGTTGAGGGCTACTCCTGGACTTCTTCTTAATGTAAAGATTAAACGTGAGGACTACGTGAGCCTGCCCTGCTACTCAGATGAAGTTGGTTTGTCTTGACAATGAGCTGTTAATGTCGTACTCCTTGCCTCCGTATGCTCTGCTGCCCAGACTGAAAACACTCATTTTACCAGAAATGTTCTGCTTTGACTTACTGCTAAGTAGGAAATACGAAATTATGAAGTAGAATTTATAGAAATATCCACTTCTCATGGCCATATTTCTATCAAGGCACTGGCCAGTCTACTCTACAACCTGCCCGCTGCCTCCACCGAGACCCATGCTGCACGTTCCAAAACCCGGGCATGACTCTGCCCTCTGACTTCCTCAGCAGAGGTGCTTAGCAAACCCTCAGTGACGCTGAAGCTGACTATATACCAGGGAATTAAAAAAAAAAAAAAAAAAAGGAAAAATAAAAAGAACAATATTCCACAGGAAACTTTCTAACCATTGTTTTTTGAACTATGTTTAGTAAGTTCTGTATCATCAATTAGCTGTTTTTCTTCACAGTTATAAATAACTGAGAAATGTACACTGAGATTTATATGTGTATGGCTTCTGTATTATCCAAAATTCCTAGGCTGATGCTGAATTAAAGTTATATACTTCATAAATATTTCATGATTGATCTGATAAAAGATCTCAAGATTTTTTATTTTATTTTTATTTTTGAAGATTTAAAGAAGTTTATTAAAAAGATAGAAATACAGAAAATAGTTACAGCCCCATGCCAAAATGGCATGAGGGGGGAGGGTGGCCCGGGCCAACTCACCACTCCCCAGGATTTTTTTTATTTTTAACAATAATAAACATAATGATTTCCATTTAAACTTGTGTGCCTGATAGTGGTCGTCATTTTTTAATCCTGTTAGTAAAAAGACAGTGGTAGGTAGAACTCTTTCTGTTATCTACTGCAGTCTTCATTTATCTGCAGTTTTGTTTTTCATGTCAATTTTTTATAGTCAACTGTGGTCCAAAAATATTAAATAAAAAATCCCATATATAAACAATTTGTAAATTTTAAATTGTGTGCCGTTCTGAGTAGCATGTTGCAATCTTGTGCCATCTTGCTCTAGTGGGGTGTGAATCATCTCTCTGTCCAACACACTGTATAAGCCACCTGCCTGGCCCATTAAGTCACTTGGTAGTCCTCCTGGCTAACAGGAGTACTGCTTGTGTTCATGTAATGACTCAATGCTACATAATAATGCCTATGTCATTAACTTTGCCTTATTTTCGTCTCACATCATAAGAAGGATGAGAAGAGTATAATGAGATATTTTGAGAGAAACACCACTTTTATATAACTTGTATTCACTGTATATTGTCATACTTTTTCTATTCTTAGTTATTGTTAATTTCTTATGGTGCCAATTTTATAAAACTATCATAGGTATGAACACAATAGAAAAACCAGTATACATGGGGTTTGGTATTATCAGCAGTGTCAGGCATCTGCTGGGGGTCTTGGAACATATCTTCAGAAGATAAGCGGTTCTACAATGTAAGACTAACATAGACATTCACTAATAATATAAACTGCCCAACTCAGAGAACAAGGAGATCATACTTTTAAATTAAATTCTATTAACATACTTCTTGAAAATGTTAAAATCATCTATATCTCAGCTTGCCTAAGATAAGAAACATTTTAGCAAGAAAGGCCAATCTAGAGAGAGAAAGAGAAGTAGATAGTAACAGTTGAACACTGAAGAGAAAAATAGTAAGTAATGAAGGATTAATTAGCTGTAAGTTGAAGCTATTTAGAATGAGTCTAAATGAGAAAAATAACAATTTTATAAGAAAGCTAAGTTTGAACTGCTTTCATTTTCTTATTATTTAGTCATTTAACAATCAATAAAAGTACAGAATTACAGGTTTTTAATTCATCAGTGTAATGAATGAAACTCAGGGATAGTAAATAAAATTCAAGTAAATGGTAGAAATACATTAGAAATAAGTATTTTGTCATATATGCTGAATATCCCTTATCCAAAATGCTTAAGATCAGAAATGTTTCAGACATCAGATTTTTCCCCAAGGTTTGGAATATTTGCATATAGATATGAATAAAACTAGGTATCTGGGGGATGGGACCCATGTCAAAACACAAAATTTATTTTTGTCTCAAATGTACCATATATATACCTGAAAGTAATTTTATACAGGGTTTTTAGCAGGCCTAGGTTTTGGCTGAGACCTGTCACAGAGGTAGTGTGGAATTTTTCACTTGTGGTATTACATCAACACTTAAAAAGTTGAATTTTGGAGTATTTTGGATTAGGGATGATTAGCCTATACTATAAAAGGGCATTGTAAACACAATTTAATAAAAAATTAAAGTAATTTAGCATTGTATATCTTGCTTTTTCATTTAAACTGAAGTTTGCAGAGGAGCAGAAACTTTTTGGCAGCTGGAAAGCTGCAAAGTCACATAAATGAGGATTCCTAGCACCAAATACTATAAGAATAGAGTAATTTCATAAGTTGTAAGTAGTCCAAGAAAAGAGGAAAGGGAAGGTGGCAAATGAGAAAGAACAGGGACAATAAAGCTTTCTCTATTACACCCCTGTCCAACTGGGGAGTAAATTCTGGATGTTTTTAGGTCTTCTTACTTGGCTTCTTAAAAACAACACAAACCACTTACTTTTGCCAGAAAAATGGTCTTTCTCTTGACTTCCAAATTGCCATCCCCCCCACTTGCCTCATCTAAATTTCTTCAAGTTCTGTGGATAGCTTTGGCTTTCTTTATTACATTCTAACTATAATTTGCTTTATCCCTCACCATTAGAATTTAGGTTGTTTCTAATTTCTAATTATAAAAAACAAAATGTAATAGAAAGAAATCACTATAAATATGCTAAGTATCCTTAGAGCTAAATCTTTTCTATATTCATGAGTATTTATTTATATAGAATAAATCCAAGAAAAGTGATTACTGTGTCAAAATTAGGCAAAACTTAATGGTTGTCCTCTAGGAAGAGCTGCACTTCCAATACTGGATAACATATTTAAATGACTGTCATTCTGACAGGTAAAAAATGGTTGGTTTCTTATTTTTCTTTTCTTGGAGTACTTGTGATAGTAAACATTTTCAGATTTATTGTTTATAATTCTTTTACCTTGTTCATCATTTGCTATGTTCTTTTTCTTTTGGGTTTGCTTTTTAATCTTACTTTAGAAAGTTCTTAACATATTGAGGTTAATCATCATCTTCTTTTGTATGTGCAGAAGGCAGCATTCTAGATGGCTTCATGACCCTGGCCTCTGGGTTTTGCTTCTTTGATTTTGTTTTTAATATAACAAAAGGAGTTTTGTAGCTGTAATTAAGGCTATGAATTAATTTACCTTAAGATAGGGACATCATGTAGGCAGGCATCCTTAGAAACCTTTAGAGTGTTTTCTTTGGCTTACGTCAGAAAAGGAAAGTTGGAGAGATTCAAAACACAAAGACAGATGGGTGTGGTGGCACACCTTTGTAATCCCAGCATTTGGGAGGCTGAAGCTTCCCTGAAGGTTAGCGGCCAGCCTCAGCTAACTTAGTGAGGCCCTTTGCAACTCAGTGAGACCCAGTTTCAAAATAAAGAATAAAAAATAGGGCTGGGAATGTAGCTCAGAGGTAGAATGCCTTGGGTTCCATCACCAGTACTACAACAACAACAACAACAAAAAAAAAAAAAAAAAAAAAGAAAGAAAGAAAACAAAAAACAAAGACTTGGCCAATCATTGCTGGCTTTGAAGAAGCACAAAGAATGAACAGTCTCTGTGAGGTAAGAATTATCTCTGGCTGACAGCCAGCAAGGAAACAGGAACCTTGAGCCTACAACTTCAAGAAACTAAACTCTGCCAACAACCTGAATGAGCTTGGAAGCAGATTCTTCCCTAGAGACTCCAGATAAGAGTCCAGTGCAGCCAAAAGCTTGATTGATCCTAAAAATCAAACCCAGCAGAACTCACTCAAACCACTAAATAATAATGACTGTTACTTTAAGTAGCAAGGTTTGTGTTCATCTTAGACAACAACAGAAAACTAATTCACTATGTTAAAGTACTGTTTTGTTCACTCTCTTGTTATATAATTTTATATGTGATACTATTATATTGTTATTTCTCAAACTTAAAATATCACACCATTTTATATATTTAATGTTAAAAGTTTCATATTTTAAACTAAAAATAATTGTTTTTTTATAAAAATGAGCTGTAAAGATGGGACTTAAGGCTATTAATCTAAAATAAAACACTTAATTATCTTATGAACTAGCAATGCTCTGACTTGACTCAATAAGAAAAAAGAAACAAACATAATAAATAAAATGTGAGGAACAGATAAATAATTCACAACTGAAAAGGGAGTTTAGGATTAAAGTACTTACTTTGTCATTAAGCCTAGAGAAGTCAGTGTATCTTCTGAAAACTACCCAGCTTTCTTCTGGGTTTTTCTTTACTAGTATTTTATATACCTAGAGAGAGATAAGAGAGACAGAGAGAAAGAGACAGAGAGACAGAGAAATAGATATAAAAAAGTAAAGATATTCAAATATTTGAAAAACTTATACTTAATAACCCAAACTATAACAATTATTATGCAAAATATCAGAAATAATTTAGATCAACAAATGTATGGATAATAAATGGAGGCACTAAAGCAAAAAAAAATTTTTTTTTGGTGGTACTGGGGGTGGAACCCAGAGGCTTTCTACCTCTGGGCTATACTCCCACACCTTTTTTTATATTTTTTATTTGGAAACAGGGTCTCACTAAGTTGCTGAGAGCCTCACTAAGTAGCTGAGGCTGGCTTTGAACCCGTGCGATCCTCCTGTTTCAGCCTCCCAAGCGTGGGGATTACAAGCGTGCGCTACCACGCCTGGCTTAAAGCAAAATTTTAAAGTAATATGAATATGACAAAATGTTTTATGCCAATGTATTTGAAAATGATAAAAAAACCAATCATGTTTGAAGAAACTATAAAAATAGCCACTTTTGTCTTATACAAGTAATTTAATTTTTAAACCCAGTATCTATCAAGTTGTCAAATAAATTCAATATTGTTTTAATCTTCAAAGCTGAAATGTAAACCTGAAATATAAAAAATACTCATGTTAGATAAAAGTTGGCATTTCTATAATCATGTTATGTAGGATACTGAATAGAAAAATTTGGTAGAGATAAGTCAATATATTTTAAAAAGAACATAATTGGAACAACGCAGATTCTTTTTTTTCTTCTTGTGATAACTGGGGATTGAACTGAGGGGCAGTTTCCTGCTCATCTATATCCCAATCTTATTTTATGTTTTACTTTAAAACAGGTCTTGATAAGTTGATTGCAGGATTGCCTCAAAGCTGTGATCCTCCTGTCTCAGCCTCCCAGGTACTAGGATTACAGGCATGTACCACATAGATTCTATGTTTTTAATACAATTTTAAAATTTATCATAAGAAAGTGTTATTTATGACAGAATCTCAGAAAAAGATCTCCTAACAGTTTGGTGTAGGGCTCTATTTTAAGCTAACATATGGGTACTTGATTTCTATTAAATGAGTGAAACTCTTAATAAGAGGACTTTCTTTTTTTTTTTTTGAAGTCGTCTGTGCAACAATTTTCAATTATAGCTCTAGAGCTGCACTTTAGCCACATAAAGCTATTGATCACTTGAAATGTGACTACTCTAAGTTGGTATGTACTCTCGAGTACAAATCACACACAGGATTTCAAGGACTTAGTATGAAAAAAGATGTAAATTTTTTTTTTTTTTGGTGGTACTGGGGTCCCTGGAAGCCCTTCTATCTCCGGGCTATACTCCCAGACCTATTTTTATATTTTTATTTGGTAACAGGGTCTCTAAAGCCAGAGAAACTGGCCTCGAACCTGTGCGATCCTCCTGTCTCCGCCTCCCAAGCGGGGATTACAAGTGTGCGCCACCACGCCCAGCTGTAAACATTTTTTATTAAAATAGTTTATACTGATTACATATTTAGATAAGTAATTTTGGACATATTAGTTGATTAAAATACCTTACTAAAATAACTTCACCTGCTTCTTTTTAGTTTTTTTTTTAAGATGGTTACTAGAAAATCTAAAATGACAAATGTGATTCATTAGTGGTTCACATTATACATCTATTGAACAGAGCTGCTCTAGAGACAATGGACTGTGAACCATCCTTACCAATTAATTTTTCTCCAATATAGTCTGTTTTCAGCTTTTAATGGGAGAAACAGCAAGCTGGTTAAGAGTGAATCCTCTGGCTTTGAAATAATTTACTTTTTTAAGATGTAAGGGTGAAGAATAAGGTTACTTGGATATCCTTTAGAGGCTATAGAAAGTGGATCTAAGAAGTCATAATGGTAATCCAAAAGAAATAATATTTTTAGGAGTCACTCATTCATTCAGAACTTTTTCTTTTTTTCTAATGCTGGGCTCAAATCCAGGGTCTCATGCCTGCTAAACAAGCACCGTACCACTGAGTCAAATTCCCAGCTACAATTCATTGAGTTTGAATGACTAATGAATGATAAAAGTCAACTTCATATGAAAACTGGATTTAGCTACAAATAATCTATATTAACTTTATTTTCCTGTTTCAGAAAATACTACCCCTATTCTTCAACTAAGCTATTCTCCACAGTGGCTTCTGAACACTCTTACTTTTCTGAGACAAAATACAGACTTTGTGTCTCTTTTCTTTCTTTCTTTTTTTTTGTTCTTTCTTTCTTTCATTCTTTCTGCAGTACTGTGTTCTTGAAAGCTCTCTTTCTGCCTTTCTATTTGTTGAAGTAGTACTTTAACCAAAAACCTCATGTAGAGTACTAAACCTTCCCTTCTCTATGTTCTAAAAACTGCTATTACTTAACCTAGTGTATACTATATACTATTTTTTGATGCAGTCCTTGTTTGGATTTTTAATTGAATCACAACATATGAAGGAACATACATTGAATATAGACTGAACATACACTGAATTATAAAATATATACAGAAATTATACAAATCAGAAGCACACAACCTGATATATTTTCACAAAGTGAACATACCCATGTTATTAATACCCAGAGCAAAAAACAAAATAGTACAAATTGAAGAAGCTCTTAGGTCTCCTTTCCAATCCTAAAGACCACCCATTCAAGTTAATCTTATTTATTTATTTATTTATTTATTTATTTATTTATTTATTTATTTATTTATGGGTGTGGGGATGGAACCTAGAGGCATTTGACCTCCGAGCTACCCCCTGCCCTATTTTTTTATTCTTTATTTTGAAACAGGGTCTCACTAAGTTGTGGAGGGCCTCATTAAGTAGCTGAGGCTGTCTGCGAACTGTGATCCTCCCGTCTCAGCCTCTCAAATGCTGGGATTACAAGTGTGCGCCACCATGCCCGGTTCTAATTTTTATTTTTAAACACCCCTTTCAAAGACTTGTGACTCTACATATTATTAGATCTTAAGAAATTATTTTGGAAATCTAAGGCTTGTAAACTTATTTCCAGCTCAGAAATTTCCCCTAAACTCAAGTCACACACACACACACACACACACACACACACACACACACACAATAATTTTGGTATGTGTATTTATATATGTATCTTTGTGTGTATATGCCTTCACACATACACCTGACATCTCCATATTTTGTCCAGTAGACATCATACATCTAGCATGTCCAAAATCAAATCCTGGTCGTCCTTTTGAAACCTGCCAACTAATTATATGGCAACCCTACCCATCTCATTGTTTAGGCTCAAAACTTTCAGGTCCCACTTCCAAATTGTTAAGAAATACTACTGACTCTAGCACTGAAATAGACCCAGAATCTGATAGCTTCTCCACCAACGTAGTCTGTGTCACTAGCACACCTCCCTTGAATCATTGCCAGAACTTAACTGCTTCCTGCTTCTACTCTTCCCTGGACAATTTAGTCTCAATTAATTGAGCAACCAGAATGCATCTTTTAAAATGTTAGGTCAGATCATATGATTCTTTTTTTAAAAACCTTTTCAGCCGGGCGTGGTGGTGCACACTTGTAATCCCTGTGCTTGGGAGGCAGAGACAAGAGGATCGCGCAGGTTCGAAGCCAGCCGCACGCGCTGGCTTAGGAGACCCTGTTTCCAAATAAAAATGTAAAAATGGGTCTGGGAGTGTAGCCCGGAGGTAGAAGGGCTTCCAGGAACCCCAGTACCACCAAAATAAAACAAAACAAAACAAAACAAAAAAGAAAACCTTTTCAAAGAGCTATGGCTTAGTGGTGGAGCACTTACCTAGCAAATTCCTGGCATCACAAAAAATACAGTAACAACAACAAAAAAACACCTTTTCAAAGATCCCCATCTTATAGAGAGTAAAATCCAAAGTCCTTCCAACAGCCTACACACTGCAAGTAATCCATGTGCTATATTCCCCTGCCTTTCTAGTTACCTCATTTCCTGTACCTCTTCATGTTGCTTACTTTGCCACCAGACAAGGGTCTTGGTAGTTGTCTCATCTGTGTGAAAAGCTCTTTCCCCCAGTCTCATGGCTCACTCCTGCTAGTAGTACATTCTTCTATGAGGTGGTGACTGACATTATTTAAATCCCTACCCCAATTTCTGAGGAATTCCCTCTCTTTTTTCTTTTATTTCTCTTTAAAGCGTGTATCATCATGTGACATCCCAGTAGTCTTTTTTTACTTACTTATCATTGCTCATCCATTTATAAATTCAAGTTGGTATACCACTGTTACCAGCAACAGTGTCTGGCACATACTCATCAAAACATGCCGAGTCAGTGAATAACTGAATATTGACTAACTTCACTCTGTCATTTCCTTCTTCCTCTGCAGTATCATGAAAGACTATAAAAAAAGATATTCGGTACCACTGCCTTAAATTTGGCTACAAATTTGCACATTCACACAGATCACCACCTGGTCCATTTGGGCTGCTATTAACAAAACTGGGTAGCAGATGAATAGCAGAAACTAACTTCTCACAGTTCTAAAGGCTGGGATGTTCCAGATCAAGATGATACCCGATTTGGTGCCCGGCAAGGGCCCACGTACTGGTTCTGATGGTGTCTTATAGCTATGACCCATGGCAGACATGGAGGACACACAAGGCCTCTTTTTCTTTTTTTTTGGTACTGGGGATGGAACCCAGGGGCATTCTACCTCCGAGCCACACCCCTAGCCCTATTTTTTCTTCTTTATTTTGAAACCGGGTCTCACTGAGTTGCAGAGGGCTTCACTAAGTAGCTGACGCTGTCCACAAACTGCGATTGATCCTCCAGCCTCAGCCTCCTGAATGCTGGGATTACAAGTGTGCACCACCACACCTGGCTTCTTTTATTATTTATTTTGAAATTGGGTCTCACTAAGTTGTGGAGAGCCTCACTAAGGAGCTGAGGCTGTCGAGAAACAGTGATCCTCATGACTCAGCCTCCCAAGTACTAGGATTATAAGCTTGCGCCACCACACCCAGCTTGCAAGGCCTCTTTTTATCAGAGGATTAATTCCTACTTCCCCAGGACATAATCATCTCCCAAAAGCCCCACTTCTTAACTTCTTAATATTATCATCTTGGAAGTTAGGTTTCAACATATGAATTTTGCGGGGACAAACATTCACACTGTCAACTCAATGAACACCCATTCTTTCATAAGTTAAGTCAATGTAAGGAAACGAGCAATCAGTGCACGGCAGTTTCTAAAACTGCTCTCAAAAAGAGAGAATTCCATGAAAATTTGTCATGATATCACTAGTCTTATGATCAATCGAGACCGTCTCTTTATAAACTGTTAATATTTTTTCTGGAGAGTCCTCCCATCCTGACATAAATTTATAATATGAAACACTGAAGTAAACATAAAAACTCTACAGCAAGAAAACTTCCAAATTTATCTAATAAGTGAGTTTAGCAAGACTGATGGATACATAAACATACACAGGTCAATGTACATAAGCATGTAAAATCAAAATAAATTAGTAGCAGAACATGGTGGCACACACCTGTAAACCCAGGACTTGGGAGGCTGAGACAGAGGATGAAAGGTTTGAGGCCAGCCTCAGCAACTTAAGACTCTCAGCAATTTAGCAAGACCCTTGTTTCAAAATAAAAAATAAAAAGGGCCGGGGATATAGCTTGGAGGTAGAATGCCTTGGGTTCAAACCCTAATACCCAAAAAAGAAAAAAATCTAAAACAGTAATGAAAAAAACAAAGAATTATTCTTACAAGAACATCAAGCATATCTTGGAATTAATCTATGCACAAGAGAAAAGGCCTGTATATGGAATCTAAAAAACACTATTAAAAGAAATTAAAGAATTAAGTAAATGGTTTAGGTTCAGAGGTTTGAAGACTCAGTATTTTAAGATGTCATTTCTCCCTAGATCAATGCAAAGGGCCGAATGCTAAGGCAATCTAGAAAAATAACAAAGCTAGAGTATGAAACTACTGGGTATCAAGAACGATTATAAAGTTTAAGACGTTGAATTGATAAAGGATGGAAAAATGGAACACAAAAGCAGACTCATACATTTATGGTCACATGATTTATGACACAGGTAAAACTAGATGCAGAAGAACAAGAGTATTTTCTAAAATAAAAGCCTGATTTATTGATTTTTTTGGGGAAAAAAACTCCAACTTGACCGTTATTTCACACCATGAACAAAAGTCAATTCCAAATGGTTTGCAGATCTGAAATTTTAAGGGCCCAGTTGGACATGGTGGCACACGCTTGTAATCCCAGCATTTGGGAGGCTGAGACAGGAGGATCGCTGTTGGAGGATAGCCTCAGATACTTAGTGAGGCCCTCTGCAACTCAGTGAGACCCTGTTTCAAAACAAAGAATAAAAAATAGGGCTGGGGTGTAGCTTGGAGGTAGAATGCCCCTGGGTTCCAGCCCCAGTACCATAAAAAAAAATAATAATAATTAAAGGCCCAACAAAAACAGATTTTAGAAGAAAACATGGGACAGTATCTTTGTAACCTTGGAGTAGGCAAAGATTTCAAAAAAGTGCTAGCCATAAAAGAAAATACTAGTAAATTGGACTATATTTAAATTAAGGACTTTTGTCAAATGTATTATTAAGGAATCGAGAAGTCAAAGAACAGAGTGAGAGAAGGACAGGAATAATGCATGAATTTGAAAAGGACTATGTCCAGAATACAAAGAAAACTACAAATCAAAATGGGCCGGGCATGGTGGCGCACGCTTGTAATCCCAGCATTCGGGAGGCTGAGACCTGGAGGATCGTGGTTCGCGGACAGTCTCAGCTACTTAGTGAGGCCCTCTGCAACTCAGTGAGACCCAGTTTCAAAATAAACAATAAAAAATAGGGCAGGGGGTGTAGCTAGCTCAGAGGTCGAATGCCCCTGGGTTCCATCCCCAGACCCGCAAAAGAAAAAAAGAAAAAAGAAAAGAAAAAAGAAAAGAAAAGAAAAAACAGAAAAAAATATGGAGAACACTTCTCAAAAGAAAAAAAGAACAAAAATTCTGAACAGATATTTCATGGGGATATCTAAATTGCCAAAACAAAATTTAAATTCTTTAGTCATGAAACAGGATGAGTGTAGGTTTAAGGACAGACTCAGCAACTTATCAAGACCCTGTTCTGAACGAGCCTAAAAAATTTTTTTGTATATTTTTATAAAGGAATACTATCTGTATTAACAAAAGGTGCTAGTTACAACTCATCCAAGATCAACGATAAGTCTTACAAACTTGATGTTGAAGAAGAGAAAGAAAATCCAAAAGAACACACACCCAATTCCACTTACATAAAGTACAAAAATAAATAGGTAAAGCTAATCTAAGCTAACAGAAAAACTGTCAGGTCAGTGGGTACAGACTAGCAGAGAGAATGTGGAGCTTTTATGATGATGGTGATGGTCTATTCATTGATCTATATATCAGTTACATAGGTGTGTCTGGTTTTTGAAAATTCATTAATGTAAAAGTTCATGAGAGCATGACAGAATTTTGTGGTGTGAAAACCATAAATGTTCAAAAAATTGTAGGTACAGGTTTAATCAATACTAGTTTAAATACATGGGTGAGTCAATCTTTTACATTCTCCTGGTATATATCAGAAATCAACACTTACAGTAAACTTGGCTCTTTCTTCCATCACCTCATAACCCAGTATAGTAGGTGTAGATGGTCGATCTTCCCAATTTGCTGTTTCAGGACTTTGTTCTTCAGTTTCTCTTGGTCTAGTAGAATATTCAATTGATGAATCTGTACCTGTAAATTTAGTCCTAATGAGAGGACTGCTACAGACAGATGAAGTGCTCTCCATCTGGTCAGGACCACTTGTCTGTTTAAAATTACCCATATTTGAGTCTTCTAATTGGCCTTTGGAGGAGCTTGAGCTTGTTGAGATACTGCCAAATGAAGAACTCCTGTGATTTCTGTTGGTTGTAAAACTGGAAGCAGAGTTTCCTATGGGCATAGGGACTGGGACATAAGGAGTTGCCATCTTCTTTTGGCCTTTGCCACAAACCTGTACGCTGTTGAAACTGAACACTTAGAGAACAACTAATATGCAATCCATTATTTTCTTCTTAGGAATTCACTACCTAAAAATGAGAAGGACATATTGAAAGATTAGTCTTAAATCTAGAGCAGGATCCCAAAGAAAACAAATGTTCTTTTTAATTTTGTGGCATTATTTTATTTGGAATAAACACACACCTCCTATTCTCTGTTACCTCTAAGGACTCTCATTTGTAAAGAGAGCAAAACTCCTGTTCTTGACCACTACATTACATGTTATCTTTTTTTCTTCCCTTTATTTTCTGGCAAAGGATTTCTATAATGTTCACTTTAATCTGACTTGATCTCTAGTACCATACACACACAACAGTAGAAAGAGAAAGTAATAGAAAGAATGGTAAAGACCCTTCTGAAGCTTTATTCTAGGTCTAAGTTTATCATCCTGGCAGTACTTTATTTAGTATAGGAAGGGAAGGAGAGAAGGGAAAAAGAAAATGGGAAGGAGAAAATTTTTTCACATTACTTTTTTATGTAATTAATGAACTCTAAAGACTTAAACTAATAACAGTGAGTCAGAGGCTTAGATATTAAGCAGTAACTACTGCTCTTAAATTAGTATTTTATAAAATGCAGGATCAAATGTATTTAAAAATAAATTTGAACAGTTTATTTATTTATTTATTTATTTATTTATTTTTGGTGGTACTGGGGGTGGAACCCAGAGGCTGTCTACCTCCAGGCTATACTCCCAGACCTATTTTGTATTTTATTTGGAAACAGGGTCTCACAAGTTGCTGAAAGCCTCACCAAGAAGCTGAGGCTGGCTTTGAACCTGTGTGATCCTCCTATCTCAGCCTCCCAAGCGCAGGGATTACAAGCGTGCGCCACCACGCCCGGCTAAACTTGAACAATTTAAATAAAATCAATGAATATTAAACTTACATGCAACAAGATTAAATGATTTAAAGTTTGTTTCGCATTCTCCAGGTCCCTAATAATTCTGCTTTGCAATAAACTGAGAGTACTTAACAAATCTTATAACTCATACTTGATAATTTGTTATCAAAAGAACCAGTATATCTTATAGCAGAATAATTTTATAGTAATACAAACAACTAATGGTTCACCATTAAGTTGTTAAATAAACTCACAAGAAATTTTAGAACTACACACCAACAAAATGAACACCCATGGCGACAATGGGTCTGATCTGCCCAACTTTATCTATGCAAATCTGCCTGTTAGGAAGGTAGGAAAGGAATTCCTGGACTCCTGGAAGGATGTTGAAAGAATTTAACTCAGCACGTGGCTCTGGGCAACGTTCCCCATTTTCAAAGATCCAATAAATTTGAGCTGCTGATTCACAGCTCCTTGGTTCCGCCTGATGGCCTGCCCCAAAAGAAGTAAATAAGCGTGACATCGCGACCTTCCCAAGGCCCTTGGGATCGCCCTGCCCTTTGCTACTTCACAACCTGAGCTCCTCAGACTGGTGAGAGGAGTACATCAACCCAACCACCGGGAGTCCAACGGATCGAGTCCTACCCAAACCTGAAGAAAGTCTACCGTGCTCCTTAGGAGCCCCGTCGCTTTTGTCCTCGCAGGGAGATGCTCCCAGGCAGAACCATCTCAATCTCACCACGGGCAGGTGAGGTGGTCGCAGCGCCAGGTGAGCGAGAGAAGTGGGTGTGAGAGGTGGAGCAACCCAGGAGGGTCCTGGGTGAGGGTCCAGCGGGGGTCTGCGCACACCAGCCGTCTGCCCGTGCTACCCGGGGACCCAGGAGCTCCCGCCTCTCCGCCCAGCCGAGCCCGCGGCTGCTGGCGGCGGCTGGGGCCGAGGAGGGGCTCCCGCCGTCTCCTCACCTGCCGTGGGGTGCAGGTGTCACTCGCATGGAGCCCGCCGTCCAGTCCTAGCTCCCCACCTCGGGTCTGCCGGAGCGCGCCTGCCCCGCGGCTAAACCCGATTCCCCTCCACTGCAGCTGTTCGCCTCCTCCCACAGCACCGAGGCGCTCACGTGCCCCTCCTCCCCGAAAGCAGCTGCTCCCCACTTTTCCTGCTCCGCCGGGCCCACCGGCCAAGGATCCCGAGCGGGGCCGGGCGGGCTCCCGGAAGTGACGTCACGACGCCACGCCCCGTTGCGCGGGCGGGAGTTGTGCGTTTCTGAGTTTTTGGTAGTCTGGCTAAATCTAGTCGTGTGACAAGAAATCCGCACTTTCTATCCTCGCTTTGTTTTTTGAAGTACATTTCTAAGAAATAGGGCTATGATACCTGTTTTGCCTCAGCAGGTGATTAGACGACAAATTCCTAGGAGGAGCTTTGGCTGACGTCAGTCGGGCCTCCTGATTTGCATCATGGGACTTGTAGTCATTATCAGCTTGAGCTGGTTCCAGTAAGTGATTGTTTTCCAGAATTAGCAGCGCTCTAAGGGATGACAATTGATTTGAAGAGTGGGAAGATAGCACGCTACACTTTGTCTGCCAGCCGTACTTAATTCAGAAATCCTTGATGGTAGAAACCCCTAAAATTTTTCTGTGTGTATTTTTTTCTATCTGGTGCGCCATTTATATCAAATGATACAACTTACTAGGCTTGTTAGACTTGCTCATATGAAAACTTATAAGATGATCAGGAAAGCCATTCTTTGCTAGTCAAATACCAAGATTTAGACCAGTCTTCAGCACTGCACATCATTAGAATTGTTCGATTTGATTTAAAGTTTGTTCCATGATTTCTAGAACTTTGGAGCAGTCTCAGGGGAAGGAAGAATTGATAGTGGTAATTTTCACATTCTGTATGATTGTAGGAAGATAATTTTATTTGTGGCATAATTATGGCTTTAGTTTGAGAGATATTGTACTTTCAGCATGAATGAAACATAAAAATAGAATTATGTAGAAATGGGACTAAACCATAGGTAGTTTTCAGAATATACTTGGCAGTCTTGACCTTGAGGTGGCAATTATATTCTTGAGTTATGTAAGTAAGGAAGAGAAATAGCAAAGTGAAGAAAAATGAGTGACAATTTATGTCCAAAAATTACGGACAGGGCTGCAGCCTAGGTGATAGTGAAAAAAAAAAAAAAAAAAAAAAAACCCTGTGATGAAGAATCCCTGATAGTTCAAATATCTAGAAAACCAAGGAAAGTGAAACTATCAGGAGTAACAGCACAGAGATGCCACAGATATGAGGAGGATAAAGATCTATAAAAGATCATTGAAAAATATCCAAAAAGAGGGGTAGGTAGGGCTGTAGCTCAGAGATAGAGTGCCTGGCTAGCATGCAGGTGGTCTTGGGTTCAACTCCCAGCATTTGAAAAAAGAAAAATTTCAAGAACTTCCTTAAAAGTTTATTGAAGATTACTGAGTGGAGCATAACACAGACTAAATGTTTTATCTTCCAGAATATCTTGTATTGATGAATATCTAGATTTCATTTTCAAGAAATAATTAAACTGCTTCAGTTAAGAAAGGCTATCTTGTGGTTGGCAAAGTAAAAATTACTACATTTTTACTTTTTTTTTTTTTTTACATCAGATGGCTAGTCCTTGTTTTTGGAATATTTTAGCTCAGCTCCTAGATGCCTCTATACAGTGCCCACAATCAAAATTGAATTGTTTGCAGCCAGGTGTGGTGGCGCACGCTTGTAATCCCCATGCTTGGGAGGCGGAGACAGGAGGAGCGCACAGGTTCGAAGCCAGCTTTGCTGGCTTAAGAGACCCTGTTTTCAAATAAAAATATTAAAAAAAAATAGGTCTTGGAGTGTAGCCCGGAGGTAGAAGGGTTTCTAGGAATCCTAGTACCACCAAAAAAAAAAAAAAGTTGCATTTTAATTTGTATACTCAAAGATTATTTTTCTGCCTTTATTATTTTAATTTTAGTTGTTATATATTTCTAGAATGGTGCATTGAGCATAACCAACACATCATTCTTTATAATAATACAGAGATACTGATCACTGGCGGTAGTGGCCAGAAGAAGGAAGAGGTAAAAAAAAAATCACAGCAGAAAAAAGGATATGAAATGAACAGGCATCTCTTGAGGTGTATTTCTAGATTCAACATACCCTTCTCAGCAATTGGTCTTCTATAAGGCTGGGCTCTTGGTGGCCATGTGTATAAGCCATACCCGTAACAGATTTTTCACTAGAGTCTATTGTGTCCAAGTGGAACATTCCACCCAATTGTGTCTAATAGGTGCTCTTTCTCCGAAATTAAAATTTGGGGTGGGGGTAGAGGAGAGATACATGTTAGAAATCACAATGTCTATAGTCAGAATAAAGGAAATTCTGTGATGTGAAGGTCCACAAAGTTCAACTGCCTAATTCTCTGGACTTAGTCTTGTTCCTTCCCCTTATTGACTATTCCTTGGACACAACGAGGACATTCTGTAAGTGTTCTTTAAATATAATAGCTTTTTGCTTAAATCTAGCCAGAGCAAGTTCTTATGCCTAAAACCAAAAGTAAACTAATACAGCAATTAGGAAAGAAGCAAACTGAAAATGAATAGTAGATGCTGATAAAATGCCTTCCTGGTTTTTGTAAATAGCTGTCAATAATTCATAATAAAGATTTAAAACTAAGTATTGTATTTTATAATTTCCTACTTATAACTTAGTGAAAGAATTTCTAAATCATTTATAGCTAAAATAATATAACTGCCCTCATTAATTGTTTTGGATTAATTTTATATATTTTCTAATTCATGCAGGTTGTTTTCCATGGGCAGTGTTCCTTTAATCTTAATTTTCATGAACTGCACTCCACCCACCTTCTATTTTTCACCACCATAAAATTATAAGTCCAGGAAAAGAACCACAAACGACTGAATTTTAGAGTAACAGGAAGTAACGAAAGTAGTACCCCAGCAACAGGACAGCCAGATTTATCACAATGAACCTGTGACCCTTATAATTTCCTAAATCCAGACTAGGAATTATATGATATTTATGATAGCATAGAAATGATACTCTCCAACACTAGAATCATTGACTGGTGATCTATTTCTTGCATACTAAATAAGAAAAGTTCGACAGCATGTATAGAAATCTTACTTAGAACACAACCTAGTGATCAGCATTCTTCCTTAAAAATCTTAGGACTGAAAGGAACCATATATTCATGAGGATAATCCTCCATTCTTACGCTAAGTATACTGAGGAAAACAGAGGAGAGGCCAACTGCCTGGAGCCACAGAGGCAATGAATCATTGCTCCCAAACTAGTCATCTCATCACACACAGTAAGACACCTCTTCCTGCACACTATTATACTCTACCATGTCCTGTGTGTCAATTTTCCATGATGTCTAATCTCTGGTGTATTCTCAATTAGCACTTGATACTTGGTATGTCGTCATGGACTTTATGCATTAGGAAATGTCTGCACTGGGTCTTTGAGGGCCAGTAGGAGTTGGAGGAGTAAAGGAGGAAGGCTGGGTACACCAGACAAAGAGGACATAGCAGAGTGCGGAGTGTTGCGGGACAGTTAGGAGACAGTCTGATTGGACTGAAAGGAGTGCATTATGGAATAGCTAGAAATAGAGAGCTTATCCATTAAATTTATCTCAAATGTAATCTTATCAGTCATATTTTCCTGCTTCCTTCACATGGAACTCAGTAAGTCCATCCTCTGTGACACTGCTGTATTTGGTTCATGAGTGGAGGCATTTGCCAGTTTATATTATGAGTACTTATTTGTGTGTGTAGCCTAAGGACCAGGATCACATATTACATATCAATAGGTTGACAGTACCTTGTTTGATGCCCAACTGAGATAGTCCCCGCGCTTGGGAGGCAGAGACAGGGGGATCGCTCAGGTTTAAAACCAGCCTCGCTGGCTTAAGAGACCCTGTTTCCAAATAAAAATATAAAATAGGTCTGGGAGTGTATCCCAGAGATAGAAGGGTTGCATCCCCAGTACCACACACACACAAAATGAAATAGTCTTCATAATTACTATTATTTTACATTTAGCGCTCGTATTCACATTTTCCATAAGATCCATGTAGACATCTGCATTTTCAACTCCTAATTTAGAGAATGAAATCCAGATAGTTTCAGTAGGCCTATAAGCTCCTTCATGAAGTTTTATTAACTACTTTTCTTCAGAATAATTATTTAGCTTAATTAGCCAGCTATTTAGTAAGGACCTTCCATATGCAATGAACCTCAAAGTTCAATTCTGCCAATCATTTCCCATTCTGAGAGGTTTCATTTTCTCTCTTCGCATTTGATAGTTTTGTCTATAATTCTCCAATTTTCCTCATCACACTTAAGAGGTACAGATGTGTGTCATATCCTCTCCAAAACCTGTTCCCAATCTCCCTCCCCACCATGTCCTTGCAATCCCTTCCTCAAGGCTCTGCTATGCACTTATTTCCATTGGGCATGGTTATCTCTATGTCTGATTCTTTCTTTGACTAGAACATGAGCTCCTTGAAGCTGAGACATTGTCTTTTTTCTTCTTTTTCTTTGCTGGCTGGTAGAATGTCTGGCAAAACATAGGACTAAACTGGATGAATAAGTGAATGAAAATGAGTGAATAAATTTTTCTTATTGATTCAGCTAGTTGGTTTAATAAATACACTCATACATACACATTCTCGGTGGGATTTTGTTTTGAAGAAACATTGCATGGCAGCTGACTCTATAAAGCAAATGAAAGTGAAGTTACTGTGGTAAAGAAGAAAGGCTTAATTACTCAGCATAATTTGTAAACCACTGGACTAAGTAGATGATTTCTAAGGTCCACTTCGGATCTAACAGTTAATGAGTTTATTACTTGAAATCTGTAGCGATATCAAAACAAATACCACAAGCTAGTTATCAGTACTAATATCCATAAAGAGCATTAGGCAAAGAAAAATTAAACTTAAAATAACAAAAAAGCTCAACTCCTGAAATTAAAGCGACCAATGAATCAGACATTATATTTTAGTCTTTGTCTTAAGTAAGTTTGAGATATACATCTGATAGATGGGTGGAGAATGAAAATTATTTTTCTTAAGTTCTCAGTGCCAGGGTTGTCAACATCTTAGTGTATAAGAAACCCATCCAAAAACCCAAAAATATTTCCAGGTAAAAAGTAGACCATTAAAAGTCAGCAAGTCTCCAATCTGTCAATGCCACGATTCCTGGTTATCTCTTCAAAGAGTATGGTACCTTCTCAGGGGAGACTTAAATATCCACATTGCACCTGAGTCTTTTCTTTGGGTTACTTCTGACTTTTCAAATTTGTAATATGGAACAATACAGGGCCTTCCTTATAAAGTTATTGTGAAAAGTAAAAATGATGTTAAGTGCTTGGTAACAGTGATTAGAAAAAGGAATTATTATATATTATATAATATATATTATATGTTATATTATATTATATATTATTATAATATATATAATATATATTATTATATAAAGCAATTATTATGTCTTGAGTCAACTGGGCAGTTCATATACTTAAAAAAGATGTAAGTTGCCGGGCGTGGTGGCGCACGCTTGTAATCCCCGCGCTTGGGAGGCAGAGACAGGAGGATCACGCAGGTTCGAAGCCAGCTGCGCGCGTGCTGGTTTAGGAGACCCTGTTTCCAAATAAAAATGTAAAAATAGGTCTGGGAGTGTAGTCCGGAGATAGAAGGGCTTCCAGGAACCCCAGTACCACCAAAAAAAAAAAAAAGATGTAAGTAATATTAATAATAATAGGCTGGGTGTGGTGGCGCAGGCTTGTAATCCCAGTACTTGGGAGGCTGAGACAGGAGGATCACACAGGTTCGAAGCCAGCCTCAACTACTTAATGAGGCTCTCAGCAATTTAGTGAGACCGTTTCCAAATAAATCTGGGAGTGTAGCCTGAAGGTAGAAAGTCTCTGGGTTCCATCCCCAGCACCACAAAAATATTAATAATAATACATTTAGATATGCATTAAATGAACCAATAGCAATTAATAGTATAGAGAACTGATATATGGATTATATACATATATATATATATATTTCCCATATTTCTCTGTTTATTCTCTACCAACTTTTATTTATTCATTTATTTTTTCTGCTTTATTGGGATATAATCGATGAACAAATTTGTATGACTCTTTGATGATTTGTATTCATTTATATTGTGAAATAGTTACCAAAATAAAGTGTAGTCACGTATGTCATTAATATATTTAATCCTGAGGATAATCTTATAGGCAGTATTATTATTATACTTGATTGTTTACATTGAGTCTCTTTTCATTTATTTAATGGGAAAGTTTAACTTGTTTGACATGATTGGTACTCCTACCCCATTCTGCTTCCAAAACTGGTGCTCAGATTTCCACTCCACTAGACCACCCCCCCCCCCAACCCGCCCATTTCAGGAAGTGGAGCCTGGAGCTTCAAATAACTGCACTGATAAAATGTTGGCTAAAAGCAAACTTTTTAAACTAGTTACAGGATACCTGGTTTTCTCGCATCATTTAAAAAGCATAATATTTAGCCTAAGTGATTCATTTCTTTTTTTAAATTTTTTCATGGATCATTAGCTAGTTCTAATATGCATGCTAGCTCTGGCTCTTAGAAATATTTGTCTTGGTAAACTAATGTTATCCTGTGTCTATTTTATCCCCAGTTTTTGCTTTTTTTTTTTTTTTTTGGTTCTGATGTTTACTTCTTTCTTTTTCCTCCTTGAAAGACTGAACTGGAAAGATTGGGAAGTAGTTGATGAGATGAAATAAGCTTTCAGAGTAGAAATAAGGGGTGTAGTTAGAAGAGTATTCCAGGCAGAAAGGTATAAAAGGATATTATAGAGAAATTTCTTAAAAGACAATGCTGTTGAATTGAAATAAAACCTTGCCGACATTAACTTTGAATTTTTATGTAATTTTATCAAAGGCATCAGCTTTGTAAAGAGCCAGATTTTAATATGCATTCAACAAGTATTTGCTGAGTGCCTATCATAAGTGCCAGTTATTCTAAGCCTGTAGGAATTTACTAATAAAAGATATGCAAGATCACTATGCTCATGGAATTTACTTTCAGGTGAATATTTGTGCAGGAATAGTCAATAAACATCAGAAACAAGTTTTAAGAACTTAATTTTGTAATCTTTGAAGACAATAGAACAATACTAAGAATGTCAGGGACAGGGAGAAGTGAAACAATTATAGATTGTGGCATCAAATCAAGTGTTTATGAGAATATCTGTTGAATTACTGAGATTTTAATGCTCAGAAAATAACTTTACAAAAATCTAGTAGCTGAGGCTTCCAGGAAAGCTACTTCACACGTTCCATAGGCAAAAAAGGGAAAGAAACTAGTTAGTACAAGTGTGCCCTTTTCTTTTCCTAAGAGCTCTGATTCCAGGAAATAAGATGCCAGATGTTTCCCTACTCACCAATGTGATCCAGGTGTCCCTGAGACATTGACTTTTTAACCATCATAACCATTTTTGCTGGTTTCAAATCTTGACTTCTTAAGGAACTCTAGTCGCTTGTGGATTTTCCCTTTCTAAGTATTCTTGGAAGTTCCTTAGGGTACATTCAGTGCTGCCGGGACTCTGTTCTGGTTATTTCTCCCTGTGTCTGCTGTCACTGCCTCTGCTGGCTGAGTCATGCTTGCTTTGACAGCTCTACACTTGGCCTTTGCCCTAGGAGAGATTAGACATGCAGCGTCTTTTGACTTCAACCATGACACCGTGGCTGCAAGCTGGAAAGCTGCCAACAATGCTACCTTATTCCCTTGAACCGGAGACCCACGGTGTTCTGCTGCTGGTTGAAATGAAGAGGACTTCTTTTACTTTCGCTGCAGTGTTAGAGATGGATGAGACAGCCCTTTGAGTTTTGTTTAGTCTTCATTTCCTCAGGGAGTGCCGTCCCACGGGGAGGCTCATCTGGCAGAAGCTCTTCTAACAACTGTGTACTGGACCTTTTTGACTGCCAACTCTTTGAATGTCTCTGCATCCTGGACATTCCTGCCCTATGAATCTTTGTAGGGGGATTCATAGCCCACATCCCTCTAAAATTCCAATGTGCCATATACTTGCCTTATCAGCCTCCCTTGCAGCTAGTGTATGATAAACAATGCTCTAGATGTTGCTAATCTGAAGCACCATTTCCCACACCTGCCACAATGGTATCTCAGATACAAGGTCTAATCCTCAGTGATGGCAGCATCCTCATAAGACCAGTTTTATGATTTGGTTTCAAGCTTTTTTTCTCGGCTTTATTGTCCCTAAGCTTCCTAGAATTTCGGTGGACTGGTAAATATGTTTTAAAAAATAGTGTTCTTCTTAAGTTGGACATAGCTTGCCACATCGATGTGTGAAGGAATAGGTCAAATAAAGACTGAGAGAAAGGAAGGACTTATTTTTTGTGCTTGAGGGAAAATATTTTCTTCTCTTCAATTGTATATAAACAATGCAGGACTGAGTTCCCATTATCCCCCGAGTCATCTTATAACTGCAAGGAGGTCACATTGTAATGAGACCAACAAAAGTATGTCAGGAAGAACAGGAACAAACCTGCTGGATGATGCCATTGGGCGCTTTTTTTTTTTTTTTGTGGTATTTGGGCTGGAACCCAGAGGCTTTCTACTTCTGGGCTATACTTCCAGACCAATTTTATTTTTTTATTTGGAAACAGGGTCTCACTAAGTTGCTGAGATCCTCACTCATTAGCTGAGGCTGGCTTCGAACCTATGCAATCCTCTGTCTCAGCCTCACATGCACTGTGATTACAAGTGTGTGTCACTATGCCCAGCACCATTGGGCCTTTGAATATACTATACCTTGAGTCTAGTCTACTTCTGGATGTTAAGTTACCTTTTGATAAGCAAGCTTAAATTGGGATTTTCTGTTGATACTATCTTTATTACTCTGGTGTCCAGAATACAGAGGAGGGAGGCCAGAATGAAGGGAGTGAGATAATTTGTGAGGGTCAGTATTATTATAATCAGCTTGTTGTTTCAGTGGGTTTTACATCTACAAATTTAACCAACCTCAGATCAAAAATATTAGAAAAGAATTGCTCTGTACTGAACATGTACAGCCTTTTCTCCTTGTCATTATTCCCTAAAATATCTAGTATAACAGTTATTTATATAGCACTTATAGTAAGCATTATAAGCAATCAAAAGTAATTTAAAAATCTTAAGGAAGATTGCAGAGATTATATGACATTTTTTGATGGTGCTGAGGATGGAACCCAAGTCTCACATATGCCAGACAAATGCTCTCTACTCGAGCATTTGAGGAATTTTGGTATCAGTTGACTGTTTCTGGGACAAATCCCCCACAGCTACTGAGGGATGACTGTGTGTTGAATCTCCAGATGTAGAAGCAAAAGTTCAGTGATGTGTTTGACAATAAACAGAGAGGATTAGGACTCTGTACTGTCTGGATCCAAAGCCAGTCCTTTTTTTTTTTTTTTTTTTTTTTGGTGCTGGAGGTTGAACACAGGGGCATTTTACCTTGGAGATACAGCCTCAGCTCCATTTTTTATCCTTTATTTTGAATCAGGGTCTCACTGATTTGCAAAGGGCCTCACTAAGTAGGTGAGGATGGCCACAAACTGTGATCCTCCTGTCTCAGCCTCCCAAATGCTGGGATTACAAGCATGCACCACATGCCTGGCTCCATCCTTTTCTTAATAGATAATGCTTCATTTTCTACAAGGCTGCACACTCTTTGATGGAAAAAGCCAGGTCTTTCAATTTGGGGTTACAGTGCCTGTTCTGATTATCCACTGATGCATAACTAAACATCAAAAGTTACTTAATGCAATGAAAACACTGCCCCTATCTCTTCCATGTGAGCAGGACTTGGCAGGCACACCTCTGTTCTCTTCAGTGATAGCTGGGGAAATTTGGACTCTAGGCACGGGGATCATCTGTAGGCTCATTATATGCATGTTTGCCAGTCAATGTTCAATTTGCTTAGAACCTTTGCTGGGTATTCAAAAGGCCAGAGCACCTCCAAGTGGCTTTTCCCTGTGCCATGTCCCTTGTTTCCACACAACATGATGTATATGGGTTCTGGGGTCGAGCATCTTAAGAAAGAAAGAGGACCACACTGAAGTTGTACCACTTTTTCTAACTAGCCTTGGGAGTCACTACAATCTACTCATTAAGAATGCCTCATGGCTGGGTATGGTGGCACAGGCCTGTAATCCCAGTACTTGGGAAGTTGAGACAGGAGAATTGCAGATTTAAGGACTTCCTCAGCAACATTGCAAGGCTCTCAGAAATCTAGCAAGATACCATTTAAAATTTAAAAAAAATAAAGTAGGGCTGGGATTGTAGCTCAAAGGTAGAACACCCCTGGGTTAAATTCCTAGTATCAAAATAAATAAATAAATAAATAAGCAAACAAACAAATAAACAAGAAAAAAGAATGTCTCACTAAGATCAGCCAAAATCTGAGAAAAAAGATTTAGACTCTGCTGATTGAAGAAATATCAAGGGATTTGCCAAGATGATTTCAATTCATGACAGTGCCTGTTAAGAATAGCTAATACTTATAAAAGTTCTTAAATATAGCAAACACTTTCTATGTCCTCTACTTATTGAGTTATTTAATTTTTATGAACTTAAACTATTATACTTCATTTCACATATGGGGATGCATGGGTTCAGCAAGTTAAGTATTTTACTCAAGATCACACAGATAATACATTTACTAACTCCGTTGTTTTCTTTCTTTCTTTCTTTCTTTCTTTCTTTCTTTCTTTCTTTCTTTCTTTCTTTCTTTCTTTTTGTGGTACTGGGGTTCCTGGAAACCCTTCTACCTCTGGGCTACACTCCCAGGCCTATTTTTATATTTTTATTTGGAAACAGGGTCTCTTAAGCCAGTGAGGCTGGCTACGAACTTGTGCGATCCTCCTGTCTCCACCTCCCAACCGCGGGGATTACAAGCATGCGCCACCACGCCTGGCCTCCAGTGTGTATTCTTAATCATTAAACTATATTATCTACCTTAGCATTAAGAGTATGGGCTGAACATATATATTCATATATATTTGTTTAGCCTATATTCCAAGATTACACACACACACACATATATATACATATATATATATGTATATTACATATATATTGGCTAAATGAATGAATGTTTTGTATTTGAGTTTTCCTCAAATACTACTAAAGCCAACCCTTAAATGAATGATTACATATGACCCACTGTATTAGACATTGTAGGGAAGACATGCTATTGTATAATGAAGAAGGAGCAATCATGTATCTCATTGTGAGTGATGACAGAAACTATTAAAGGTACCTTTCATTTAGGAGTTTTCTTAGGTATCATACTCTACTACAGTTACTTAGGAGTCTGGGACATCTTCTCAATAGATAAGTCAGGATATTAGTTTCTCTCTCTTACACACACACCCCATTGAAAGAGTATATGTATCTATCTTACCTCTTTTAAATATGTTGTGTATACATAAGTTATATAGCTTAGCTTTATATATGTTAGAATCTAGGAAGAGCCATCTTGTGGCAAGCTTTCACATCTTACATTTACATATATTTGTAAAAAAATTATGAGCAGCTCTGAAAGAAACCCATTGGATAGCAAAATACAAAGTATTGATTTTGCATAAAAATTACCTAATATGGTTACTAAGATATATTGTGTTGATTTTATATTTTCAAATATTATTTACAGTATTTATTGAAAATTTCACAAGCCTAGATTAAAATATCTAAAAGATGATATAGCTGTTGATTAATTTATAGATACAGTGTTATATTGAGGCCTGGGTATGGCTAAGAACTCCTGGTTAAATTATTAAGTTGAGCCCTAAAGACAAGAATTTTAATTTTAATTAAAGATGAGAAATTTAATTTTAATTATGCACAGCAAGAATTTATATTAATTTGATTCCTAAAAGTGAATTAATGGGTAAAAGGATATGTTTGCTTAAAACTTTAATAGATACTGGCATATTACTTTTCAAAATGGCTATGTAGATATTTTCAATTTTGGTTTGAATTCGTCACATATGTACTTAATTTCAAAATCCTGCTTGATTGTTAAGTTTATAAAAGAATAGCATTTCTTCTAACATTATGGTTTGATTTTAAATAATATATATTTGTAAAATGCATTGCAATTATTCTGAGTTTAAAAATTCATACATTTAGCATTATAGTAAGTCTTTGAAACTTTCTTTGGATTGCTCTCTTTAACTGCATAATCATATACTTGACTTCCGGGAAGATGGTGACTCAGGGAAGCAGCACATATCAGTTCTGCTGTCACTCAGTCTCCATTGCCATAAAAACAGGATTGTGACAAAAGAAAGAGAGAACCATAACTCAAAAAAGAACATGATAAATGAAAGGTGGCAGAAAATAAAAGCTATAAGGCTGATCAGAAGGCAGAAAAGGACCCCACCCAGCTTCAACGGCTGTAGCTGTGGGTATTGTAATGGCTAGCACCATCTTGCCTCACTGTGGCCAACTGCCAGAGACTCACAGAGAAACAACCAATGACTTGAAACAAAGTAAGCAGCTGCAGCTCATCAAAACTGTAAGCTGTCAATTCCTCCTGTGCAAACACTGGCTATGACTTGTAGCAGTTTGGGCTAAGCTCACTATGACCTCCAGAGGTCAAGACTGGCACATAAAAACACCATAAGGAAGCCTCTGTCCCCACGGGAGAACACCCAGTGCACCCATAGGGACTCATGTAGCTGTAATACACTCACTGGGTCTGAGACTTTGTAGTTCAGCCAGGCAAAGGTGGGGATAAAGTCTGCTGTTGGACATAGCAGAGGCTCGGAGAGACAGGATGTGCATCAGCAAAAAGTGTGGAGGATGACCTATGCTGAACACTAGATCCAACTAGTAGGATCTCTGGGACCACCACAGACCACCCAATTGTGAATGAGGAGAAGTCAGACCAAACCAGCCCTAGTGGTGGAGAACAGAGACTCTTAAGTATACACTGGGTTTTGTCCAGAGGCATCCACCACCTATGCAGGCAGGGAGAGATTCAGGCTCCACATCTGTGGAAAGCATGGAGGGAGATCTATGTTTAATGCTCAATCCATTCCCACTGATACCAGCCATCTGCATAGACTGAGAGAGATCAGAGAATCAGGCTTGCAGCAGGAAAAGTGCCAGTGGAACTCGGCATATGCTCAGAGAGACTGCAGAGGCCAAGTCTGCAGAATATTTATATATTGAAGGTTTGCATTATTTTGTTGTTGTTTTGTTTTTGTTTTTGTTTTTTTTTACATGTGTATGCTTGTTTGTTTGTTCTCTTCCCCATGCCTTTCCCAAGCTTCTTTCCTTGTACATAGCTACTCTCTTCTCTCCGTCCCTTTTATTTTAATTTTTTTCTCTCTTCTCTTCTTTTTTCCTGCATAAACCCACTTCATATCACTAAACTAAATACTCTACATTGGATACTAGAATACTACTACATATTCACCATCTCTAATCTCTACTACCTTACAACACTCATATTCTTATTCTATTCAATCCTTTCTGTGGTTTTACCCAATTCTTTATATGTAGGACTTCACTTCCCTCCTTACTCAACCTACAACATTGAATACAATAAAACTTGCCCTTAGATATACCAGCTGACACCTAGGGACTTAGAGAAATCTATAAAAAACAACAAATACAAACTTTTGAATCATGAGAAGGAGGAATAACAAAGAAGCAACTATCTTTCACAACCCCACAATAACAGAACCTGATGACACAGAATTGTAGAGATTGCCAGAAGGACAAAACTGAAATCCAACATTGGAAATTATATGGGACTTCAAAAAATAATTTAGAGAGAGTCTGAAAGAAATAAAAGATCCAATAATTGAAGTGATGACATCAATACAAACTCTAAGCAACAGATTAGACCACATGGAGAATATAATCTTTCTCTTAGAAGATGATCATGCCAAAAATGAATGCATAGTATATAATTAAAAAAATTCAACAGCATAAATTGGACATTAAAGAGGTATGGGCCCATCTTAAAAGAGCTAACTAAGAATAATAGGACTAGAAGAGGGAATAGAAGGTGATTCCAAAGGTATCAACAATTTTTTCAAAGAAGTAATATCAAAATCTTCAAACATAGAACAAGAGGTTGATATAAAGGTACAGAAGCTGGGTGTGGTGGCACATGCTTGTAATCCCCATGCTTGGGAAGCAGAGACAGGAGGATCACGCTGGTTCAAAGCCAGCCTCACTGGCTTAAGAGACCCTGTTTTCAAATAGAAATATAAAATGGGTCTGGGAGTATAGCCTGGAGGTAGAAGGGTTTCCAGGAACCCCAGTATCACCAAGAAAAAAAAAATAAAGGTACAGAAAACTTCTGGAACCTCCTTCAGACAAGAGAAACAAGAATTTCCATCAAGCAAACAACTAAGCAAAGAAGAACTAACATTACCTCAAACAGAAGTTATAACTCAAAATTAGCCAGGCGTGGTGGCACATGCTTGTAATCCCCGTGCTTGGGAGGTGGAGACAGGAGGATCATGCTGGTTTGAAGCCAGCTGCTCTGGCTTAGGAGACCCTGTTTCCAAATAAAAAAGTATAAAAATGGGTCTGAGACTCTATCCCGGAGGTAGAAGTGTTTCCAGGAACCCCAGTACCACCAAAAATAAATAAAATAAATAAAATAAATAAATGAAAAAATAAACCCTCAAAAATTAGAAATTAAAAGTCATCTCTCAATAATCACACTGAACATAAATGGCCTTAACTCCCCAATAAAAAACATAAGGTGGCAAAATGGATTCAAAACCAGAACCCATCTATTTGCTGCCTGAAAGAAACATACATTACAAGTAAAGGTAGTAATAAAACTAAAGGTAAAGGGCTGGAGTGATGGGGTGTGTCTATACAGCGCCTAAGGAGATTCAGCCGGAGCGGCCTACGGCCTAAGGCAAAACTTTAAGTAAAGTGATTCAGCAAAAAAGAGGCAAAGATGGCGCGTGGAGGAAGCTAGGAAGGCGTGGTTTCCCCATTCATTATGGGTGGGGAGACTGAGTGTTTTTTCCCTTTCTACCTTTAAAGGAGCTTCCTGTACACATGAATGGCTCATGTACTGGCCTGGGATTGGCTGTAAACTACGTGCTAGTGATCTTTATCCCGGATAGGCTAGGCTATTTCTCATGGAAATTCCCCTCATGGCTTGGTGCTATATAAAGAACTGCTTGGAGAGAAATAAATGATATCTCGCTTGACTTGACTCCCGGCTCGTGGGTTTGTGTTCGAGTCGTCGGTACTCATCATCTTGCCAAGCCCCGCCAGCTGTTGGGCTGGATTCCCGACACTGGAGCAAGGTAATCCATGCCAATGGAACTCAAAACCAAGCAGGAGTAGCAACTATGATATCAGACAAATTAGACTTCAAGCCCAAGCTTATTAGAAGAGACAAAGAAGGCCATTTTTACTGGTAAAAGGAACAACTCAGCAAGAGGAAATAATAATAGTTAACATTTATGCCCTAAACATAAGTGCAGCTACTTTTATAAAACAAACTCTGTAACACTGTCACACATAAATCTCAATACAATAATACTGAGATACTTTAACACTCTCACACCATGAGACTAATCTTCTGGACAAAAGGTTAATAAAGATGCCATTATGGGCCACAAAGTGAGCACTAGCAAATTAAAAAATGTGAAATACTTTCTTGTGTCTTTTCAGACCACAATGAATGAAGAATGAATCTTAGAAGAAATAAGGGGTGAAATCAAGAAATTCCTAGAAACAAAGGAAAATAGAGATACAACATATTAAAACCTCTGGGACACTTTAAAGGCAGTATTAAGAGGAAAATTCACTGAGTGCCCACATAAGAAGAGCAGAACATCACCAAATAAATAACCTAATGACACACCTCAAAACCCTTGAAAAACAGGAACAGTCTAACCCCAAAGCCATTATAGGACAGGAAATTATTAAAATAAGAGCCAACATCATATTAAAAATGGAAAAGCTGCAAGCATTCTCCCTAAAAACAGGAACATGACAAGGATGTCCATTATCACTTCTTTTCAATATAGTACTTGAGATTCTAGCAAGAGCAATAAGGTAAGAGAAGGAAATCAAAGGAGTACAAATAGAAAAAGAAAAACTAAAACTATCTCTATTTGCAGATGACATAACTATACTTAGAAGACCCAACAAACTCAACCAAAAAGCTTATAGAACTGATCAGAAAATTCAGAAAGTGTCTGGATATAAAATCAATTTTAAAAAATCAGAAGCTTTTCTATATACCAATCATAAATCTACTGTAAAAGAAATCCAGAAAACACTTCTACTCAGGATCTCCCACAAAAAAAAAATAAAATAATTAGGAATAAATTTAACCAAGGAGGTAAAAGACCTATACAAAGAATACTATAAAACATTGAAAAAAGAAATTGAAGAAGACCTTAGGAGACAGAAAGATATTTAATGTTGATGGATAGGCAGAATAAATATCACCAAATGACCATACTTTCAAAAGTGATCTACAGATTCAATGAAAAAGCCATTAAATTACCAAGGTTATATCTCATAGACATAGAAAAATTAGTATTAAGTTTATTTGGAACAAAAATAAACCCAGAATAGCCAAAGTAGGTCTCAGAAAAAAAATTATCCAGGAGGAATCACAATACCTGAGTTTAAACTATCCTACAAAGCCAAAATAATAAAAACAGCATGATACTGGCACAAAATTAGATATGTAGACCAATGGAGTAGAAGACTCAGAAACAAATCTCTTACAGTCAATTGAATTTTGACAAATGGGCCAAAACCAAAAAATAGACTGTTCAACAAATGGTTTTGGAAAACTGGTTAAGCATATGCAGAAAAATGGAAATAAACCCCACTTTCTCACCCTGCACAATAGTCAATTCAAGATGGATCAAAGACTTGGAAATTAGATTTGAGACCTTGAGGCTCCTTGAAGAGGGCATAGTTCTAACACTGCAACACAAAGGCACAGGTAAAACCTTTCTCAACAAGACTCCAATGGCACAAGAAACTAAAAGACGGATCAATATGTGGGATTGAATTAAATTTAAGAGCTTCTGTTCAGCAGAGAAAACTTCCAAGAACCTCAACCAAGAGCTGACAAAATGGGAGAAAATTTTTGCCACATACTCCTTCGACAGAAGAGTAATATCTAGAATTTACAGAGAACTAAAGAACTCAGCATTAAGAAAACAAATAACCCAATCAAAAAATGGGCAAGTAAACTAGACACTTCACAAAAGAAGCAATTCCAGTGCCCCATAAATGTGTGAAAAATGCTCAACATCATTAGCAATTAGAGAGATGCAAATCAAAACTACCCTGAGATTTCACCTAACTACAACTAGAATAGCAATCATTCAAAACACAAATAACAACAAATACTGGAGAGGATGTGGAGAAGTGGGAACTCTAAGACATTGTTGGTGTGATTGCAAGTTAGTGCAACCACTTTGGAAAACGATATGGAGGATCCTCAGAAGAATGGGAACGAACTTATCCTATGATCCAACAATACCTCTTCTGGGTATCTGCCCAAAAGAATGGAAACCAAACTACCAAACTAATGCATTAGTAACTGTTCATAGCTGCACAATTTACAATTGCCAAATAATGGAATCAGCCCAGTTGTTTATCAACAGATAAATGGATTACAAAATTATGGGATATGTACACAATGGAATTTTAGTCAGCCATAAAGAAAAACACAATTACATGATTTACAGGGAAATGGGTGGAACTGAAGAACATTATGCTAAGTGAGATTAGTCAGTCACAAAAAATAAGAAACCAGATACTCTCCCTAATATGTTGAAGCTAAGGAGAAAATGGGTCACAGGAGGAACCATAGATGAAGAAGGAGAAACTATAGATGAGCAAATAAGGTGACCTAATTGAGGGGGACGGGAGGGGAAGAGGAAAATTTCCTATTGCACATGTTGTACATTAACAAACATATCAAAGTAAATCAGTAAGCCAAACATGAGAAGGAGGGAGGGAAGAGGGAATGAGGTGGGAATTGGGGAAGGGCTAATTGGGTGATGTATTCATGTAAGCCTCTACCATCTTATATTCCATTAAGATGTATGACTACAATGCACCAATAAAGAAATTAAAAAAATTATATATGTATTTCTTTCTTTCTTTTGATACTGGGCAGTCAACCCAGGGGCAGTCTGCCTTCAAGCTACACTACCATCCCTATTTTATTTTTTATTTTGAAAGTGTCTTGTTAAGTTGATGAGGGTCTTCCAAAGTTGCTGAGGCTGGCCTCCATCTCAGCATCCTAAAAACTGGGATTACAAGCATGTGCCCCAATGCTAGTCAATCATATATTTCTTTATCTTGGTACTTGGATTTCTCCAACATGTATTTTAACAATACTGTATCTTACTAATCATGGACATAAGCTACAGTTTTTTATTTTTATAGCAGATATGCTGCTTTAAGAAAATACTCTAGCAAGCTGGAGTTTCTGTTAGTATAAAATTTTCTCAAGAAAAATATGGACAACATTAAAGCTGTACAATTATATTGTAACCCCTGATTGTTTTCACAGAACTTTCTTGGGCTGAATAAAATTGTTTAGTTTGTAATGAGTTTTATAAGAAATGAAGATAATGGATGTATTGGAAAATGAAATATATCTTTTAATTGAAAAGAAACTATGATTGTGTTTTTTCCCAATCTAAATCAAATTATTATGGCAGTGGTTTCAGGCAATTGGAAAGGGGAATTATTTTCTGGAAATAATGACCTCATTATATAACCTAACAAATATGAGCTAAAAACCCCTTTAGTTGTCTTTCTGCTAAAATACATGATTTAAAAAGTGAAAAATATATTATTTATCAGTAGAAATTAATTTTTTTCTTAAAATAATATACAGTGTTTACCAGGATTTTATTTTTAGAAAGATAGAATGTAAGCCATCTAGGCAAGGGAAGTGAAGCTACCATATATATTTCTGTATATATTATATATATTTAAATATGTACATTCTTCTAGGATATATACATGATTATTTTTGTGGTACTAGAGATGGAACCCAGGGGCTTTCTACCTCTGGGCTACACTCCCAGACCTAGTTTATATTTTATTTGAAAATAGGGTTTCACTAGGTTTCTGAGAGCCCCCTGTCTCAGTAAGTACTAGGATTAGAAGCATGTACCACCATGCCCAGCTAATATATACATATTTATAATATATTTATAAGTATGAAATATATAGAAATATGTAATAAAATATCTATAGGAATATTTATAAGATTATATATACAATATATATGACTTTATATGTAATGTATATGAATTTATTTTTATTTATTTTTACAGAAGTTTTAAGAAAATTTTAAATTCACAATTTGATGTTTTATTTTTTAGAAATGTTATCTGCATTTTTATATTTTTATTTTGATTTTTGTGGTACTGGGGTTGGAACCCAGGGACATTCTACCTTCAAGCTACACCTCCAGCCATACTTTTTTATTCTTTATTTTGAAACAGGGTCTCATGGAGTTGCTAAGGGCCTCACTAAGTAGCTGACGCTGGCCCTGAACCCGTATTCTTCTGTCTCTGCCTCCGAAAGCCTGGGATTACAAACATGTGCCACCATGCATGGCTGCATTTTTATACTCTAACACAAACACAATCCAAGATCAAGAAAAAAAATGACCATTATATTGGATGTAAAATGTCCTGACTATTGATGCTTGTAGAAAAAGCATATGCTATCACGTGCTATTTGGGAGGAGGAATAATTTTAAGTATTTATTTTTTAACTTTAAAAAAATGTTCTCCCCAAACTGTAAAACTCCCTAGACTCTTCAATAATGCAAACAATACCCAATTTCAAACTCAAGAACAAATGCTAATTATCCAAAACCAGATGTTAGAAATAATTACTAAAGACTTCAATCATTTTCCCTTTCCCATTTACTGGTATATGGACCATGTAAATCATTATTCAAGCATAGTTTTTAACTCTTAGAGTCTTCATCATGATTTTCACATTTTGGAACCTGGAAAGTTTGTTAAAACAACATATTAATGTGTATTTGTCTGTTTATCTATCTCTCTCTCTAGTTAAAATACCTATCCATCTATCCTATACTCTATACATCCGTCTTGCATCAGTTTATCCATAGCAATACACCATGCATGATATGCTTCCTGCTACTGAGCACATGCTATCTTTTTCTGTATCCATATGGTATCAACTATGCTTTGTTCTCTTTATTGTATAACACTCAACAGATTGAATTTTCAGAATAGAGGAATTTGGAATTAAACACTCATAGACTCATATCATCAAGTTTACCCTTGGATAGTTGTAATTGTTTGAAAATTCTTTCTTGTTCTGAACCAAAACTTCAAATTCTACCCCTGGGCCCTATTCACCTAGCAAGCAGAAGACTTAATGTTTCTTGTAACACTGATCTCACTCACTTCATTGCCCTGCGGTTTCTCTCCCCTTTCTTCATCCCAAATCCTCTTATGGACTTTCACATTCTGTTTTGAGCTTTGTTTTTGATGTATATCCCTAGATAAAAAAATGTGTGTACAAACATACGTAATACACCCCTCTCTGGTTATTTTTTCTATATTCTGATTATTAATTTTATTTTCTGCAAGTCTTGGCTGCAAATGATCTAATGCTGCCACATATATTCATATCACTGTGTGAAGCAGGAGTAATCGAATAAATTTGAGATGACAAATCAATGCGATTAAAACAACCTCATTAGTCTAATTCTGATTTCTTTTGTATGTACTCTCAAACATAAATCTCATGAAAAAAGCCTTGCTTAAATCAATTCCTTAACATCTTTCACTAGCTCGGTACTAAAGAATGAAGTACAAATGTTGTATTAAGGCATAATCCATCTCGCCAACTTTATCTACATTATTCTCTACAAATACTTGAGCAAAATAAATCTTCTCATTATTTCCTGATAGGCATGGCTTTGCCGAGGTGGTTAGTCTTTAAACACGGGGGGCCTATGTTTAGTCTTTGCTCTGTCTTCTTCTCACCTTGGGGAAATCAAGTAAATTTACCCAGTTAACTAAAAAATTGCACCTCACTAACAATGGGATAGCTATCGTATCTACCTCACAGTGATATTTAGAGAGGTAAAAGTGTTAATTCATGTAAAAACAGAGGATTGTGAAGGAGACATGGCAAAAAAAAAAATCTACCATATGTCAAGCAAAAAAGGGACAAACATTCCTCATATTTTCATATATCATTTCTTTTATTCCTATAAAAAAGATTTTATCTTTTTTTTGCAGATTTTATCTTCATCCTTCAGTAACGTCTCCCCTTCTGAACCGTGTACTTCTTTTTTGTGTCATTGCAGTGCTTAGCTAGGGTGCCGCATTGTCATTTAAGCAGGGATGCTCCGTATTTCTTGGGAGCGGCTATTTTCTTTTACCTTTGTGGTCAATGAGCATGAAGTGTCAAGATCATATAGAATAACCTTGGTTTATGGGGAGGGATGCTTTAAATAGAGGGATGCCACCAACTCATAGTAACCCAGTGGTACAGAAACCGAGGAGAAAAATCATTCAAGCTCCTTTTTCTTCTATTCTATTGTTGCTTTCTGTTGGCAGAATCCAGTGGTAAATTAGAGGAGAGGCTCCTGGGCAGCACCCAGGCACAGAGCAGCATGGAGAGGTCTGGAGGAGGAAGGAGGGAAGAGCCAGCACATAAATTTAAGCTTAAGGAGGAATGCGGAGGAAATAAAGTCCAAAATCAGATTCTCTTGCCCTTGTGCTATAAAATGCTAAAGAAACCCATTCTTTTTAACTTAATATCCTGATTACTCTTAGCTCGGGGGTTTTAAGAGCTGAGTAGAGTTTTATCTTAGTGGGACAGGTGTAGATCCATCAGGCCCTCAGAGGGTGCCTTAACCCAATGCCAAATAGTATGTGAGCTTCACTTTGAAAGAATCCACAAGATGAGTAGGACACACCAGATGACTGTTGCTTGAGGCCTGTGCATGGCAAATTTTGAAATGAGTCAATCTCAGATGTCTAGAACAGTTATAAAAGGCAAAATAATGTTCCCAGAATCCCACACTCATGATGTACTCAGGTCAAATATTGTTGCCCAAAACAGCAGTATAGGCTCAATTGTATCTGAGTGAAGGAGCTCAGACTAAGAACATGATCTTGGCTTGGCCTTGCTCTACTGCTAAACTGTTTATGCCAGTTGTCCAAAATTCCTAAACTCAGTGGGGAGAAATGAGTAAAAGGTTCATTTTGACACTATGTATATGTGGAAAAAGGTCAGCTGTAAGTTGTCTCCTCTCTTAGATTGCAGCATTTGAGATAGTGCTCTGTTTTTCAAAGTTTAGAATTTTTTAGTGGTGGATGGAAGCTCCAGAAATCAGATTATATGAGGAGATAATTTACTAGCGCACATTCAAAGCTTCTTAGTTTTGCATTTCTCCTTTGTTACCATTTGTCTATGCTTCAAACTGATCATATGAAACTAGAACGTCACACATAATATGTAGCACCTCTAATATGGAGGTGCTGCGGGGGCTGTATCCTTCCCTCATCAGAGCAGCAGATGTTCTGAATCTTAATGTCTAATAGGCCTATGCATAAAGAGGCAGGTAACTATACCTGAAACTTTGCCTCAGCCAGCTCTGCATAGAAAGTGTGTCTGTGTGGTCCAAGGTCAAGAAGCCAGAATTCCAAGCTTGCCTTTGTCAGCTAGGGGCCTATTCTTTGCTGAAGCTCATGCCGCACATTCTTTATGGCTAACGTCCTGTTTAGTCCTGGTGTATAGAAAAACAGCCATAGGTCTGGTCACCACCAAGTGCATGAAGTTTGAGGCTTAAGCCTTCAAGGTAGTGCCAAAGAACAAACAAGAAAAAGTGTTGTGTAATTGAAAACTTCTGGATAGCCTGATATAGATTTCTACACAGAGACAAGGTTAAAACTGAAGCCAGATATCAAAGCTGCCCCAGAAGCTTCAGTCACTACCCATGTATGTCAGTCTCACAACTTTCAATCCTCATTTCTGCTACGAGGACCTTGGCTTCATGTATTTTTCATGATATGCCCCAAATATTTCATCCCTCAACATAAACATTGAGCTCCTTATAGCAGAAAAAATTTGATCTTTGAAGGAATTTCATCTCTACACGAAAAGAGGAGTTAGATGACCCATGCCCGAGTTCCTTCTGTAGCAGACATGGGAATGCATTGCTTAAGTCTTGTGCAGCAGGTGGTATAATTGACTGCCTCGACTTCTGTTTCTCTGAATCCAACTTTTCAATTTTTCTATAAGCATCCTATCTGTGAGCTAGTCCCAGTACAGTGCTGCTAAGGGCCTCCCCCTACAGATTCCTCTAATGGGCAATTCTGGCGTGAGGTCCCTTATTGGTTTTGACAAACTTCTTTTAAAATGGCACTGCAATCTGGATCTCTTTTTACCTAATTCTTAACAAGTGTTGGATCTGTATCACATTATAAAGTCTTTCTCTCCCTCTTTTTTGCTTTGTTTCCCTTATCTTTCATAAGCATTTCCCCCAGTAAGTATTTTGCATGTCTAATCTCATCTAGCATCTGCCTCTCAAAGAGTCTGAATTAATAAACTCTCAGACTCATTAGATTGTTAGGTAATTCAACTCATCTCTCCTAGGACTGAGTAAGGAGAAGAAAAGAAACAGGAGTGTGAAGCTAATAAGTATTCTTCCACATGAAAAATGACACAAGAGTTGGAAAAATAGCTACCCCCTCTATGGTTTTATTAGAAGCTGGGGAAGTTAGAGTACATATATGATTTTTTATTTGATGATATGAAGAAGTTGGAGGGAGATATAGTATATGTATGATCTTTTGTTTCCTCCAAATTTTTTTATATCAAAATATGATATAAACTTTCTTCATGGAGTTGCCAGAATATTGACCAGGTCCTTAGTATGGCCACATATAGCTTTTTGAGGTCATGAAAAAATATGTCCAGTTAACTTAGACAGTTGAATACAAACTAGTCAATTAAAAATTTTAAACTTTCCAATAATTGCCATTGAATCTTATAAGTTCTATGACCTCCTGATTTTTTCTTTTAGTGCATTTATACCTACTTGGTTAAAATGGTCAGGATCCATTCATTTGCCCAGCCAAAAAATTCTGAGTCATCTATTTCCTTATGGTCCATAGTTAATCAGCCATCGAGTCGCTTAGAATTCACTCTTCAAAGATATTCAGGATCTATTTCCTTCATTTCATTCTTTCTGGTACTGCTCTTGTCATTTCATTTGACCTATTTAAATAGCCCTATTACTGCTTTTCTGCCTTCAGTCTCTTCATTACTCCAATTGATTCTTTTTCTAATGTATAAATCACATTATATTACTCCCTTGCTTAGAAATTACTTCCCATTACCTACCTATAAAGTGGAGTTACAGCTCTTTATCACAATGCAAAAAGTCCTTCATAATCTGACCTCTCTGTTGTCGCTCATTACCAATAAACTCCCCTTCTCCATATCCCTATTCTAGTCACACAAAATCATGAGATGTTTCTATACTTTCTGGATGTTTCATTTGTCTTTATAATTGTGAATGATCTCTGTTAGACTTTGAGTTTTATTTCTCGTTCCCACTTTTCTTCATCTGATGACTTCCTCCACAGTCTTTAAACCTTGACTCAAAATTACCTCCTCTCTAGAGACTGCCAAGATATTTTTAAAACGTATTTTTCCGTGTGTCTCTCTTCTTTTTTATTGTGAATGCCAATGAAGGTAGGCAGTACTAGATAATTTAAGTAAGATTTTCAAGATTTAATAAAAATAGTTTAGTTGAATGCCCCTGGGTTCCATCCCCAAACCCGCAAAAAAAAAAAAAAAAAAGAAAAAGAAATGTCATTAAATGTGTTGCTTCTCTTATATATATTTTTGTTCAATAAATAGTAAATATACAGTAAGCCATGTATAATAAATTACATTTATTATAATAAGAGAATCTTGGATTACAAGTATGCACCACCACACTCAGCAAACCTAATTTTCAATATAAAAAATTTTTAGATTTTTGCGTTTATCCAAAGACCTATAGAATTTAGAGTTATTTATATTATCTGATAATACTCCAGTGTCTTATTATCATATAGGTCCCAAGGAAAACTCTTAGTTTAGGTTATAGCAAAGTCATAAATCCAAAACTGATTGAATAGTTCTACAGATTATGTGTTAGCTATTCATCACTGTAACAAAATGTCTGATGATATCAATTTGAAGGAGGAAAGATTTAGCCAGGCTTGTTGGCACACACTTGTAATCCCAGTACTTGGGAGGTTAAGACAGGAAGATCACAAGTTTGCAGCCAGCCTCAGCAACTGTGAGGTCCTCTGCAACTTAGTAAGACCCTGTTTCAAAATAAAGAATAAAAAATAGGGCGGGGGATGTATATGGGAGGTAGAATGCTCCTGGGTCTTATCCCAATACTGCAAAGAAAACAAAACAAAAAAAAAAGGAGGAAAATTTTATTTTGATTCATGGTTTCAGCTCATGGTCACCTGGCTACCTTGTTTCTGGGCCTGTGGTGAGGCAGTAAAACAAGGCAAAAGGATGTGGTGGACTCATCTCATGGTGGACAGGAGGTGGGGTGGGAGGGAAGGGCCTGGGACAAGATAGACCTTTACAGGGCCTCATCCCTGTGACCTATTTTCTACAACCAGGCCCTACCTCTAATAGTTCATTCCATTATTAACCCATCAGTGGATGGATCCATTGATGCTATAAGAACCTTCATGCTCCAATAACTTCCCCAAAGCCTCTCCTCTGATAATAGCTGCACTGGGGACAAAGCTTTTAATACAGAAGCCTTTGGGGGAATATTTTATATGCAAACTGTAGATTATATCTTGTTATTTTCTTTTCTTTTGTTTTATAGCCACCTCTTAACTGTGATCAGAAATAATCAACAGAAGCAAGAAGAACCTCAATGTAGTTGAGTATACTTGTTAATTTTGAATTAATTTAATGATGAAAACATTAAAAATGTATATATATCTGATAAACCATAGGCATATATAAGCAGCATTAGTGAAACATTCACACTGAGCATAGAATCATTTTTTTATTTTTTATTTTTGGTACCTGGGATGGAACTCAGGTCATTCTACCTCTGAGCTACACTCTTAGCCCTATTTTTTAAATTTTGAAACAGGCTCTCACTGAGTTGCAAATAGCCTCACTAAGTAGCTGAGGCTGTCCTTGAGCCGTGATTGTCCTGTCTCAGCCTTCCAAATGCTGGAATTACAAGCGTGTACCAGCATGCCTGGCTTAGAATCATTTTTTTTTTTGCAACATTTTAGTTGTCCATATTAAAAGAGGAGGAAAGACATGACCTCTGTCTTTCTCAATTTCCTTGGCTGTGAAATAAAAGCACTGGAGTTAGTTTATTTATTTATGTAAGAAGTGTTTCTATACTAGATGTTAGTGCTGGAAATACAAAGATGAGAAAGATATATAGAAGCCCTGTCATCTAGTGACCTAAAAATTAATAGGGGAATTTTAAATTATTTTCCCATATAGTATATCATAAACCTAACATGACAATATAAATTAAATAATCTGAAAAATTAAATGTTATTCATATTTGCTTTTTTTTTTTTTTTGGTGGTACTGGGGATGGAACCCAGGGGCCTTCTACCTCCAGGCTACTCTTCCAGACCTATTTTATATTTTTATTTTGAAACAGGGTCTCTTAAGCCAGCTGAGGCTGGCTTCAAACCTGCACCATTCTCCTGTCTCAGCCTTCCAAGTGTGGGGATTACAAGTGTGTGCCACCACCTCCGGCTTATATTTGCTTTTGAATATATATATATATGATTAAAAATTCTATTGAAAGAAAAGTCTTATGGTTGTCTTGTGATAGCTATATTGTCACTATTTTGTGTAGTAATTAGCTCTTTCTTAGCTCTAAACAACAAAAATTAGTCAGTGTATTGGCCACATATAGATATTAGTCAGAAGAATATACTTTAAGTTCAAAACAGTCTTTTATAGAAATTTCACTTTGTTTTTTTTTTTTTTTTTTTGGTGGTACTGGGGTTCCTGGAAGCCCTTCTACCTCTGGGCTACACTCCCAGACCTATTTTATATTTTTTGAAACAGGGTCTCTTAAGCCAGCGAGGCTGGCTTCGAACCAGCGTGATCCTCCTGTCTCTGCCTCCCAAGCGCGGGGATTACAAGCGTGCGCCACCACGCCCGGCTTAGAAATTTCACTTTGCACACCAATTGTGATTCAATTCTGCATTGCCATTATTGTCTATGATCTTGCATATGATTTGGTAATGGGAAAGAAAATTTTTCTATTGTTTTGAATATTGTGCAGAGGGGATGATTCACTGAACAATATGGATCATCTAGCCCACTTTTGTGAGTATTGCAGGCGTGGTGGTGCACGCTTGTAATCCCCGCACTTGGGAGTTGGAAAAAGGAGGATCGTGCTGGTTCGAAGCCAGAGGCCCTGTTTGCAAATAAAAATATAAAATAGGTCTGGGAGTGTAACCCAGAGGTAGATGGGTTTCCAGGAACCCCAGAACCACCACCAAAAAGCAAACAAACAAAAAATAGTGAGTATTGAATGATGGGTTGGAAAGAAAAAAAGTGAGAAAATATCGACTGTTATAGCAATTCTTCCCAAGGAGGTTTTGGGGAATAACAAGAATGACATAAAGACACATAAAGGAAGGTGAATTTGAACCTGTATTATAAATAATTTTCACTTTTTACTTAAGTATAGATTTATTAATGTCCTATGATACCAGACTCCAATTATATTCAAAGAAGCAGTCTTTAAAACCTAAAAATTTCCATTGTTATTGTTATCTCTTTAAAAATTGCTATAATAAATTTCAGCTGTTATCTATTTCCAGCAAGTGAATAAATGTATGATAAACCAGTGAATGGTAAAGAAGGTAACTTTGACTCATTTTTTTTTTCATTTAAAGACAAACATTTTGATATTCCTTAGTATAACAGGAATAATATTTTCAAAATACTAAACCAATGTGGATTTTTCTTAGTAATCTTATGGTTTTATTTTTATTTTATTTAAAAAATTTTAGTAGTGAGGATTGAACTCAGAAGAATTTTACCTCTGAGCTACACTTCCAGCCCTTTTTATTTTTTATTTCAAAACAAGGTCTCCTTAAGTTGCTGATATTTTTACTAAGTTGCTGTGACTGACCTTGAACCTTTGATCCTCCTGTCTCAGCCTCTCAGATACTGGGATTACAGTCATGCACCACCATGTTTATAGCTATCTTAACTGGAAGAAGATTGTAGTTGCATGTCAGGATTGCTTTTTTTGAATCCTTGTCTCCTCCAGAAATTGTAACAATAACCGAAACACAGAGGGCATATTCTATTTAAATGGATTTACAAAATTATGAGAATACATGTATATTAATATTAAATTTAAAAATAGTAAGTATTAAGCCAGTTGATGACATATAGAATCTAAAGTCTCTTATGCCATTTAAAATTCTTCTTTTGCCGGTTGTTGTGGTGCATGCTTGTAATCCCCGCGCTTGTGAGGCAGAGACAGAAGGATCGCACTGGTTCGGAGCCAGGCTTGCCGGCTTAAGAGACCCTGTTTCCAAATAAAAAATATAAAATAGGTCTGGGGGTGTATCCCGGAGGTAGAATGGCTTCCAGGAACCCCAGTACTGCAAAATAAATAAATAAATAAATAAATAAATAAATAAATAAATAAATAAATCCTCCTCTTTGGCCCAGAGAAAATGAAGAGAGAGGCAGATGGCTTTTGGATTTACCCTTCCACTGGAATTCCCACATACTAGCTCTTTGCTGTTGTACTCCTGACTCCCTTAACTTTACTAGGGTTTCAGGCATAGAGTCGTTTCCTAGAATGTGCATCAGTATCTTCAATACCTGTCTCCCCTACTCCATCCCAACCATCATGACTTAATTATATTGACTCTAACATTAATATGTGGGATCTTCAGAGGACATTCTATATCTAACTGTAACAAAAAGTGGGTACAATACATTGTGAATTAGTTCAACTATTAGGAAAAATAGTATGGAGGTTTCTCAAAAACTAAAAATATAGATAGCATATAATCTAGCTATGCCTTTAGTGGTTATATATCTAAAGGCAATGAAACATATATCAAAGAGGTACCTGCACTTCTACGTTTATTGCCGCATGATTCACAATAGTCAGACATGGACCAACTGAGATGTCCATCACTGGATGAATGGGTAAAGAAAATGTAGTGTACTACAAAATAGAATATTATTCAGCCATAAATGCAATAAAATCCTGTTGTTTGTGGCAACATGGATGAAACTGGAGAACACTGTGTTAAATGAAATAAACCAGGCATAAGAAGAAAAATTGCATATTCTTGTTCATATGTAGAAACTACAAAAGTTTATTTTAAGGAACAGAGGGCAGACTAGTGGTCCTAGAGGCTAGGAGGGGGAGGAAATAGAGGGAGATTGGATAACAAGAACTAACATATACTTCAGTAGGAGAAATAAGTTCTAATGTTCTGCAGGTGTCTATAGTTCACAAAAATTTATTATTTATTTTTGTAGAGAGATAAAGAGGTGTTCCAAGTTTCTCAAAACAAAGAAATGGTAAATGTTGAAGGATATGTAAATGCTAATAGCTCTGATTTATTCATTTTACTTGTATGCATGTATCAAACTATCTCACTGTACTATATAAACAAAAACAAGTACTATATGCCAATATAAAAGAAAAATCAGTTCCTTATTTTACCTAGACTCTCATACACACATGTGCACTTGCTTATAATATTATGTTTCAAGATGATGTAATAGAAAGGACTTTAGACAGAACATGTTGTTTTGAACACCACTTAACTGTTAAGTAGGAAGTTATTTCTCACTTTTGGGCCTTTAGGTTCCTCATACTAGACCATAAGAAGATGTGTTAGAGAAAGTAATTTAAAACTTTCTCTCTACTATTACGAAATTATTAGTTTCTCTTCATTTGAGGAAGCAATGAAGAATAATAAAGAATCAATAATTTAATTTTATACAAAATGATTCTCACTGGTCTAGCCTCTATTCCATAGGTTCTACTTGGTCACACTTTGACGTTTATGAAGAAATTGTATTAAAAGGTTTTGGCTATTTCTTATCTATATAAATTCAAGTAAAGTTTGGAGAATCTTGGTAAAATTATTGAAGAGATATTTTTATAAATGTGAAAGTAAATTTCTGTAAAATAACATAACACTGCAAACTAATTTAGAAATACACAAATGAACACATGTGAAATTATACTTGAACTCTATGTATGAGATATAATTTAATTTTTCTGTATGAAACAACTCATTCATTTCTATTTATGTGGAAGAATAGAAAAGCAAACTAGTAAAGGTAGTAGAATACTTTAGAAAAACATAAATTTAAGCACAAATTAACTATTAAAGGTAGTAGAATATATTGGAAAAACTAATAAATTAAATCTAAATAACTAAGATTATATGTATCTTTTGTAAAGAAAAGAAATAATCTATTTCAGCTTAATTATTATTATTAAGGATAATAGGTTTTAGGAAAAGATGTCTAGATATTTAACCTTTTTGAGAGTTTACTATCTTAAATTGTGATCTAAATGTTTTTGATTACATTTGATATTCTACTTAATATTATACTATATAAACCAATGTCTGAGAATAGTTGAAGCACATAATTTTTCAAATCACTAAACATAATTATCTGTTTTAAAGGTCAAGACTAGAAATTAGTTTGCAATATTTTTCTTTTGCTAAATAGAATCTCATTATTAATGATTTGTGCATTTTTAGCCAAACAAATATTTTTCTCAAGCAGCATTGATTATAAAGCTTCAATTTATTACTAGGTTGAAAGATTGATTAGAGTTGCGGTGGTGGGCCCTTTTATGGATTAGGTCTAATGTGTCCCTCACAAGTTCATATACTGAAGGTTTGGTCACCAGCCTCTGGCACTATAGGGGGTGGTGGAACCTTTAGGAGGAGCTTAGTGAAAGGAAGTAAGTTATTGATTGTGTGCCCTTGAAGGGATATTGGGACTTTAGTGCTTTCCCCTTCCTCTTTTCCTCTTTCTTTGCTTTCCAGATCCACGAGGTGAAGGAGTTTTGCTCCCCTGTGTGATCCCTGTCATGAGGCATTGCTTCTTCACAGGCCCCAAAACAATTGAATAAACTGACCATGGACTGAAACTTCTGAAACTATCAACCAAATACATCTTTACTTTTTCTTTTTTGGTGCATTGTAATCATATATCTTAATGGAGTACAAGATAGTAGAGGTATAAATGCACACATCACTCATTTAGCCCTTCTCCAATTCCCACCCCATTCCCTCCACCTTTATTTTTTTTAATAGGATTTTTAAAATATTTTAGCATAATAACAGGAAGCTGACTACATAGGCTCAGATTCCAATTTTCTTGGTCACTTTGTCCTTTTCTTTTTTATCATCCAACAAGCCTCCTTTATTTTAAAACTTTGGACTTGAAAAAGTAGCTTGAGAATCAATACCTTATTGCATAAAGTTAAGTCTGTTAGTATAAAAGTGGCAATATTAGCTTATAACATGATCAGTGTTTGAGATAAACATAAAATTTCCATATATATGTATATATATACATATGTAATAAATTATTATTTCCTTGCTAATATATATTGGGTTCTTATATCTCAAGATAAGAGATATATAAAGGAAAGACAAATAAGGTTAAAATGGTATTTCTGTTCACTTAGAAATAATTAAATAAACTAGGAAGCTTCTGTGTAAGAAACCAATGAGTATTTTCAAGTAAGTGAAATAAAGGATTGCTTCCAAGGCTGTTCAAATAACTACATCAAAATCCTGGCTGGAATCAGATGTTTATTAAAATCAGAGCACCATTGATTTATCAAAATGGCGGGAAGTATGTTTTATTTTGGGTTATTTTTATTGATTGTCTCACATTTGAAAGATTTAAAATGACTAGAGTTTCAGATCTGGATGTTTCTCTGGATGTTAATGAACTGTTCAGATTTACTCAGACAGGGCTAAGAGGAACTGGGAATCTCTCCCACATGTTTGATGGCATTTATATAATGTGTTTGTCTTCACAGAATGTTTGCCACTGAGCATCTTCCATAGAAGCAGTCGATAAATATTTGAGTGACAGGACACAGAACTACTAAACTAACAGATGTCTTTGTTGACAGTCTCAATATAGCAAAAGCAGGCTTGCTCATCATTGTTTACAAGCTTTCCTATCTTCCCCAGCTTTCTGTCATTTTTAGTCATAAATACTGTGCCATCTCCTCTGAGCTCGTAATCTCTGATTCATCTTACCTTTTTCTCATCTCATAGTCTAGTAGTCAGCAAATCAAGAAAAGTTTTCATTTCTTTTACCCACAAAGCCATAATTGTACTCTTCAACCAAATGTTCCATGTCTTTGAGTCAGAATTGGGTTGTCTCAGGGGAAAGACCTTTATGTCCTTAGGTTGGTTTGTATTTTTTTTTTTCCTAGAAAAGGAGAAGTTGCAATACCAGCTAACTAAAGCATTCCTCTTTTCCTTGGTGATGACAGGACATTGGTATCACTAATCCCTGAAAGTGTTCAAGTTAACTTGATGTTATAGAAGGTACCCAGGGCCCTGAGTGGCTCTCATTTAGACATGTCTATTTGTGATCCCATGGTATAATCACAATGTGGTAGGAACTGCTAGAGATAAACCAGCGTGATCTCTTACTTTATGGACTTATGGATTGTTTGAATGTAGTATTGTGTCATGGCTTCTAGGGGGCAATAGGGGGGGAGAATTAATGAAGGAAACAGTTCCACTGATATTATGTACATATGTGAGAATAGCAATGCCATCCTCAATGTCCTGTATGGAAAGGAGGGAGTGGGGAGAGAATTGGGGGGAAGCCCACCAATTGCTGTGTACATGTATCTCACCATCACCATGAACTACATTATGATGTGAGACTATAATGCACCAATAAAGGTATGTACACACGTACACACACACACACACACACACACACACACACACACACACCAGACTCTGGAGCCACACTGCCTGAGTTCAAAGTCTTCCTCAGTTAATTACTAGGTGTGACTATGGAAATCATCATCTCATCTAATTGTGAGAATACAATGAGTTAATATAGGTACAAATACACATAGCCAGTATCATGTGTATTTGCTGTTATAATTGGCAGAACATTTTTCTTGTCTTCTCATTTCTCATTTCTCCCTGTTACATATATTTTGGGTTCATTGAGCTGAACTCCAAAAGTCATAATGCTGAAAATATCCTTACAAGTATAGTATTAATTTGTTCCAATTCATATGCTTTTGAGTGTGTATGTGCATACTGCATTTGAAAGAGAAGGAGCAGAGAATGAAACCAGGTTTAATCTATGTTTTTGGTCAGGTCTACAGATGTGGTTTGAATGGTTATGTGTAGAGGACGGACAAAACTATTGCTTTAAGAGAGATCTGGGAAGACGCCAGGCAAGGGGGGTGGCCAGAAGTGGGAGAACTCTCAAGTGCTGCTTTGTGAACAGCAAACAGAGTTACTTTGGAGTGCTATAGAACAGCTTCTGAAGGCTAACTTTATTGATTAGCCATCACTTATTCCACTTCACTTTAGTCTACTTGCCTAGTTCTAAAAAAAATCAATATACCCTTAACGCAGGGCACCAACAAACAAACACACAAAGAAACCCATTTAGTGGCACATGCCACAAATAAGCTGAGAATGAATAATTTTTCCAGGCTCTATTCCTCCACTGCTGGCTTCAGAGCAGAAACCATCAGCAATAGTCTTCCGTCTCTGGGAATAGATGATCTCAGGCAGCACCAGTGTGTAGGGCCCTTCTGAGCCATCATGGCTGAGTTGCCTGGGTCCCCACCTTCTCAGTACTGGGAGAACTGGGGAAAGGTCCGTGCTAAAAAATCTGTAACACTCAGTGTAGCAGCCCATGTGGTGAACTGAGCTCATATCTTTTATGGTGCTTTCTCAAGGATGTCCATCTGCCAGGACAGTGTCAGGATCTTACTGATTTTTGTCTCCCAAGACTGACACCAAGAAGATTGACTGACTCATTGGTTTATTTCCTCTAGGACCCAGGTAGACACTAGAGAGATCAACTATTTAACATTCAGAATGCAACTGATTCTCATTATTTGTGTTTTTTGTGCTCTTGAATATGAATTTTAACCAATCCAATGAATGTACTTAGCAAAAAACCAAATGGCTTAAAATCTTATGACAAAACATAAACAGTTTTCCATTCTTCATCACTACAGACATTTATTTAATTTGTCTTGTATAATTTCCTTCACATTTCTTAAGAAGTAGCTTCTGTTGCTGGCTTTTGCCTTATTGACATTTATATATCTATTGGTTTTAGTTACTGTAGTTAAGGATGTATCTTACATAGGTTTCTTCCCTTCCTACCCTTTCTTGATGTAGTTATAGCACTATATTTGTTTTTTACTCTCAATGTTTAGAATATTTTTGCTGCTGAAATACATGTGTTTTGAATTATAATTCTATTTAACGCCTTCTACAATATTATGTTGGTATCTCTTGGTGGCCTTTTTTCTACTCTCCTTTTTTGTTTTTGCAGAATGTCTTTCTTATTCTTTACTGTCAATTTCAAGTAACTTGTTCTTTCTCTGTGAAAACATGCACACATATCTCTCTATAGTTGTTAGTTTCCTGTGGTGGTTGTAACAAATGACTACAAATTGGGTAGCTTAAACACACAAAAAATTTACTCTCTTATGGTTCTAGACACTAGAAAGCTGAAGCAGTATCAATGAGCTGAAATCAAGGTGTTGACGGAGGTACACTCTTTTAGTCAGCTCTAGGGGAAACTATTTCTTGCCTTTCTCTGCTTCTGCATGAGCTACAAATATTTGCTCTGAATGTTTACGAGATCTTCAGAACAGATGAGCAATAGAAAGCATTCAGAATTGATGTGCTCTCTTGATTCTGATGTGTCTCATGGCCATACCATTACAATCTTTCTGATTCTGCTGCCTTCTCTTCTGTCTGTGTAAACTATACATGTGCCTCTTTTCTTAGAATGACACTCATGAGGGATTTAAGTCTCATCCAGATAATTTAGGATAATCTAATCACAAGATCCTTAATTTAATTATATGTACAGACTTTAACCACATAAGGTAATAATCACAGGTTCCAGGGATTAGAACTTGCTATCTTCATGGGGCCATCCATTATTTGGCCTATTACAGCATAAAATGCCAACATTTTTGCTAAGTATGCCCCAGTATGTGTCTTTTAAAATCTTCCTGAATCTTAGCAAGAATCTTAAGTTTATAGATTTAAAAACTTTTAAAGCCAATAAATAATTTCTTTGTTACTTTTTTGCAGTTTTATTTTAACTGTACTTTTATTGGTGCATTGTAATTTACATCACAACGAGGTTTAACATGAGTCAAATGTACATACACATATTTTATGTGATTTCCTATGGGTCCTGCTGCCCTTGCCCAAACCCAGGCATGTTAGTGAGATGGATAATGATGCCTTCATATATGGACATAGCATTATTTGAACTGTTTTCTTCATTCTTTTTCCCCTTTCCAATCCCCCTTCCAGTCCACTTTCACTATTCTACTGGTCCCTTTTCTAATATATCTGAAGTCCTTTTATTTTCCTATTTTCTCTCTAGCTTCCACATATGAGACAAAACCTAGCTCTTGACTTTCTAAGGCTGGCTGATCTCACTTGGCATAATATTCTTTAGTTCCATTTGTTGGATATTCTACATTATCTTTCGTTTTCCTTTTACTTTTTCTCATGAATATTTTCTCTATATATTGTCCTCTTTTGAGATATGCCTTCCTCTGGGTATTTAAAAATAAAAATTGAGTTCTTAGTAGTGTCCATTTTGTATTTCAATAACACTTTAATTTTTTAATGAAAAATATCTAGTTATTTTTTGGATGCTATCTGTCTGAAACAGTAGTTTTGATATTCTACTTGTTCTTTCCTATTCTGTTTATTTTTATTATAGAATATTTCTTCTTCTTCTTCTTCTTCTTCTTCTTCTTCTTCTTCTTCTTCTTCTTCTTCTTCTTCTTCTTTTTCTTCTTCTTCTTCTTCTTCTTCTTCTTCTTCTTATTATTATTATTATTATTATTATTATTATTATTTGCCTTAAATATTTTTTGTGGTACTGGGGGTGGAACCCAGGGACTTTTCTACCTCCGGGCTATACTCCCGGACCTATTTTATGTTTTATTTGGAAACAAGGTCTCACTAAGTTGCTGAGAGCCTCAGTAAGTAGCTGAGGCTGCCTTCGAACCTGTTCACCACCATGCCCAGCTCCTATTTTGCCTTATCTTGAGTGTATTGTTCTTTCATTATTTTTATTCACCATTAAAGTTTGGGTTTAGCGATCTGACATATCTTAGATCAAACTCTGTTAAAAGAGTTGGGAAGCAATCTGTCCTGTTATGGTCTTGCTTTTTCACATCTAATAATTTTTGATTATGTATTAAACATTGAAAAATATATTTTAGAAGTCCAAAATTTTTTCTACTTTTACAAGTGTTGAGTTTTGAGCTGACTAGTATGCAATTTGCTATTGTAATATCATGTTTCTTTGGAACATACTTTCATTTATTTATTCATACTTTATTTTATTTTATTTTTTTGTGGTACTTGGGATTGAAACCAGAATCACTCTACCTCTGAGCTATACCTATTACACTTTAGTCTTGTTTGAAACAGGGTCTCACTAGGTTATTGAGAGTCTTGCTTTATTGCTGAAGAACATAAGCCTCCCAAGTACTGGAATTACAGGTATGGATCCCCACACCCCATTTTTAAACTTTATAAACTTTATAAGGGTCCTAAGGTAGGCTTTATTCAATAGCTAGTGTAGCTCTACTCCTAAGATGTGACCTTTATAAAGGGTGTCAGCTGAGTGCCTAGGGTGTAAACATCAATGATCAGAATTTCTATTTCTTCCAGTAGTTTGCAGCAAGAAGAATATTTGTTTTATCTCTCAAATACCTAGCAGTTATTTTTTAACCATATTTTGACCTTCATGTGTTCTAAAGTGCACAGCTTTAGAATTTAGTTGAAATATGAACGTGATCCCTGCATAGGTTATGAAATCTTTGTGCAGCTTTCTTGTCTACAGCATCCTGTTCCAGAAATGTTAGCTTCCTCTAGAGCTGCAGACCTTGACTTCTGCCTCTTCAGTTCACTGACACTGCTGAGTTCTCTTCAATTTCACTCCCTTTGTACTATAGTCTAGAAGAATTTCCCTGGCAGAAATTCAAGGCAATTATGGGACTAACTTTGTGTGTTTCATCTTTCACAGGGATTAGATCAATATCTTAAAGTGTTGCTCTGCATATTCTGTCTGATTTTACAGTCATTTACCATGGGAGGAATAGTGTGATATCAGTTACTTTATTATGTTCGAAATTAGCTGTTTTCTCACTGTCAACTTGATATCTTCATTGAATATTTCAAAGGGATTTCAAATGCATGGTGTTCAGGAAAAAAAAAATTATGGTCTTCTCTTCCAAAGTCTGGTCCACTTAGAAAAGTCATAAACTTTGAAAGAACCTTTGAAATTTCCATGTTCTTCATGTTTCACATCTAGTGAATCATCACAATCCCTAAATACCTTTTGAATTTAAACTTTCTCCATCTCCACCACTGACTTGTTAGACTAATCTATCATGTTGAAACAGCCACTGGTAGTGATTTACTTAACTTTTGCCTCCTTCTGTACTAGCTATCTTTTTGTTACATCCTATTTATCTGTCTAAAAGTAAAGTAATATTTTTCTTTCTGCTGGTTAGAATCTTCCAGTGGCCTTCCACTGGCTTTAGTATATGGGTCAATCTTAACATGGCCTTGTAATCTCTTCATGTTAGTTCTCTGCTTACCAGTTAGTTTTGTTGAGGATTCGTTAACCTTATTCTTTTCACTTGCTTCCATGAGACGGTTTTTGATATTCCCTTCCTAGAAATGATCTTATTTTATCTATTGACTTAGTTAATTTCTTTTCACCCTTTAGGACTTCACCCAATTATCTCTTCTTTAGAAAAAATTCCTTGATCTCTTTGACTTGGGCAAATTTTTTCTCAATTCATATACTCAAGCAAATTCATATATATATATATATATATCAGTTGAAGTTTCTTATTTGTGTGATTTCTTTTGATCAGTTTTTTTTTTTTGCATTAGCAAGTAACATCAAAGCAATTTTGTTTATAATTTTGTGGTCTATAGTTAGCAATATGTCTAAAGTAGAAGTGAAAGTAATGTTGGTTGGTTGAATAAAAAATACTGGTTAAAATAAAAAATTGATATGTATAGGTACATCACTACTCATAACTGTTTATTATTATGAGAATTATAGGCACAATTTCTATTATAAATATAAAGTTCTTATCTATATAAATGTGAGAACTATTACAGTACTAATTTGTAAATAATTGAAAGCTCTCTTTTGTAAATTCTGCTTATTACCAGTTGAAAGTGAATGAATATTTAATGTTTTCTTGCTGTTTCCAGCACCTAAATACTCAAGTCTCAATAGATGTCTTAGACTTTTTTTAAGATCATGCAAAATATATAATACCAAAATTCGATTCAGCATTGGTATACTGTGATTTTGTGACACTTATATTAACTTATGTTGGTATGCTTGTATGCATGCAGTATGGACTTTATAAGTATTAACTCAATTATCAAAAAACATTATGAGGCTATTATTTTTTCTTATTTTATAGATGAAGAAAGAGAGGCAGAGTTATATCGAATATTTTTCCAATACTCAGCAATGGAATAAAATTCAAATTCAAATTCTTTGGCTTTAGAAAATTTATTTTTCCCCAGCCTCTCTATAGGTGGCTCCAGAATCTTTTTAGGTTCTTGAAAGCCATAACAACTTGACAGCAAAACTTTGGTCTTTCAATATGACAGAGTTTTATTGTGTCTGGTCTATTCCAGGCTTTGAAAATCTGCATTAGTATTTATGTGCAGACAGAGATAAGCACATTAATACTCTGTAAAATATTCTCTCACCTCAAACAATCCCTGGGTAAAAAGTAGGGTTCATTCTGAAATATTTGTGGGGGTTGGGAAATGGCCAGAATTTCAGGATTCAATGTGACCCATTTGATTATGTGAGCGCAGCCAAAAAATTAGTTAAATATACTCAATTTGGTAAATGGTCTGTCTTAGGATTCAATTTAAAAAATCCTTTTAAGCAGAGTTTAGGTTTTTGTAGATTTGGCAAGGTGTCAAACCCTATGAAATATTTGGAGGTCTCATTTCAGCAGTGGCCTCAAAATAGATTCCCTTTAATGAAAGTTAAGAGATAAAAGGCGAAAATTGAAATAGAGCCTGCCTTAATGTTTCATAAAATTGCCAGATTGCCAGATGATACTTAAGGCTCAGAAGATAATGATGAGCAGCCTAATCAGAAAAATTTTATTTGGCCTAAATCCCTAGAGAAGGAGGTTAGATTGGCAGTAAACAGCGAACTGGAGACTTTTCAAAATGAATCTGACGTGAGAAACAAAATAACACCAGCCCCTCCAAACAAAAACAGGCACAAAACCAAGACTTAAAACCAGCTGTTTAACTCAACATACCACAACATTATTTTTGAGAAAGAAATTAGAATTTTCCCAGACAAGAAGTGGTAAAAAATGAAAAGTAACTGTTTCTGTATGAGAGGGTCTCTCTATACTCAGTAGTGGCTTCTAAAGGTCCTTAATCAATGTCCATAATACATTTGCTCTACTTAAGAATTATAACTAGGCATGCAGTGAATCCAATTCTATCATAATGTGAAGGAGAAAATATCTAATTCTGGAAAGACAGAACTGCGTCGCTCATCTTGTGATCACTATCTGAAACTCTGAGTGTATTTTATTAGAAGCACAAGAGAAATTACAGGGATTCTGTCAAGTTGCACTAATACATGGGGTTGCCTAAATTTCTATTCAAAATAGTTAAATTATTCATTTAATTTCTTATTTGCATTCAACACATTTTATTACTCAACAATCACATTGGAGAGTTACTACCATATAGGTACAGAACACTTCCATCACCATATATTTCAGAATGTTGGAAAACACAGATTTTGAATATTCATACGACACCAGAAAGTTCTATTGCACAGTGGCTACTTTTGAGGATTTATATTTGGCCATCTCAGTTCTGTTTTGAATCTTCATGATCCTCTTCAATCTACCTAAATCCCATAATCCTGTTAGTTTTCTATGTAGTAATATTTTAATTCAAGTATATTTCCATCATTCACTTTTTAAAATTAAATTTCCTAATCTGTAAAAATTAAGACTGTTTACAATATTTTTTATAAGAATTAAAGAGGAATAATATAATAAAATTATCTGACACATAGTAGGTTCTCAAGAAACATTAATTTTCATTATATATTAATTTTTAGTGACAATAGATCTTAATTCTTAAAAAAATCTGAAGATTAGAAGAGAAATTGTATATACTCTGAATTTAAAGAAAGCTTGTTTTTTTGTGTGTGTGTGGTACTGGGGTTCCTGGAAGACCTTCTACCTCCGGGCTACACTCCCAGACCTATTTTATACTTTTTTAAAATTTGGAAACAGGGTCTCTTAAGCCAGCGTGACTGGCTTCGAACCTGCGCCATCCTCCTGTCTCCGCTTCCCAAGCGCAGGGATTACAAACCTGCGCCACCACGCCCAGCACTAAAGAAAGCTTGTTTTGACTTCTATGTCATTCTAGCACTCTTCTGCTTTTTTATTTTTAATACCTGTTTCATCTTGCTTTGCTATGGTACTTCTTAGGGATTATACTCAAGTCTTTGGACACTATGCCCTTTTAAGACCATAGCTTCTGTATTTGTTCATTTACCATCATAATTAGACAAGGGAGTAATAAGAAATACCTAAGTGGCTCCCCTATATGCCAAACATATTTCTATCTCTATTGTGTAAACATAATTTATTTCCTTTTGATGATCAATTTCAATTTCCCTTGTCAAGCCTGGTGAATTCTTTTCTTGCCTGATTAATCTTTATCATGTGAAACCAAGTGTCAGGTCAGCAACCCTAGTGCAAACTTCAAAGCCAACAGTTTAAATAATGCTCTGTACATATATGAAATTATCAGTACCAATATCAATGAAGTGGTGGCAGTTCTGGAGGGAAACACATAAAGTGTTGTGTGCATATATATTCCTGTTGCTCTATACCTCATTATTATGTATAATTGCAATGAACTTATAAAAGTATAAAAAATTTAATGGCACCCTTGCTGTTTCCTTGAAAAGAAGCATATGTTCTTTGAAAGGTAGGACTTCTCAACTCACAGATCTTAGTGGTATGAAACAGGAAGCAAAAAGTTCTCCAAGTAGTTCACAGGAAGTAATGTAAGGTAATTTCTTTTTCTATTACTTGGCCCTCAGACCTAAGGAGTTACATTTGGGGACTAGGGGCCATTATCTGCATGCATATGTGTATGTGTACATATTTGTGTATATTCATATTATCCTCTGTAGAATGGCATTTGATCCTTCTAAAAATATTGTCTCCAAGATAGTGCCTTAGGTACAATTTGTTGAGCTTCTCTTTGTTCTGTGAATCTGGTTGATTTTGCATGGTGTAGTATGTGAAAAGACCACTGAATATCAGCCTACTGCTGCACTTCCATTGTTTTGATACGATTTTGTGTGAGATTCCATGCTGAAGGATCAAACACCCTTTAAAATTTTGGGTAGTGGTTCAGGCTAATGTCTTGTGGGAAGAAATGGTGAGCCTTCATCTTAATATTTGCTTATAGCATGAAAAAGAAACCATTGGCCTTGAAGTTTAAAAAGGTGTCAACTTGCCACCAAGTATCTCATGGTCTCCTCGAACACCTCTGTCTTTTACACTTGTATTTAATTGCTAGTCACTTCCAGCTATTTATTATCTTTTTTCTAAAGCATCAATTGTCTTCTGAAACAGTAATCCAATTTCATTGCCATTATAATTGCACTGTTTTCCCAAGATTTCCCAACCTTTTCATGAATCCCATATCCCAGTGTCTGTCCTTCCACACGGATATCATCCCTGGGTATTAACTAAAGGTTAATATGCAAAAAAGATATGCACACTATTATTCTGCTACTTCATGTTGGTAATCATTCATATTCCTTTTATCCTCATATGTGGTTCCTCATTTTCACCCACTTACCAGATGATTATGTCCCCAAATTTAGTAACTGTCTGAAGTCAGGTTACTGGTAGGCCAACTTTTGAGATGGAAATTAATGTTAAGAAAGTGTTTTAGAGAACACTTCCAGAATTCATATCTGTGGAAAGGGTTGCCACATTTAGCAAATAAAAGTATTGCATGACCAATTAAATTTAAATTTCTGGTAATGTAAAAATAATTTTTTATGTTTAGTGTCATCTTTGAAATATAATTACCTAAACTCCAATACAACTGGGTATCCTGCATTTTATGTGAAAATTCCATCTGCAGAGGAAGGCAAGGTAGTAAGAATAGGTATAGAAAGAAGTTTAACTACTATTCAGTAGCAGCAAAGGTCTCACCTAACTCTGTGAGAACATGGAAACAGGGTTGGGTTTCCAGTTTTGCTTCAAGTTGGGACAAGGAGCTATATATCTTATCCAAGAGTCTATATCCTGTCATTAATCAGTCATTGGGTGCAAATGGCTGCTGGTAGAGAATCAGAACTGTGGGGAAGGCAGCTCTCTTTGGTTGAGATTAATTTGCTGAGAAGGCTGGCAGCTGAAGGCTGGCAGCCAGACATTCTCCCAGAAGCCCGGAAAATAGTCTTGCAAGGAGTCCATGGGTGGGACATCAGAGTATCTATTTTCATCATCATCATCATCATAACCAGTATCCCCATTTGTATGTGTTCTCATGTGAATGTGCTCAATATGATGACAGCTCACATTGAGAAAAAGTCTGACAGTGACAGTACCCTAGTCAGGCTCTTTGTCACTAGTGGCTAAAGGCTCTGGCTGAAGGCCATCTAGCAGAGTAAGGCCCTTGCTCCTAGTGTCTATTATCGTTGTCCTTCTTCCCCAAACAATATGGCATTCCATCCTCAGATCAGATTCCTGCCCTGCTCTGAAACCACGTAGGAACCTTGTTTAGAACAAGCCTTCTTTGTCGTCTTGGGTGCTTATTCCTCTATCACGTCTTCTGATACTAGAGGGGGTTGAGATGCTTGTTTGAGGCTGGACAATCATTCTGTGTTCTTGATTACTTCTTGGCCTTATTCTTTTGGGAACTTAATCCAGTTTCTTCTTTCTCTTTCTCTTGGATTTTTAAATTCTTCTCTTCAGGTTGTAAGAATTTAACTTTGATATACCAAAGGCATATTCTCTTAACCCCAATCTTTCCTTAGCTTCAATTCAGTCAATTCTCTGCCTTTTTTTCACCTTTACTTTTAGTTTCTACATATAGTTGTTATCTGTTCTCCTTCGCTTTCTTTTTTTTGTGGTGGTGATGCTTGAATGCAAAGACATTATACCTCTGAGCCACATCCCCAGCCCTATTTTATTATTTGAAAACCGTGTCTTGATAAGTTGCTGAGAGCTTCATGAAATTGCTGAAGCTGGCTTTAAACCTGCTATCCTCCTGTCTCAGCTTCCCAAGTTCTGGGATTATAGATGCACATCACCATGCCTCACTCTCTTTTTTATTTTCTATTCCTGCTGGAATTTCAACTACCATCATCTCCTGAGTAAAAGTTTACTTGTTTTTATAAGCCTAAGCAAAAATATGTCCAATTTATATTTGTATCTCCAGCATTTAGTAGAAGGATTGGCTTGTTTGTTGAGAAATGAGTAAGTGATGACTTTATTGATCTGATTTTGAGTCTGAGCTAGATATTTTTATGCCACTATTAGTAATTTGCATCCAATTTCTCTTACATCTGATTTTGTATGGCTGTTTTTTTTTTAATTTGAAAATCCAAACTTTTTTTTTATAGCTAATGAGTCTCAAATATAATATTTTGGCAATGCAATTGTTATGCATATATATGTAGTAGCAGTGTATTTATTCTTCATTTTTTAATAAAGTTTCAGTGAATAAAGTCTAGGATTCGAGATGAGGACTTATAGAATCTATAATGTAACCCCCCTTCGATTATATACCCAAAGAGCTCATAGGAGGCTTTTTTTTTGTCACACTGGTGATTGAACCCAGGGGCATTCTACTCCAAGATACACCCCCAGCCTTACTTTTCAATTCTTCATTTTGAAGCAGGATCTCACTAAGTTGTAGGAAGGCCTCACTAAGTAACTGAGGCTGGGTGCAAACATGCAATCCTCCTGTCTCAGCCTCCCAAGTACTAGGATTACAAGTGTATGTCACCATACTTGGCTAAACTGAAAAACAATCCAATCAAAAATGGCAAGTGAACTAAATAGACACTTCACAAAAGAAGAAATTCAAATGTCCAATAAATGTATGAAAAATGTTCAGTGTCATTAGCAATCAGAGATATGCAAATCAAAACTACCCTGAGATTTCACCTGACTCCAACTAGAATGGCAATCATTAAAAACACAAACAACAAATGCTGGCGAGGATGTAGAAAAGTGGGAACTCTATTACATTGTTGGTGTAATTGAAAATTAGTGCAATCACTTTGGAAAACAGTATGGAGGATCCTCAGAAGAGTGAGAATGAACCTACCATATGATCCAGCAATACCACTTTTGGGTATCTATCAAAAAGCATGGAAACCAGACTACCAAACTAATGCATGTGTATATATGTTCATAGCTGCACAATTCACTATTGTCAAACTATGGAATCAGCCAAGATGTCCATCAACAGATGAATGGATTACAAAATCATGGGATATGTACATAATGGAATTTTACTCAGCCATAAAGAAAAATACAATTATGTCATTTACAGAAAAATGGATGGAACTGGAGAACATTATGCTAAGTGAGATTAGTCAGTCACAAAAAATAAGAAAGTGGATGCTCTTCCTAATATGTGGAAACCAGGGAGAAAAAGGGTCATAGGAGGCATTCTAGATGAAGAAGGAGAAACCATAGATGGGCAAATAAGGCAACCTAACTGAGGGGGATGGAAGGGGTTAGAGAAAATTCCCTAATGCACATAATACACATTCACAGACATATCAACTACATTTACTAAGCCAAACATGAGAAGGAGGAAGGGGGAAGGGAATGGGGTGGGAATTGGTGAAGGGCTAAATGAGAGATGTGTATTATGCCTCTACCATCTAATACATCATAAGATAGATGATTACAATGCACCAATTTAAAAAAAAAAAAACAACTCTCCTGCTGGACATGGTGGTAAACACGTGTAATCTCAGTACTTGGAAGGCTGAGACAGAGGGTTGCAGGTTCTCAGTCATCCTCAGTTTTTTAGTAAGGCCTTCTACAACTTAGTGAGAACCTGTTCAAAATACTGAGGGTATAGCTTGGAGGTAGAATGTCCCGGTTCAATTCCCAGTACCATAAAAATAAATAAATAAAAAATAATATAAAATGCAGTCTACCCTGCCTTGTGTTCAGAGATTCTGATTCAGGAAATCTCTGTAAAATCTTATAACTTACTTTTAAAAAATACTCCACTAGAAAATTCTGCTGTAAATGATAGATAAAATGTGGATAGACATAAACATTTGTGTTCAATTGCTAGAAGACATTGATTCTTTAAATTGTGGCTCAAAAATGTGTTTTAATCATAGATCTTACAGTTGCACTTGACTAGATAAAGAAAAATTGAGGTTTGCTTTGGAAGAGTAGCTTTTAGTAAAACCTTTTGAAATAAAGAACTCACATCGCCGGCCATGGTGGCGCACGCTTGTAATCCCCGTGCTTGGGAGGCAGATACAGGAGGATCGCACAGGTTCGAAGCCAGCCGTGCTGGCTTAAGAGACCCTGTTTCAAAATATAAAATAGGTCTGGGAGTGTAGCCTGGACTTCCAGGGACCTCAGTACCACAAAAAAAAAAAAAAAAAGAACTCACATCAATTCTGTTAATTTTAATGTTCCAAATAAGCTTTATAATTGAACAGCTAATGGGGATTGATTGTGATTAATATAACCATAGAAAAACACACAGATATACTAAAAAGCAAGCAGAATTCTTTTTATGATATTTTAAAATCTGATCTCTAAATATGAAAGAGTTGTTTTAGAGCCGGTGTGGCAGTGCACACTTGTAACCCAGCATTTGGGAGGCTAAGAAAGGAGGATGGAGGTTCATGGACAGCCTCAGTTACTTAGTGAAGCCCTTTACAACTCAGTGAGACCCTGTTTCAAAATACAGAATAAAAAATAGGGCTGCAGGTGTAGCTTGTAGGTAGAATGTCCCTGGGTTCAATTCCCAGTACCACACAAAAAAAGAAGAAAACATTGCTTTAAAACTTTTATTGGCTGGGCATAGTGGCGCATGCTTGTAATCTCAGCATTTGGGAGGTTGAGACAGGAGGATTGTGGTTCGTGGCCAGTCTCAGCTACTTAGTGAGGCCTTTGGTAACTCAGTGAGACCCTGTTTCAAAATGAGGAATACAAAATAGGATTGGGGGTGTAGCTCTGAGATAGAATGCCCTTGGGTTCTATCCCCAGTACCACAAAAAAAAAAACCCTTTTATTTGATTTAGAATACTTAATTCCAGGAGGGACAAATTATCGCTGAAAGCTCATGGATAAAGGATTGAAGGAAAACTGCTGTAATCTTTGTGCTCAGAAGTCACTATCTTAAGAGCAAGGTTTCCCACCTGACTGCACCATTCTAAATATTGTATCAAGCCAGTTACTTAAGATATTTTAGAGAATGAGTTAATGGGCAGTCTTGTCATATTCCATTACATTCAGCAATCATGCTGTTTTGAGCAGCTATATCAGAGAGAAATTTTTAAAAATTGAGCCAACTTAGAGAAGAAGAACATTAATTAAAGAGTCACTTTTACATATGAAAATTATAATCCATGAAATATCTTACATACATAGAGTATTATCTTTGGCTTGTGTAATGGGCAAATATTTTATTGAAGGAATCTAAAACTTAGATAGAGTTTTCAATTTAATTAATTCCTTTTTACTACTAAGTTTTTGACATCATGAATGGCATTGCATATTTGTAAGTTCTCTAAGAACACTCTATCATCTATATCTAACCTATTATCTAATCTATCTGCCTACCTACCTGTCCACCCATCTATTTATAATTCTGATATTTGAATATATTCACAAGTCTTAAAATTTCTTTAAGAAGATGGACATTCAATTCCAAATGCTGCTAAAAATTTCTATTCCAGTTAGACTAGGTTTGGTAGATAGGCTTGAGGCATTCTCAGTCAGGTTGATTCTAATTTCTATTCTCTAGATAATTTTTTTCTGGGGATTTCATTGGATATTTGATAACATTCAGCAAACAAGAAAAATGTAATTGCATCCATAACATTCATGAATCACACACATCGAAAAGACAAAGCAGATGTCAGGTTGAACTTGGACATGGATATTAATGTCAATAATAAACTCACGACTCCATCACTTCCATTCTCATGCAAATTTCTGTAAGTAATTTTTAGGGATATTAGTGTCTGTGCTCCTTTTTTATCTTTACAATATTTTATTCATGCATAGACATCATTTTGTTTTATTGACATATAGTCATTAAATTTAAATCTTTTCAAGTAAACTCTTAGCTTTTCCTATTCATTGGTTAACTGTGGTGTGTGTGTGTGTGTGTGTGTGTGTGTGTGTGTGTGTGTGTGTGTTTATCTAACTACGTTCTATATTGGTCCTGAATTTTTGTGATGTTTCCAGAAGAAATTAAAGCATCTTTAAATCCCATGCAGCACTGTTTCAACAGATTGTCAATTTTCCTTTTCCTTTTCCAGTGGCTATTCTCCACCTCCACCCATATCGAGCACATGTCTTTTAGGTCAGCTCTAGAAAATCTGTCTGCCACTCTTACTTTTTATGTATGTTTCCTTTTCATAAACTATGTATCAGATTTTGTAAGCATGTCAGCTCTTAAGTCAGGCTGTCTGGTTTTAAATCTCTGTCTTATCACTTGCTAGTTATATATAGATAAAGAAACTAGCACCAAGTATGTTCTCAGTACATGCCCTTCATTGTTGACATCAATACTATTATTTCCTGCCCTTTCCAAGATTCCTGATATTTTGACATTTTACTTTTTATTGGACTTCTGCACTTAGACTCTCCCAGGAGTCAGGACAATTAGCAAAATTATCTGGGTCATCATAACATACAGATCTTTCCTCTTAATATAACCTACCAACTGATTATAAAAAGCATCTTCTACTGCTTCTCTAGTAATTATAGGAGTAGTTGGCTCTCTGAGACTGTGGAAATATGGCCACTGAGACTACTTCTTCCATTCCTCAGTTATAATATCAACAGTGTAGATTACCTGATCCTACACCTCCACAGTCACTGATAGAATGGAATCTACCTTAACATACAGTAATTGTCAATAAATGAATTTTAGAGCAATAAATGAGACTACTGTGAGACACTGAATAGGTTACTAAATTGACTGTATGAGAAGAGTAAATTCTTCTGGAAATTAAGATATGCTTATTTCTTCAAGGTTGTGATCAGAAATAGAGTACTCATAGCCGGGCATGGTGGTGCATGCTTGTAATCCTCACTCTTGGGAGGCAGAAACAGGAGGATCACGCTGGTTTGAAGGTAGCCTTGCTGGCTTAGGAGATCCTGTTTCCAAATAAAAATATAAAATAGGTCTGGGAGTGTAGCCTGGAGGTAGAAGTGTTTCCGGGAACCCCAGTACCACCAAAAAAAAAAAAAAAAAAAAAAATCCAATCACAGATGAATCCAGTCTAGAGGAGAGGAGAGTTGAAGCAAAAAAGACTTCAAGACGTTGTCTTGTCAGGATTTAAGCTCATTGAGTAAAAAATATTGTTATCTTTTAAATTACATCTTATTTACATAGTTTGGAGTCTCATATTTCTAATACTGTGTTAAAGTAGTATGGATTTTTGGGTGGCATAGAATAAGAAAGACTGCAAGTAGAGAAGTCTCATGAGTCATAAGATCATAGTTTTGACTTTTTTTTCTTTTTGTGGTATTAGGGGTCGAACCCAGGGATGCTCTACAACCGAGCTGCATAACTACTTTCCCTATACCCTTTTAAAATTTTGATACAAAAAAATTTAACCTTGGGTCTTGTAACCTTTCCCAGGCTATACTCAAATTTGTGCTCCTCCTGCCTGAGCATGCACTACTGCACCTAGCTTAACATCCTATTTTTGATGGCAAAATATTTGAAGATTAATTAGCATCTTATAAACTTTAACTAGAACATTTTGAATGGATCAATAGTTCTGTTCGGGAACATTCTGGCCAATATTTTTACTTTTTATCTATATTTATTATTATATTAATTCAATTAAACATATTTATGTGACAGTTTGTCCCATGTTGTTGAAGGCTTGGTCCTCAGGGTGGAGCTATTGAGAATTGCTAAAGCTTTTAGAAGTTGGGGCCTAGTGGGAGGAAGTTAGGTTAATGGGGTGTGCCCTTGAAATGATATTGGAACCTAGACTCTTTTTAATCTTTGCTTCATGGCTGTCCTTATGTAAGCAGATCTCCTCTTCCATGCCCTCTCACCACGACACACTGTGCCAGGACAAGTTCAAAACAACAAGGACAAGTGTCCTTGGGCTGAAACTACCAGTAAAATATTTTTCTTTATTAGTTGATTACCAAGGGTATTTTATCACAGCTACAGAAAACTTAACAGCTACAGAATACTTAGAAACACATTGAGCTTTCAAGAATTTTTTGAAGTACTTGAGTTATTGATGGTGTGGATCTTTTTAGCTGAGATCGAGCATCATAACTTCTCAGCAGTATATTGATTCTTTGCATTTCTTCTGGCTTATACAAGAGCATTGCCTACAGAATCTTTAGAAAAAAATTATTCTTGTATAATTTTTATATTATTACTACTGAAATTGTATGTAGATAATTTTACAAGAATTAGAGCCATGATCTATCTCCTTAAGCTTGTTTATGCTTGGTTTTATATACTTTTCCCCCCTCGTGTCAATGGCAAAGTGTTCAGAGCATTTATTTATTTTTTAATCAAATTTCTATGCAACTGCATATGAACTTCTATTTTTCTTTGCTCTATATTTTATTTAAGATTATTTCATTTTTATCAAAATAGAATAGTCATGTTAAAAATTCAAATAGTACAGAAAAGTTTATAACAAAAAGCTCCACCCTGTATATTCACTTTGCACAAGTAATTATTTTCAAAAATTATTATTAGATTTTTAGCTCTTTAACACCATAACTTAAGTAATAAATCATTTCATGAAGTATCAAATTTAAAAATATCAATTTTTTGTCTCTATTATGAAAAATAAATCCTTAACTCATGCTATTTAACTCTTTTCTATTCTTTCAATTATTAAAACTAATTTTACACATTTTTTTTTTTTTTTTTGGTGGTGGTACTGGGGTGGAACCCAAGATCTTTTCTACCTCCGGGCTATACTCCCAGACCACTTTTTTAAAAATATTTTATTTGGAGACAGGGTCTCACTAAGTTTCGGAGAGCCTCACTAAGTAGCGGAGGCTGGCTTCGAACCTGTGTGATCCTCCTGTCTCAGCTTCCCAATCCCTGGGATTACAAGCATGCGCCACCACGCCCAGCTAAAACTAATTTTACTAACTATTCTTCCATTAGTTCCCTTTGTAATTTTAGATACTATATATAAAAATATATGTTATTATATCAAATGAAGAAATTAACTGTTGATTTTGCACTAATATTCAGATATGGCCATTAGAATCCTTACTATTTCTTTTCAAATTTTGCTATCTATAATTTCACATTGTAATATAGTTTGGAATTATTAATATCTATCAAATTTATATTTAATTTGGTGAGCATTATTTAAAAATCCTGATGATCTGCAGATTGACTTGCTATAAATATCCCATACTTTATATCCACATATATAATATTCTGTGAATTACCTACATTTATATAAATACCTCAAAATTTCTTTATAGGTTGATTCTAAGTTAATTTTGTTATTTTGATGGTTTTAGCTTCAGAACCAAGTGACAAGTCATGGGTTTGATGTAAGAAAAATTCCACCAGATTAAGGTCAAATGAGCTATCATACTTTTCATTAATTGCCCAAAATCATGCTACATTTTAATTTGCTTTGTACTTGGACTATGAGTTTTTTAAATAAAATTTACTTTTGTGTTTTTCCTCCTGACGTTCTAAATGAGAAATTTCTTCTTAAAGCCCAATAACTTCTTGCTCTGGTTTGGACTAATTATTCTCAAAAATACTGTACAACTATCATCTTGGGACTTTTTTTTTATTGGAATCCAGAAAGAGTTTTTCTCTTTTCATATTTCAAAGTCTTGTTTCTGTGTTTTACCTTTAAGTGTATGTAGTCAAAATAATTATCTGGAAATAATAGTGAGTTCATGTTTTAAGGCTATGAAATTCTCAAAATATCTTTGATATAGATTCACATTTAATGTATAATTTATCTTGGTAAAGAGGTAAAGATATGATTTTTCAAACAAATATGAAACATTGCTTCTTTCTCACTTAACGTCTTGTTGGTGATGAGAATCCTGAGGGCAGATGACTTTTGATCAGATGCTAGAAATTTTAGTTTAACTTGATAATGAATTTTATTTTCATTATAACTTATTGGGAAATAGTTTTATTTCATTGTTATTCTATCAGTTCCTTTTATGTTATATAATACTTTTTAGGTGTAGATAAAGAATTTAACAAAATTTAAAAATAATTTGAAAGGCATTTAATTAATTCCTATGGTAAATGCCAAGCTTTGTCAAACTTGCTTCCTGACACAGAGAACTTAAAAGTTATTGTGATTATTATTGTCTTATATTATTTTCATAGTACTTAGAGTTTACTTTTTGTCCCTTATTTATTATATTTTTCCCCAGAATCATTAGGGTATGCATTATTGTCTCATTACTTTGTAACATGTATCTATATATAAAGGAAAAAGTATACATATTTTTTTCAAAATACACAATTTTGACATTTAAAATATGAGGGGTCTTGAGAAAACAGAGGCTAATACTTAGACACAGTGTTTAACAAATAAAAATTAAGCAGTAAGACAAGAGAAGGATATCAAAAAATACAAATAGGAAAAGAAGAATTAAAATTATCTTTGTTTGCAGATGACATGATTCTATAAAATGAGACCCAAAAAACTCAACCAAAAGACTACTGGAGTTGATTAATCAATTTAACAAAGTAGCGGGATACAAAATAAACCTAAAAAATCAGTACCTTTCCATTTGCCAATCATGAATCCATGGAGAAAGAAATATAGAAAACAATTTAATTCACAATAACTTCAAAGCCAATAAAATACTAAAAGTAAACCTAACAAAGTGGCAAAAGAACTCTACAGTGAAAATTACAAAACACTAAAGAAAGAAATTGAAGAAGATCCTGAAGAAGGTCTCCCTTCCTCTTGAATAGGCAGAATAAATATTATCAAAATGGCCGAAAGGGTACACATTCTACCAAAAGTGATTTACAGAATGCATGCAGTCTCTATCACAATACCAATGCCATTCTTCATAGACCTAGAAGAGTCAGTTGTTGTCATTTTAATGTATTCAAGGTAGGTAATTTGCCTTTTCTACTTTCAAATTTCTACATCATTATAGCCAAAAATTTGTCAATCTTGTTAATCGTTTCAAAGAACTGCTTTAGGCTTTTTAACTTTTCTCAATTTGTTTTCTTTTATTTCTTATCTTTTTTATCTCCGTACTCCTATTTACTCTTGGATTGCTTTTCTTTTTCTCACTTCTTCAGGTAGGAGTTTAGACTATTTGATTTAATCCTTTTTCATTTTCTAATATAAGTATTTAGACTTATGGATTTCATTATTTGCACTGTTTCCGCTTCATCCTGTTTGCTTTATATGTCATATTTCTATTATCACTTAGGATACAGAAAGGTTTACATTTAGTTTTAAAGTGAATTAATCTGATATTAATATGACATTACTCCAGTCTTAATGCCTACTATTAGCGTGGCATTATATTTTTCCATCTCTTTACCTTCAGCCTATCTGCCCTTTATTTTGAAAGTACATCTCTGCAAATGTCAGCATAGTTTTGTTCATTTTAATCAAATTTGACAATTTCATTCTGTTAATTGACATGTCCAGTTCATTAACATTTAATTTAATTATTGCTATTGTTTCATTTAGCTTATCAATTTATTGTTTTCTCTTCCTCACCTATGTTTTATGGTTACTCCACTCCCCTTTCCTGTTATCTTTTTGATTAACTGAATATTTTAAAAAATTCCATTTTTAACTTAGCGACCAGTATTTAAGCCGCAGTTTTCAGCGTTACTCTTTAAGTGCTTGCTCTAGAAATTATTTTCTTAGTTTTTTTTAGACTGCCTAAAATTGGAATTTTATTAATGTACCTAAAATATAAGATTTAAGTAGTTCCTCAAAAATAAAAACGTTCCTTAAAGAACAATAAGGGCCTTCCTTGCAAATCTTGACTTTTGAACAAAGGAATTTTTAGAGGCATGGATTTGTGCAGCTTTATATGCCACTCAGGTAGAGGAGGAAATAACCTGACCAGATTGGTGGATGTGGCTTTTGTCTGACAGATCGAACCACAAAGCGTTTTTAAGAGAATTGCACTGGTGGATGAATCAACAACTTGGACTAAAAGAATGGAAGTTAGTTAAAATGAGTAAAATGAAATAAAGAGTTCTTGGGACTTCTAAATAGATAGGCAGTAAGTGGAATGAGGTATGATCTCTGCTTCATCATTTTATCTAGGTTAGTTCTGGATAGAGCAGTAGTAGATACAAGGAAGATTTATTCTAAAGATGTCTCATTTTACTTAATGAACTTTACAATTTAAGGCACATTTCTAAACCTTAATATTTTTATAATTTATAGTAGACCACACAGTAAGACATTGATGAATTTATTTGAGGAAACAAGATTTCAATTTTCTCAATAAGTGATTTTTACTAGATCTTCATTAACAACATCCATAAATAGATAATGATAAATATGTTAGTTGAGATTATAAATATCACAGCATGAATTTAAAAAGTTTCAAAATTATCTATTAGCATTTACTAATTTGGGTTATTTAAAATCTTACTTTTCCAGAGCCTACTAATGAGACACTTAATGAATAAAAAGTTGTCATATATCTTCTTATAAAGATTAGAAATATCCATTAATTCAATAAAATTAAAAAGGGAATAGTTATATATAAAACACTAATTATCAAGGAGATTCTGTGTGTTTGTGTGTATGTGTGTATGTGTGTGATGCTGGGGTTTAAATCCAAGTACATTCTACCTTCAAGCTACACACTAAGCCCTATTTTAATTTTCTTTGGGAAACAGGGTCTTGCTAAGTTGCTGAGACCCTCACTAAATTGCTGAGGCTGGCTTTGACTCTGTAATCCTCCTGTCTCAGCCTCCCAAGTACTGGGATTAGAGGTATGTGCCACCCTGCCTGGCTTAAAATAGATTCTTGATTTTAATGAAAATGTTCATAGCTTTTTGGGGACATATCTGAAATATTTGCTGAACCCAGTTCTTTCTTTGTGGTGAAAAACTATTTAAGCTCCTGACATATACTTTTCTAGATATTCTTTTTAAAGTATTTGATAATATCATTTGAATGGGAATGAAGGCAAGTACAGATCTTCAAGACCTACTCAAAACAGTCTAACAAATAAGAACCCTCAAGAAAGTATTCTTTTGCAATTCTTAGTGTTGAAAGATAGTCCATTATCCAGATGAAATGATGAAGTACAAGCAATAGAATAATTTTTATAAATTATATCTGTATGCTATTTTCTTGTGTGCAGAATAAACTAGAGAATGAAGGCAATTTGTATGGGTAATTCAAACTAAACAATATTTTCACTTGGAAAATATATGTTTGAGTAGTCTGAATTTGAAGAATTGTCTCAAATTTTGTTGTTATAAAGTGTGTGTATTAAAACTCTAGTTGAAGAAGGAGCTACTATAGATGAGCCAATAAGGCAGCCTAACTGAAGGAATGGGAGGAGGGAAGAGGGAAATTCTCTAATGCACTTGATGTACTTTAACAAAAATATGAATACACATCACTAAGCCAAACATGAGAAGGAGGGAGGGGAGGGAATGGGGTGGGAATTGGGAAGGGGCTAATTAGGTGATGCGTATAAGTTGTTTAGCAGCGCCCTTGTCCTCTACCCACTAGATGCCAATTGCAAACTCCTCTGCAGTGATGACCAGAATGTCTCCACCATCTTGTATCCCATTAAGATGTTTGACTACAATGCACCAAGAAAAAGTAAAAAAAAAATAAAAGAATGTATAGGGTGTGTTTGCACATGTGTCTGTGAACATTTAACGAGTAAGAAATGCTCTAGACAGTTTTTTTTTTTAAGGAGAAATACCTGGGATTTGACTTCATCATCATAATTTTGACTTTAATTGTCAATATAACCCATCCAAGAGTCTCTTTAAGGGCTCTCAATATTGGCCTTATTCACCTTCTGGGCTTTGTTTTGTTAGGGCACTGTGCATTATAAGTTGTTTACAGCATCCTTGCCTCTACCCACTAGATGCCGATAGCAAGCCCTTCTGTAGTGATGACCAGAAATGTCTCCCAGATATTGCCCAATTTCCCCTTTGAGGGGTGAGTAGGTATTAATATCACACCTGGTTGGGAACCACTGGTTTGTGTATACCCTGGCCATTATGATTTGTACTTCTTAAAAAAGTGTTAAGGACAGCTAAACACCCCAAAAGACCACTGTGTTTTTACTAGTATCTCATCAAGAAGTCAATTGGAATTAAGAGGATGATGTAAAACAATTTCCTTTGAGTTTCATCAAGTTTTTTTTTTTTGTTCACATAGAGTTAGTCTCTGTGGATGGCTAGAAAATTATTCTATCATGTTATTATAGTCAAAACTAGAAACCTTTTCATGAACCCCTGCTACAAAAGGAACATGTTAGAATCTTACTTTATTTGGGTTGAAGAACCTACAAGGCAAACACAATTTTTTTTTTTAATGTTGACAGACCTTTCTCCAATGGTGTATACGTAATTTTTATGCTGAATGAACAATTTCAGCTTAAGGATAGTAATGGATAAAACTAGAAGGAATGAAGAGGTTGGTGTATAGTATTCTGTATAATAGTAATAATTAAAAGAGAGTTTTAAAACTTTTGTAGGCTGCTAGGAGTCAACACAATTTTTATTTGAAGAGTTGGATGATAAATATTTTAGGTTTGTAGATCAAATACTTTTTGACAACCACTAATCTCTGTTCTTGTAGCACAAAAACATCCATAGACAATCTAAAAAGAGAGGAGGTACATGGTTATTGGCCAATCAAACTTTACAGGTGGACACTGGATTTGGCCTGGGGACCACAGACTGACCTGGAATGCCAGAAATAATGCTCACCTTTCTTTGTGTTCTTCTCTTATCCTGTATTTCTTTCTCTACAATAATGGTAATCACTATTCAAATTTACATTTGTAATTTCTATTTAACTATAAATAAATGTGCATCACTTATCTGCTTTTTAAAAATATGATTTTTACACAAGAGTATGTATGATAAATAATATATTGTTCAATTTTCTTGGTTGTGAGCTTTCAAAAATTGAGTTGTACCTAAATAAAGATTAGTATGAAAGCATGATACATTCTGAAATGATTTTTCAGATTGTTATTTTTCATGATACAAATTAATTAGTAGTAATTTCCTGCTTATATCTTTGCATTTGGTTCTCTTCTGCTGTTCATCATAGTTTAGCTTTACTCCTGCAAGAAAGACAATACACTTTGGAAACGACTGAATAAGTTTATTGAAAAGAGCAATAATCACAGTATAATGGGATAAATTTTTAGCATAAATTTAAGTTTATGTAGAAACAGAATCAATTATATGAAAACCTCACCTATGATAAGTAGATAAGTAAAGGTGCATTTTTATTCTTTTTGTGTCCCTAATTTATTCTGGTCATAAATTGGGTCTTCTTAACTATTTCATTTCAGTTTAATGATGAGTTATTTGGAGCATCAACTTAAAGAGTAAAATATTACTACACTAATTTGAAAGAATTAAAACTAATCCTAGAGCTGAAAGTTTACTGAAATTCAGTTCACTCATATTATGTTCCAACATCAAAACGTTAAAAGAAAGGAAGAACCCAAAGGATCCAGTCATGATTTTTTTTTTTTGTCTAGAAATTCTTTTTTTCTTCTCCTCCCCCCTTCACTCCCAAGCAGAATACCTCAATCTTGTTCCTAATCAGGCTCATGGGTAGCAGCTGAGGACATTAAAGTTGATTTTAACAAAACTGAATATTCAGAAACAATGTAAAATTAAACTTGGGAACATAAAACTACTCAATGGAGAATCTTAAAATATAGAATATAATTTCTATTTAGTTATAGCTAACTACTCAATGCCACACTATCAATGGCCAAATGCTAGGCATCACATAAGTAAAAATGTATAAATCAAATGTAATTGATCTGGAAAATATGGGACCACAATGGAGTGTTAACACTCCCCGAATGACAACTTTAAATAACTTCTCTAAATTGGCCTGTTGCCATAGGGTTAATAACAGCTCCATAACTATGGATGGGTAATTTTACAGCCCTTCCACATTCTGTCTGCAACATTTAATGTGATTTCTGTTTTAGGGCTCTGATCTTCTGGCTGTGAATAAGTAATGTGAATGCATAAATAGATTTTTAACAAAAGTATAAAATAGCATGTGGCAAATTGGAAGATTCATTGGGGAAGGGTTGGTGGGGTCATGCAGATTGTTAATGGTTCTAAAAACAGTTTTTATTCAGCTAACTCATTCCTTGACTTTTTTTTTTTTCCAAAAGAGCTCAATGTGTAATCATTTCCTAAAGTCTGTTTTTCTAAAAGATTAGTCTTTAAAAAAATTTATCTCCATGGTTCTAACTTTGAAACATTTTTGGGCTAACAGAAATAAAGCAAGATTTTGCTAATGCTCTTTAGAAAAAAAATTCACTTTTTGCTTTGTTCTTTTTTTTCCCTCAGTGAGAATAGAATCAAATATGTTTGTAATATGAATTCAGGACTTGTTAAAGGCACTCTGGCCATAAAAATTCCATCTTCATTAGCTGACTGATCTTTGATATTCTATAGCTAGGCCTTCTGTTTTATTCTTAGTTTCTAATGTTCTAGAAGTGGAAAACCTAGGCAGTCATTTGTACCAATCAACAATTGTTCATTATATTATAAAGTTTTTAAGCAACAATAATGATTAATATGTATTAAGTACTTTTACATATTACATGTACTTCTCGTCTTGTCTTATTTCTTCTTTACTTTTATGAGTGTGCTAATTATGTTATTCTTATTTTTTTTGCAGTGAGAAAACTGAGGATCAGAATGATAATTTTATTCAGGGCGACAGAGGTAAAAAGAAGTAAATCTGGTGTTCCATTATAGTTTTCTTTCTTTCTTTTTTTTTTTTTTTTTTTGGTGGTACTGGGGATGTAACCTTTCTACTTCCGGGCTACACTCCCAGACCTATTTTATATTTTTATTTGGAAACAGGGTCTCTTAAGCCAGCGCGGCTGGTTTCGAACCTGCGTGATCCTCCTGTCTCCGCCTCCCAAGCTCAGGGATTACAAGCGTGCTTCACCACACCCAGCTCCATTTTAGTTTTCTAACTTCAAGATCTGTGCTTTTAAAAACTATGCTAAGTTGGGGGTGGTGGCGCACCCTTGTAATCCCCGTGCTTGGGAGATGGAAACAGGATTGCTCAGGTTTGAAGCCGGCTCCGCTGACTTAAAAGATCCTGTTTCCAAATAAAAAAAAAAAGTATAAAATAGGTCTGGGCATGTAGCCCGGAGGTAGAAGAAGGTCTTCCAGAACCCCAGTACCACCCAAACAACAACAACAACAACAACAACAACAACAACCCCACAAAAAACTATATTACAATCAGTGGGTCATGAAATCAATTTAATGTATCATATGCTGCACTTTGGGGGACTGGCACAATACTAGGAGGCTTTATTAAAGTAAGCAGTAAACTGTACTGTGCGGGGTCAAACTATGTTAAAGGTCAATGCTCAGAGAGAGAATTTCCCAACGTATTTACTCATAAGTATGTGATAATACATGTGTGATAGTGGGACTTGGAGGGAGGTCCCCTTCAACATCCATCCCACTCCTCCTCCATTATATAGCAGCATGCAGTGTGAGGAATTTATCATAGCTCCGGGGACAGAAACTGATTAATTTGAGCAATTCATTATAACTCTCTCTAGCATTCCCATCATAATTATTTTAGGTTCCCAGGCCTAAGTCAAACAGCCTAGAATATTCCCTGGAGGAAAGAGTTATATGGCTAGCATGTTAATGAAATCAGACACAAAACAATAGAGAGGGTCCTATAAATCCTTTTTAAGAACAGGCCATGATATTACTAATGCTGCAACTGCTTGTGATTTGTGTGTGAGACGATTAGTGAGAGAGATGTTACAAATGGACAAATGGGATATATTGGCTGGAAAAAGCTTTGGGTTTTTGCCCACTTGTGACTCTCTGAATTTGAGGCAGATAATAATAGTAGCAATAAATGCTTCTAAGACCCTGATTCTGTGCCATGGACTGTTTTGATAGCTTTATCTACATTAGTTATAATCACAAGTTATGATCTAAGGACTTAGTCCAATATTGCAGACAAAGAAATGAGCTGAGTTAAGCAATGTGACCAAAGGCCACGGTATGTACGAAGAGGACTTGGGTTCAAGAGCAGCCTGTTCGCCTCTACAATGTGCTTATGACCGCAGTGTTAAGCTGGCCATCTCACAATCGCACCATCAATATTGTGTGCCTAATTTTACATTCATGCAATTGACATTTATTTCTGAAACAAAGTAAAAGAGAAACTGATTCATAATTGGCAAAGTATTGAGGTTTTTCAATTAAGTTTCATCGCATGTTGTGTTTAGAAGAGCATTATACAATATGACCTTTTAAGAGCTTCAGAGAAATATAACATTTTAATTGTAGTAGTGCAATTTCCTTTTGAAAATGCTTTATTAATAAATGGAGAAAGATGAAGCAAAAATATAGAAATGTGTTCATATTCAAATGTCTGATGTGGAATACAAATAGTCGATGTCAAGAGAATGTTGACTGTTATTGACATTTGTTATTGAACAAGTAAGAGTGATGCAGCATAAGGAATTTATTGCAGGGATAGACCTCCAGGAAAGAGTACACTAGTGGAAATGCCCACGCAAAGACTTGAGGCTGGTGTTGGTCCCAATGTTCCTATAGGTCAGCCAGGCTGGTTGTTGGGAAGGAGAGTGGATGAGAAGTGGATAAAAAAAAGAAGAAACCAGCCAGGCGTGGTGGCGCACGCTTGTAATCCCAGCAGTTGGGAGGCTGAGACAGGAGGATTGCGTAGGTTTGAAGCCAGCCGTGCTGGCTTAAGAGACCCTGTTTCCAAAAATAAAATAGGTCTGGGAGTGTAGCCTGGAGGTAGAAGGGCTTCCAGGAACCCCAGTACCACAAAAAACAACAACAACAACAACAACAAAAAAAAACTAAGTGAGACCCTGTTTCCAAATAAAAAATATAAAATAGGTCTGGGGATATAACCTGGAGATAGAAGGCCTCTGGGTTCCATCCCCAGTACCACACACATACAAAAATGACACTCTACCTGACTCAGCTTATAGATACGCAGAAGGATTTCTTTTTTTAAAAATTATCTTTATAGTTTATTTTATTGGTACATCATAGTTATCAATCTTATCATAGTTTCAGAGTGACCAGTACATACATGCACATAGAATTTGGTGTATTTTTATCTCCAGTTTCCACCCCACTTTCCCCTCCCCTCTCCCCATAGATCTTTACATTGATACAGATAACTTCATGTATGCATAAAAGATTGTTTGAATAGTTTCCATCATCAGATCTCTGCCTTTTCCTCCTCAACCCCAGAAACCCTTTCCCAAGGTCCTCTTTGTTTCCCATTTTCTCTCTAGCTTCCACATACGAGTGAAATCATATGACCCTTCATTTCCTGTGACTAATTAATCTCACTTAACCAGAAGAGGAATTTCTGTGGGGGCTGGAGAAGCTGTGGGTCTGGTTGTTATCCTCTACCCATAAGATGAGCTTTCAGCAGATCAGCAGAAAGGTGCACACGTCGCTCTATTCTTTGACAGATGATTTTGACATGGACAAAAAGAGAAAAGAAAGGGCAGGGGGAGAAAGGAGAGAAGTGGAAGGAATGAAAAAAGATTCTTCCCTATCATTATCCAGGTATGCAAATTTTTGTTGTAACCAGTCCCAGACAGAACCACACAAGAAGGGAATTCTAGAATAATATAGTTAAAACTTAGCTAAATCGAGACAGTTCAAAGCCTTTACAGTTCTCATCACTAAACTTTGATTTCTTTTAAGCTTTATCTGTAACACAGCACATATTGAAGTGCAAGACGAAAATGAACCTTATTTCAAATATGATTTTATCAAAGTATAAAACTAAATGAAAATGATAAATCCCATGTGTTCCTGCACATTAAACTGGAAACTTTCAAAATTTAAAAGTCATTTAAGATTATAGCCTATTAAACTGAATATTTTTTTTAAGAAAATAAAAAATTATTAGCACAATATTTGGTTTCTTTTTATTAGTTATTTTTCTTTTAGTTATTAATGATAAATCCTCAATAGAGACCAATTTATTTGTATACTGTGTGCCAAAAGAAAATGTATGACCAAGATGATAAAATATTCTTTTTTGGAATCTTTTTTTGGTATTGGTAAGGTTCTTGGGTTTTTTAATTATTAAATGATGTACAGATTAAATTTATTTTATTAATAACCCATTGTCTTCAAGACTGTGAACTACTATAGGATATCCAGAAGCAACATTTTTATACAGATAACAAGTGATATTGATTTTCTACTCAAACTAATGACAAAACAATTTTTGCAAGTTAGAAAATTTTAAATCAAAGACATATGATGAGATGATTTTATGAAGGTTTGTGGTGTTTAAATTTAACTCATCTACAACAGGAAAAGACATGTTCACAGCACAGGGAAAATGTATTGTTGATTGATATAATGATAACTGAAAAAAATTTAATGAAGCCATACACTAGTGGAGCATCACACATAACTGCACTATGTTGGGATTATTTAAAAATATCAGAAGCTTCCAGGGTCAGGGCTGTCTGTTGTATCAAAGAAAGCTAAATGTGATCATTTGGAGAGAGTTGCATATTTAAAAAATACTTTTGGCATTCTTAGTAAGCTAAAATTTAAATTAAAACAATAATATATTTCAAGAGGTCAGATCTGAGATAATAAGAGAAAGCATTGCTGCCACAGATGAGCCTCACAAGTAACCACCCACAGCTATTTTACAGTCTCTGCTTTGTCATAACTTTTAATGACAACTCAAACAAGTAAAATTGGAAATATAATTATGTCTCAATTCTCTCTCTCAAGCTAATTATTACTTCCAAAAGAACTATAAGTTTAAGAACAACATTTAGATAAAAAACATATTTGACTTTCAAAATCCTGAATAAATAGTTGAATTAAACTGTGTCTGAAGATGTATATGAAATGCTGTAGTAGTTTTTCCTTTACACTGAAAAACGATCTTAAGACTTTGGTTAGTCCATGGATTTTGAATTATTTTTAAATAGTATAATTTTTATGTAGAGGGTATTGCTATTATTATTTCAATGATCTGTGTATGTATGACTTTCAAACAAGAAAGACCTGCTCAAAAACCAAAGAAATAGACTCAAGTGTGCATGTATGACATTGTCAACATAATTTACATTATGGTGTGAGAATATAATGCACCAATAAAGGCACATAAAAAAGAAGGTAACTCAATAACAAATAAGATCACCTGTGTCCTTTCTTACATGTGTTGCACCTTGGCATAAACTAAAAAGCGGGAATGTATATTCATGACATTTAGTAAAATTACTCTTATCTTTATTAATATTTGGAGTTATTTGCTATATTGCTTTCATTTCACATTATTTCATTTCATTTTATTTTATTTTTGTGGTACTAAGGATTAAATTCAGTGCAAAGTAACTGAGCTACACCTCCAGCCCTTTTTATTTCTTGCTTTTTAAAACGGGTCTCCCTAGGTTTCTGAGAGTCTCTCTATATTGCTGACGCTGTCCTTGAACCTGCAATCCTCCCACCTTGGCCTTCAACATGTTGGAATTACAGGCTTGCTCCACCATCCCCAAGGTTTTATATTTAAATGTTAATAAAATTGTGTTATATGTTATCCTTATTATGTTCTTATTGTATCAGATGTAGTTGTGGGTAATTTTTCTTTTTTGATGAACTTTTATTTTATATACCGAATGTGCATGGATGTGTACAGGCATTGTGTTTTATTTACAGAGGTTAACACCTAAATCAGCAGGACACAGCATGACACCATTGTAAAAAAAATATGTGGAGAGAGAAAAAATAGGGAAATAGAATTAGAGGCATAAAATGCATAGTTAATTAGTTTTGGCTCAGTTAAGATTTTTTCAGAGATGGATGTTACAGTGGTGCAGTGAGCTTGGGAAATGGCCCCTAGAAGTAGCTCATTAGAGGTTGGAAATTACAGCAAGAGGATGTGCACAACAGTGAAAGCCTTTCAGTTCTGCAACATATCTCAACTGCTTGTCCAGAACACAACCAGGTCTGCTGTGGAGGTGGCCATGGGATCCTCTGTTAATAGAACTGGCAGTAAACGTATAGCTGTTTCTACAGCAAGTGAGACCATTTTGCCTCCTCTATTTTTTTAATTACTTACTTATTTGTTGAGATTATGTATGGTAGTGGACATAAAAGAAAGCACATGTCATTACTTTAAGGAGATGACCCAGAAAATTACTATGAAACTTTTTTGTAATGCTTACTTATTATGAAAATAATTAATTTATCTAATCTATATGGGAAAAATAAAGTATGTGAATTAATCTATGTTTTTGTTTCTTTGGGGATATAAGAAAATAAAATGTTTAAATATGTAATTTCTAAAATTCTCTTTTTGGTTATGCTTCCTTATATTTATTTCTATAAGAATATGCATCATCGCAGGCATCCTAGTGAAGTCTGATAGCAGCCTACTAACTGAAATTAAAGGGCAGGTTTGTGGTAATGGAGAAAATGTCCATGCTAATAACTAACATCCACTGAGGGGGTTATGTACCAGATGCTGTGTTAAGCACACTCTTCGTTATCTTATTGTCTCATCACAATAACTCATTGAGATAGTTGTTATTTTTGTCGTTCTACCTGTGAGAAAAATCAAGTCAAGGGAAAATAACTGTGACTTTGAGCCTTTAGTGTTACTAGGTTGACAGGGTCAGGATTTGAACTCACATTCTTAACTACTGTGATATACAATGATGAATAAGATGTACAGAAACTTTTTCTTCTAGTTACATGACCATTAATTCTCATTCAGGACCAATAGCCAAATAATAGTTCATTTAGGTCTCTCACTTAGTTCCCTTGCTTTATAAAACGCTTTGTATGCATGTGCTATTGGGGGTTAAACCCAGAGCATCTGCCACTGGACTATACCCCTAGACCTTCTAATTATTTTTAATTTTTGTGGTACTGAGTGTTACTCCCAGGGGCATTCTACCCCTGCACTATACCCCTGGCCCTATTTTTATTTTTATTTTTTTAGCAGAGTCTTGTAATGTTAATGAGGGTCTCACTATTTGCTGAGGCTGATCCTCCTGTCTCAGCCTCCCAAGTACTGGGATTAAAGGCATGCACCACAACCCCCAGCTTATTTGTTCATTTTGAAATAGGGTCTCACTAAGTTATCACATGCTGGCCTCAAATCTGAGATCCTTCTGTCAAGTACTGGGATTGCAGGTACGCACCACCACACCTGGCATGAATAAAACCCTTGTGTACAAACACTATGAAAGATGAATCAAACTTTTCAAGGGCATTCATGGACAGGGTCATACTTCTTTGAAATAAAGATAAAAATATAGCTGGGCGTGGTGGTGCACGCTTGTAATCCCCGCGCTTGGGAGGCAGAGACAGGGGGATCGCGCTGGTTCGAAGCCAGCCGCGCGCTGGCTTAGGAGTCTGTTTCCAAATAAAAATGTAAAAAAGGTCTGGGAGTGTAGCCCGGAGGTAGAAGGGCTTTCAGGAACCCCAGTACCACCAAAAAAAAAAAAAAAAAAGATAAAAATATAATAATAGAGTGATTCTCTGGGTCCAGGCTATGCTTCAAGGGGGAGACTAGAGCTAAGAAGCAGTATATGCCCTCTTCTGGCATATGATTTTATATATATGTTAGAGATAATAATGTTCCTGGTTAAAAGACTCTTTCTGCTAAATACTGTTTTGTGTGTGAGTGTGGTTCTGGAGATTGAACCCAGAAGCTTTCTACCTCTGAGCTACACCCTTCTCACCTCTAGTCCTATTCTTTTTTTTTTTTTGTGGTACTGGGTATGAAACCCAGGGGCATTATATCTCTGAGCTATAACCCCAGCCCTATTTTTTAATTCTTTATTTTGAAACAGGGTCTCCAGAGGGCCTCTACTAAGTAGTAGCTGAGGCTATTTGTGAACCACGGTCCTCCTGTCTCAGGCTCCCGAATGCTGGGATTACAAGCATGAGCCACCACACTTCGCTCTATTCTTTTTTATTTTTTTCTTTTTAACTTGGAAGCAGTATCTGGCTAAATTGCTGAGATCCTCATGAAGTTGCTGAGGCTTGCTTTGAACCTACGATCTTCCTGTATCAACCTCCCAAGTACTGGAATTACAAGTCAGTGCCACCATGCTCATTCTTTTTATTTATTTATTTTTTTTTTTGGTGGTACTGGGGTTCCTGGAAAACCTTCTACCTCTGGGCTACACTCCCAGACCTATTTTTATATTTTTATTTGGAAACAGGGTCTCCTAAGCCAGCGCGGCTGGCTTCAAATCTGCGTGATCCTCCTGTCTCCGCCTCCCAAGCACGGGGATTACAAGCGTGCGCCACCACGCCCGGTGCCACCACGCTCATTCTAAATATATTTAATAATTATTTTTTTAATTTTAAGTGATTTTAAGCTTTGTAGTTTAGTAAAAGTAATGGATATCTTTTAATGGTGGCAGTGGTGATAAAATGTGAATTGCATTAGTATAATCAATAGACAACATTATGATATATGTGCAAGGAAAATTGCTGTAGTCTCACTTGCAATTTACAGTTGAAATTGATGGAGGAAATGTTGCAGCGGTTTTATAAAATAGACACAAGTTATATTATAAATGATATATACAAAGGGCTGAATCATTGTAGTAATAAGGCTCTGACTCTAGAAATTTGTTATTCAAAGTATACAATTTGACTTCTGGCAAAAAATTGGCAAGTGGTAGTAAATCAGATTTTTAGATACTAGATTGTTGGACTAGATTAGGAGTGTCTGATGGAAAGCTTCCTCACTGAAATCATTGCCTCGTCAATGCCACAGGAGTAAGGTGGTGAATGATGGTGTGACAGCAGCGACCTGATGGTGTGACAGTAGCACCAAAAGTGAAAATTTCCTTTCTCATCGAACTTTGCTTCCTGTAGCAAACATGAACTCTTAGGAGTTACGGGCGCTCTCTCAGATGAGCGTGCATAGGATTGCCAACAGAGCAAGTATGGGAATGGCAACAACAAAAATAAATAATTCAGTAGTTCTATTCTTTGCATTTCTCATCGATTGCATTTCAAAATTCCCAGTGCGTGGCCCAAACTGTGAGTACTATGGAGCCCTCGAGATACTATGCTTTTTCCTATGTGCCCAGCAGTGTTGCCTTACAATATGAATTCATCTATGATTTCATGTTTTATTCCCTGGTGCCTCATTTTGCCTCATGATTCTTATGTTCTGGGGGCCAATATTAGTGAAATAAAGATTACATGAACACGAGCACCGTGATACCACAGCAGTCTATCTGATAACTCAGAGGGCTACTAAACTAACCAATGGGTAGGTAGAGTACACAACATGGGTACACTGGACAAAGGAACGATTCACAGTGCAGGCAGGATTGAATGGGATGGTGACAGAGATCCCATCTTACTCAGAAAGATGCACAATTTAAATTTATAAGTGATTTTTCCTTTTTTTTTTTTTTGGTGTGGTACTGGGAATGGAATCCAGGGGCATTTTATCTCTGAGCTATACCACAACCCTATTTTTTTTTTATTCATTATTTTGAAACAGGGTCTCACTGAGTTGCAAAGGACCCAAATCTTCCTGTCTCAGTCTCCCAAATGCTGGGATTACAAGTGTGTGCCACCACACATGGCTATAAGTGATGTTTTTGGAATTTTCTATTTAATATTTTCAGACCACCTTTGATTGTGGGTAACTGAAACCATGGAAAACGAAACTATGAATAAGGGACAATTACTATAGTTACAAAACCAAAGGTGCTATGATGTCTTAATGTTTAAATCTCTGACTTTCTCTCTCTTTTCTTGGCTATTTTATTTCCTTTTAAATTGATATAGCATTGATATGCTCTTGGCACTTTCAATGGTAGATGACTATAACATGAAGAGAAAGATGGTAAGTGGTTACATTTGTTCTTCAAGGAACAAATCGGTGTGTACTTATTAATGAGAAAATAAAAGAAACAATAAAAAATGGCCACAGGAAATTAGGTTTACTAATCTCCTAGCTCCTGAGGTATGTGGAATTGTGAAACAAACAAACAAACAAACAAACAAACAAAACACTTTCTTTACTTCCAGAACACTTAAAAGAAGCAATGTTATTAGAGGATAGTCAGATGCCCCTTAAGGCCAAAAAGGTGAAAACAATATTAAGAAAAAGGTTGAAGATAACAGAATATATATGTTGAAAGTCCACTGTCAGATGACCTTTGGTTTTCTTTTTCATCAAAACAGTGGATGTCTGATTCACCAGTCTTGCTCACTGTGGGCATTTAAAATTTTTTTCAATCTGAGAGATAAAATGCACTGGCTTATTGCTTTAAATTTTGATATTTTGATTAGTGAGATTCAATGCCCTTTTAGATGGCTGCAAGCACTTTAATTCTTAATTGGGGAGTCAAATAATTATTATTGCTTTTTATTTTTGGTGGTACTGGGGTTCCTGGAAACCCTTTTACCTCTGGGCTACACTCCCAGACACCTATTTTTTTATATTTCATTTGGAAACAGCAGCGCTGGCTTAAGATCCTCCTGTCTCCGCCTCCCAAGCGCAGAGATTGCAATCGTGTTCCACCATGCCCGGTCAAAGAATTATTTTTGTAGTATTAGTTTAAGCAAAGTAAAATTAATAAATTTGCTCACCATTCATTCCAATCATGATTTTAAAGTTAATTTAGCTCTTATTTATTATCATACTCTTAAAATATAAGCTTATTAAATAGTGTCTTAGTAAGATGTGTCATTTACTTTATTGTATTCCTTACTCATTTGCTATTCAGCTAAAAAACCCCTAACATTAATGTTAAATAAAAATAAGCAAAGATTATTGGTTAAACTAATTAAAAAATCATTGGAGATAAACAGCTAGTTAGTGTAATGTGTTGGATTTTTTTTCTCTTATACTGGATTCCTTTAAAAGGTTTATGGAATTAATCTCTGCTCTACTATTTCCAGAAACATGTCTCACAGAAACACTAAAAGAATCTCAATTTTATTTTTACAAATATAATACAAAAGCTTATTTCATTTTATAGCTTTCCCTACTGAGATAGGAATCAATATTTTATTTTATTGAGGACACTTTTACACTTTAGGGCAATAATATTCATTTTTTGACAAAGCACTTTATTAAAATTTGAAACTTAATAGAATAAAGAACCAAAGTGGCCCCTCCCACACAAACACACTCTATTTTTCAGGTTAGTGATTTGTGAATGAACTCAGAGAGTCAATTAAAGTTTTTCATCTTGCTGGAATTCATGAAGCAGATGAAAAAAAATAAATATCGGTGACTGCTTTACTTGGCAGCCAGAGGGAAGATTCATAATTCTCACCTGTGGTCTTCACTCTGAAATAGTTTATGTATCTAATGAAATGGAACCTTGCTTCCTACCTATTCTAATTCCCTTTAGAATTATTTTATACCTGAAATTACATTGCAACTTTCTAAGAATTCTCATTTTTTTCTTTTATTTTTCCCTTACAGGTCTTTATCATGGTGGTATTTCTTGCTTCTCCTTTGGTATAATATTTGAATCCTACTTAATATGTTTTCTCTTTCTTGAGGAAAAGTAAATACAGATCTATGGCATAAGAAATGTAGGAAAAATATACATATTCCAAATGGCCATGATTTGGAATTAATAAATTGATTCTTTATTGATGCTTCAACTAGATGCTATAGTGTAAATTAGTTGGCTTTTGGTTTTTGGGACATGTTTATACGTTTTTATATAGCATTCCCTTTGTTTTTGTATTCCCCAGGAGATATTTTTAAGTACTGAGTTTGTAAGTTGCCTAGTTTCTCCCAAGTTATTTCTCATAGTAGGTATTGAAATACAAATTTTATATTTGTAAAATATAATATATCCGCCGGGCGTGGTGGCGCACGCTTGTAATCCCCGCGCGTGGGAGGCGGAGACAGGAGGAACGCGCAGGTTCGAAGCCAGCCGCGCGTGCTGGCTTAGGAGACCCTGTTTCTAAATAAAAATATAAAATAGGTCTGGGAGTGTAGCCCAGAGGTAGAAGGGCTTCCAGGAACCCCAGTATCACCAAAAAAAAAAAAAATATATATATATATATATATATATATATATATATATATATATAATATATCCAACGGTGTCAATACCCTTAGCCATAGACTTTCCCACTGATTCACTGAACAAAATTTCTGACATATGTAACAGATAATGCAGGGATGCAAATGTATAGGCATGAATCTTCACAGTGTGTTGTCCAACACCTAGCTAGAGAGGCAACAGAGGAACATCAAGTGGTAAGTAAGTGATAAGTAAGTAAGGAGATAAGCCTGGAGTGGTGTGGGAGCACATAACAAACCATAGGGAGCGAAGAAGGGCATCCTGAGGGAGACAAAGTCACCTGAGTCCTGAAGTCACAGAGGAGCTCAGCAGGTGAGTGGGGTGCATCTGCACAAGGTGAATGCTGGAGAAAGAAGCAACTAGAGCAGAGAGCTGGAGTGGCAGAAAAGCAGACTGCTTTAATAAAAAGAATTTGGCGAGGTTAGAGCAGAGGGTTGGAGGGTGAAAGTAGAAAAGATGATTTGTGGAGATAAGTGAGAACTAGATCCCCAGAGCCTTTTTTGTTATGCTGATGAGTGTGCCACCTTCAGGTCAAAGAAACAGAGGAGTGATATGAACACTTTATGTTTTATTAAGATCATTTTATAGTGGAAGAATATATAAAGATTGAGATCAATAGATTTAATTATTTGAGCATAAAAAGGCTGCAAGTCCAAAATAAAAAAGACTAAAATTAAGACGTCAACCCTGGGAAAACTGTTTATAATAAATGTGATAAAGGTTAATCGTTTTAGTATTTAAAGAGTTCATTTAAATTAAGAACAACAGCACTAGGAAGATCCTCATAGATAACAAACTGAGGCACTAATAGATAATTAGGAAATAAAATAGGTGAGCAAACTTATCAGTATGCAAATTAAAATGACAGGGACGTCTTATTTTTTTGCTTGTCAAATTAGGAGAGTTTGGGAAAAGAATTATAATCAGACAATGCTGATAAAAGTATAGAATGAAAAGTTTCTATGCATGGCTGATGAGATCACAAATCAATAGGATATTTGTGTATACAATTATTATTAAATTTGCAAATCATCCATACTCAATGACCAAAGATTACCTTGCCTTAGAATTTGAGCTAAGAAAGTAATATAGGATGAAATTCTGAATAATAAAAATAAGGTGGCCTTCTTTTGGCTACTTTGATGCTTAAATGAGATAAATCATTTGAAACACTTAGTGTATCTTCTGGCACATAGACACATAAAATGAAGGTTATTATTATTATTGGTCTATGAAACAAATTCAAAGTCACTATTAGTAGCAGTCATTTAGAATCATATATTACAGACAATAACAAGTCTAATTTGGTTCACTACATTTATCCCTATAAAACAATGTTTAGAAAATAGTTTAATGCTCAGGAAATAATTTAATAAAAATGCACATTTTGAGACTTTTTGGATTTAGAAGCATCCTTTTATAATATATACATAATGTTGCATTTGACTATTAATGAAAAGTGATAAAGTTGGGAGAGAAATTTGAAATTAAAAAGAATACAGCCTAGAATTTAATAAAAGAAGGGAGAATAGAACAGTGGACTCGTGAACAACTATGTGCTGTTATCTGAAATTATCTTAAAATGGAAGAATTAAGGTGAGACTTGAGGCAATTTTTCTTATGGTCAGGAGGTTGTAACCTAGCTGGAAGCAAAGGAGTAGAAAGCAAAATTATAACCGAATGATGGATAATGGCTTAAATTGCACTTTTGGAAACTACATGTAGTCCAAGATTTAGGACAAGTCATTTTTTTTTCCTGTTTGAAATAACTTTTCCAGGTTTAGAATTGCATAACGAATCAGACTAACTCCAATTACCCAGCATATGGCAATTGACATTTGGTAAAATATACACAGTTGCGAGTTTCAATGTTCAAGACTAATTTTTCTTTTGAAATGCATTTGTCCTAAGGAACTATGATGTGCACAGCATGTTACATCGGCTAAAGTGGAAGAGAGAAATTGAACTATTAGATTGGCTCCCACCTCTGCACTTAGCAGAAGAGAGCACACCTGCCTAATTCGTTAGAACTTCATCCCTGCCACCTTGGAGCTATTTTGAACTCACAATGCGCCCAGGAAACTGGTCCTTGGAGTTCCCTCTGCCCTTTCCCCTTTTCCCTTTCCCTCCCTCTTGACTCTCCCTGTCTCTTACTCCTTCTTTCTTTCCCTTCTTCCTTCTGTTCTTCCAACATTTCAACGTAGATTCCTGGCTGAGCTATTCCAACTCTGAGCTGGGCTTTGTGCAGTGAGAGTCTGAGAGCTGAGAGCAGCTGGGGGTTTCTGTGATATCTGAAAGGTCGCCTGATCCCAAGACATCGCTATTCTTGCAACGTGAACACAAATCTTAGTGTGAGAAAGACTGAGCCGATTCCCAGTTCTAGTGCATATTAGCTGTGTGGAACCATTCAAGTCATTGAACTCCAATGAGCCTGTTTTCTTAATTATAAGATGGCTTTAAAGTTTTTAATATAGTAAATGGTCTGGTGCCAAATATTATTATGTCCCCTCCCACTCAGACAAAAAAAAAAACACTTGGATTTTATAGTAGAAGATTTTATGCACAGATAAAGAATGCTTATCAACTTTTTTTTTTTAAGTCTCCCTGGTATATGGCTCAGATAATTGTCAGAGAAACTTACTCCCAAAATGTTAACATAATATTTGCCATTTCTACTTCCAAGTTTCTACCTTTCTTTAATCTCCCATTTATAAAAAGCAAGTCAGAATACAAGATAATTATGCCTGCAATATTCTGGAGATGATATTGAATGAGATTCAATTTATTTTTATGAGGATTAGTAGAATTTTTTAACTTGTTATTAAGATTACTTACAGCATACCACACATTTACCCTGGTGATGCTTTGGTCTACTGAAAGAAACATAATGTGGTGAATTGTTTGACATGAGAATGTCTTCAGTTTCCTGTTGGTAGCATTTTTTTCATAAAACATTTTATTAAGTGCCTTTGAAGAGAACAGCAAAGGTTTCAAGATGTAGGGTTTTTGAGGAATAACTAGAGGAATGAGATTTTATAGTTTAAACAGGAAAGAGGCAAGTGCAAATAATAAAAGTAAAGACATAAAAGTAGATTCAGACACCTATTGTCCCAGTTCTTCATCCCAAGGTTATTTGTTAGAATGGGAAAGGAAGCTGGGCATGGTGGCACACTTCTGTAATCCCAGTACTTGGGTTGAGACAGGAGGATTTCGGTTTCAAGGTCAGCCTCAGTAACTTAGCAAGAATCTCAACAACTCAGTGAGACTATTTCTAAATAAAAAATAAGAAGGGCTGGGGGTGTGTTCAGTCCTTAGAAGACTGGGTATAGAACCTGTATGATCCACTTATGCTGCTCCTGGGCATCTTTCCAAAGGAACTGAAGTCAAGATATTATAGTGACACATGCATACCCATTCCCATGTTTACAGCAGTATAATTCATAATATTCAAACTATGGAACCAGCCTAAGTGTTCATCAACAAATTAATGGGTTACAAAACTGTCATATACGCCTACAATGGAATTTTACCCAGTGATAAAGAACAAAATTATGTCATTTACAAGAAAATGAATGGAATGAGAAAATATTATAAGTAAGAGTATCCAGTCTCAGGAAGTGAAGAGTCACATGTTTTCTCTCCTATGTGGAAGCTAGAGAGAAGACACAAAATGGGCTTCAGATAAATGAGAGAGGTATGAGTAGAACAGTGGAAGGGGACTTGGGAGGGGAAAGGAGAGCTGTTCAAACAATACTATGTATTTTGTGAAGCTATCCATACCAGTTTCAGTATTATGAACAGGAAGGCGGAGGGAATGGGGTGGGACGTGGAGGGAAATGCATCAGGTACTGTGTGCATGTATGTTTCTATCTCATGAAACCTCAATATGATGAATGGTTACAATGCACCAATAAAAGTTTATTAGAGAAAGAGACAGGGAAAGGGAGAAGGAGGAGGGAGAGTGAAATAGAAGACAATTTTATTACATATGTTATAACTTAAATCTGTAAGAAAAGGGACTGAAAACTTCCTTATAATTTTATGCATTTTTGCCACGAGACTGTTTTTATATTGTGTAAAAAGAAACAGTGTTTTTCTTACCTTTACTTATTATAGATAAATAAGAGGTTTTCTCATAGCCTACATATTGCTGTCATGATAAATTTAAAGATTGTGTCTAGTACAAGTCCCTGCATCTCTGTTGTCTACTCTTCTCCCCTCCTAGTCGAAAGGATAAATCAGTTGGTATTGGGCAGCTAGCTGTAACCCCCTGTGTGTCTGTGAATATAAATGGTCAGAAAGAAATCCTGAAGTTGCACCATTGTCTAATTTACAAATAAAAGTCCAGAATTTCCTCTGGAAGCAGAAGGTCAGTGTGGTAGTGGCAAGGAGCATTGCCCTGGCTCTGTCTCTACTCATGAGGGCAAGTCACATATGCCCTGAGTAGTTAGAATTTGCATGGGGTTTTCAAGAGAAATGAAAGAAATGAAGCCTGTGAAAACACTCTGGAGTCCTAAAACTGTATAATTATAATACAATATTATGAGATGAAATAGAGCAGTGCAATAATTATAAACTCCAAAATTAATCAAATAAAAAAGATGGCAACAACAGTATTTTAACTGTTATCTAATTTTAATTTGAAGTGTGCAATGGAGACTTCTTCAGTGTAACATTACTTTTAGGTTTATTGTTCTCTTATATAGCTAGGAGGTTGTTACCAGCATTTCACATGCAAGATAGAAAAAAGCTGTACCAGAAAGAATTGTTTTCAGTTAGAATATTCAGTTACAACACAAATGAGTTTTCAGTTATTCATTTGTTATTATATGTCTTTTAAGACATATAATACTAATTTATTATCTGACTGCTATCCTGAGGTTCTCTTCCTCCTTCCCTTCTTTCCTCCCTCCTCTCCTCCTTTTCTCCCTCCTTTTCTTCTTATTTTCTCCTCCACTCTCCCTTCTTAAGCCTCTGTGCTTTTTAAACTTAGACATCAAGGAAAGATATTTTATTGCCCATTTTCTTTCCTCTCATAGTAATTTTCTTGACAGACAATCTTTATCTAATGTCATGACTTTGACAATCAATGATGCGTAGACAATTTCCACTTCTACATGCCCCAGTCCTGACCTCGCTTTCAAGCTCCCACATGATATCTTTAATTATCTGCTGGTTATATCTAACTATCTTGAGTACTAACTTAAACTCAGTGGAAGAGGTATTTCCTTCAAGAACTGATTTTCCTTTTCTGGTCCTGATTTCTCTTAGCAATTACTGACTAAATTTCTGTATCCACACACTCTCCTCTAATCTTTTAAACATACTATTTTTGAGATAAATAAAAAAATTTTAGGAGCATAGATCTCAGAAATAAAAACAGACCTTAAAGAAATACAGCCATTCAACTGGATGCTTTTTAGTTCCCAAGCCAAATTTATACTTCAATAGTATATTGTTGGCCAGGTGTGGTGCCACATACCTGTAATCCCAGTACTTGGGAGGCTGAGACAGAGGTTTGCTGGTTTGAGGCCAGCTTTAGCAATTTAGTGAGACACGATTTTAAAATCAAAAGTTAAAGAGGATTGAGGGTATAGATTGGAGGTAGAATGCTCCTGTATTCAATACCTAGAACCATAGGAGAGAGAGAGAGAGGGGGGATATTGGCCTTAGTTTTTTTTTTTTTTTGTGGCTGTATTGGGGATGGAACCCAGGGGCACTGTACCTCCGAGCTACACCCCCAGCCCTATTTTTGGCCTTTTTTTTATTTTTTTGCAGTACTGGTGATGGAACCCAGGGGTATTCTACCTCTGAGCTACACCCCAGCCTTCTTTTTTATTTTTTATTTTGAAACCATCTCAGCCTCCCGAATTCTGGTATTACCAGCCTTAGTTTTTTTAAAAACTAACTTATTTTGAAGTATTTTTTTTGCCCCTCCTTCTCTTCTACCTCCGCTTCTTTTAGTCTTAAATCTATCATGTGGGGCCATTTAGAGTCTAATTTTTCTTCCATGGAACAGAATGTAAAAATTTGTAGGTAGCTATTATGTGTCAAAATATAAAAATTCTTCATCAGGTTAGGGTTTAGAAGCTGTCAGAAACTGTGTTATTTTATTTTACTTTATTTTATTTTATTTTATTTTATTTTATTTTATTTTATTTTATTGTGGTACTGGGGTTTCTGGAAGCCCTTCTACCTCCGGGCTACACTCCCAGACCTATTTTTATATTTTTATTTGGAAACACAGTTTCTTAAGCCAGCGAGGCTGGCTTTGAACCTGCGTGATCCTCCTGTCTCCGCCTCCCAAGTGCAGGGATTACAAGAGTGCGCCACCACGTCCGGCAAAACTGTGTTATTTTAAATTATACATGTTGCAAACTTTTCTAAAAGAAAGATGGAAAATGGTGACAGCTATCACTGAATTTAAAGATTTCCTCCATGTTTATAAAAAAAAATTGAGGGCAGTGGGAGTCAGAAACTTAGGGCCAGGCACTTCTAAAACATATCTGAAATTATTAAAAAGTATGATATGAAACTTATCACTTATTTCATAAACCAGTCATATTTTATAATGTTTCATAGTTAATTAAAACATGCCACAATTCTGAAAAAATTAAAGTTTCAATTATAATTATATATGTTAAAATATCTTCAACCTAGGATAGCCTTTGTATCTTTACACTGAATGTCAAAAAACAACAACAACAACAACAACAAAACCAGAACAGAGACTGTTCATTTAATGCAGAGAACAGATCATATCCCAATTTAATTTTATTTTAGACTTTAACCTTATTAGTTTGCAAATATGTCCTTTATGTTTCTCCCTAGGTCATAAATATTCTGGATCTCATATTTCTTTTTATCAGCAGAAGGAAAAATAATCATAATATAGAAACTGAGTAAACAAAATAACTTTGAGTGATTTGTTTTCCAATCTCCTTCCAATCAAGCAAGGTTAACTGTGTTTTTGTGGAGAGTGAAACTTCTGATTTCATGTTATTTTTTTTTACCTAGGTTCAGTCATTATTCATGCTGTCTGGTTTTGAGATCCTTCACTGCCCTGTTTACTCTTCTCTGAGAAAGACTTGCTTTGTGTTGAACCCTGTAGCAGATGCAGCCTGTGCCCAGCACATCCCTGAGGCACTTGTAGTTCCCATTTGAAGCAGGCAATTGTGTCCATGCTGAGCACCTGGGATTCCCCACCAAGGGCCGTCTCAGTCTGGTTCCCTTTGGGTCACTCCCATATCTACCTGCATTTACATGTTAGTCCCATGTCTTGTCTCTAGAGAAACCGAACCCAAATTACCCCTTTGACAATATGTAACTGCATCCACTGCGTCCTTTGCATTCAAGCATAGAGTATTTTCTTTTCTTGAATCTTATAGGGTCATATTAAGATAAAAAGTTTTCGGATACACACACACACACACACACACACACACACACACACACACACACATATATATAGTGCTGGGGATTGAACCCAGGGGCATTTTGCCTCTTAGTTACACCCCAGCCCTATTTTTTATTCTTTGGTTTGAAATAGTATCTCACTAAGTTTCAGAGGGCTTCACTAAGTAGCTGGGGCTGCCGGTGAACCTGTGATCATTCGGTCTCAGCCTCCCAAGTACTGGAATTACAAGCGTGTGTCATCATTCCTGGCTATGTAAATATATTTTTAAACTTAACTCTAAGGGCAGGAGGGAATCATTTTTATTTTATAGTTCTAAAAAGTTTTCATTTTTCCATTTATCAGGCAATGGGCATTTTGGTTATTTCAATTTTTGTAGCTGTAATAAATAATGATACTATAAACATTTTTATGAAACCCCATGTTTGAGGTGTGCTTTCCTTTCTATTGGGTATATTCCTAGGAGTGGGCTTTTTAGGTCAAATCATACTTCTATATTTAGTATATTTTATTTACTTTTATCTTTTTTATATATATATTTTAGGGGTACACTGTAGTCTTCCTTTATAATGTAGTTCAGAACAATAGTGACATACAAGCCCACAGTGCTTGGTGAACTTTCCCCCAGTTCCCTCCCCTTCCCCATATATAATATTGAGATTAGCATTGGTTTTATCACATATGTACATAATGTCCATGGAAGTGTTTTATTGTTAATCCTCCTCCTCTATACCACCTCCCTCACTCCAGTGGGAGGGCATGTGGAGGAGGGAGGTGAGAAAAGCAAGACTGAACTAAAGGGGCTTCTTCACTAAAGCTTCACATTTTCCCGTTGTCCAGGCAAGATGCAGTGTCTGACTCTGAGGCCAACAGTACATGATCATCAAACATGCCCATCAAACAGGGCATTGTTTTGAGAAATGTTTATAGGTGGACTTGGCAGAACTAGAATATTAGGATTAATAAAATATGGAAGACGAGGAAGTAACTGGGCAAATGTTGCTGTTTTACTTTTAAGAAAAGAAAAAAAGATTGAGGAGTGGAGAAAGAAACTTTTTTCATTCAACATGTTGTATTATGTTTGATATATTTGTGTGAACCTGATGAAACATATGCTATTTTAGTGGGAATGTAAATAAACCTGTTTCTGAAGCTGATATACAGCAGTCATTTTATTTGTTCAAGAGTTTCACTTTCTCTCCATAGCATCTATCATCTATGGCACTTTTATATTAGCTGTTGTGAAATTTTTCTGTTACTAAAACCTATGTTACATTGTAATCATTTGGACTGATTTCAATCTGAATACCAAGAGACTAGGTTGGGCATCAACAGATGTAAACTTTTGTTCATAAGACATTTGAAATGGATAACATAATTACATGGGTGCATGTAAAAGGTTGGTGTGGATATAAAATACTTAAAGTATAACTCTGAAATTGAAGAAGTATGTTTTGTAAGGTTTAAGAACTCCCTTTTGGTTTCTGCAAATAATGTGTCAAGCATTATTTGATATAAATAAAAATTAACTACCTTATGAAATAATTTTTTTCTCTTTTCAATAAATGTACATTTATATGCTTAGAACATTTTTTTAAATAAATGAAACATCTAAAACTTTTTGCCCTCATTGAATTTATATTGTAATGAAAACGGAGAGAGGGGATAGACAAATGAAAATGGAAAGAATAAAGGGATAATTATTTACCATGGTGGATGCTGATAAATTCTCTGAATGAAGAAATTGATCAGGGTAAGGATTATGGGAGGGTGAATCAGACAGGGAAGAAGGGTTAAGTCAGTAGTGTGAAGTTAGACTTTTGCTGAGAAAATGAGATCAGAGCAAACATAGTTGTCTTCTCAATATTAGTGGGTTTCCTGAGTAGTCCCAAGATCCTTGTATTTACCCGAATCCAAAGATACTCGGGTCTCTTATATGATATTGTGTTTGCATAGTACCTATGCAAATCTTGTATATACTTCATTTTTTTTTGAGCATAATAAACATTTTTATTTTAAATTAACTTTTACATCTTTTTCAATAATTAACACTCCTTTTATGTGTTCATTTGTAGTAAGGACACTTAACATGAAACCTACTCTCTTAATATATTTTTAAAATTACACCTCAGTTTTGCTATCTGTATGCATAGTTGTACAGCAGATCTTCAGAATTTTTTTTATTTCTTCAACTTTTTACATCTTTAACGTTTTATTTTTTTTATTTTTTTTAGAGTCAACATAATTTTTTTATATAACAATTTTTTAATTGAACATAAATATTATACATTTACACTATATTTGGTGCCCTTCCCCCACCCCGCCCCCATTTTCCCTTCCCCCCTCCCGCCAATGGTTGTCCAGGTTAACCATGTCTTATTCATAATTTTACACATGTTCAAGTGTAGACCCTTATTAATCAAGACCGGCCTTCCTCCTCTCCTATCTTACCATCCAAACTTAGCTAGTATTTCCCCTTCAATATCTGGAGTCCCACTGGTATTCTTTGTGTTTCCTAGTTTGGGAATATTAGAGGAAACATATGTATCTTCTTCTTCTGTGCTTGGCTGATCTCACTTAACATAATGTTCTCCAGGGCTTTCCATCTTCTTTCAAATGATATAATTTTGTTCTTCTTTATGGCTGAATAGAATTCCATTGTGTGTATTTCCCACAGTTTTGCTATCCATTCATCTGTTGATGGTGATCTGGGTTGGTTCCATATTTTGGCTATTACAAATTGTGCTGCTATGAACATAGGTATGCATATGTTGCTGTATTTCTCTGAATTCAACCCCTTTGGAAAGATACCCAGGAGTGGTATAGCTGGATCATATGGTGGATCTATTCCCACCTTTCTTAGGAATCTCCACACAGATCTCCATAGTGGTTGAACTAGTTTGCATTCCCACCAACAGTGTAAAAGAGTTCCTCTTTCCCCACATCCTCACCAGCATTTGTTGTTATTTGATTTCTTTATGCTTGCCACTCTGACTGGGGTTAGATGGAATCTCAGTGTAGTTTTGATTTGCATCTCCCTGATGGCCAGTGATGAAGAACATCTTTTCATGTATCTATTAGCCCTTTGTATCTCTTCTTTTGTGAAGTGTCTATTTAGTTCATTTGCCCATTTCTTGATTGGGTTGTTTGTTTTGCTTGTGTAGAGTCTTTTGAGCTCTTTGTATACTCTGGATATTAGCCCCCTATCAGAATGGTGGCTGGTAAAGATCCTTTCCCATTCTGTAGGCTTCCTCTTTAGGTTATTGATAGTTTCCTTTGATGAGAAGAAACTTTTTAGTTTGATGTTATCCCACTTGTTTATTCTTGCTTTAATTTCCTGAGCTTTGGAGGTTTTGTTGAGAAAGTTACTGCCTGTGCCAATATGTTGTAGTGTTGAACCTATGCTCTCCTCTACTAGCTTCACAGTCTCAGGTCTAATTTCTAAGTCTTTGATCCATCTTTAGTTGATTCCTGTGTTTGGTGAGATATAGGGGTTTAGATTTATCTTTTTACAAATGGTTAGCCAGTTCTCCCAGCACCACTTGTTGAAAAGGCTGTCTTTTCTCCAGTGTATGTGTTTGGCCCCTTTGTCAAAGATTAATTGACTAAAGATGTGTGGGTTTGTTTCTGTATCTTCTATTCTAATCCACTGGTCAGTATATCTGTTTTTGTGCCAGTACCATGCTGTTTTTACTACTATTGCTCTATAGTATAGTTTGAAGTCTGGGATTGTAATGCCTCCTGCGTGTTTCTTGTTATTGAGAATTGCTTTGGCTATTCTAGGTCTTTTCTTTCTCCATATGAAATTCATGATTGATTTTTCTAGGTCTCTGAAGAATGTCACTGGTATTTTAATGGGGATTGCATTGAACCTATAGATCAGTTTTGGCAGAATGGCCATTTTGATGATATTTATTCTGCCTATCCATGAGCACGGGAGATCTTTCCATCTTCCACGGTCTTCTTCAATTTCTTTCTTTAATGTTTTATAGTTTTTGTTGTAGAGGTCTTTTACATCTTGGGTTAGGTTTATTCCTAGGTATTTTATTGGTTTTGAGGTTATAGTGAATGGAATTGTTGTTTTTATTCCTTTCATTGTGGATTCGTTGTTGGCATAAAGAAAAGCCACTGATTTCTTTAGGTTGATTTTGTAACCTGCGACTTTGCTGAATTTGTCAATCAGGTCCAGAAGTCTTTTGGTTGAGTTCTTTGGGTCTTCCAGATAAAGGATCATGTCATCTGCGAATAAGGATAATTTTAATTCCTCTCTTCCTATGTGAATTCCTTTGATTTCCTTCTCTTGTCTTATTGCTGCAGCAAGAGTCTCAAGGACTATATTGAAAAGGAGTGGTGATAGTGGGCATCCTTGTCTTGTTCCTGACTGTAGCGGAAATTCTTGCAGTTTTTCCCCATTCAATATGATGTTGGCTTTGGGTTTGCAGTATATTGCCTTAATGATGTTGAAGTACTTTCCTTCTATCCCAATTTTTTGCAGTGTTTTTAACATAAATGGGTGTTGGATTTTGTCGAATGCTTTTTCAGCATCTATTGCTATGATGATGTGGTTTTTGTTCTTGGTTCTATTTATGTGGTGAATAACATGTATTGATTTGCGTATGTTGAACCAGCCTTGTTTTTCTGGGATGAAACCGACTTGGTCATGATGTATTATTCTCTTGATATAGTTTTGAATGCGTATAGCTAGTATTTTGTTTAGAATTTTTGCATCTATGTTCATTAAGGATATTGGTCTGTAGTTTTCCTTTCTTGAGGTATCTTTATTTGGTTTGGGGATTAATGTGATACTGGCCTCATAGAAGGAATTTGGAAGAGTTCCATCTCTTTCAATTTCCCGGAACATGTTATGCAGTATTGGTATTAGTTGTTCACTGAAGGTTTTGTAGAATTCAGCTGGGAACCCATCTGGGCCTGGGCTTTTCTTTGGTGGAAGAATTTTTATTACCATTTCTATTTCTTTGGTTGTTATTGGTTGGTTTAGGCTTGCTATGTCCTCTTGGCTAAGTGTAGGAAGGTTAACTGTGCTTAGAAATCTATCAATTTCTTCTAGGTTTTCAAGTCTATTGGAGTATAAATTTTTAAAGTAGTTTCTGATAATATTTTGAATTTCTTCACTATCTGTGGTGATATCTCCTTTTTCATTTCTAATTTTGATAATTTGAGTTGATTCTCTTTTTCTTTTGGTTAGGTTGGCCAGGGGTTTATCAATTCTATTAATCTTTTCAAAGAACCAACTTTTTGTTTTATTGATTCTCTGAATTGTTTTTTTGTTCTCTATTTCATTTATTTCTGCTCTAATTTTGATGATTTCTTGCCTTCTGCTGGCTTTGGGAATAGACTGTTGCAGAATTTCTAGATCCTTGAGTTGTGTCATTAGGTTCTTTACTTGGTGGTTCTCCATCCTTTTTATGTGGGCACTCAATGCAATAAACTTTCCTCTTAGTACTGCCTTCATGGTGTCCCATAGGTTTTGGTAGGTTGTGTCTCTGTTTTCATTTGTTTCCATAAATTTCTTTATTTCTTCCCTAATTTCTGCTCTTACCCATTCGTCATTCAATAGTGTATCATTTATTCTCCATGAATTTGAATACTTTCTTTCGAGTTTCCTGTTGTTGATTTCTACTTTTATTCTGTTGTGGTCTGAAAAGATGCAAGGAATTATATTACATTTTTTTGAATTTGCTGGTATTTTCTTTGTGTCCCAGGATGTGATCAATTTTGGAGAAGGTTCCATGGGCTGCTGAGAAGAAAGTGTATTCTGTAGTTCCTGGTTGAAATACTCTGAAAATGTCTATTAGGTCCATTTGGTTTATGGTTTCCTTTAGTTCTAAAACGTCTTTACTCATCTTTTGTCTTGAAGATCGATCCAGTGGTGTGAGAGGCGTATTAAAGTCTCCCAGAATTATTGTATTTGGGTCTACTTGGGATCTTATGTCCAGAAGGGTTTGTTTTACAAATGTGGTTGCACCCATATTTGGGGCATAAATATTTACTATCATTATATCTTCTTGGTATATTTTTCCTTTTAGTAAAAGGAGGTGCCCTGATTTGTCTCTTTTGATGTGTTTTAGTTTAAAGTCTGTTTTGTTGGATATTAGGGTTGCTACCCCTGCTTTTTTTTGGTCACTGGTGGCCTGGTATATCTTTTTCCATCCTTTCACCTTCAGCCTGTGAATGTCTTTGCTGTGAGGTGTGTTTCTTGCAGACAGCATATATTTGGATTATGTTTCCTAATCCACTGCCAGTCTATGTCTTTTGATTGGTGAATTAAGTCCTTTGACATTAAGAGATATTATTGAAATATGATTTTTGTTTTCTGCCATTTTGTGTTCTGTCTACTCTTGTGTGGTGTGATCTTTCTTCTTTACTTAAGTGGCCCACTTATTAACTTTCTCTCTTCTCTGATTCTGAAGTCTGCTTCTTTTTTCTTCCTTATGGTTTATTTCTTTAAGAATTTTCTCTAGTGTTGGCTTTGAATTCATGAATTTTTTGAGATTCTGTTTATCGTGAAAGACTTTGGATTCACCATTGATCTTGAATAGTAGTTTTGCTGGATAGATTAGTTTGGGCTGGAAGTTATTTTCTTCCAGGGTCTGAATCACGTCGTACCAGTCTCTCCTAGCATTCCTAACCTGGGTTGTATAGTCTGGGGTGATTCTTATTGTTTTGCCTCTATATGTCACCCGTCCTTTTGTTCTCGCTGCTTTTAAGATTCCTTCCTTAGCCTCTATATTGGTCATTTTGGTTATTATGTGGCGTGGAGTGGTCTTTCTTTGGTTTTGTCTCAGTGGAGTTCTGTATGCCTCCTGGACTTGAAGATCGAAGTCTCTTTCCATATTTGGAAAATTCTCTGAGATTATTTCCTTGAAGATATTACAGATGCCCTTGGTCTGTACCTCTATCCCTTCCTCAATGCCTATTATCCGTAAATTAGGGCGCTTCATATTATCCCATAATTGCTGGATGTTTAGGTTTTGTTGCTGTAAAGATTTCTGTATATCGCTGACTGTGTTTTCAGTTTGGGATGTACTGTCTTCTAATATTGATATTTTGTTTTCCATTTCATCTAATCTTCCAGAGTTTCTTTCAATTGCTGTCTTCATTTCACTTATTGCCTCCTTCATTTCATTCCAGACCTCTTTCTGATTCTTTTTTAGTGTTTCTAATTCACCTTTAACCTCCTCTATACTTGTTTTAAATCCTTTCATCATATTGAATAACAAGATTCTGAACTCCCCTTCTTGCATTTCTAGTAGGTCAGTATTCATGATTTCTGCTGTCTCTTCATAATTCCTGGTTCTCATATTTGTAGCGTTCTCTGTCCTGTTTTTCTGGTTTCTACCCATCGTTCGTGAGTATTATGCTTAGTCAAATCTTAATATTAGGAGTTGGGGTATCGGCTAGTCAGCAGAGTCTTTCCAGTGTTGAGGGTGGGTGATGTGGGAGGAGCTGGGGTGATTAGTAAAGGAGTCAGATTAGGTAGAGGATATGTTTAGGTTGAGAAAGACTTTAAGTATGGTAAAGTGAAATCTTGCTAGGAATGAGAGAGAGTTAACTACTAGGACTCTTGTCGTTCGTGGAGTAATTATGGATGTAGGAAATACTTAGAGTATTAGACCAGGAGGTATATTATGTGGAAAAGTTTTGGGGGAGAAAAGTATGTAGGGTTAGTGTGGGAAGGTTTGTAAATAGGGGTGATGGAAGGAGCAGACAGACATAAAAAAAGAATAGAAAAAAAAAATCCACTCAAGATACCAAGACTATTATGTAATCCAGGAAAAAGGGAGGAAAACCAATCAAAGGAGGAGAATGAAAATAAAGGAAGGAAAGAGGAAGAAAGAGGAAAAAAGAACAAGAATAAAATAAAAGGAACTAGCAGCTGTGTGAAATAAAAAAAAATAAGGCAAACTATCCAATATATATATATATATATATATATATATATATATATATATATATATATATACAACATGTGAAAGTAAGAGAAGTGTGGGTTAAAAGAAAAAAAAATAAAACAGCAATAACCATACCAAAACAAAAGCACTGTAAAAGCAAAATAAAACAAAACGTCCACATTAAAAGTAAAATAAACAGTCCTCCTTATTTACGCATATGGCGTCAGGTCTATATAATATGTGCGTATCTGATTGCTTTGGTAACTTTCAGAATACCATCCAATGTCTCTTAGTTTTCTTTGTACTCTATTTTTTATCTTCTTAGGTCACTCTGGGTGTTTGGACACCTTCTCTCCTTTAGCTGCTTTAGGTTTATGTGTCCGGATGTCTGGTTTCACTTTTATTTGATTCTGTACAATTCACAAGTTCTGTGAAATTCTAACCTGTGGTCAGTACCTCTGCACTCACCACCCTAGACTCCAGCCTGTGCTTCCCTACAACATGGGTGGAGCATGAACAAGGTATAATTAGAACCTCCCCCTGAGGTCCTGTGCAGATATTGTGGCCCGATGGATTTTCCTGTGTCTCTGGAAATTCCAGCTGGGTTAGCCGGTGTGGTCCCAAGATGTACCCTGGGCAAATGGGTGCTGGTTCCTGGGTGCCCACGCTTGTTGCCAGAGCTCTGCCTATTCCAAGAGTGCAGGCTGGGTGTGTTGCTTTTACTGGACCCAGGAGTGAGTGGATGCAGCTGTCTGTTGCTGCTGGTATGCTCTTCCAAGGTGTATTGAGCTGAGTTCTCGCTTAGAACTAAGCATCTGGCTACCAGGAGGGTGGGAACACCCAGCGGTGGGCCAGAAGTGCAGGATTGGTGCTCAAGGATCCAGTGCGTGGTGCCCAGTAATGGTCTCTGCCTCCCGCGGGATGTAGAAACTGGGGGTGCCCCAAGGAGATTTCTGGTTTACCCAGGGCTTTCACAGCCTGGAAGGCAGTCTCTGGCAAGGTGGCGGAGGGGGGGGGCTAGACACACAGGCAGGCTCCACTTTAGTGGAGAGAGTGGGACAGGCACTGACTGCTAGCAGGGGACCGGGGTGCAGACCAGGTGCGCAGAGGGGAGTGCTCGGGTTTGAGGCTTGGGCGTGCTGGGGGGTTGGGGTGCAGCGCACGGTAGGGTCCGCACTTCCCTGGGCGCCCGCAGGTACCTGTCTTCCTTGGTTCAGGATTCGTGGGAGTCTCTATGCTGTTGTGATCCAGTCGCTGGTGAGCACACAGAATTCTGACGTGGGTGCTGCTCGCTGTTTTCAGTCCCGGATTATCTTGCTGCGGGACTATTGGGACTATCGGGGAGGCAGCTCCGCGGGCCCGCGAAAGCAGCCCGCCACCGCCGATCAGCGTTCCGGTCCGATTGTATCTGCAGCTGGTCAGGTGTCCGATCTATGTTCTTCATCTTCTTCAAGTTCAGAGTTCCCCCAAGGTACCAGGATTTGTTTTGGTTCCTGGTATGTATTTATTTTGTTGATTAAGACACAGCTTTCTAAGTTTTTGAACTTTATTTGCTTCAGCTACTGAGGAGTGCTGTGTCCCTTAGTCACCATTTTGAAAAAAAAAAAACTATACTTCATTTTTATATTGCTTATAACAGCTAATGCAATATAAATGCTATGGAAATAATTTGTTACACTGCTTACAGAATAATGACAAAAATGTCTGAACATATTCAGTACAAACACAATTTGTCAATTTGTTTTTCAGAATATTTGGATCCACAGAGGTTGAATCCGTAGACACAGAACTGGAGGATACAAAAGATTGATTGCATCTTTAGTGGATGAGGGAGTTAGCCAAGGTAAAATTTATAGGAAAACCATTCCAGACAGAGGGGGAAGCTAGAACAGGACTCTATAAGATATGAGAAGACCTGGGGTAGCCAAGAAACAGCAAGAAAGCCAGTGGGCTTGACAGAGGGTTCTCAGGGCACCAGGCAATGCAGTGTTATAACCTTCTCTCTCTCTCTCTTTCTCTCTCTCCTCTCTCTCTCTCTCTCTCTCTCTCTCTCTCTCTCTCTCTCTCTCTCTGAAATAAGATGCACCAAAAGCCTAAGAATAGAGCACAAACACTTTTTGATTTGTATTTTTAAAAGGTTGCATGAAAAAATGCTTAACATCACTGGCAATCAGAGAAATGCAAATCAAAACTACCCTGAGATTTCACCTAACTCCAACTAGAATGGCAATCATTTAAAACACAAACAACAACAGATGCTGGCAAGGATGTGGAGAAGTGGGAATTCTAAGACTTTGTTGGTGGGATTGCAAATTAGTGCAACCACTTTGGAAAACAGTGTGGAGAATCCTCAGAAGAATGGGAACAAATCTACCATTTGATCCAGCAATACCACTTCCGGGTATCTACCCAAAAGATAGGAAACCAGACTACCAAACTAATGCATGTGGATCTATGTTCATAGCTGCACAATTCACCATTGCCAAACTATGGAACCAGCCAAGATGTCCATCAACAGATGAATGGATTACAAAACTGTGGGATATGTACACAATGGAATTTTACTCAGCCGTTAAAAAAAACTCAATTACATCATTTTCAGGGGGAATGGATGTAACTGGAGGACATTATGCTAAGTGAGATTAGTCAGTCACAAAAAATAAGAAATCAGATGCTTTCCCTAATATGTGAGAGTTAGGGAGAAATGAGTCATAAGAGGAACTGTAGATGAAAAAGGAAGTCCTATAGAGGAGCAAACAAAGCAACCAAAAGGAGGAGAAAGGAGGGGGTAAGAGAAAAATTTCTAAAACACACAATGTACTTAAACATATCGAAGTCAACCACTAAGCCAAGCAAGGGAAGGAGGGACGGGGAAGGAATGGGGTGGAAATTGGGTAGGGGGGATTAAATCAGTGATATGTACATGTATGTACACACAAGTTTTTTGCCCCAATATGATGTATGAATATAATGCACCAATAAAAAAATAAAAAAAATAAAAGGTTGTTCAAAAACTTCTCTATTGAAAAAAGACTATGAAGGTCACGTGTGGAAGCAGAGAAATACTTGTTTAAAACATTCCGCAAGATATCAAAGAGAAACACTTAAAACTGCCCAGGTGAGAGAAGATGGGAACTAGGATCTGCATCACAGTGATGGAAGAAGTGAGAAGTGGTCAGAATTTTCATGTGTTTTGAAGCAAAGCCCAAAGCACTATCTGATGGCTTAGATGTGAAATGTGAGAAACAGATGAGACAAAAATAATTTCAAGGTTTTTGGCCCGAGCAAGTAGTATGCAGTTGTTTTCTACAAAAGAGAGAATATTATAGAGCTATAGATATTGGGGATGGGCTGAGTGAAGATCAATGTGTGACATGTTACTATGTGAGCTAAAAATAAAATAATGATAAGTACATGAATATGGATAACTTAAAATTTTCTCATTTATCTCTTTTGTATAAAATGAATGTCAGTTTATTTTTTCAGGGGTTCAGGGCAATTTCATAAGCATGAACTAGAGTGTGGGTATCTAGCAGATTGGTTAGAGTGGGTACACTGAAGATAATTTACAAAACAAGGATTGAAGAATAACATGGAGAATCATTATCTTCAAGGGGAGAGGCAGATTGTACAAACCTAAGCCAGTAATAATGCTTCAGTTGTTAACCAGAGAGACAGTGCTGGCCACAAAGTGGTGTCCATCTCTTGGATTTGACCTCAGACACCTTCTTCCATCTGTATCTCCTTCAACAATAGACTCGGCTTTGGATCTTATGAGAGGAAGAGCTGTGTGAAGAAGCGAAAGAATTAAGGTTCTTCTACTAAAATTTCTTTATGGATCAGTACAGAAAAGATTGTTGCATGGGCTCATTTCTGGCAGATTGTTGCAGATAAAAGAAGCTATCTGTTTCTCCCCATAGAAGGGCCAGCACTGTTAAGTGTGAAGTACCTGGGAATTGTGGTTCGGTGGTGCCCACTCGAGGTGGTAGCAGAACCTAGAAAAGATGGCATTAACTAGTCACCATCTAGTTATAGTGTTAGGGACTGAATAATTGTGTTTCTCCCAAATTCATATGTTGAAATCACAATTCCTGATATGATGATATTAGAAATGGAGGCCTTTGAGAGGTAATTAGGTCATGGTATTAAGTGGAGCCTTGTTATCAGTGTCCTTATAAGAAGAGATGTAAGATAAATGACTTCTCATGCTCTGTCATGGGTCATGGGAAAATACAAAAAGACGATGATCTGTAATCCAGGAAAAGGGTCTTCACCTGAATTTTGTGTCTTTAGCCTTTTCTAAATGATAAGAAAACAAATGATTTATTTTTTTTAAATCAGAGAAATACTATGATTCAAGAAATTATTTTGTCCCATCGATACCAAAATCATTTTTATTGATTTTCTCTATTACAAGTGTGTATAATGGTTTTATGCAGACAGTGCTTTAGTTTATGGTTCTGCACACTCAGTCCTGCTCGTATATTATTTAACCTCCAAATTCTATGAAAGCAAAATATTCTAGGAAGTAAATGCTAATATTTCAGAATTATTATTCATTTGGACCCTGCCAGGTAGATGTGCATTCATCATTTGCCGGGTCTTTGAGGTACCCTTTCTGTATAATCTTCCAGTTGAGTTTCTAAATATTTTTAGGATCTTAAAAATTAGTTTCTAACAGAATTTTAAAGGAGAGCGGTAAAAGATTTTTGTTCTTTATTTGTATTTTTAGCTTTTTAACGGGCCCTTTTCAAGAGTGCACTGTGGTGGAGCTGGAAGTAACTACAATAGAAGATAGCTTCTTGCAGGGAGAAAGCTTACTTTAGATATTTTACTTCTTTAACATTTCTTTCCCACCTTCTATCAAAAGCATCCATCAGGGCTTCTGTTAAAGCACATGGACTTTATGCTGTGAAAAGCTGTTCACCTTTGATAGCCAAGAGCAAATGTCAGTTAAAGGTGGCCGTTTCTTCTATTATGCCTCTTTACTGAGGAACTTGCCTTTTGAACCTGGGTAACTTAGCTTCTTCCACCATAGGGTTTTCTCAGTAGCAAGATGTGATGGCCCAGCATGTGAGTTAATTACTTGTCTTTGTACATATGTGCACAGTTCACTTTTCAAAACACTTCACAGTGAAAGGTGTAGAATATACCTTCAAAAATTAGACAGCAGTTTTGGGTCAAGAAACAACTCTCCCATTCCTTTCGCTTTGAACCTGTGGAAGGGCTCAGAACTAAGGTTTCTGTATAACACCCTAATGAAGTACTCGTAGACCCATTTTATAGAAAAGAAGTCTGCATCACAAGTGAGCAAAGCCAGCCAGGTATGGTGGCGCACGCTTGTGATCCCAGCATTCAGGAGGCTGAGACAGGAGGATCATGGTTTGCAGACAGCCTCAGCTACTTAATGAAGCCCTCCACAACTTAGTGAGACCCTGTTTCAAAATAAAGAACAAAAAATAGGACTGGGGGTATAGCTCAGAGGTAGAATGCCCCTGGGTTCCATATCCAATACTGCAAACAAAACAAACCATACATACAAACAAACAAAAAACAAATGGGCAAAGCAAGATCCACAACAGGTGATTAGATATTTTTAAACTTTTTACAAATAAGTGTGTGTGTGTGCGTGTGCATGTGTGTGCTTGTGTGTGCGTGTGCATGCTTGCTCTGTATCAGAGCCAGTTCAAGGAAAAATGTGTTTTCTCATAATGTTTCAAGAACAAAGACACAGACAGAGCAGGGTGTAGAGTAGAAAGCGATAGCTTATTGAAGCAAGGCACCCACATTCATATATTTTATTCCACATGTGTGATCTTTGGGAAACCACCTATGTGTGTGACCTGTGTGACCTTTGGAAAAGAACCTTATGTATCTAATACTTAGCTTTCCTCAACCCAAACGTGGAGATTTGCATACCCTCTAATGTGAGGATTCTGTGTTTTCATACATACTGTAATACATGCCTGATAATTTTAGGTCTCAGTCACTGTTTGGAACTTCTGTTCCCCATAACAAAATGCATGCCTGTGTGTCTGTGTGTGCACCTGTATGTATGTGTACATGGGGAAGGAGGAGGGATCTTTTTTATATTTCAATTTGACTTTCACAATTATTTTATTACAAATAATCCTGGTGAAATTAGCCAGTAACAATATTAAGGACAAGAAAATAGTGGAGAATTTTTTTGTGTGGTACTGGGGATGGAACACAGGGGCTTTCTACTTTAGAGTTACACATCAGCCCTATTTTTTTATTCTTTATTTTGAAACAGGGTCTCACTGAGTTGCAAAGGGCCTCACTAAGTAGCTGAGGCTGTTCTCGAACCATGATCCTCCTGTTTCAGGTTCCCGAATGCTGGGATTACAAGTGTGCACCACCACGCCTGGCCTGAGCTTCTTTTAAAGGCTTTAGTGTGTGTGTGTGTGTGTGTGTGTGTGTGTGTGTGTGTGTGTGTATACTGGAGATTGAACCCAGGGCCATTCTACGTCCAAGCTATACTCCCAGGCCTATTTTAGTTTCTTATTTGAGAAAGGATTTCACTTAACACTCAGTGGACATGATGTACATAAACAAACATATCAATCACTAGCTGAATATGGGAAGGGGGAGAGGGAAGGGAATAGGGCGAGAAGTGGAAGAGAGGAAAATGGTAAATGAGTGCTGTGTGCATATATGCCTCTACCACCCTGAAGTTCATCAAGATGATAATTGCAATGCACCAATAAAATAAGATAAATAAAAATGAAAGGGTCTCACCTCTTTGCTGAGACCCTCTTGCTAAAATGCCGAGGCTACCCTTGAACCTGCAATCCTTTTGTCTCAGCCTCCTGAGTACTAGGATCACAAACATGTGTCACCTTACCCAGCTAATGGCTTCATTATTATATTTTTTTTCTTTTTAGTAAAAGATCCATTCTCTTATATAAATTTTATATGGGGAATGAACAATAATGACTAAATAAAGCTTACATAGCCTTTTCTTGGTAAACAATATGGCTATTTTGATATTTACAAAAGAATAAATATTCAACTATAAGCATGAAAACTACATATGATCCAGATGCATACAGTCACCTACAGCTAGCCTGAAATTTTGAAAACTATATGATGATGAATTAAGATGATGAATTAATTTGTTTTAGCACACACTACATTAGTATTCCTTATAAGAAATTGGTTTTAAATCCTGCTTTCTGGAATATTTTTCACAAGACTTTTTGGAAGTAGAGCAGTTCATCCAGGTGTGGAAAAAATTACAGATGTTCTAGGACCTAGCAGCATACTTTTGACATCCAGATTGTTCACTATGCAGTCATGAATACATGAAAGAGCTGAAAGGAATCTTTAAAGAGTCTCTCACTGCAGGCCCTGGGAATTCAGCAAGGGGAGAGAGAGAGAGAGAGAGAGAGAGAGAGAGAGAGAGAGAGAGAGAGAGAGAGAGAGAGAGAGAGAGAGAGAGAGAGAAAGGAGAAAGGGAAAGAAAGAGACTTACTTTGTGGAGCTCATAGTGTAGCCAGATCAATTTTTTTAATTTTCTTATTTATTTAAGTAAACAACTGACATTAATTTTCTCTCTGAATGAATATAGCTCCAGAACTTTTACTCAAATATTTTTTTACTACATCTTAATAACACTAAGGTCTGGCTATATCTTAAAATAATATGAAGTAGCAACTAGCTGTGAGCTGGTTAATCTGTAAAATCTCTGTGTATGCCATGTATGCCCAAAAACCTTTTTTTCTTTAAGTTCCCAAGGCCAAGGCAAATTCATGTGTTAAGACAGGCCACTTGATTTGACATATTTCTTTAACCTTGACAAAACAGACCTTCAAATACTACTAAAAATCCTTAACACCGGCAGCTCTGCAGTTTCAGGATTTAGCCTCTTGGTCAAGTTTTGGCAAGATTTTGTAACATATCAGCTAAACAGAATTTCCATTCTGTGTTTTTGGTCTCATAAAGTCAGATTGCCCATGCTCATGTTCTTGATCACATAAAATCAGATTGTTTGTACCTTTTTTTTTTAAATCCCATAATTTCATCATTCACACTGATGGCTGTTCCTTGGCAAGGTTTGGGCAAATGTCTGTGGCTGCTGATTCATGGTCACCCAGGCTGGCCTCAGAAAGGACAGAGTGAAATTTCATAGAGCACTTTGGCATGTCTCTCTCCATCATTTCTCATTGACTCTGGGCATAAATAATTTGTTAGGTCCAGAATGTGCAGAATATAAAGATGAGAGGCTGATGAGAAAGTGAGTTGGGAGATGTTATTTAGGTCTGGGCAACTGATGGAAGATTTAGGAGACCAAAAGAGTTTGGAGGTGATCTGAGAGCAGAAATGAAGTTCTTGAGCATGAGACTAGTGTAATGAAAACTACATCTTATAATGAGACCCCGAAGCCTTGGCTAAGCTAACATGGGAAAAAAGTAGGAGGCAGTGACAGATAATGAATGTGTGATAATTAGCTTTTACTCAGTGCCTTAGAATTTTCTGATCAGGTAGAATATGATCAGAGGTAAAACTAATACTTTTATTTCTCAAATTTTGAACAATTAAGAAAGCACATGAATTGAGACCATCTTGACAAAATTTAAGAAATGCAGCCAAGGTTCTAATTTTCAATCTCCGCTGCCTACCCTAGATTTATTTATTCCATGCCTCTGTTGTCATGACAATGTAGTGCTTATCCTAAGTTGAATGATTTAGAAGCAATATTAAATTACTGTAATTAAACATTTTTTACTTGAAAGAGGAGTTTTAGATAATCCATGGTTTTCTATCATCTATCTATCATCTAGCATGTTTTTCTAAGTATAACAATATTTAAAATAACATAATTCATCTGTCCTAATAAGAATAAAAATTACTAATTACAAAGTTTTCATCATCAATTTGCCTATGGATTCAGCAACTATCTCCTTATGATCTTTTCATTAATATTTATAAGATGTTTCAGGATGACTTTGAAAGGCAGATTGTGTGGATTTTGACTTCATACTTCTGAATTTTCTATATAGCCTACTGTTTCAATTATCTTATCACCAGATAAGTTAGATATAGACATACAGACCACCTAAGCTGTACTTAGGGATTGAAGAGTTAACAACTGCCTCAAAAAACACAAGATAGGCGTTGTTTTTATCAAGTAGTGGTACTTTTTTGCATCCCTTTTACAGACATGTTCATTAAAAAGGAACACAAAACTCAGTGTAGCTGTTATTTAATATAAAATCTCTGGTTCTGAGCTCATAGGCTAGGCTATAACCAAATGTGGTTAGTCTGAACTGAGATGTGTTGCTTGCATAATATAAACATAGGATATTAAAGATTAATACAAAAAAGAAAGTAAAATATCTCAATGATGTTTATGATTATGTCTTGAAATAATATTTTCAAATGTTAAATAAAATATATTATTAAGTTATTTAATTTATTTTTAATGTAAGTACTCAAAAATCTAAAATTAAACATTAAGCTCACATTTTTTTTTAGAACAGGAATAGATTAAACATGCTTGCAAATAATTGCACAGATGAATGCACCTTTACAAATTTTAATTGTCAGATTTCCTTTGGCTCTGTCCACACATTTAAAATGCCATTTTGTTGGGGTCCAGTAGGTCCTCTCACACTTCTACTCCAGCAGTCCTCCATGTTATTAGGTAAGAGACCAGAAGCATTTTCTACTTTAAGTAAAAATAAACATAACTGACTTCTAGGAACACCAAACAGAAAACACACACACACACATACACACACACACACACACACACACACACACACACACACACACAAGAAGGAGAGGCAGCTGTTTCTACATTTTTAAAAGACTTACTGATTAATTTTTAATTGTCTTGTGCTCGCTCTATCTTGCCAGATCTGCCTCAGTCCAATGCATATTAGGCCCGTGATAATACTTGAGGACTATCTACTGTGCTAAGGGCAATCACATTTCGCTGAACTCTGAATCTTGGGCTTGTTTACACCAATCTACATAATCTTGGCAATAAAGCATAGGAAACCCTAGAGAGGAGAATCTTCTTCCTTCCTGCTTTGGACAAAACAAGAATTCCTGTTGCTTTCATCTGATGAGATGTATGTTTGGACTGTCAATGCTCCTGTAGGGTGACCAGTTGCCTGTTCAGTCTCCTCTGGCTATAGCACCATAAGCAGATATTGTGGTAAGGTTAGATTGAACTCAGTGACATTGATCTTAAAGGGGAAAGGAGAGGCAATTATAATTAAATACCTACTATGTATCAGACACTGAAGTCTATTTATAGACATATTCTCAACTCATCTTTATTGAGAACCAATAAGAATTTTGTTTTTCAGTGCAAGGAATTGAACCCAGGGCCTTATGCATGCCACACAAGTTCTGTACCAATATGCTATATCCACAGCTCAAGAATATTTTCTAATAGTCTCTTTTTTATCCTTGCTACTAGGGGTTAAACCTAAGGACACTCTTCTTTCAAGATACACCATAATCCCTTTTTATTTTTTACTTTGAAATAGGATCCAGCTAAGTGGCTGAGGCTGGCCTCAAACTTGCCATTCTTTTGTGTTAGCCTTCCAGCTACAGGAATTAAAGGTATGTGTCACCATATCGATGCTCTAATATCCTCATTTTCCAATAAAGACATTTTTCTATATAGAATCATAAAGGATCCTAGGTTTGAAATAATCAATTTCTGAGTTCATAAATTTTTTCATTTTATTATTTTTCTAAGAATGCATCTCCTATTTCATCAATTGCTTAACACCAAAAATTTATTATGTATTATTGTTATTATCATCATTATTAATAGATTGTATTGAGTTACTCCTTCTTTAATTTTCCCAAATGTAATTAGTATTAAAATATAATTTTAAACTGATACCATCTCATAATGATTTTTTATTTTATTTATTCATTTTCTTGGTGCATAGTAATTATACTAAATGATGAGTTTCCTTGTGCCACATTTATACATGCTTATAACAGTTTGATCAAATTCATTCTGTATTGAACCTTCCTTTCCTCCTCCTCTACACTAGTAGTCTCCCTTTTGCATTCAGGTCACACCCTCCTTTTTTTCCTTCTTCTTACTTCTCCATATTATTGAAAACATGCTCTATTTGTCTTTCTGAGTCTGGCTCATTTTACCTAATACTGATGCTTTCCAGATACATCCATTTTCCTAAAAATGCTATAATTTTACTTTATGGTCAAATAAAACTCCATTGTGTATAAATCATACTTTATTTATCCATTCATCTGTTGATGGATACCTAGGCTGCTTTTATACTTTGCTATTATGAATTGTGCTGTGACATACATGGGTATACATATGTATCTCTAAAATACGCTAACTTTAATTATTTTGAGTAAATACTGGGGAGTGGAATAGTTAGATCATAAGATAGTAATATTTTTAATTTTTAGGAGCCTCCAGATTGAGTTTTATATTGGCTGAATTTTCACATTTCCACCAACAGTGTAAAGAGTTATTTTTTTCTCTGCATCCTTGCCAGAATTTATTATTGTTTGTATTCTTGATTATTACATTCTGAGATAGAATCTCAGTATAATTTTGATTTGCATTTCCCCGATAGCTAAAGATATTGAACATCTTTTCATATAATTGTTGACCATTTGCAGGCCTTCATTTGAGCAGTGTCTGTTCATTTCATTTGTTCATTTATTGAATGGGTTGTTTGGTGTTGCTATGTGTTAAGTTTTATAGTTTTTAATATATTTTGGATATCAAGTTTCCTCTCAGAAGGGTAGCTAGCAAAGATTTTCTCTCATCTGTAGACTGTTTTTTCCTTATTTTAACTGTTTCCTTTTCTGTGAAGTAGCTTTTTAACCCAATACCATAACATTTACTGATTCTTGTCATTATTTCCTGAGCTACAGGAGTCCTATTAAGAACCCTTTACCTATGTTTATATAATGAATCTTTCCCCCGTGTTTTCTTCTAGCAACTGCAATGTTTCTGGTATACTTAGGTCTTTGATTAATTCTAAGCTGAGTAGATGTCTATACAGGTTGAGAAATAAGGATCTTGCTTTATTGTTCTACTTATTGGTATCTAGTTTACCCCACACCATTTATTAAGAAGGCTATCTTTTTTTTTTTCTGGTGTATGTTTTGGCACCTTTGTCAAGAACCAGGTGACTGTAGCTATGTGGGTTTGTCTCTGTGTTGTATTCTGTTGGTCTAGGTGTCTGTTTTTCTCTCAGTACTATGTTGTCATGGTTACTATAGGTCTCTAGTACAATGTAAATTGAGTATTGTGGTATTTCCAGTTTTGCCCATTTTTGATCAAGATTGTTTTGGTTATTCTGAGCCTTTTGTTCTTTCATATGAATTTTAGAATTTTTTTATAGTTCTAAGAAATGTCATTGGCATTTTGATCGAAATTTCTGTAGATTGATTTTGGTTAATATGGGCATTTTAGCAATATTAATCTGTCTGTCTATGAACGTGAAAGGTTTTCTCATCTTCTAATGTCTTCTTTAATTTATTTTCAGGGTTCTATAATTTTCCTTGTAGAGCTCTTTCACTTCCTTGGTTAGATTTATTCCTAAGTATTTTATTATTTTTTAAAGCTATGGTGAATAGAATTGTTTCTCTTATTTTTCCTCACAAGATTCATTATTGGTATATAGAAAAACTGTTGATTTTTGTATGTTAACTTTGTATCCTGTTACTTTGCTGAATTTGTTACTTTGCTGAATTTGTCAGCTCTGGAAGTCTTCAGGTGGAACTTTTAGGGTCTTATAAATAAGGATAATATCATCTACAAATAAGAATAATTTGGTTTATTCATTTCCTATTTGAATCTTTTGTTTCTTTCTCTTGCCTAATTTTTCTGGATAGAATATCAAGTTCTATATTGAATAAGAGTGGCAAGAGTGAACATCCTTTTCTTGTACCTGATTTTAGAGAAAAGTTTTACAATTTTTCCTGATTCAATATGCTCTTATTTTTTAGTTTGCCAAGTAGCTTGTGGGTTTGTCTTATTCATATATATGTATATATATCATATATATACATATATATGTGTGTTTTTGAAGGCATGTAGAATTGGGTCTTATTTTTAATACAATATGCCAGTTTGTCTTTTGAGTAGAAAACTAAGTCTATTTGTACTTAGTGTTATTATAAAGAGATGTGTATTAATTATTGTCATTCTCTTTTATTTCTGTGTCAAATTAAAATAATTGGCTTGTTTTGCTTGCTTATCTGTTTACTAATGAGATTTATTCTTCCCATAATGTCATGGTTATTTTTACCTTTCTCTTCTTTGTGTAGAATCCTTTAAGTATCTTTTGGCAATGCTAGCTTGGTGATTATGTGGTCATGAATTCTTTTAGTTTATGATCATCTTGGAAGATTTGTATTTCTTCTTCAATTAAAGGATGGCTTCATTGGATATTATAATTAAGGAAGGTAGTTATTTTCTTTCAGGGCTTGAAACACATCATTCCATGCTCTACTGGCCTATAGAATTTCTACTAAAAAATTATTTCATGGAATATTTCTTCTCTCATCATGTCTTGTGACATTTAATCTGAATTGTCAACCTGACTGAATTATGAAACAGCAAAGATTATGTGACTTTGAGTGTGTTGATGAGATGATTGGCTTACATAAGGGCAGACTGAAGGGGCAGTCCTGCATTGAATGTGGGCAGCACTGTTCTGAGAGGTGCAGGACCTGAATTAAAAAAAAAAAAAGGAGAGAGCTACATGAAGACATGTGTACTTCTTCCTGAGAAAAGAGCAACTGCTCTTGCCTGGGATATCAGCCTTCAGGACTTTCGCCATCATTTTTCAGGAAAGTTTCTTGGCCTATCTATCTTGGACTGGTACTGCATTATCAGTCTCTATGATTCAGAGACTTCAGATCTTAGACCACTCAACCAGCTACTGGTTGCTTTGGCTCTCCATGTGTAGGCAACCATTTGGGACTACACTGTTTTGGACTGTAAGCTGATTTGACAAATCCTCCTTTTACCATAGACACATCCTGTGAGTTCTGTTACTCCAGTGAACTCTGACTAATACACATCTATTTGCTGTTCTAAATGCCTTCAGTATTTGCATGTGCATTGGATTCACCAGATTAGGAAGATGTTCTGCTATGCTTTCACTGAATAAGTTTTCTGTGCCATTAACTTATATTTCCACTCCTTCCTTGAGTCCTATAAATCTTAAATTTGGCCTTGTATATTCTATTCAAGGCATCTCATTTTCTTTATTGCTGTCTTAATGTTCTAGTTTATCTATCTTGTCTTGTAGTTCTGATATTCTTTCTTCTGATTGATCTAGACAATTGGAGGGACTCTCCACTGAGTTTATTTTAGTTATATGCCTTTTACTTCTAAGATTTCTTCTTGCAAAATTGCTTTTTGTTGAAATGCTTTTTTATATTCTACATTTTTCCGTATTTCATTCCTTAGTTCTTCTTTTAATTCTCTAATAATTTTAACCATCAACTTTTAAAATCCTTTGGCATTTCCTCAACTTTAATATCTCCAGATTCATTTAATAGAGAATTATGAACTTTGATGATTTCAGTGTTTGAGATTTGTGTGTCTACTGTTATGCAAGTCTTTCCCACTGTTATGAAATATTTTTATATACCCCATGCTGGGGATACATGTTTAGAGAAGAGTTAATAGTAACCAGTAACTGAGGCAGCTTGAGGGCAAACCATACACTAACATGGCATAAAGATTGATTGAAATGTTTCTGTACATACCAACTAATCCAAACGTGAAAAGGGAGTAATCCCTTAGAATAGACTGAAAAATTGTGTATTAAAGAATATAAAACTGCTAGGTGTTGTGGCACATGCCTGTAATCCCAGTACTTGGGATGCTGAAACAGGAGAATCACAGGTCTGAGAACAGGCTCAGCAAGTAGTGAGAAGCTCATCAACCTAGTGAGACCCTGTTTCCAAATAAAAATAAAATAGGACTGTGAGTATAGCTTGGAGATCAGATGCACCTGGGTTCCATCCCTAGTACCAAAAAAATGTAAACAAACTAACATTGAGCTATATAAAACATGAAAAGAATAAGGAAAGAAGTAAAGGAGAGGAAGGAAGAGATACAGAAAAAAATTGAGAAGAGAAAAAAGGGAAGAGCATAATAAGAAATTAGAAAAGGTTGATACTGAGAAGTATCCAATTAACATAACTATATGAAATTGAATTAAAGTATGTAATATCAAATAATGAAAACAAATAAAACCAATCAATGCATAAGACAATGTCTATGTAATTAAACTCTAGCCTGGCACAATATAGAGCTAGTAAGGGCTACTATGTTCCCACCAGGGACAGACAGGGTAAGTTCTGTGTGCATAGGTTTCACTCTACAATGCCTCTAGGTATTTTGTTTATTTATTTATTGACTGTTAAAACTAAGTTTTAGCACTTTCCTAGTTAACCAATTCCAAGAAACAATGCTCTCAGGTTGTTTTGATTCTATTCTCATACTTCCTAAAATGTGGACTCCCATACTACCTAAAACATAGACTCTACATATTGACTTTCATTTATGTTCACCAATTTCTGGCCACTTGCAAACTAAGTTACTTCTTAAAAATAAAATGGTCAACTTGTATATACAGTTGTAAATACATTCCAGGAACAATTTTCAGAACTTGATATAGATCTTTCTTTAATTGTCTATCAAACCCCATCACATAGGTATAATTGCCCCACCTTTCAAATAAAAGTTAACGTCTACTAAATAAAAGGGCCAGAATCACACTCAAGAGACCTACCTCCAAATTGTACATGCTAAACTTCTATAACTTCTATATTGTTCTTCCTTTCTCTAAGTAATGGATTATCCAATATTTATTGTTCCCTCTTCAGAGATAAAGAAATTTAGTGCCAGCATCCATTTCCCAGAAAGAACAATAGGTCCTATCTAAGAAATACAGCAGAAGATGAGGTGAGGTTTTTTTTTTTTTTTTTTTTTTTTTTTTTTTTTTTTAGGTACTGGGGATGGAACCCAGGGGCATTCTACCTTCAAGCTACATCCCCAGCCCTATTTTTTCTTATTATTTTTGAAATAGAGTCTCACTGAGTTGAAAGGGCCTCACTAAGTAGCTGAGGCTGTCTGCGAACCACGATCCTCCTGTCTCAGCCTCCCGAATGCTAGGATTACAAGCGTGCACCACCACACCCGACTAAGATGAGGTGAATTTAAATAGTAAAGGTTTGAGGCAGAATTCTTCAGATTATCTCTAGTGTTTTGCTTCTCCTTCATCTATAGCTCATAGCTTACAGTTTGTTGTAGATATTCCATAAGAATTCAATTTAATTCAAATGTATTTAGTGTTGACTGAAACCAACAGCAAAACGATTGAGGGATAATTAGACATTGCCAGGGGTTGATATTTGCATCTTTCTCTGGGCCTCTGATATTTCAGTTCAAAAGGCAAAACAGAACACAGTACTAAAAGACAGACTCAATAGGCCCTGTGCCTGCCATGCCTGAACACACCAGTGGCAGTGGAGTGACACAATTTTCACCTTGACCACTATGCCCTTTGACTCTTCAAGTCAAAAAGACCCAAAGGAAGGAAAATAGCAGGATTTTCTCCTGTAAAAAGGATATGGAGGCTTCTCAAGGGGAATCAGGGAAGCTGAATTTTCAACTTTAACTTTGTTAAAGACATCTTCTGATGCTATATTTGCAGAGATATGTTATATAATGTTCACCCTAAAGATCAGTTCTACTTCCTTTGAACAATCCTGTTATTTAACAAATTCTTTAGACACTATAGATATTCAAAATCTTTATCAGATCAGATAGATCTGAAGTGTATCTTTGCCTTTGCCTTCATAAAACATAGCTAAAGGTTTATTAGTAATCTCCAAGAAGTATTAAGAATTTTGTTTTCAACATGTACAACATATTGCACAGTGAAAATGTTCTTAAAATATTTTGATCTAATTCTGGAAATGATTTCCTGTGTATTTTTCCTTACAGTTCTAAGGATATGTGGAAAATGGTAGAGAATTTAACAGATGAAAGGTTTTAATGTACAGTCTGTTTTCTTAACATATTTGTGTTCAGAAATGTCCTAGCATTATGGCTTTTTCTGATTTTTGAAGTTCATTGTATAATATTTTAATTCAATATAGTATTTCTGTCATTTGACTTACTTTTGCTGCTAAGTAAAAGACGACTTAAAGGATATAGTCTTCTTAAATTTGGTCAATATTGATAATGAAGACCAGCCTATAGGCTTCTGTATTTGCCAGATAATTTACCAAGTTAGAATTTCTCAGATGATTCAAACCAACCTCAAGGGTTTTTTTTTTTTTAACAATTATACTTGTTTTTCTCTATCTACGAGGCTCTGGATTTTGTTTCAGGTTATCTGTTTTTATTCATTGTAGCACCCACTAAACCCATTTTTCAAGGCTTGTTGCCTATATTATCATTCAGCCATATACTTTCCATCGTTATGTACCTTCAAAACAAGATCAAAGAAAAAGTTGAATTAATAAAAAATATAAAAAAGAAAACACTCCATCTGTAGAATTGATGTGCTATACCGTCATTCTAATAAATGAACTTTGAAAATGATCAATGAGTTCTGTGCATGTATAATTTCTATCATTCTGTACCTCTGTATGATGTTTAATTATCATGGACAAATAGAAACAGAAAAAAACATTAAAAATAGTGTGGCAAAAATTTTTACATTCTTTTTCATCTCTTTCTTGAAGCCCTTGTCATATCTTTGCTTAAAATCTTCCACTGTGCTGGGCGTGGTGGCACAAGCTTGTAATCCCAGCATTAGGGAGGCTGAGACCCAGAGGATCACAGTTTGTGGATAGCCTCAGCTACTTAGTGAGGCCTCTGCAACTCAGTGAGACCCGGTTTCAAAGTAAAGAATAAAAAATAGGGCAGGGGGTGTAGCTCGAAGGTCGAATGCCTCTGGGTTTCATCTCCAGACCCGCAAAAAAAAAAAAAAAAAAAAAAAAAGTAAAAATAAAAAAAATCTTACACTGCATTCTGTTACAGCACCTTGAAATAATCTAATCCTTTACACTATCCTGCTAGATTCTGCACAATCTTGCCTTTGAGAGCTCATCTCTGTGATTTCCCTACCATGGTGCACAACCACATTGACCTCCTTTCTATTCCTGAAACATACTGAGCTGGAATCTTCACATTTGTGATTCTCTCTACCCAAAATATTTTCTTTAGATCCTCTCATATATGACTTTTTACTATCCAGGTTTTAGCTCAAGTATTGCCTTTTCAGAAAGGCTTTATGTATCTTCATTCTGAATAACTGCAATCCCTCTCCTCAGTCACTTTACCCACTGAAACAATCTTCTTTTTATTACTTTTTCCTTTTCACTTCCCCATTATATTTTAGCTTCCACGATATCAAGGACCTTTTTACTTATGCTAATTGATACATTTTCAATGTGTAGCATACTTCCTAGCATATAGCAAGTGTTGAGTGAATACTCCAGGGGATGCACAGATAAAATAGTCAACACCCAACTTATGGTTCACACAGTTGCTCCCTGAATCAGCTTTATATTTGGACAGGATTATACAAAGACTATAAAATAACTTGTATGAAGGGAGACAAAAGAAAAAATGTTTTTTTGAAAGGACTGTATTCATTTGTGAATGAGTGGCTGATAAGGGTTTTCTTGAAGTCATAAAAATTCAAACAGCTGTTCAAAGAGCAATGAAAAATTTAACATAAGTTGTGTGGCTGTACCTCTGAAAATTAAAGGAGGAATGAAATTAGACTAATTGCATAAGGGAGTTTCTTTGTTTGACTGTAATTATTATTTGGCATCACCTCCTAAATCTATCTTACTAGATTTCAGGAAGAAAAAGACAATTACTTGGGCACAAATGCATTTTCTTCCCTTCATACCGCAGAGATCCCATGCTTTTGGTTTGATAAATTGCCTAAACTACCTGGCTGGCTTGAAGGGAAAGTTATGTTTTTACATTTATATTAAACAAAAAACTTGTGCTTTAAAAATAAATCATCACATTTGATGGTATTGCCTGTCTTTCATTTGTTTGCTATCAAGTGTGAGTTAAAGGTTACCTGCAGAACAATCTCAGGGGTGCAATTTACACATCCAGGTAGCAGTCAAGCCCTGTAACCAATAACCATCACAAACTGAGGTGCTGTCAGAGACCAAATTCATTGTTCCCATTCCCAGAGTCCTTTTGTTTTTACAAGACACTGAAATATGTTCTCTTTTCTTAGGCCATGAGAATTTTGAGGGTGTCCTTTGACCTGTCTTTTGGCACCTTACAATAAATACAGAAAAAAAACCCCACCTCCTTAAGATTTCACATTTTGGAGAAAAGAGTGTGAGTACTTAAAAGTTATTCTGAATGGCAAAAGCTATTTTGCCTTAAAACTCTTAAAATTTGGTGAAGGGCATGGATTAAGGTCATGGAAGACTCATTATTTTGGGTGGGCAACATTTTCTCACCACAAGCCTTTCGTGGGAAAAGAACATGAACTCTGATAGGGACTAGCGCGTCCTCAGCTGGCCTGACTCATGCTGCGCCTCCTGGCTTGGTGCTAGAGTCTCCCAGGGCCTTGAGGTTCATGAAGAACTTTATTTAGTCTACTCTTCAGTGTTTTACTTTTACTAGTCTTTCCAAGTGACTACGGTAAGAAGTATTTAAATTCCCAGCTTTGTGATTTTTAATAATTCCCTTGATTATAAATAATACAAATTAAGAAATTCATAGTTAACTAAAGAAGACTAAAAAGGACATTCTCATTGCAAATATTCTCATTTGCAGAACATGGTAACCAAGGACATTATTCAAGATCTTTCTCAGCTCCCAAATAAAATGACAAAGTAATCAACACACTTCTACACATATGGCCAAACTTTCTGAAGACATTGAGTAAGAATACTTTATGTGTAAGTTTTCATTTTAATTTTAGAAGGAAACAGATCAATTGTGCTTTATTAATTTATATAAACAACCCTTGCTAAATGAAAGAAGGCACTAGAGAAAAAAGTACTGTTAGTGTAGGAAGGGTTTTATCTTCAAAACAGCTGGCATTTTGGAATGGTCAACAGAAGATTGGGGGTGGGTACTGAGAGAGGCATCAGAATACATTCATAGAGGAACTAAGGTGATCTTTGAAAAGATCTGGCTCATAGAAACTACATAAGGAAAATGGGCTTTTCCCAGGAACAAACTTTTGGCATTAGAGGAAAGAATATGGCTGAGGATAGTTTGTAAATTTTCTTGAACCCATTCTGATCCATGAATGTGTCTTTGCATGTGTGGGAAATACACCAAGTGCTGTGTGCATATGTTTGCATTACTCTGAACCTTGCTACAATGTATAGTTACAGTGCACTAATAAAATACTAAAATAAATTAAGTACAATATTTTAAGAAGGTTTAAATGCACTTTAATAAAAATTGACTCGGTTTTTACTAAAATATGTAAACTGTTGAGACTTAAGGCCTTTTTCTTTACCCCCTACCAACAAAGTATAAGAAAAAAGGATAGCATTACTTCTATATATTACTAAAGTAATAGACTTTGAACCTCCATTTGTTGGTTGTATTGTCTAGCAAGAAACTGCAGAACATGATTAACATTAAGTGAGAGAGGATTTCCTTTTGAGAATATGGAAAATATCTCCTGAAAATTCTTCAGTACTCTAGAGTGACTGAACAATTCTTCAAAGGGCTGATGTTCAGCTTTCTCAGGTTGTCTCAGAGCTAGTGGAATTTCAGATTTTATAATTAACCAGATCTCTTGCCGGGCGTGGTGGCGCACACTTGTAATCCCCGTGCTTGGGAGGCAGAGACAGGAGGATCGTGCAGATTCGAAGCCAGCCACACGCGCTGGCTTAGGAGACCCTGTTTCCAAATAAAAATGTAAAAATAGGTCTGGGAGTGTAGCCCGGAGGTAGAAGGGTTTCCAGGAACCCCAGTACCACACACACACACAAAATTAACCAGATCTCATTAGAACTTTGTGGAAGCTCAGAGTACTGGCATATATGGAGCTCACTTGCTAAAAACCTGGAGTTTGAATTAAATACAATTAGATGTTCATCCAAAGCTCAGCCATAGACACATATCTAAAGAAAAACATTAGATTTATATCATTTAAAATTAAACTTCCTGGCAACAGAAACTGATAGTCTGTCTTTTTAGCAGTGACTGCGTAAGTCATTGCTTAGAGTGGTATGGCATCTAAAATATGGGGAGCACTTATAAAATATCCATTAGAGCAGATGGCCATGAGGAGAGCCAATTGGACAGAATTATAAACAATACAAACTAAGAAATTCATAGCTAATTAAAGAAGATTAAAGGTACTTAAAAAGGACGTAAAGACCTAGGGACCTTCTTAAACAAAGAATCTGCATGTTAGTGGTATGCCACTCTCTCCTCTCTAATGTGTAGCTAATGAAAGACAGTGATGTGTAGAACAGATGAAGAGACTTCATTATAATGCTATCTTCAATAACCCAAATCCCTTGATTCAACACAGAGGGATAGTGTCATAAATTCTTGTGTAATTTGGTCTGGGTATTCCTCTCTTTTATTCTGCTATACGCATTCAGATCCCATTAACTTTTAAAAGGACTTTCATGCACAGGCGATAATAGGCACATTTAGTGGGCACAGTGACTTAGTGTACTTTATAGTCTTCCACCCTGGGAAGCTCTGCTTTGCAGAATGCTAATTCTCAAGGGCTTTGCCCTTAGCAGGTTCTCGTCAATCAATATTTGTAGAACAAATGAAGGAGGTTGTTCAATAAGAAAAACAAACTGTTTCCCTTTAGATTTAAAAGTACTTTACAATTATATTTCAAGGGTCATCTGCTAAACCCTATCCATTTTTCAAGATCTCCCTCAAATGAACACCTCTATTCATCATCTACTCATTCATTCATTTATTCATTATTCAATAGTCAACATTGATTGAATACCTACAGGGTGCTCTGGCTGTTTCATTTAGATACTGATTAATAAAACATGGTCTTTATCCTTGATGGATTCACTGTTTAGAGGGACAACCTAACATGTAAATAATTTACATAGTACAATGAGGGAATTATAATAAGTACATCTACAAATTCTAGGTGTGCATAAAAGAAGTTTTATCTTTGTTCCATGGGGGTGAAAGGAAAGAATGTTTCATGAATGGAGTCAGAGAAGATAACTTCTGAACTGAAGCTAAAATAAAGACTTGAATTCAACAGCTTGAAGATCAAATCCAGCCCCTGTCTGTTTCTATAAATGTAGCTTTATAAGAATATTGCCATGTCTACGGCCGCTTTCCTGTTGCGAAACAGTGGAGTTATGTAGATGGGAGAGTGGCGGTACAGCTGACACACTTCCTGTATGGTTCTTTATCGCTAGTCTAAAAAATTATGAACACACACACACACACACACACACACACACACACACACACACACACGCTATTGGTTCTGTTCCTCTTGAGGGCCCTGATGAATACAACGATCTTTTCACTATATTTTCTTTTTTTTTTTTTTTTCGGGTTTGGGGATGGAACCTAGAGGCATTTGACCTCTGAGCTACATCCCCTGCCCAATTTTTTATTCTTTACTTTGAAACAGGGTCTCACTGAGTTGCAGAGGGCTTCACTAAATAGTAGCTGAGGCTGTCCACGAACCACCATCCTCCGGCCTCAGCCTCCCGAATGCTGGGATTACAAGCGTGCGCCACCACGCCGGCTATTTGACCATATTTTCGATCAGTATTTTTCATTGTATGTTCTTTGTGACACTAATGAAAAGAAGCACCTTTTAAAAGGTGATTCCATTGGAGAATATTATGAGAGGTGAGATCAGCCAGTCTCAGTAAGTCAAGGGTCCTGTGTTTTCTCTCATATGTGAAAACTGGAGGAAAATAGGAAACACAAGGGTCTTTAGATGAATAAGGTGAGAGACTGGTGGAATAGAGGAAGGGGGTTGGGGAGAGTGTAAAAAGGCAATTTTCTGAAGGATCCTGAATGAAACAAAGATGTTTCCTATGTTTAATCTGGTATTTTTCAAATTTATTTGATAACGGTAGTCTCATATCTTGTAATATATTACTATTCCATTGAACATATTTTGGAAAGTACTATTGTATGTTGCTAACATACCTCTATTTATATTTATTTTTTTATGTGGGTCATATTGAAGGTGGCAAACATTCAGACTGCAACATACATCTTTGAATGCCAGTCATTGGGAAAAAAGCAACATTTCAAAGTTTACCTTCTCTGTGCTGAATTCAGATTTTCTGTCTTTTGGAAGACGCAAACTATATTCTTTTTTCTCCTCCTCTTCTCTCTCCTCTCCTATTCTTCTTCTTCTTTTAAATGTTCCTAATATAGCCTAAAATATGTCAGAATTTTTTTGTACTATACTGCTGAATCACTGAAAAACAAAAACATTAAGACTTTTCACAATGAAGTGCTACTATACTAGAATGCTCTCAACATCTCCTCTTTGCTTAATTTTATTAAAAAGATAAACTTTAAACATTCCTCTTTGATTGATTTCACCCCAGAATTTTATATTCAGAAAATAATCTTAAATTTTGATTTGGTTGGATATTATTTTATGGTATGTGTCATCAGAAAAATTAATAAATATATCTTCTATGCTTCAATCTCCGTTTAGGTCCATGTTGTAAGTCACATGGTAAGTCTGGTTGGGTACTTTTTTTCTCTCAGATATGGATATTTTTCACTTTTTGGATACACTCATGTAAGTAGCAAAACTAGTGGCATGTCTACTTAACTGCACCTATTTACTTCTTACTGTTCTACTTTATTCACAAAGTTATGTGGAAGATTTTCCCAATGCACTGGAAAGGTGGATGCATGTCTTTTAATTCTAGCTTCAGAGGGAGGTGAATTTTCTATATTGTGTTCCCTATAATCTCAGCCCTTTAGCATGAATCCATTTTTTTTTTTTTTTTGGTATTCTTGACTGATTCTAGGAACTATGTCTGAGCTAGGAGACAGAATTAAGTCTTGATTTTTGACTACATTATGTTTAGTGTCTGTGATGATGTGTGTTAATTTATACTTTTTATATGGAAGTAATGATGTATATTGATTTTAGAAAGAACAAGAAATGTTGTTGATGAGTTTGAGTGTATTCTAATAAATGTTTTCAATTCATCCAAGATAAAAATGAATTAATCAGAGATATATGTAGTAAACACTTTGCAAATGAAAGTCATTATATAATTTTAGAAATTATTTGAGATGATTTTAAATGATTCCAGATTTTAAAATACAAATTCTTCTCTCTCCCTCCCATCCAGAGAAATTAAGTAGTAAGGGTGGGGCCCAAAGTTTAGTTATGATAAAAAGTTTTTATCAGTATTATGGTATAAAACAGAAACATCATTGGACTCTTTCTGGCCTCAAGCTCTATGTGAGATTCAGGATATATAATGAAGTAGAAGAAGGTACTCTCTACTCTCCTCAGTCATATTACATTATTTATGACTGGATAAAATGAAAATAACATGGCAATAAAAATTTTTTAAGTTAAAGAAACATTCATTTAAAGTTCTCTGCAAAGGAGTAAATTATAGGCTTTCAGGTTGAGAAAGAATCGATTTTCACACTTAAGTCAAAATCTATAAGAAAAACAAAAAGACCTTTGAGAACTTTTACTAAAGATCATCGTCTCATAAGATGAATTCTTAGGCTCTTTTCATCAACTCTATCCCTTAATATTTAAGGACTGTTCTTTTGTAAATAGTAGAATTATGAAAAAATTAAATATTACTCTGAGAATTTATTTGTATCAGTTGATTTTAAATATTTTTACCTTGAATACAGACAAAATATAAATCTCCACTATTAGAATAAATGAATGACACAATTATGGTAAGTTTTCTAAAACATTTTACAAGATGATTCACTGACGGGGTAACTTGGAGATAGAAGGAGAAGGAACAGAAGAGTCAAAGTTTAGGGAAATAATGTGTTTGACTCTCCATCCTATAATGGCAATCACTGACTCAACTTTCAGGGTTACTGTGCAGTGTTTTTTTTTTTCCAAGGGCCCTTCACATGTTTTATACTAAAGAATGCATAAATCTTTCTTTGAAACTAGAATCTAGCCATGCTGCGCAAGGTATACAAGTTAAGGATAATTTTTCACAATATGATTTAACATTACTGAAGCTACCAAGTAGAAGGCCAAAATAATTGACTTTGGTAAAAACAGATAAAGTAATTATGATTGCATTTGCTTTTCATTTTGGAAGAGTATACTTACAGTAGATTGGATGTTATAATAAACAGAGGCATTCATTGGCTTGATCTTAAAGACTTCTTAAATGATTAATCTGAAATGAATTCATGAGGTATCAGGTTATACAGTATCATATAGTGAGGGTTATTAGGCATTAATTTGAAATACAAAGTAGATGAAAATAAGATATGAAATATGAAGTAAGTGAAAATAAAATGGAAATAACCTTGCTTATTATTAGCAAGGAGTATTAAAAGTAACATCTAGGACAACTATCAACTTGAATGAGTTATCTCCTAAATAATCAAACCAGATCACATGATTGGTTATTCATAAATAAATACATGGAAAGGGGGAAAAACAGTTGTTGTGAATGGTGTGATCACATTATAATTGAATACTTAGGGTCTGTTCTTAGTCTTCCTTAACCTGGAAATCTTGATTTACAAGTGAAAGAAAACTTAAAGTAGATATTTCATAAATGTTTACAGTTCAATGAATAAAGGAAATCTGAAATGTCATAGAAACTAGTGTGTAAAACAGAAACTTTAAGGGACTTCTAGAAGAAAGATATTACCCTTCTGTTTATTTAATTATTCAGAACTTTTCTGTTATTCCTGTAGGTATATCTAAACTTAAGTCAATGTTATTTGTTAGTTTTTTTCATTAAATAAAAATATGCCATATAAAATGGTAGTACAGAGACTTCTGGGAAGATGGCAACCAAAAGAAGCAGCACTTAAAAGTCCTGCTGACACCTGATCCCCACTGCCTCAAAAACATCATTCTACCAAACCAGAAAATACTATGAGTAGAGGAATAAAAATGATAAATACAAGCTGGGCGTGGTGGCGCACACCTGTAATCCCCACGCTTGGGAGGCAGAGACAGGAGGATCGTGCAGGTTTGAAGCCAGCTGTGCTGGCTTAAGTGACCCTGTTTCCAAATAAAAAAGTATAAAAATAGGTCTGGGAGTATAGTCCAGAGGTAGAAGGGTTTCCATGAACTCTGGTGCCACCAAAAAAAAAAAAAAAGATAAATACAAGGGACAGAAAATAAGATTAGAAGATCAGTCAGAGAGTGGAAAAGAAACCCTTCTGCCTTGCAGCAGCAGGCACCACAGCAACACCATTTTGCCTCACAGCACTGGTCTCCAGAGACAAAAAGGAAAACAAGGACCTGAAGTGAGCAGCTAAATTATCATTACTTCCTGCACAAATAACAGCTACAACTTCTTGTTGCTGAGCTCACCATGCCCTCCAGGTATCCAGAGTGGAGCTCAACACGAGAAAATAAAGCCACACTCCTCATGGCTGAGGGTGCCGTGGTGGTGCCGTCTTGCCAGCAGCAACCCAGCTCACTACACCTGCCAAAGATCCAGACCAGCACACACCAAAATTGTAAGTGAAACTGTGGTCCCTAAAGGATAACTCCCAGCGTTGTGCCCCTGGGGACTTTGCACAGCCATGATAAACTCCCTGGGTCTGAGATTTTGCAGTATAAACCATAAAGGAGTAGTGGTGGCTGAGATTACCACACCCTACCAAGATCCAGAGCAGTGCTCAATAACACCATAAGTGAAATTGCAGTTCCTATGGGAAAACACACAACCTGGCATTCTCAGGGACACGCATAGCTCTGATAAACTCCCTGGGTCTGAGACTTTGTGGTACAACACGGAGAAGGTGGGAGTAGGTCTGCTGTTGGACTTAGCAGAGGCTCAGACAGACTCAGGGTCTCATCAGTGGAAAGTGCGGGGGAAGATATATGCTTAGCAGTAGACCCAATTAGTAGGATCTCTGGGATCACCACAGACCTCCCAATCAAGGTGAATGGGTAGAAGTCAGACCAGCCCAGCCCTAGCTGTAGAGAATAGAGACTCCTCTGCTTACCTGATGACATCTCTAAATTTCTACTACTAAGATTGTATCAGACATAGTATCCACCAAAGACAAGATGCCAAGATGTCAGAAAAATAAGCCTAAGAACACTGAAAATATGAGAACAGAATGTGAAGAAATAATGGAAATCATGAATACTGACTTACAAGAAATGCAGGAAGGAGAATTCTGAATCCTGATCTTCAATATGATAAAAGCCTCACAGCAAGTGTACAAGAAATGAAAGAAATGGAGACACTAAGAATCAGAAAGAGGTCTGGAATGAAATGAAAGAGTCAATAAATGAAATGAAGACAGCAATAAAAAGACATTCTGGAAAATTAGATAAAATGGAAAATTCAGTTTTATTTATTCAAAACTGAAAGCACAGTCAACAGCATATAGGTCATTTTAGCAACAAAACCTAAACATCCAACAACTATGGGTCAACATGAAATGTCCAAACTTAAGGATAAAAGGCATTGAAGGAGGCATACATATATAGGCCAAAAGTATTTGTAATTTCTTCAGAGAAATAATTTCAGAGAATTTTCCAGACATGGAAACAGACGTGGACTTTCATGTTCAGGAGACTTACAGAACACCATTAAGACAAGATTAAAGGAGGACCTCCCCATGCCATGCAATAATCAAAATGACCAACATAGAGGCCAAGGAAAGAATCTTAAAAGCAGTAATAACAAAAGAACAGGTGACATATAGGGGAAAAACAATAAAAATCACCTCAGACTATACAACCCAAGTCATAAATGCCAGGAGAGACTGGTATGATGTTATCCAGACCATGGAAGAAAACAACTTTCAACCAAAACTGCTTTGTCCAGCAAAGTTATTCAAAATTGATGAAGAAACAAAAGGGTTAAAGATAAGCAGAATCTCAAAAAATTCATGAATACAAAGCCAACATTAGAGAAATAAACTATAAAGAAGAAAAAATAAGCAATTTTCAGAACCAGAGAAGAAATGAAGTTGATCAGCGTGGCAACTAAGTAAAGAAAAAATAACATTGTGTTAAATAGAAGATAGACCACAAAATTACAGAAAATAAAAATCATATTTCAATAAAAACCCTGAATGTTAAAAGACATAACTCACCAATTAAGACAGACTGGCAATGTGAATCAAAAAACATAATCCAAATATATTATGCTTACGAGAAACTCATAGCCAAAGACATTCATAGACTGAAAGTGAAAGAATGGAAAAAGATATATCATGCTAATGGAGACCCAAAACAGGCAGGGGTAGCAACACTGATATCCAACAAAACAGACTTTAAGCTAAAACACATCAGAAGAGGCAAAGCAGTGCACTTTCTTTCACTAAAAGAAACAATCCACCAAAAAATATAATGATAGTAAATGTTTATGCCCCAAATGTAGGTGTAGCCACATTTGTAAAACAAACCCTTCAGGACATCAGATCTCAAATAGACCAAAATGCAATAATATTGGAAAACTTCAACACATCTCTCATGCCACTAGTTCAATCTTCAAGGCAAAAGATGAGTAAAGACTTTTCAGAACCAAAGAAAACTATAAACCAAATGGACCTAATAGACATATACAGAATATTTTAACCAGAAACAGCAGAATACACCTTCTTCTCAGCAGCGCATGTAACCTTCTCCAAAATAGATCACAAACAGGGTCACAAAGGAAGCACAAGCAAATTCAAAAGATGTAATATAATTCCCTGCATATTTTCAGACCACAATGCAATGAAAGTAGAAACCAATAAGAGGAATACCAAAAGAAACTATTTAAGGAGGAGGGGGACTCAGAACGGAGCTCAGAGCCAGAGAGGAGATAAGGCAGCCTCACGGCCAAGGACATGGCAGCAGCGCCATACTGCCGACGGCTTTAGCGAGCTCACCGGATGGCACCAGACCAATGGACTCAACAGCACACCAGGCTCCAGAGAGGAGAGGTGGACAGTGAGCCGAGGTGAGCAGCTGTGGGTCAGCTGGGCAGAAGCAGGAAGCGTCTAAAGCTCCCAGGGGCTGGGCTCAGCACACCCTGCAGGGACTCAGAGCAGAGCTCAAAAACAGAGAAGAAATATGCCAGCCTCGAGGCCGAGGGCATGGCAGTGGTGCCATATTGTCACCTGCGACAGCAGCAGTGAATTCACCGAGTCCACTACAGCTCCATCAGCGCACTTAACAACAGTGAGTCAAATTGCGGCCCCTGGAGGAGAAATTCCAATACTGTACTCCCAGGGACTTGACCCAGTGAGGGAGTGGTGGTGGCAGAGATATCACACCATAGTCACAACTCCCAGCAGGAGAATGCCCAACCTGGCACCTCACCATGGTCTAAAGCAGCCTCGATTGACTCCCAGGGTCTGAGACTCTGCGATACAACCCAGTAAAGGAGTAGTGGTGACTGAGATACCACAGACTCGAGATCCAGAGTACCTTAAGTGAAGTCGTAGTGACCCAGGAAAGAACCCAGAGAAGGCACAAACTTCCGAAATCATGGGAAAGAGGAATAACAATGGAGCAATAAATTCCCATAACCCCACAACATCAGAACCTGATAAAACAGAAATTCAGAGATTTCTAGAAGATCAAATCAGGAAAATAACTGTAGAAATAATAGAGGTGTTTGGAAAAGAATTCAGAGAGAGCCAAAAAGAGATAAAGGATGTAATCAATGAAGTAAAGGCCTCAATTCAAAGCACAAACAACCGATTAGACCACATGGAGAATAGAATCTCGCTCTTAGAAGATGATCACTCCAAAAATGAACGCATAGTTTCTAATTTAGAAAAAAAAAATCCGACAGCAGGAATCTGACACTGAAGAAATATGGGCCCATTTTAAGAGAGCCAACCTAAGAATAATTGGAATAGAGGAGGGAAAAGAAGGTAAAACCAAAGGGATCAACAATCTCTTCAAGGAAGTAATAGCAGAAAATTTTCCAAACATAGAGCAAGAGGTTGATACACAGATCCAGGAAACTTATAGAATTCCCTTTAGACAGGATCGGAGAAGAGGATCCCCACGCCACATAATTGTCAAAATGACTAATGTAGAAGCCAAGCAGAGAATCTTAAAGGCAACAAAAACAAAAGGCCAAGTGACATATAGAGGCAAACCAATTAGAATCACTCCAGACTTCCCAAACCAAGTCATGAAAGCCAGAAGGCTTGGAGCAACATATTCCCAATTCTGAAAGAAAGCAACTTCCAGCCAAAAATTTCCTACCCAGCAAAACTTTCTATCAAATTAGATGGGGAAATCAGAAGCTTCCATGACAAACAGAAACTGAAGGAATTTATGTCTTCAAAACCAGCACTAGAGAAAATACTCAAAGAGATTAACTACAAAGAAGAAATAGGTAACACACATAAGAACCAGAGAAACAAGATTTTCCATCCAGCAGAAAACTAAGATGGGTTAACTTTGGAGATTCATTATTTATGTTAGTCTTTTACCTATCTGTAAATTGTATTGTTTGCTTTTATTGTTGCTAATTTTTAGGATCTCTATTTCCAATATTAACATACCTTCAGATATAGCATTTGGAAATATTTTATCCCATTATATCAGTAACTTTTAACTCTGTTTACATTGTCTTTGGATACACAATATTTTTATTTTTTATTTTTTAGGGAGTTTGTTTACCCTTCTGTTGCCTGTGCCATTGAAATCATATCGAAGAAGTCACTGCCAATTTCAATGTTGTGAGGTTTTATGACCCAGATTTTTTTCTAAAAGTTTATAGTCTTAGATTTATATTAAGTTTTTTTTTATCTATTTTGAGTTAATATTTGTATATGGTGCTAGGTAAAGGTCCAATTTTATTATTTTTCATGTAATTATTATTTTTGACAATATTTATTTAAAAGATTATTATTTCCTCCACCAAATGTTCATGGAAACCTTGTCAAAAATAACTTGACAATATATGGAAGAATTTATCTCTAGGCTCTTATTTAACTCCAATGGTTTATATATCTGCCTTTATAACAGTGCTGCACTATTTCAATTATTGTAGCGTTATAAGGTTTGAAATCAGAAATATACATCTTCTAGCTTTGTTCTTTTTTGAGATCGTTTTGGGTATCTAGAGTCCATATTCCATATTAGGATAGATTTTTTCTGAAAAATAAATAAATAAATATATGATAGTTTCACCTAAAAAAAAAAAAAACATATTCTCTGGTAAGTAAGAAAGCAAAAAGAAATATTAAAATGTTATCTTTAAGTCATCAAAAGCTTGGTATCAGACAAATGAAACTGTTATGTGAGATTATCATTGTTAATTTTGAATAAATTGCTATAATACTAGATGTCAGCCACTAAGCCAAGCATGGGAAGGAGGGATAGGGAAGGAACAAAGTGGGGATCAGGTAGGGGCAAACTGGGTGATGTGTATATATGTCTACAAAAGTTTTTTTTTATATACTAATATGATGTATGAATACAGTGCACCAATAAAAAAATAAAAAAAACAAAAAGAAATGACTTAAATACATGGAGATGGAATGATATACTATTGATTGAATGATGAGTGAGTAAGATCAGAAATAAGGGGAAAAATAAAGAAAATTCTGGAATTAAATAAAAAGAGATACAACTTGTCAAAATTTATGGGATATTTGGAAGGCAGCATTAAGAGGAAAGTTTTTAGTATTGAGTGCCCAAATAAGAAGAACAGAGAGTCACCAAGTAAACAACCTAAGAACACATCTCAAGGACATAGAAAGACTGCAATGGTCTAATCCCAAAGCCAGAAGAAGGCAGGAAATTATTAAAACCAGAGTAGAAATAAATGAAATAAATAATAAAAAACAATTCAAAGAGTCAACAAAACAAAAAGCTGGTTCTTTGATAATATTAATAAGATTGACAAACCCCTGGCCAAACTGACCAAAATAAAAAGAGAATCAACTCAAATTATGAAATCAGATATCAAAAAGGAGACATAATCACAGACAATAGGAAAATTCAAAGACTTATCAGAAACTATTTTGAAAATTTATACTTCAATAGACTGGAAAACATGGAAGAAATTGATAGACTTATAAGCACATGTAACCTACCTAAATTTAACCAAGATGACATAGCAAGCCTAAACCAACCAAATACAAGCAAAGAAATAAAGCAGCTATAAAAATTCTGCCATCAAAGAAAAGCCCAGACCCTGATGGATTTCCAACTGAATTCTACAAAACCTCCACTGAAGAACTAATCCCAATACTTCACAGCTTGTTCCAGGAAATTGAAAGAGATGGAATTATTCTCAAATTCCTTCTATGAGGCCATTATCACATTAATCCAAAAACCAAATAAAGGTACCTCAAGAAAAGAAAATTACAGAGCAATATCCTTGATGAACATAGATGCAAAAAAATCTAAACAAAATACTAGATATATGCACTCAAATCCATATCAAGAGAATTATACACCATGGCCAATTTGGTTTCATCCCAGAAAAGCAAGGCTGTTAAACATTTGCAAATCAATATACATTATTCATCATATAAATAGAACTGAGAACAAAAAACACCACATGATCATATCAATAGATGCTGAAAAACCATTTGACAAAATCCAACACTCATGTCAATAGACACTTCACAAAATAAGAGATACACATGACCAATAGATACATGAAAAGATGTTAAACATCATTAGCCATCAGAGAGGTGAAAATCAAAGCTATGCTGAGATTCCATCTAACCCCAATCAGAGTGGCAAGCATAAAGAAATGAAATAACAACAAATGCTGGCAAGAATGTGGGGAAAAAGTAACTCTTTTACACTGTTGGTGGGAGTACAAACTAGTTCAGATGCTATGGAGATCAGCATGGAGATTCTTTAGAAAAATGGGAATAGATCCACCATATGATCCTGCTATACTATTCCTGGGTATATTTCCAAAGGTGTTGCATTCAGAGAACAACAGTAACATATGCATTTCTTTGTTCATAGCAGCACAATTCGTAATACCCAAAATATGGAACCAACCTAGATCTCCATTAATAGATAAGTGGATTGTAAAATTATGGAAAATACACAAAATTGAATAAAGAAGAAGAAAATCGTGTCATTTGCAAGAAGATGAAAAGACCTGGATAAAATTATGTTAAATGCAATCAGCTAAGCACAGAAAAAGAAGGGACATATATGTTTTCTGTAATATGCCTAAACTAGGGAGTATTAGGAATACCAGAGTGACTCTAGATAATGGAAAAGAATCCTCAGCAAACCAGAAGGGAATAGTAGAGGAAGAAGGCTGAGGTTGATTCATGGAGGAGCTACATTTGAATATGTGTAAAAGAATGAATGTAGCATGGTCAACCTGGACACTCATTGTTGGTAGGGGTGGAAAGGAAAGTGGGGTCTTGAGAGGGTCCCAAGCACAGTCTGAATGTATGCCATTTTCAATATGATCCACATAAAAATATTAAAAATTAAAAAATGGTAGTATAAATCTTTGGGAATAAATTTGTTAATTTTAAATAACAAAATACTTTTGAAGTAATAATTTATGTTTTCTAACAAAATAAATGAGTATGCTAATTCAATTGCAATTAATTGAATGTTCATGTCTCCCAGCATTAGAATGTTGAAATCCTAACCTTCAAGGTGTTAGGACTTGGGCCTTTTGAAGTTGATTAGTTTATGAGGGCTGAGTTCACATAGATAGAATTAGTGTCCTTATGAAAAAACAAGAAGTGCCTTTGCTTTTTCTGCCCTATAAAGATACAGAAAAGTATGCTATCTATAAACCAGACACATTTTCTTGCACCTTGGTCTTAGATTGTCAAGCTTCTATAACTGTGAAACATAAATTTCTGTTATTTATAAGCTACCCATTTTATGGAGTTTGATATCTTCTTATTAAATAAAAATATCATCTTTTATTTTTTTGCTTCTTAATTTAATTATAGTTATTCAGTTATTTTTCAGAATGATATAATTATTTATTTACTTACAAATTTATTATTTATTATTTTAAATTGATAAATTATAATCATACAACTTGATAAAGTTCAGGGTGATAGAGGCATACATACAGCACTCTTTAAGCCCTCCCTCCCTCAATTCCTTCCTTCTTCCTTCTTCCTCCCCACCTTACTGTGCTCAGCATAGTGACTGGCTTTGATAAGTTTGTGTATTTACATCATGTTCATTGAAGTTTTTCTCTCTTCAGTTTTATTCCCCCTTACATCTTCTTCAGTTAAGTCCCCTCCTTCATTCCACTAAGGTTTTTCCTCCTTTGTCTGGAATTCTTCCTGTGTCTCAATTTCTCCCTAGCTTCCACATATGAGGGAAAATATCTGACCTTTCATTTTTTGTAACTGCCTAATCTCACTTAGAATAGTAATCTCTAGTTCTATCCACTTCTTTGAAAATAACATAATTTTGTTTTTCTTTAAAGGCGAGTGAAATTCCATTGTATGCATATTTCTTTGTATTCCATTTATCTGTTGATAGACATCTTGGGATTTCTAAATAATTGTTTAATAGTTATTTTTTTCTGTTTCATTTTTTCCTTTCAAGACCATGACAGGCTAGATTATGCTCTAGTAATAGTTTTGGAATATCAAATACAACAAAACAAAAGTTTGTTTCTTACTCATGCTCTGTTTTTAGTATAGATTAGGAGTGGGTTCAACTTAGAATAATCATGCTGGGACTTGGAAAATTAAGGCAGTTCCACTTGGTTGCAGAAACACTCACTAGAACAAGTGCTTTTAATTTGTTTTTGTAGGCTTTTTTGTTTGTTTTGGTTACTTGGTCAGGTGAAGAGAGTGAGAGCTGGAAAAATCACCTAATAGTTTCTTATTCTCTATTGTATAGAACTAGTGGCATAGTTTGGTTCAACTGGAACAGGATTAAGAAATATGATTTTCAATGTGCTCTGAAGGGAGGAGAACCTGATGTGATAGTCCATTTTCTGTGACTATGATAGAATACTAGAGACTTGGTGTAATGGTTTGGATTTAGAATGTTCTTTACCTCTCACAGAAATCAGCAAGCTATGCTAGAGATGAGACTTTGTAAGAAGAAAGGGTTCTTGGGAGTATAGTGTTAGAAATTATATAAGGTCTTCTCTCTCCCTACTCTCTCTCTTGCCTCTATCATGTGAGAACAGAGCCCTGGTCTCTCCCTCCTTTGCTCCCTGCAGCCTTTCCTTGAGCTCTGCAGACCTGGCCTGAAATGGACTGAATTATGAAATCTCCAAAAACTGTGAGCAAATAAATATACCTTTCTCTAAATTGTGTGTGGTCACAGTAGTGAGAATGTTGAAAGAAATACTGAGTAATTTACGAATTTATGAAAAAATAAACTATGAATTTATTTTTTATAGTTTTAGAGGCCTGGAAGTCCAATATTAAATGCTCTGGACATTTAAGGAGGACCTTCCTGTCATGCCATCCCATAGTGGAAGTGGAAAGTCAAGAGAGCATAAGGAAGAGCTGACCTTGCTTTGATATCAAGCCCCCTCTCATAATAATCAACCTCTTCTCACAATAGCGACATTAATCCATTTATGCTATAGCAAGCTGATATAGATGAATAAAGGTAACCATCTTTGGATTTAAGAAATTAGAAGAAACAATGGTATGAGGGTAATGAAATTCTCTTTTATTTTTCTTTTTGAGAAAGCACTTTTAACCAACTATTCTAATTAGCTTTGGTCTAATTATACCACATAACCACTAAAAGGATTTTCCACTGGGATTGTTAATCCATTTGAGTAATCATTGAGTAATTTTGTGCAGTAGAAAAAGGTTAAGAAAAATTAAGAGGGGCAAGTGTAATCCATTTTCTAAAGAATTACCAGAAGTAGAGTTTACAAACTATAAACCAGTGGAATATTAGAGAGACTGCTCATAGAAAATTATGGAAAATGCAGTCTCCAGACAGGTACTTGGAAGATAGTTTATTACTATTTCACATAAGTACAGAAACAGAGAACAAGCAATTAGACATTTTCTTAGACATTTGTCAGAGAAATTTACATTTTCTGAATCTAATAATAATTTAAAAATTATATTTAAAATAAAAGAATAAGCTGAGCACAGTGGTACATGCCTGTATTCCCAGTACATGGGAGGCTGAGACAGGAGTATCATAGGTTTGAGGACAGCCTCAGCAAGTAGTGAGATTCTCATCAATCTACCAAGACCCTGCTTTAAAATAAAAATTAAATAGGGCTGGAGTGTAGCTTGAAGGTATAATGCCCTAAGTTCAAACCCCAGTGCTAACAAAAAAAAAAGGATAAACAATGCAACTGTATTTTGTATGTCTGTCTTTTTTATAATCTAACAAATTATTTTTGTATTTTATAAAAGTCTTTTTCCTTGATAGACTGGAAACTTAAATATAAATATTTCAGTTGATGGAAGCAAATGTGTAATTTGACTATAAAAATAATGAAAGTGTTGCATTATTAGATGCCATTATTAGAAAATTTATTGATTACCTATGAACTATATTATACTTTTCTACTACAAATTGATTCGACTGTTTACTATCTGTATATTTTTAAAATAACACTATTAAATGTTGAAATAGATTTAACATACTTTATTATATGCTGCTGTATTTTAAGAGATAGTTTCTAAAATATGCTTCTAACCTATCTAAGTGTTCAAAACAAGAAGAGAAGAATCATGCATAAGATAAAAGTAAAACTGCTATTCATAAAAACAAAACATTTTCCTGAAAGCTATATCTTCCAAGTTCTTATAGAAAGAAAATTGTGTGATATAGAGATCAATGCTCAGTAATAAGTACACAAATAAAATCTCAAGCTTGTATGGTTTTACTCTATGTTTTTGGTGGTCTGTCTTGATCAAATGCAATGAATCCCACTATTATATATAATTATAATGCATCAATAAAAATAATTAGAACCCAATATAGAGAGTTGAGTGGTGATTGTGGTGTCTAGGAGCTGGGGCAGGCCAGGGTAGTGGGAAGTGGTGGGGAATGGAAAGATGTTGCTCAAAAGGTACCAACTTCCAGCTGTAAGATGAATAAGTCCTGGGGATCAAATGTAGAGCAGAGTATTTATTATTAATACCCTATTGTATATTTGAAATTTGCTAATAGTAGATCTTAAATGTTCCCTTAACACACAAAAATTTAGTAATTATGTAGGTAATATATATGTTAGGCAACTGGATTGAGGAAATAATTTCAAGGAATATGTGTTTATGGAGTCATCACATTATACATCTTAAATATATAAAATTTTATTCACCCATTATACCTTAATTCATCCATTATACCTTAAGGGTGAAATGAAATAAACTCATGGTATAAACACACACACACACACACACACACACACACACACACACACGCAGACACACATACACACACATATACACACACACACATATGCAAACACAGTGAAGCACATCTAATCAGTTGCCTTAGGATTACCTAGAAAGATCTCAGTAAATACTGAGTGGGGCCCAGGAACCAGTATTATTAAGAACGTCAGCAAATTCTGATGCCAATTGCTTATAGACCACAATTTTAGAATCATTGATTTATAGGAGTAATTGGCTATTTTCTGTATAGATGGATTATAATGAAGTAGTGTGTAACAATAGCTGGTATTTGTGATTCTATTGTTTGGTGAGAATCTGGATTGTAGAATTAAATCTTGCTCATTCAAGAGACAACCATGCCATTTAACCATAAATGCTTACTGTTGAATGTTTTTTCTAAAGGAATTTTAATTTTGCTATATAATATATTTCTCTTGATTCTTTGCTATCAATATGTATGCTAAATGTAGAACATGTTTTGTTTTAATTAAGGGAGAGAGCATATACAGAAGAATTTACATGGAAAGCACTAACATGTATTACCTGAAAAGTTTCACAGATACATAAAATTCATTGAAATGTCTAAAAGGTCAAATCGACAAATGCATATACTTAACCATTTAAATGCACTGATTATTGAATGCATTTAATGCACCATTAATGTACTGATTAGTTTTGAGCATTATTTTCAATGACTTTAGATATTTAGTGCTCCTTTATTTTTTGTGTAATATGATTATATTGTAAAAATGGGCTAGTATCTTTTTTTTAAATGGTGGTTCAAAGTAATGTGCTTGATTATAGAAAAATAAGTCATGTGTTTTGAAGATTTCAGGTCCTTTCCCAGACCTAACAGTATATGGCAGGGGGTGGGCATTAAATTTCTTAGAATTTATGTTATTGATCCTCTGAGATGATGTTTGAACTAGCCTCAAAAGAAATATCAGTCAGCTTCTTACAACTCAGGCAGTATTAAGAATCATAGAATTAGATAAAAAGAATATGCTTTGTGCAAAAGAAAAATCTTTTGAAAGAAATTCTAAAAAGATTCAAACTAAAAAGAAATAGATTTCCTAGATAGCATAACTTCTTCAATTTTATATATAAGTATAAAACCAAATGATCCTAAATTCAAGTTAATTTAAGTTTTCAAGGCTCTTGAATATGGATCTATAACTATACCTTTTCTAAAAGTTGTTCTATTTTATGAAACACAGCAGGCATGGCACAGTAGAATTCACTTCTTTGACATGAGGCAATCTTTTTGTTAACATAAATGTGCTGCCTAAATTGTGTTAATTTTTGAAGCATTACAAATCTTGATGTGGAACTTAAAATAAAAATCGTGTCTTTTGAAAACAGAAACTGAAAATGATTGTACATGAAATAAAAATATTAGGTAAGTGAGACAGGAGGACTGCAGGTTCAAAGCCAGCTTCAGTTACTTAGTGAGGCCCTCAGCAACTTAGTGAGCCTGTTATATTTAGATATAAAATGTCCCCTACAGAGCTCATTTACTAATGTTTGGAGCTGATATAATTGAGTCATGAGGGTTGTAATCTTGACAGTGGATAAATTCATTGTAATAAATTATGTGGTTGGCAGCCTGGGCTGGGAGATGTGGCTGGAGTGGGTGGGTCCCTGAGGGTGCAGTTGGGAATTATATATAATTCCTCGCCCTGCTCACTCTTTTGCTTCCAGCATCCATGATATGAGAACAACCAATGTGCTTTACCTCTCTCTGCCTTCTCTCCACCTCTTACTGCCATGACCTGAGATCTGTGTCACCTGGTTCACATGAACTGAAATCAAAACCATAAGAAAATAAATCTTTTCTCTAAGTTACTTAGTTATCTTAAGATTATAGTTGTAATAATGCTGATGTGAACAGACCTTGTTTCAAAATTAAAAAAAAAATAGGGCTAGGGTGAAGCTTATAGATAGAACATTTCTGGGTTCAATCCGAGTAACACACACACACACACACACACAACACACACACACCCCAACACAAGTTCTCTGTCCCTGGTTAAACACACTACCACTATCATAGCCCAGCAGCAGCAGCAGCCATATCTTAAGGAAGATTAAAAAAATTATTAGTGCATTAAAATCATACATCATGATGAAATTCAGAACAATAGAGACACACATGCACACAGAACTTGGTGAGCTTACCTTAGCTCCCACCCCACTCTCTCCTCTTTTTATACCCTATATTGAGATTGGCATTGATAATTTTGTATGTGTATATTATGTCAATTGAAGTGTTTTCTTCACCAAATATCCCTCCTCCCACTCACTTCTCTCCCTTACCCTCTTCATCATTCAACTTGGGTTTCTTCACCTTTGGAGTCCCTTTTGTATCCCAATATTTTCCTAGATTTCACATATAAGGAAAAAATATAACTTTCATTTTTTATGACTGTTTGATTTCAGCATAATACTCTCTAGTTCCATCCATTTTCCTGCAAATGACATAATTTTCTTCTTTATGGCTGAGTAGAATTACAATGTGTGTATATTCCATAATTTTCTAATACATTCTTTTGTTGGACAACTAGGCTAGTTCCACAACTTGGCCATTGTGAATTGAGATACTATAACAGGATTCTTTATTACAACTTTCTTCTGAGTTTCACTACTGTTTGATCATACATTTCTCAAAGAGGTCTCACCACTTTATGATTAAGTCTCTTTCTATGCATTTCTAGGTGTTGAAAAGCTCTTGAGCCCAATTTTGCCTTTTAATCTCTCATTTTATGATATGGCAAGTCTAGGCATGCATCTAATAGAACCCTTCCACTGTTTGCAGACATTTATCATACCTGGCAAGTCTCTGCACGAGTCAGAGAATTCCAATTACCTCAAATATTTCTTAACACTATAGAGTAATGTCACTGTTTTTTAGATTTCTAGCCCTTCCCAATAGTCTCTGATTTAGGAGTCATGAACCTTTGGGAAACCAAATCATGCTCATCATCTTTTATTTTGATAGATGTTCATTTTTTGTGGTTTTAAAATTTTACTTCTATAGTCATAATCTTTAACTGGCAGAAAATATGATATTTATAAATGTCTCAACATGTATATTGTAAAAATTATCTCTAAAATAAAAATATCTCTAAACATAGCAGATTAAAGCAACAGACATTTATTATCTCTGTTTCTGAGGGTCAGGACTCTGGATGTGTTTAAAGTGTGTGGTTCTGGACCAAGGTCGTTCAAGAGGTTGAAGCCAGTGTCATCAAGGCTCTCTTAGGGCTGCAGAGTCACATTGAAGCTAATGCACATTGTTGTTGGGAGGTCTTGGTTCTATGGTTGTTTTTATTTGGAAATTTCATAAGGAGAGAGAGAAAAAAGAAGATTACATAAGCAAGTGAAGATCTAAGATGGCAGTAGCAATTGTCAATAATCTAAGCTCAGAAGGGACCTACCATTATTTCTACCATAAACCGTTGGTCATGCAGTCTAGTCTTGGTACACAGTAAAGGGGAGACATAGAAAGGAGTGAAAATGTGCACCATCTGCACCACTGTGAAGACTAGTAACTAGAGATTCTGTTTACCATCTAAGTGCTCCAATGAAAGCATTTTAGAGTTCTCTTGAGGGTGTTAGCAACTTCCAAGGAAACTAACAAAATAGAAATGGTTGACTAGGAATATGAGTTTTTAAAATTTGTTTGTAAGTATGCATTTCCCCCCATAATACTGGCATAAATATTGCTATAAATATTTCTAATGTAATTCTTAATGTAAAATTACCTTCTGGCTAATTTTCAAACAAATTATTACTAAGTCATCACATTCTAGCAATTCTTATTTAATATTTTAGTTGATGATTAAAACTACACCATAATTTCCAAATTATCCCGTACTTTTTTGTTTGTTTAATTTAAAAAAATATTATTATTATTATTATTATTATTATTATTAATTTTTTTTTTTTTGGTGGTACTGAGGTTCCTGGAAGCCCTTCTACTTCCGGGCTACACTTCCAGACCTATTTTTACATTTTTATTTGGAAACAGGGTCTCCTAAGCCAGCGCTTGCGGCTGGCTTCGGACCTGCGCAATCCTCCTGTCTCTGCCTCCCAAGCGCGGGGATTACAAGTGTGCGCCACCACGCCTGGCTCATCCCATACTTTTTAAAGACTAAGGTGAATGGCTCCTCTAATTGACAAAGAGAATAGCCAAGATGAGTTCTTGTCATCATCACATTTTTTTTCTATTTCAAAATTTAACTATATGTAAAATTTGTAATATTGGGGTGTGGTATAGTATCATTAGGAGGTATTGTGTGAGGACAGAAAGTATGGTGACACGAAGGCCATGAATTCAATTTAGTTTTTTAAATTGTGCAAAGCAACATTAACGGTTGGATAGATGAGACCATCAGGTATTGTGCTTACTCTCAAGGAATTTATAATAATTAGACATGATCTTTAGCCATCATACTATTGTCCCTTACCTTCAAGCTTTGAAAATGATATACTGTCTGTCAGCTCAAGATGTAGTAAGAAATAGAAGATTTTTCTAAGTGTTGTGATCTGTTAAAAGCAATGTGCTATTTAAATGTATTAAGATATAAAAAGCCTGTCATAGGCGCCGTAATTATTAGATGTCATTGCAGAAAGTATGTATTTTCCCCTGTAATATTGGTATAAATATTGCTATAAATATTTCTAATGTAATCACAACTGTTATGAGGCTCTTCTTACAAGTATGAACCTAAGTGGCAAAATGGAAATAATTTGCTAATTAATACAAACTGGAGTCGTTCTTCCAATTATGGCAGGTTTGGGGCAAATGTGGATTTTGGCTTGCTAAATCTTACATACAATACTTTTATATATTTATAAATTATTATTTAGAGCAAAGTACCATTGTCCTTTTGAGGAAATGTTGCAGAGATGTTTCAGTCTTTCTTAAGTTCACACAGTAAATATTGTGAAAGAAGTTAGCATCTTTGGAATAGATGGTACCTGACTGGAAATGTTTACTTTCAAACCAGATTTTTAAATTAAATGGAGAGATATCTTTACCCCCCCAAATGGAATCTCAATCTGAAATTTTTACAATAAGGTCTTTATTTCTTTTGGGGAGTCTTTCAGATTGTCTGTGGTTAAATGCCAAAGGCAAAACACAGACATCCAATCTAAAGTGTATTTCAGATTTGAATTAGCACTAAACATTAAATTAAACTTAACTATAACAAAGCTTATGAACTAAGAAAAATAATATTATATTCTCCTTTTGTGACATCAAGTTAAAGTCCATTGTTATGGGCAAGGCCACTGGATTTTTGCTATGCTAAACTCAATCTGAGACCCTGAATTGAAGGAAAATTTACTATCTGACAGCAGACCCGATTAATTCACACACATTTATTACCTTTAATACAGAAAAAATAAATGCTAATAATCTTGTAAAAGTTCCCTTTTTTGCAGTGCTGTACTTAGGAATTCTGAGTTTTCAAGGAGTCATTTCTGAAAGTGTCTCTTGGCATTTTGTTATTTGTAAATTATGGCTGTATTACTTTAAGAAAATTCAATATCTGAGGATCATTATTTACCAAATACATGGAAGAGAGAAAATTGTCACTATTTGTACTACACAAAAAGGTTCTGTGGTACAAAATGATGCACTGCATGATTCCTATAAACAGAGAGCTTCTCTAGTGCATAAGAGAATGTGAACTGAATAACAGAAATGTGCTGTGCACAGACCTTGCAGTCACACATCCATTGTGGGACAAAAAGGGAGAAAGATTGTTTTTAATAAGAGGTTGTTTCTGACTGATTTGTGCTCAGGGTCAATTTAAATCATTTAACAAATATCTCAGTCTATCTTTGGGTGTCTGTTGATTATTTTCATCAGTAATTTTACTGTAGCTTTCATCAATCAGCATGATCAAATTTACCTTTCAGTTCATCTAAGCTGCTAAATTTCTCTGAACTACATCAGTCAAGATGCTAAATGAGGATATAGAACATCTATGATCTCCTAATGCATCGGTTGCCATGGAAGCTGCTCTTCTGGTCTGATTTGATCAATTTTTTTTTCACGCAAGTAATTTGATAATTTCCAAAGGGAAAATGTCATAATGTTCTTGTCACCAAATTGAAAGAACCGAATTGTTTCTTTTAATTCACAACGGTGTTCTTCTGATAACCATATTTTGGTCATTTTATCTCCAGTCAGCTGATATTAAGACTTGGGTTTATTTATTTTTAAGCATGTCACTAAATATTTTTTAATTTCTTTTTTTATACTTCACAAAAATGATCTTGAAAAATCCAATGTTTATATTAAGAAATATAAATATTAGTAGTGTTTTCTTTGGGAAAAAGTAGTTAATTGTATCACAATTAATGAAACATTGCCCACCATTACTGTTATCAAAAGCATTCCTTAAATGCTGGATCTGAGCATCACATTTTCACCACTAGCAGAGCTGGGTTTCTTGTTCAGAATCTCTTGATCACCCTGCTTCCTGATATGAAATGAAACTGGGATGAAAATGTGCCTGGCCATGAAATGTCACATGCAGGAAGAGACTTTTTTAGCTTCCCTGAACTAATCTTAAAGTCTAGGCAGCCTTTTTATTTTATGATTATAGACTGAGACTCAGTGTGCACTTTGTACTTAACTTTTAATGCTGCAGAAAAATAGGGACATTATGAAATTAATTAGGACATTTATTTTCAACCATAAGGAAAAATATATTATCATTTAGCAACAGCCTTCTGTCTTTAGGTGGCAGTGTGTAGCTAGAAGAGGGTGGCCGGGAGAGTTCCCGCATGGAATTTCTTAACAACAAAAAATAAAAAGAAAAAAAATCACTTTTCTGTCAGAAATATCTTCTCACATCTTCTGCATTTTGTTCCTTTCTTTAATGCCAGTCTCTAGTTTGAATCCCTGAACATACATGCCCTGTATCATTGAAATCATTATTGTGCATGTTCTTTGGTTTAAAGATGTCATCTGTCCTTTAGTACATACTTCCAGACACCCACAGTAGCTTTATGAGGCCTGTGGGTGTTAAGGAATATTTTTCGACTGACTGTCAATTCTGAGTTGGAAGTAAACATCTCAACTGCTCGATCATTTTGTTTTTCAAAATTGGAGCACAGAAGACTTTTCTGGAGTGTGTTGGCCAAGACACGAAGAACAGATCTATAGACATGCTGTCTAAAAAGCATTCAGTAATAGGTATTTGTTTTTGAATTCTGAATTTCTCACTGTGATATGTAGTTCCATCTGGATTTGTTGGGGATTAGAAGTTGCCAGGCCTACCCAAATGCTCTGTCATAATTTCACATACGAAGCCATGTTTATCCTTTTTTATTAAAGTGCATATCTATGCTATACCCACTTTCATCCTATGTGAAAATAATTTTCATATGAAAACACTATTAGGCAAAAAGTCTCTGTGAGTTTTTCTGATCTTCTTTTCTCTTATCCTAAACAGGAATTATTAGATTTTTTTCAGAAATGAAGCATGTCTCTAAATACCAACATCTCTTATAAAAAGGGAGAGTAAAAGAATTAAAGCAATCCAAACATAGCAGTTCCAAATCTTGGTCAGGGACTTTCATACTTTTTACGTAATTATATTCTGCCCATGTCTGGTTCAATTAGAAGTCTTTCCGGTAAAGCAGGTTATAGCATCTGGAGCTTTTGATCTCCTTTAAGCCTCTGATGTAATCAGGCAAAATGATCACTTCAAAAAGAGAACACAAACCCTCAAACCTATCACCCCAATTTCAAATGATACTGTTAACCCTCAGTGCTCTCTGCAGCTGCCACTCTAAGCCAACAGCTGGGTTTAGCTGCAGGCTACAAGCACATCTATCGAGGACATTTTAGCAATCCTTTAATGCTGTGTTTGTCAACAATGGCTTATTTGCTTTGCCTACTTTCTTTTAAAAGAACACTGAAATCCAGATCATTAACTCAGTTTATTATTTTTTTTTTTTTCGGTGAAACTACGATGACCTTTCCTGGCCACTTTGACATCTAGTTTATAGCTCAGCTAAGTTGTGAGGGATTTTCTCTCTCTTCTTAGTCTTAGTGTTTTCAGATTCACAAAACAAAAGGTTTTGGGTTTTTTTTGCCCCTAATTTGATGCTCTCTATCTTCGGCTGTCCTGTCCTTCTACTGAGTCCCTTCAGTTTTATCAGATATCGCTTGTCTTTTTAATCTGGATGTACTTTGAGCTTTCTTTCATCCTTTTCAAACTACTGTGGGTGATCATGGGCTTTAATTCCCTGACATAACTGTCCTACTTCTTTGTAAACTTCCCCTTGTAGGTAGAACACAGATTATCTGCTGTCTAATAAAGCAGGCATCTTATGTTATTCTTTTCACATCCATCAAAACATCTTTTCCTGGAACTGGCATTCTTCCACTATTATTTGGTTAACTTGCCACATACAGGTGATTTTTCATTTCTTGATTGGGGAAAGATGCTCTCAAGGGTGATGTTTTCCTTGTCAAATTGGAGAAGGCCAGCTTTCTGCCCAGAGACAAAGAACTTGCTCCCTTGCCATTTCATACCGACCCAGCCTTTAGCACCTTGAAGCGACTGCCTTTTGTGAAAGTTAGTGATATTTGAAGAAAAATGTCACATATTAAATCCACCTTGAACTAAAGAACAAGAGAAAAATGACATAGCCTAAATTGATGGACTGTTAAAGTTAATTACAGTGATACCATTCTGAATGTTATATGTGTTTATATTTTTCTTTGTTGATAAGACTCTCAAATTATAGTATTCATAGGTAGACACTCATGTATTTTCTTTCTATCACTGCTAAGAAAAAAGCAAGAGTTATTTTTCTCATTTTGTGCATGGGCAAAATGAAGGAAGGCTAAGTGAGCAGAAATATAGTGACAGGGGAGGGAATAAATGTCTCCTGATTCCAAGCCTGCTGCCTCTAGCACTTTGAAGCTGCTGGCTTCTATGAAAGTTAGTGATATTTGGAGGAAAATGTCACCATTAAAGCATACTATAGCTTCTACTGGACCAAAGAAAGGGATTCTGTGTCTACATCGGCATATAATACAGTGATGTATTTTTGAAAAAGCTTGGATATCTGTAACTGCTGAAAGAAGGCAATTTTCTCTGATTACTTCAAGAGTCTGTTAACTGATTAGAAAGGGTTCTTAATAATATAGGAGGCTCAAGACTTGCTGAGAACTTCTCCCAAATGCTCAAACCATTTGGGGGCTCATTATTAAAATACTGTTAAGTACTTAAAGTATGAGCACTGAGCAATAAACAGCACCTATTGTAAGGACTGCAAATAACCAATTTTGTTTCTTTGAAGAAGTCAGAATTTTACTTAAAAACTACATAGATGTATATGTGTACATATAGGTGTACATATATTATTTGATTTTCAGATTTTAAAGTAAGCATATATACAGAATTTTACAAAACTGAGTTTGTGAAATATTCAAGAGAATCCTCAAAATTAGCACCCCTTTTTAATAGCTGAAAAGTCAAGAAGAAAGAAGAAACATAAAAACCAAAATATTATGATTATTATTAATAGTTGATGCAGAGAAAATAGCTTTATATAAGTTTATACAGGAACTTAAAATCAGGAAACTCCAAAAAATTTCTCCACCTATTTTCTGGTAACTCTAAACTAGGGCTTGCCTATGCCAGAAGGCAGCCTAGGTAGGCTTATAGCATGTTAGAGAGGAAAATTAGTGTTCTCTGCAGGAAGGCTCTCTTCCAAGAAGAAGAGAGTGGAACGAAGTATTCCCTGGACACTCTCTCCATATCTACCCACTCGTTAACTCACGGGGCAGCACTTCTGATGAAAATGAAACTTTGGGCATTTTGTATTCAGTTGAAGATTTAGGAAATTTGTAAAAATGAGTGAAAATCTTGCCATTAGACCTTTATTTTATCCTGTCTAATACATTAAAACCGTTTCCTTTGTCTTGCATAAATCATACAATTATTTATGAATTCATTGCCACGTGGCTGAGCAACATGCACAGATGCTATTGTTCATGGAACAAAGAAGTCATAGAGTATAACTGGTCTCAAGCATAAGTTTTGGATTATCATATGCATTAAATATAATATCAAAACCATTAGATAAATTATTAAATCATTTAATAAATTATTAATAAAGATAAACATTTGTATAAATAAATAATATTGCTCAAAATGGAAATCTTAAAAGTATATGAGGAATTACAAAATTCTCTACTTAGTCATATCTAAACTCTATATATTCAAAATAGACTAATGGGATTGCATCAGATAAACACATGCTGGGCATGGTGGTGCATGTTTGTAATCCTAGCATTTGGGAGGCTGAGACAGGAGGATCCCCGTTCACAGATAGCCTCAGTTATTCAGTGAGGCTCTTTGCAACTCAGTGAGACTCTGTTTCAAAATAAAGTATAAATAATAGAGTTGGGGCTATAGCTCGCAGGTAGAATGCCTCTGGGTTCCATACCCAGTACCACACACACACACACACACACACACACACACACACACACACACACACAGAGTTGCCACAGAACAAAGAAAACAATTAGCAGAGTGAAGAGCCAACCTACAGAATGGAAAAGAATATTTAAAAACTATACATGAGACACGGAGCTATTATCTGGATTATATAAGGAGCTCCAAAACCTCAATGATAAGATAAATAAATGGGCAATAGACCTAAATAGATATTCTTAAATGAAGACATACTGATGGCCAACAGATATGTAAAAAACATTCTCAATATCTCTAATCATCACGGAAATGTAAGTTGAAACTACAATAAGATAGCATTTTACCTGTGAGAATGACTATTGTAAAAAATAAAAAAAAACAATAACAAATAATGTCCAGACAATAACAAAGGTAACAAGTATTGGTAAGAATGTGGAGAAAAGGGAATTTAAATTAGTAGCACTATTATGAGAAATAGTATGCAGGTTCCCAGAAAAATTAAAAAATAGAACTATTATATGATCCACTACTGAATATATATCCAAAGAAAATGGTGCCAACTTGTTAAACACGTATCTACACTCTCATGTTCATTGTAGCACTATTCACAATAGCCAAGAAATGTGGGGCATAGATACTATGCAGCACTACTCGGGGATAGCACAAAATAACGTATCATCGTTTGTGACTATGGAGGGAACTGGAGATCCTTATGTTGAATGAAATAATCAGACACAAAAGGACATATTGCGTGGTCTCATTTGTATCTGCATTCTAAAAGGTTGATCTCATGTAAGCTGGGAGTAGATTGGTGGTTACCAGAGGCTGGGGAGAGTAGGGTCAGAGAGAGAACAAGAAAAAGAAAGGCTAATCAGTGGACATGAAATTTTAATTAGAGAGGAGTAAGAAGTGCTATTGCATAATAGAGTGATAATGTGCTGTATATTCACAAAGCTAGAAGAAAGGATTTTTAAATGTTTTCATCACAAAAAATGATAAATGTTTGGGGGGGCAATAGATATATTTAACCTTATTTAAATATGTACATTTTGGGCATTCATGTATCAGTTAAAATAAATTTGCTTTAAATTAAAAAAATATACCAAATAGGACTATATCAGTTGGCTTAACTATTCAAAAAGGGCTTAATGGAGGTATTCAGATATTATTTGACCCATGAAATTTGACTTTGGGTCAAAAGGGAAATAGTAGAAACAAGGGCATCTGATGTTCAAACAGTTTTATCTTGTGGATTCCCAAAGATAATAGCACATCTCAGATAAGAACACTAGTCAGATTATTAAGAATTCTTATGCCGGGCGTGGTGGTGCACGCTTGTAATCCCCAAGTTTGGGAGGCGGAGACAGGAGGATTGTGCTGGTTCAAAGCCAGCCTCTCTGGCTTAAGAGACCCTGTTTCCAAACAAAAATATAAAATAGGTCTGGGAGTGTAGCCTGTAGGTAGAAGGGTTTCCAGGAATCCAGTACCACCAAAAAAAAAAAAAAAAAAAAAATTCTTATAGTGCTTTTGTTTATGTTGAACTTTTAGAGCTGGAGAAAGATAATCTGATTCCTTCTTTCCTTCATTGCACCTTTTGTTTTTCTATCCTTTATGTCAAAATACTGAAAAGAATTGGAAAATGGAATCTGAGTGATACTAGCAAATGTGAGAGCCCAACTTTAAATCCCATGAATCAGTCAATGACCCTTAAAAATATTTACTTCAATATATTTGTGGTATTGTTAAGTGATGACTCTAGCATAATAATTAGTGTTAAATTATGCAGTCGATAGAAGCTATATTTCATGCAATTTAATAATATATGTAGAAGATGAAGTAAAAATACCTAAAACCAAAAAAAAAATATTAGTATCAAATAGCTAAATGTTGTTCATCAAGGACCAGTGTAAATTCTTTTATGGTAAGCAAGAAGATTCTTTACTCTTTGATATTTGTAATAATTAGTCAGATAAAGTGTTGCCTCAGTTATAGTTATTAGTATTCATGAACTGTAATTTCTTGGTACTTCTGACAGCAGCATATGCACCTGTAGAATTTTTACATTTGTGGACTGTTTGTGCTCTGAATAATAAAAAGCCATCATATTAAATAGCCTCTGGAACACAGGAATATTTTCTACAGGGGAGTATCATGGAATAGATTTGAGATTCATGAATAGATATGGAGGTGAAAAGATTCATTTAGAATTAGGATTTTTAATTTTGTCAACCATTATTTTTTTCTCCATCTCAGAAAGTCTATAATTATAGACAAAGTTAGAATTTAACAATTTATTTCATAGGATTAGGACATTTTTGTTTACGTAGTAGCTAATTGAAAACCATCAAGCATATTTTTTTTAAAGTGGGTTGTCACTATTTTACTTCAAAATTTAATTATTACAATCCTATCTCCTCCCCATACAGACAATATTTTATAAACACTTTAAACCTGCCTCTTCATTTTTACCTGGTTTACTATTAAATAATATATTTAATGGTATATTCTACTTAATAGGCATATAAGAATTATTTCCTTTTGTCTTTTAAAATATTTTGGACTTAATTGTAAATCTTTTTTTTATACACAAGATTAACCTCAGTCCTTCATACTCTACATGTTCAGGTTGTTGTTTGCTGTGTGACTTTTAAAAAATAGTTCATTGTTATCATACATCATGATGCATTTCAGAGTGATAGAGACATATATTTATGCAGCACTTTTTGAGCTTTTTCCCAGCCCTCATCCCACTCCTTTTCCTCCTCCATGCAAAATATAGAGATTGCCATTGATGATTTTGCATATAAATATAATATCAAGTGAAGTGTTTTATTTATCTGTCTCTACCCCCAAGCACCCCCGCCTTAAACCCCTCCCCTTACTCTATTTCTCCTCCTTTTTCTGGGGTCCCTTTGTATCCCTATTTATTCCTAGCTTCCACATATGAGAAAGAATATATGATATTTCTTTTTTGGTTATTGATTGATCTCTAGTTCAACATAATATTCTCAAGTTCCTTCCATTTTCATACAAATAACAATTTTATTCATCTTTATGGTTGAGTAGAATTTCATCATATGTATATTCCATAATTTCATAATCTATTTATCTGTTGAAGCACACCTAGGCTGGCTATTGTAAACTGTGGTGCTATAAACATGAGTATGCATATATTACTATAATATTCTGATTTTAGTTCCTTTGGGAAGATAGCCAGGAGTCCTATAGCTGATTTATAGGGTAGTTCTATTCCAAGTCTTCTAAGGAAACTCCACACTGATCTCCAAAGTGGCTACATTAATTTTCTATTCTACCAACACTGTAGTAGAGTTTCTATATAATCACGTGCTCACCAGAATTAATTATTGTTTTTATTTTTGTTCATTGTCATTCCAATTAGGGTTAGGTGAAATCTCACTGTGCTTTTATTTGCATCTCTCTGATTGTTAATGATGTTGAATTATTTCTGTTTATTTATCAGCCATTTGTTTAAATTCTTTTGCAAAATGTGTATTTACTTCACTTGCCCATTTTGGGTTGTTAATTTTTTTTAGTGTTACATTTTTAAAGTTCTTTGTGTATTCTAGATATTAATCCTCTGTCAGAGGAATAGCTGGCAAAGATCTTTTCCCATTTTATAGGTTGTCTTTTAATGTTCTTGATGGTTTATTTTGCTGTACAAAGACTTTTTCATTTAAGCATTACATTTATTAATCCTCATTTTAATTTTTTATGCTTTGGGTAAAAAGCTATTGAGGACATTTTTACCAGTGTCTGTATATTGGAGCATTGGTCTTATACCCTTTTCTAGTAGTTGCAAAGTCTCTGGTCTTATTTTCAAGTCTTTTATCAATTTTGCATTGATTTTTGTTTAGTATGAGGATGGAGTTTAATTTCATTTTTCTGCAAATGAATAACTAGTCTTCCCAACACTATTTGTTGAAAAGGATGTCTCCAGACCCAGTAAGACGCTGGGTTCTGGGCGGGGGTCGCGGGCTGGGCACGCCAGATGGGGCCCGGGTCGCGGGACTCTGGGCCCCAGGCCGAACTGTGCATAGCACGCCAGACCCCTGGAGAAACCAGGCCAAGTAAGATGCTGGGTTCTGGGCTGGGGTCGCGGGCTGGGCACGCCAGATGGGGCCCGGGTCGCGGGACTCTGGGCCCCAGGCCGAACTGCGAGTAGCACGCCAGACCCCTGGAGAAACCAGGCCCAGTAAGACGCTGGGTTCTGGGCAGGGGTCGCGCGCGGCGCACAAAAGCCGGGGCCTGGGTCGCGGGACCCTGAGCCCCAGGCCGAACTGCGCGTAGCACGCCAGACCCCTGGAGAAACCAGGCCCAGTAAGACGCTGGGTTCTGGGCGGGGGTCGCGGGCGGGGCACGCCAGATGGGGCCCGGGTCGCGGGACTCTGGGCCCCTGCCGAACTGCGCGTAGCACGCCAGGCCCCTGGAGAAACCGGACCCAGTAAGACGCTGGGTTCTGGGCGGGGGTCGCGGGCTGGGCACGCCAGATGGGGCCCGGGTCGCGGGACTCTGGGCCCCTGCCGAACTGCGCGTAGCACGCCAGACCCCTGGAGAAACCAGACCCAGTAAGACGCTGGGTTCTGGGCGGGGGTCGCGGGCTGGGCACGCCAGATGGGGCCCGGGTCGCGGGACTCTGGGCCCCAGGCCAAACTGCGAGTAGCACGCCAGACCCCTGGAGAAACCAGGCCCAGTAAGACGCTGGGTTCTGGGCGGGGGTCGAGCACAGGGCACCCCAGCTGGGGCCCGGATCGCGGGACTCTGGGTCCAGGCCGAACTGCGAGTAGCACGCCAGACCCCTGGAGAAACCGGGCCCAGAACAGAAAAAGATAAAGAAAAATATCGGAGAGGTGGTAAGAAAGCCGTTATGGATGCCAGGACACTGGAGATGCAGACAAAACTTATCTAAATGCACTGGAACTTATGGAAAAATTCTACGTGAAAGAGGACTGCTATTTCTCTATATTGTTAAGAATCTCAGACATCACATATAAGGAGAGAGTTTAGCGGAGACCAAGGAGAAATGCGGTGTTGAAAGAGTTCTTCGCGATGGTGGTGGAGACTTGTATTCAGGAGAAGCAGAAACCGGATCTTACCAACTTTATATTTTTTTGGAGAAATTACACCAAATGTCGAATGCTACCATCACGCATGCTTAGGAACACTGGACAACATTCAGAGTGGAAAAAGAGCCTGGGAAGGATTTGAAACGGTGGAGGCAGTGGCAATGCCAGTGGCCAATATTGGGGGGAGGCAGAGATCTGATACACTACAACTGGAACCTTTGAAATAATAACCACAGAGACAGTGATCGGAACCTGCTGAGGGGTTAGGCGGGCGCCGGGGCCAGTGGCCGACATCGGAGCTTGCTGTGAGGCAAGGCCACTACTGAGGCCTCCGTGGCTGGGATTGGAATCTGCCAAGGGGTTAGACCGATGTTGGGGCCAGCGAGGCCGGCATCGGAGCCTGCCTTGAGGCAAGGCCGGTACTGGGGCCTCGAGGCCAGGATAAGAGCCTGCTGAGGGGTTAGGCTGGTGGTGGGGTCAGCGAGGCCGGCATCGGAGCCTGCCGTGAGGCAAGGCCGGTACTGGGGCCTCCGAGGCCAGGATAAGAGCTTGCCGAGGGGTTAGGCCGGTGCTGGGGCCAACGAGGCCGGCAGCGGAGCCTGCCGTGAGGCATGACCAGTGCTGGGGCCTCCGAGGCCGGGATCGGAGCATGCCGAGGGGTTAGGCCGGTGCTGGGGCCAGCGAGGCCGGCATCGGAGCCTGCCGTGAGGCAAGGCCGGTACTGGGGCCTCCGAGGCTGGGATCAGAGCCTGCCGAGGGGTTAGGCCGCTGCTGGGGCCAGTGAGGCCGGCATCGGAGCCTGCCGTGAGGCAAGGCCGGTACTGGGGCCTCCGAGGCCAGGATAAGAGCCTGCTGAGGGGTTAGGCCAGTGCTGGGGCCAGCGAGGCCGGCATCGGAGCCTGCCTTGAGGCAAGGCCGGTACTGAGGCCTCGAGGCCAGGATAAGAGCCTGCCGAGGGGTTAGGCCGGTGCTGGGGCCAGCGAGGCCAGCAGCGGAGCCTGCCGTGAGGCATGACCAGTGCTGGGACCTCCGAGGCCAGGATCGGAGCCTGCCGAGGGGTTAGGCCGCTGCTGGGGCCAGCGAGGCCAGCATCGGAGCCTGCCTTGAGGCAAGGCCGGTACTGGGGCCTCCGAGGCCAGGACAAGAGCCTGCCGAGGGCTTAGGCCGGTGCTGGGGCCAGCGAGGCCGGCATCGGAGCCTGCCTTGAGGCAAGGCCGGTACTGGGGCCTCTGAGGCCGGGATCGGAGCCTGCTGAGGGGTTAGGCCGCTGCTGGGGCCAGTAAGTCCGGAATCGGAGCCTGCCGTGAGGCAAGGCCGGTACTGGGGCCTCCGAGGCCAGGATAAGAGCCTGCTGAGGGGTTAGGCCAGTGCTGGGCCAGCGAGGCCGGCATCGGAGCCTGCCTTGAGGCAAGGCCGGTACTGGGGCCTCGAGGCCAGGATAAGAGCCTGCCGAGGGGTTAGGCCGGTGCTGGGGCCAGCGAGGCCGGCATCAGAGCCTGCCGTGAGGCAACGCCGGTACTGGGGCCTCCGAGGCCAGGATAAGAGCTTGCCGAGGGGTTAGGCCAGTGCTGGGGCCAACGAGGCTGGCAGCGGAGCCTGCCGTGAGGCAAGGCCGGTGCTGGGGCCTCCGAGGCCGGGATCGGAGCATGCCGAGGGGTTAGGCTGGTGCTGGGGCCAGCGAGGCCGGCATTGGAGCCTGCCTTGAGGCAAGGCCGGTACTGGGGCCTCTGAGGCCGGGATCGGAGCCTGCCGAGGGGTTAGGCCGCTGCTGGGGCCAGTGAGGCCGGCATCGGAGCCTGCCGTGAGGCAAGGCCGGTACTGGGGCCTCCGAGGCCAGGATAAGAGCCTGCTGAGGGGTTAGGCCAGTGCTGGGGCCAGCGAGACCGGCATCGGAGCCTGCCGTGAGGCAAGGCCGGTACTGGGGCCTCCGAGGCCAGGATAAGAGCTTGCCGAGGGGTTAGGCCGGTGCTGGGGCCAACGAGGCCGGCAGCGGAGCCTGCCGTGAGGCAAGGCCGGTGCTGGGGCCTCCGAGGCCGGGATCGGAGCATGCCGAGGGGTTAGGCTGGTGCTGGGGCCAGCGAGGCCGGCATCGGAGCCTGCCGTGAGGCAAGGCCGGTACTGGGGCCTCTAGGCCAGGATAAGAGCCTGCCGAGGGGTTAGGCCGGTGCTGGGGCCAGCGAGGCCGGCATCGGAGCCTGCCGTGAGGCAAGGCCGGTACTGGGGCCTCCGAGGCCAGGATAAGAGCTTGCCAAGGGGTTAGGCCGGTGCTGGGGCCAGCGAGGCTGGCAGCGGAGCCTGCCGTGAGGCAAGGCCGGTACTGGGGCCTCCGAGGCCAGGATAAGAGCTTGCCAAGGGGTTAGGCCGGTGCTGGGGCCAGCGAGGCCGGCATCGGAGCCTGCCGTGAGGCAAAGCTGGTACTGGGGCCTCCGACGCCAGGATAAGAGCCTGCCGAGGGGTTAGGCCGGTGCTGGGGCCAGCGAGGCCGGCATCGGAGCCTGCCTTGAGGCATGACCAGTGCTGGGGCCTCCGAGGCCGGGATCGGAGCCTGTCAAGGGGTTAGGCCGGTGCTGGGGCCAGCGAGGACGGCATCGGAGCCTGCCTTGAGGCAAGGCCGGTACTGGGGCCTCTGAGGCCAGGATAAGAGCCTGTCAAGGGGTTAGGCCGGTGCTGGGGCCAGTGAGGCCGGCATCGGAGCCTGCCATGAGGCATTACCAGTGTTGGGGCCTCCGAGGCCGGGATTGGAATCCTGCCAAGGGGTTAGACCGGTGCAGGGGCCAATGGCCAGCATCGGAGCCTGGCGTGAGGCAAGTTCACTCCTGCGGCCTCCAAGGTCGGGACCAAAGCCAGCTTAGGGGTTTGACCGGTTCAGGGGCCAGCGAGACCAGAACTGGGTCCTCCCATGAGGCAAGGCCGCTGCGTGAGCCAGCGAGGTCTGGATCAGTCCACTGAGTAGCCAGGCCACTACTGGGACCATCAAGAGTGGGATTGGTACTTGCAACGCAGCATGCACAGAGAAATATCGCAGAAAATATAAATCAGACGCTTCTCTTAATCAGCAATAACTAGGAGGAAAAGGGCAACAGGAAGAGGTTGAGCTATAGAAAGGGCCCTATAGTGAAGCAACTAATGTGACCAATCAGAGGGTATGTAATACTGGAGGACGGAGCCTCTTTAAAATGCAGGAGGTACATAAACAAATGTATCAAAGTAAATCACCAAAGAAGTGTGGGATGGAGGGAGGGGGAGGGAATGGGACGGGGGCTGGAGGAGGGCTAATTGGATGATGTGTGCTTGTATATCCTCTCAAGTCTTGTACTCCAATGTGATTGATATATGACTACAATGCACCAATTTAAAAAAATAAATTAATTTAAAAAAAAAAAAAAAAAGAAAAGGATGTCTTTTCTCCAGCATTTACTTTTGGCTGTAAGTGTATAGATTTTTTTTGGAAACTCCTATTCTGTCCCATTGGTCTATGTGTCTCTTTTTTTGACAATACCATGCTGTTTTTATTATTTTAACTCTGTAGTAGTTTTTTATTTTTTATTTTTTTGGTGGTACTGGGGTTCCTGGAAGCTCTTCTACCTATGGGCTACACTCCCAGACCTATTTTATACTTTTTATTTGGAAACAGGGTCTCTTTAGCCAGCGCGGCTGGCTTCGAACCTGCGCCATCCTCCTGTCTTGCCTCCCAAGCCTTACAAGCCTGCGCCACCATGCCTGACCTTAACTCTGTAGTAGTTTGAAGTTAGTTTGAAGTGTAGTAGTTTGAAGTTAGGTATTATGATGCCTCCTGCATGGTTCTTATAGCTGAGAATTGCTTTAGCTCTTCAAGGTGTTTTATTTTACATTTGAAATTTAGGACTGACTTTTCTAGCTCTGTGAAAGTTACCATGGTATTTTCAAAAGGATTCATTGAACCTGTAGATCACTTTTGGTGGAATAACCACTTTGATGATATTTATTCTACCTCTTTAAGAACATGAGGCAATCTTTCCATATTCCAAATCTTCTTCAATTTCTTTTATTACTGTTTTATAGGTTTCATTGTAGAGGTCTTTTATCTCCTTTGTTAGATTTATTTCTAGGTATTTTATCGTTTGGGGGATTATTGTTAGTGGGATGTTTCCAGGATTTGTTTCAGTGGATTCATGGCTGGTGTCCTGGTTGTTGAATATTTGCTGATGTAACTCATTATTCTTTATAACCACTGAATGATACCTCTGACATTTTCAATTTTGTGGTTGAACATTTTTAAATATCTTTGTTTAAGACATTTGTGAATTTTCCTACTTATAAGCACATCTACTTAAAGTTTATGTTATGATAGCCTAATATGTTATAACGCATATTATTAATTTCCTAATACTTGGTTTGGCGTTATCTAGTCCACTCCTTTATTATATACTTGTTTATGGGTATCATCACAATGCATATTTTTGTAAATATTTATGAAGGTTTGTGCTTTTCCTAAAAGCCTCACCTTAAATTCTTGAAGGGTGCTTTACAATTAATTGAGGCTATATGCTTTTTAAGAGACAATAATTACTAAAAATTAAAAAATTATTTCCAGAAAAATAACAACTTGGCCTACATAAATTAGCCTGCACAAAGATATTGAAATTGAATGTTCCATGTAATGGAAGTGTGATAGAAAAAGCAACACTTGTTTTTCTAGTTGTATATGACAGATTTCTTATGCAAGCTGGTTTTTGGTTTGTAGTTGTGGGCTGTTTCTTTTTGATAAAGTGTCTATACCATTGCTTAAAATAGTAGCAATAATAAACACATTCCCACTGGGCATAATAGTAATGTGATTGACAAGTGAGTTGGCCATTGTGGTTTATTAACATGTTATGACAATGTCATGTCACTTACTGTTGTGATTTATTAACTACCTGCTTACAGCTCTTATTTCTTTCATTGTATGTTACCTTTTTTGTGTGTGTGTGTGCGGATCTGGGGATGGAACCCAGGGGCATCTGACCTCCGAGCTACATCCCCTGCCCTATTTTTTATTCTTTATTTTGAAACCGGGTCTTACTGAGTTGCAGAGGGCCTCACTAAGTATCTGAGGCTGTTCACGAACTGCAATCCACCGGTCTTAGCCTCCCGAATGCTGGGATTACAAGTGTGCGCCACCACGCCTGGCTTGTATGTTACTTTTTGAATAAATTTCCAACTGTCATTTACTCACTAGCCACAACTAGCCCAGTGAAGTTGTTTGGAAGAAATAATTCCTTCAGAATGGATAGTTTGAGAGCTAGGAATGATGGCACATATTTGGAATCCCAGGATTTGGGAGGCTGAGACAGGAAGCTGAGACAGTTCATGCCCAGCCTCGGCTACTTAGTGAGGTCCTCTGCAACTTGGTGAGACCCTCTGCAAATAGAGTTGGAGGTGTAGCGCAGAGGTAGAATGCCCTGGGTTCCATTCCTATTACTGAAAAAAAAAAGAATTGATAGTTTGAGCTTTTCCCAGAATATTAGTTTGTGATTTTTTCTTTTTTTTGCAATATGTTTAATTATTTTTGGTTGATATAAATGAAGCTTGATTAGAAATGAGGGCACTGGTCAAATAAAAGAGGGGTTTTGTGGAACTGATATAGATTGTGGTACCCAGGATGTTTCAAGGTAGTGCACAAATTCTTCAGGAACAAATTATAGTTAAGTCACATGTGCAAAAATTATGTGTGACATTTCAAAGTTACACAAAAGTAGAAGTGTCTTTTGGGATAATAATGCAAACAAAAGAAAGTCTAGTGCATATGTACCCACAAATTTACACACATGTTAAATAAAGGTTTTATAAGATTCAAACAATTCTCTTCAGTATACATGTCTATATACTGCTGTCTATTAAAAAATTCATAGTTTTGCCTTAGGGCAGTCACTTAACACAAGAGTCAGTGATTAAGAAAACATTTTTTAGCACCATACCTTTTTGAAGAATAAATGTACTAATTTTCTAATTTTTATAGCATCTTTAGATGCTGCTGAAGATGATTAATTCAGAACAAGTTTCTGAATATAACTACATAATTTAAAGTCATAAGACAACCACTAGAATCACTTGATTTAATGATAGAAGCAGGAGAGAGAGGATGAGAAGGGCAGGGTAGATACACAAACTCTTAATTTTTCTCCCTTTTTTTGGTGGTACTGGGTTTCCTGGCTACACACCCAGACTTAATTTCTATATTTTTATTTGGAAACAGGGTCTCTTAAGCCAGCGCAGCTGGCTTCAAACCTGCGTGATCCTCCTGTCTCCGCCTCCCAAGCACGGGGATTATAAGAGTGCACCACCACACCCAACTCTTAATTTCTCTTAATGAAGAAATAATGGACATTGTCAACTGTCTATGAATAAAGTGAGATATGTAAATATATTGTGGTGCTTGTAACCAGTACAATGTTTTAGGAAGATAAAAGGGGTCAAGTCTATGAGAACAGACCATACTCTTTTTAATTTTAACTTCTATATTGTTCAAATTTATTTTTTCATGTACATCATATATCTTCAGGGAAAATTTCTTTTTTCAGTATTTCCATTCTCTATCTTCATTGCCCATACCTTTTATGGTCATTATACTATATGTTTTCTTTACTAAAACAAAGAGCTTAATCCCTTCTTGAATTTACTAATCATGACCATGTAGCATGACTTGTAGGTTGTTTTTCCTGTTTGTTCCCCCACCATCCACACTTTGTCCAGCATGTTAGAGTGAGGATGGATGAACACAAATGAGCTATTATACAATAAGGTCCCAAAGGTTAGAACAAAGACCTATTTGCAAATGTAAAAATAAGGGAGACTCTAGAGTCATTTAAAGATGAAAAGAATTACTTCTGGAGACACTGAGGAACTGTCACCTGAGGTTCAGTTTAGGCCAGGTGACTGACTGATGATAGCAAGATACAATTGTTGAATTTTTGTCCTGCTGGTATCTAAGGGATCTGTAGGAAATCAGTCCTTCTTTTGAATGTAGAGTGTAGCCTATAGCATTTTGAATATAGAGAATAATAGGGGGGTGTTTATCTGTGTACAATCCGTAGGATCCATAGCTCTCTGCATAAGGATGGATCTAGAGTGCCTGGACATTTCTGGGTCCTAAATTATACTTTCTGTATCAGGATCTTCAGAATCCTGACTTTTAGTATGGTCCCCAGAAGTTTCTGGTTTCCACTAAGTGTGACCGTCTATGCATAAAAAGCAGTAACAAATACAATATTTGTTTCAGATAAGCATGTGCCTTGAGAATGTGGCAGTTATGTATCCCCCCCCACACACACACACACAAGGGGATGGCGAGAGTTTCAGAAAATGGTGTACTTTCCATTTTCATCATTTTATTTATTTTATCCATTTTCTCTTCTCTTTCTTTCTCTTCATACATAGCAACAGTGATGAATGTTGATGAGCCAATAGTTAATCCCATCCTAGGCATCCTTTTCAGAAAATTATTTGAAACCAGAGATGCACTTAACAGAACTGACTTACCTGTTTGAGATTAACTAAGTAAAAGCTCAAGCATAGCAGGCTTCTTTTTCTTCTTGTTTCTCTAAAATAAGAGGAAAAAAATAAAAAAAAAATATGGTTTCCCTTTTGATGTTTATCTGCCGTCACTTTCTATAATTCAAATATGTAATATAATTTTGATGTTTTTATTCTAAAACAAGATTCTACTTTCATGTGGAATGAGAAAAAACACAATTAAAAATATTAACCATTCAGTCAGGTTTGTTTAAAAAGATGTAGTAGAAGAGGGCAATATTTTTGGAAAATTACCTGAATGTAAAGAGAAAACAAATGAAGGTTTCAGATTTCATTAACTTGGGAGGCTTTTAATATGCTCTCAAATCACTGCACTTTGTATAAACTTTAGTCCAAAATATCATTGGTGCTGGGCAGCATGGTGGTGCATGCTTGTAATACCAGCATTTGGGAGGCTGAGATAGGAGGATCGTGGTTCATGGATAGCCTCAGTTACTTAGCCCTCTGCAACTCAGCGAGACCCAGTTTCAAAATAAAGAATAAAAAAAAAATAGGGCAGGGAGTGTAGCTCAGAGCTTGAATGCCCTTGGGTTCCATCTTCAGCCCTGAAAAAAAAATATATATATATATGATTGGTATAATAAAAATGAATGAGATTATGGAACAATACAAATAGTCCCTCCACAGATTAGGTGAAAATAAAAGCCACTATCTTATTGTTGATATGAGAGGATTTATTTTTGTTGTTTTGTTTGTCTTTTTCTGAGAAAATCATCAACTCAAAGCCCAATACATTTCCCACAGTCTAGCACCTGCCCAGATCAGTGTTTAAATCTGTCTTTCCAACAGACCCTGTTACAATTGGGTGCCCATTTATTTTGAAATTGTGTAGTGATATAGAAAAACTATCTTTTTAAAGCAGGATCCATTTCAAACACAGTATCCCATCTTTAAACAGCATCCTGTCTTTATAAGTGTCCAGTTCTATTAGCATCCCGAGGAACGCTGAAATACCTGCTATGTATGGACAGCAGGGTTTTGACTAAATTTCACACCTTATTAATCTTATGATGTTCACTTATATACTCTGGTAGTTTAGTTGCACTTTTTTCATACGTACTTTTCAACTGTGCACCGTAGCTTCACTTTCTCCTCAGAGGTGGCTGTGATATCGTTGTGTGTGAAATGATCCTGTTTATAGTTGGATGTCAGCTTGTTCAATCTGGGAAGTGATTAGGAGGATCTTTGGTGTGACAAACACGTTAAGATATTAGGACTACTGCCATTCATGACTTTAGATTTGTCAATGTAGATTCTATCCTTTTTCTCCCCCTTTCTTTTGAAATGAAGAGATGAAGACTTTAAAAATTATTCCTTAAGATGCTGAATGCTTTTTAGCAGAAATTGAAATGTAACTAATAAATATTCATCTAGTCTGCAGGACTTGTACACAGAGTTTATCACCATTTCAATTTCAGGCTTTTATTATCTGCCTTGAGCACTGTTGCTTTGGACTAGCTTGTCTTCCCCACCGCCTTTGATAGTGACAACAAACCATCCACACCCTTTTTACATTTCATGGTTATGTTTAGGCTTAGTAAAAAAAATTATAATATTCATTCATGCATACTTGTCTCATAGGATAAGGTAACTCTATCTTTTGCCTCAGTTCTTTCCTTTTTCTTGTTTAAATTCGGAAGCACTCCTTTTTTTATTATTATTTCCAAATTCGTTTTCTTTAGTACATCCAATTCTCTCCGGCACTCCCTTGAACAGCTGTGAGTAGTGATGGGCGATGTATTGAGATAGCGCCTCGGCACTCCACACATCCCCTCTGAGCAGCTTTATAGAACACGGGAAAGTACAGTATTGCTCTGTGGCAGATGGACTTTCAAATAGCATCCGCCGAGCCCTTTCCCTTTCAAATCAAGAAACACAAGCTACATACCCTACTTAGTATGCTGACATTTCACAGTTGATATCCTCATATTTTTTCCCTTTCACTTGATGGGCAGGGATGGGAATTGAGGTGCCCTTTTCAAACAAAACATGCTTTCTTTTTTAGCATTTGTGAATGTTGAGTACAACACGCTTATCTCACGGAATTCAGCTTCTTTCTTAAATTCCCGTATTGTTCAACTAACACAGTGGTTACCAAGTATTAAGGAAATGATAAATAGTTACCTACGAGTTCCTTACATGTTTGTCTCAAGGATTGCTATACTCAAATATCTATTTAGTTCAATTTAGAATATATTTTATGTCATCTTTAAGTTTCCTCCTCCACTGGTTTGAGTGCTTGTATTTTTGTACTTGTACTTGATTTAAAAATGTCATAGGAATTGGTTGGTCAGAGAAATAGTTTATTAAAAAGTTTTTAATAGTTTATTAAACTCTTTGACAGTTTGATAATATCAAATATGGTGTTTACAAAGTATCAACCATGAAAGGCATTCTCCAGCTAAATTTAGTACTGTGTTTTGAACTTATTTTTACTTTGTACCCTGGAACAATTAGATGGCTAAGCAATTTTCCCACATGGAGAAAAAAGGAGTTTTGTCAAAAAGATAGGGAATTGCACTTGGGCTTTAAGCTTCTTTTTAAAAGGCAGTTTCAAATATCAAAAACTTTCTGCAGAAATATCTCATGCTTGTTCTGAGCCCTGCAGTAAATTTGGTTATGGAAAATTTAATACAGTCTGTGTGGAGAGTCTGGAGATAAGTAAGTGTGTTGTTTCCTCTTGGGTAACTCCAAATTGTTTTCTTTAAACTTGTGATTTAGCAGGTAATCCTCCAGGTGAACCTTGACAATCCAGTTACTCTGTAGCACCAGGACCTTGGCGAGCAGCAGCAGGTGACTGGCTGGCCGCCTCAACACTTCCAGCACCCAGCCTGGGAGAAAGACATGTGGATGCTCGCATGGAATTTTAGTGTGAGATTTATTTAGACTGAAAAATAACCACAAATGATCCTAAGAGAGGTTTGATGGGGTTGGATGCTCAATACCAAGTGGCAGTTTGGAAATTTTTATTTGTTTTGGTCTGACTCCTGATATTGCTTTTTCTATCTACTTAAATACAAACAAATAGTTATGAAAGGTTTAAGGTTAACCTACAGAAATTTTTGCCCTCTGTGAACTTTAGGGAGGAATCTAGAATAGAGGAAGGTTTGAAATCAGTGCTCCAAATCATTATAGCTTAACGAAAAATGGATTTTTCTAGAAGTGAGGGAGTGCAACAGGAACAGGTTGTTATTTATAATGTTACTCATGAACATAACACTTTGGGTGCCATAATTACATGTCAAATGCTAAGCCAACCACTTCATGTATGTTCACATACATACCCTACAACCCTACAAAGTAGCAGCTATTATTTCTCTTGTTTCACAGGTGGAATAATTGATAGTCAGAAAGATAATTGTGGTTGGTAGAATAATGGCCTCCATAAAGGCATCTACATCTTATTCCTTGGTTGGAATTTTTTAATTTTTATTTTTGGTACCCAGGAGCATTCAATCACTGAGCTATACCCCCAGACTTCTTGTTTTTTGTGTTGAAACAGGGTCTCTCTAAATTTCTGAGGCTCATCTTGAACTTGCAATCCTCCTATCTCAGCCTCCCAAGTCCTGGGATTACAGTTGTATACCCCTTTTCCTAGGAATTGATGAATAGGCTGACTTTACAGGGGACTTTACAGACATGATTAAGGTTTAGGACCATGAGATAAGGAGATTAGCTTTGATTATCTGGGTGAGTTTTACCTAATCACACAAGTTCTTAAAAGGAAGGGAACTTTTCCTGTCTATGGTCAAAGATACTGATGCAAGATGGAAGAAGCATTAGAGAGTTTCCATATTGCTGACTCTGAAGATAGTGAAGCAGAGCCATGAGCCAGGAAATGCAGGTGGCCTCTAGACAGAGGACAAGAGTGGATTCTATTTTAAAGCCTTGAGAAAGGAACAATAACCCTGGAGACATGAGTTTTGCTTAATGCCAGATTTCTGATTTCCAGAACTGTAGATAATACACTTGTTTTTCAGCCACTATATTTATGGTACTCTGTCATGACAATAATATAATCTACTATGTTAATGATTAGCTCAGATTTGTCAGACTCAGGATTAAAACCTCTGTGTGGTTTGCTTCTTGTGAATTTCCCAATGACTACTCTCTCTTGAATCTCCAGCTTAGAACCTAGCACAGCAGAAAGGTCCCAGGTACTGTAAAATAGCTAATGATGTGAAAGTTTGACTTGGAAAAATTCTGAGAGTAATCTAAAGTAGGTGGCTCAGACAAGTCTCTTGAGGCAAAAATCAAACCAAAAAAGAAAATCAAACACCAAAATAAAAAAATAAAAAACAACATTTGAAGGAGCAGGTAAAAGCTAAATGGTCTGAAAGTTCTTTATGCCTGTACTGAAAACAGTTCACTGAGCTTGGAAGACAAAGAAGTCTGTATGCATCCTGGCTATGATACTTATTTCTTTCTTCCCCCTCTCTCTTCTCTCTCTCTTCTCTCTCTCCTCTCCCCTCTCCCCTCTCCCCTCTCCCCTCTCCCCTCTCCCCTCTCCCCTCTCCCCTCTCCCCTCTCCCCTCTCCCCTCTCCCCTCTCCCCTCTCCCCTCTCCCCTCTCCTCTCTCTCTCTCTCTCTCTCTCTCTCTCTCTCTCTCTCTCTCTCTCTCTCTCTCTCTCCTGTACTATGGATTGAACCCAGGGCCATTCTAACTTCAAGGTACACCTCCAACCCCTTTTGTTTCTTATTTTGAAATAGGTCTCACTTAGTTGCTAAGCCTTTTGCTAAATTGCTGAGGTTGGCCTTCAACCTGTGATCCTCCAATCTCAGCCTCCTGAGTACTGGGTTTATAGGCATGTGTCACCACACCCAGATCATTTATTCTCTTTAACTGCCAGGCTGTTGTGTATAAAATGAAGTACATGATAGTAACATCTACACCGTAGATGTAATGAATACGACAGTCTGGAAACTGCTTATTCCTGGCTCTATTTTCCTCTCTTTCAGCTTTTACTCCTAAGGTAGAAAAATACTTCTGAAGTTGTCTCAAGCTTTAACAGTTGGCCTATGGTTTTGTCTGTTTCTCAGAGTTAGTCCCAGCTCACCTCTCCACTTTGGAAGAGGAATCTTCCCAGAGCTGATGGTTTCTCCATTACCCCAGCCTGAGATATGAAAGTAGGCTTGCCATAAAGTTTGTCTTTTTTCCCTTCTGTTTCTTAAATTCTCTGTATGAAAATAGTGGGGAATATGCTCGCATTACTTCCACTCACAATTGCTTATCTTCATTGCTACAGAATTGAATGCATTCATCCCTCTCCTATTTCTTTTCTTTCCACATTTTTCTCTTAACAGTATTATTATTATTATTTCTTTTTTGCAGTACTGGGGATGGAGCCCAGGGGCACTATATCTTCAAGCAACATTCCCAGCCCTATTTAATTCTTTTTATTTTTAAAACAAGTGTCACTGACTTGTGAAGGGCCTCACTAAATAGCTGGGGCTGTCTGCAAGCCGCGATCCTCTGGTCTCCACCCCTGGAAATCTGGGATTACAAGGGTGCACCACCATGATTGGCTCTTAACAGTGTTTTTAAGTACTACCTTTTTCTATTTTGTTTCCCATTTTATATGACCTTATTGCAGCAAATTAAAACAAGAATTAATAAATGACATGGCAGAACACTAAAAAGCTTCTGTTCATCAAAGAAAACCATCAGTAGTCTAAAAGAGAGAGCCTACAGAATGAAAGAAGATATTTGCCAGCTATCCCTCTAATAGAGGAATAATATCTAAAATATCCAAAGTATTTAAAACACTCAGCACTAAAACAAAACAAAAACAAATAACGCAACAAAGAAATGGGCAACTGAACTAAATAGACACTTCATAAGAGATACAAATGGCCAATAAATACATATAAATATGTTCAACATAATTAGCAATCAGGGATATGCAAATCAAAATTACCCTGGGATTCCATTTAATCCCAACCAGAATAGAAATCATCAAGAAATCAAATAGCAGTAAATACTGGCAAGGATGTGGGGAAATAGGAACTCTTTTACAATATTGATGGGATTGCAAATTAGTGCAGCCATTAGGGAGATCAGTGCAAAAATTTCTCAGAAAATTGGAGATGAATCCATCATATAATTCACTGCTGGGTCTCTTTCCAAAGGAACTGAAATCAGAAAATTATAGTAATATTTGCATATCATGTTAATGGCAGTACAATTCAAAATACCCAAACCAATCTAGATGTCCATCGACCAAATACAACAAATTACAAAATTATGGGATATATACTCAATGGAATTCTACTCAGCAATCAAGAAGAACAAAATTATCTAATTTTCAGGAAAATGGACATACTTGGAGAATGTTATGCTAAGTGAGATAAGATGTATGACTACAATGTACCAATAAAAATAATTTAAAAAAGAGATTAGCCAGTCTCAGAAAGTGAAGGGTCATATGTTTTTTTTCTCATATACAAAAGGTAGGTAGTTGTCAAGATACTAGAGGGACTTCAGATAATGGAAGAGAAATTTCAGTGGAGCCAGGGAGATGATCTAGGGGAAAGAGGAAGGGAGATAGAGGATCAATAAAGGAATTACTGTCATTGACATTTATACATATGTGAGAATAACAATACCAATCGCAATATCCTGTATGGGTAAGGAGGAGATGGGAAGGGAGCCGGGAGACAGCCCATCAAGTGTTGGGTGCATGTGTCACTACCACTGTGAACTAAATTATGATGTGAAACTATAATGTACCAATAAAAGTATAAATTATAAGAAGAAAAAAATAATATGAGCCATTTGGAAAATTTGCTTTGATAAGTGAAATACTACTGTATTCTCCTGTTGAACATTTATTCTTCAGATTAAATGGCATCTCTTATTCTGAAAGCTCAGAGTAAAGCCATAGGCTGACTGCTTTAGTTTTTCGAGGTACTGGGGATTAAACCCTTGGACATCTTACCTCTGAGCTATACCCCATCCCTATTTTTTAAATTCTTTATTTTGAAACAGGGTCTCACTAAGTTGTGGAGGGCCTCAATAAGTAGCTGAGGCTGGCTGTGAACCTGCAATCCTTCTATCTCTGCCTCCCAAATCCTGGTATTATAAGCATGCACCACCATGCCTGACTTTAGGGGCTGACTCCTTAAGAGGAGTGTGTGGGGGTGATGAACTCTAGGATTATAAAATAACCAAACAAACAGGGCATAGTGGGGCAGTTCTCTAATTTCAGCATTTTTGAGGCTAAGAGGACCACAAAAAATAAAAAAAATTAAATAAAATTAAAAGTGAGCTGGAGATATATTTTTGAGATAGAACACCCCTAAGTTCTCCCTTCCCCACAGAAGAAAGTAACTAACTAAATAATCTCCAAATTCAAAACCACATAGAAGATAGAGCTTAATCTTTGTTTGGATAGAGGTTGTCTGTCCAGAGGATTATTAATAAACTCTTAGCTGATCATCATATAATTGAGTGACTAGGATTTTATTTTAATATTCCCTACTAACTTATTTTAATTTTAAACCACATAAAATATCTTTATTGCCAGGAATTAAAACTACTTAATACCTTGCATTCATACATTAATTATTCATGCAAAAACATTTACCAAGTGCCTGCTCAAGCACGGGGATAGGTATTGGGCATGTGGTGGGATATGCTGATGCATAAAATAGATGTGGTTCTAGTTTGAGGGTCATTCTGTTGAAAACAATTAAAATTATTAAATGGTCAAGTAAATATAATCACAATTAAAGGGATTATGGAACATGCAAATATATGAATTGTGATGGAATTATGATAGTAACTTGTGATGGCCTTACAGTAAATAGGGAAGTCATCTCTGAAAAGGTCATGTTTACACTGAAGCTATGTTCAAATTGCGAGGCACAGAACAAGCTGCCTTTAGGAAAGTAGAAAGAATATTAGGCACAGAAGGAGGCATATATTAACATCCCAAAGAAGGCAAAGGTTTTGCCTTGGGTACACAGAACTGCAAAAGGACCCTAGTACTGAAGGAGAATGAGCTAGGGAAAAGATTAAAGATGAGGTTGCAATAAATATCAAGATGAGCTTCACAAATTAGAGTTTGCTTCTTAACCTAGCCATAAATAAGAAGCCATGAATGTGTAAAGCAAGGGAACAGCACACATTCATCTATGCCTAATGGAAATTTATTCTGTGGAGAATGAATTATAGAGGAAAGGGTCAAGGCAGGGAGATTGAGAAGACCCTCCTCCTTGACCACACAGGATTCACCTCCAGCCCTACCCCACTCTACCACATTCCACCCCAGTCTGCACAAGTGCAGTGAGTGTCTCCTTGGGGAAGGAACTAGACCAGATTACTATCTGTAGAAGGCAGAAGGGCTGGATTACACCTGTGTAAACTCAGGCTTTCAAATGGCAAAATATGAATGCCTGCAATGAGTAGAAATCAAGAACAAAGATTTCAGCCATGGTGGTGCACACTTGTAAACCTAGTACTTGGGAGGCTCAGACGGGAGGATCACAGGTTCACAGCCAGCTTCAGCTAATTTAGTAAGTGAACCTGGGTGTGTAACTTAGAGGTAGAATGCCCCTGGGTTCAATCCCTAGTACCACAAAAGAAAAAAAAAGTAAAAAAAAGAACAAAGATTTCTGAAGTCCTGATGTCAAAGTAAAATGTATCCTTTCTTCACAGACATTTTATGTTATATAATTTATATTATACAAATATATTATATTCCTATAGTATAATATATAATATATATTTTGTAGTACTGGTGGTTGAACCTAGGGACATTCTACCTCCAAGCTACACACTCCCGACCTAATTTTTTATTCTTTATTTTATTATTTATTTATTTATTTTGGTGGTACTGGGTTTCCTGGAAGCCCTTCTACCTTAGGGCTACACTCCCAGAACTATTTTTTATATTTTTTATTTGGAAACAGGGTCTCTTAAGCCAGCACGGCTGGCTTCGAACCTGCGCAATCCTCCTGTCTCCGCTTCCCAAGTGCAGGGATTAAAAGCGTGTGCCACCATGCCCGGCTAGTCTTTATTTTGAAGCAGGATCTCACTAAGTTGCAGAGGGCTGCACTAAGTAGCTGAGGCCGGCTGCAAACCTATGATCCTCCTGTTTTAGCTTCTAAAGTACTGGGATTGCAAGCATGTGCCACCATGCCTGGCTGACATTTTAATATTTTTATCTCAAAATTTGGCAGCATGACTTGGGAGCAAGTATTAATCCAATCTTGGAAAGCTAAGATAACTTTGTCAATATCATGATATGTGAGCCCTTTAAAATTATCTTTTTCTGACTCAGGATAAAATGCAGGATAAACAGCCAAGTTTATTGCATATGAAATGATCTCTGGTATGGATCTAATATCTCTTTACCTTTCTATTCCCTTTGATAATGAGCTCACCTTCATATAAGAAGCTGTATTTTGCTCTGAAGACATTACATGGAATTTAAAAGGTGCCAAAATATAAGTGAATGTATCTTCTAATTTCATTTTGCATTTAAAAAACATTGGTTGTATAATACTTGACAACAATGACAAGTTAAAGCTTTATACTGAAAAAATGCTTTTCAAGGCATTAGAAACCTAATCATCTTACAACAATAAACACTTATCCATATTGTTTATATGTGGTATTCTGCTTGTTAAAGAGGCTTTAAGAGTCTGCATTAGTGTGTGGAGTTAGTGCTGTGTTGGTGAATTAGAGTTGCTAACTACTTGAATTGTCAACTGTGCACTTTGGTAGATTTTTGCCTTGAATGCTAATGTGGTTTTTAAAGTATCATTTTGATGAATTTTATTGGGACATTAGATCCAGTCTGTTTTTTTCAATCAGTCCTGTCCACTTTGTCACTGTCAATGTGCTACCATAACATTAAATATGACCAGAGGTAAACATTATTGAAAGCTGCGCCTGTTACTGCTGCTTTACAGTAGTGTAATTTTGTTTTTATTTCCTTTGATTTTATGCTGATATGGGTTTCAGCAGTATTTGCCTGCAGCTTCTTTCAACTTTTTCTTTTAATTAAAAAGCCTAATTGGGAGTAATAAAAACTTCCAATTAAGCCTTTTAAATAAAAACTGAAAGCTGAAAAGTGGCTGCAGTTGCAGATAGAGGCTGGCACTGGCATGTTCATTATGGAAGGATTCTATTACCACTGTCACATTTGTGGTTCACAGGTTGAACTTGAGACTGGTGAGCTGGGAGAATCAGACCCTGGGAGAGATACCCAGATAATTATATGGTTAGACATTCATGTGTTTTGAGGGATTTATCTCTGAGGCAGAAGAGATACTGAAGGGAAACTAAAATCAGCTCTTTTCGTAATGGTAGGTTCACTGTATAAATCTCTCAGTAATACTGATTATTTAACAATAGAAATGAAAGATTACAGCATTTGAACAAAAAATTAAAATATGACTACAATGCACCAATAAAAATTTTAAAAATGCAATATTTACAAAGTAGATTAAAATCAGTAAAAAGCACACTAAATATTCTAGTTTATATGTTGTTTTCATTTATATATGCATATATATGTATATATATTTGAGTTTGGGGGTATGTAAATTTTTTTATTTACTTTATTTTTTATTATTATTAGAAAAATGTGCTAGAAAAAATTGCTTCTATGAGGCCAGTATCACATTAATCCCCAAACCAAATAAAGATATCTCAAGAAAGGAAAACTACAGACCAATATCCTTAATGAACATAGATGCAAAAATTCTAAACAAAATACTAGCTTTACGCATTCAAAACTATATCAAGAGAATAATACACCATGACCAAGTTGGTTTCATCCCAGCAAAACAAGGCTGGTTCAATATACGCAAATCAATACATGTTATTCACCACATAAATAGAACCAAGAACAAAAACCACATCATCATAGCAATAGATGCTGAAAAGCATTTGACAAAATCCAACACCCATTTATGTTAAAAACACTGCAAAAAATTGGGATAGAAGGAAAGTACTTCAACATCATTAAGGCAATATACTGTAAACCCAAAGCCAACATTATATTGAATGGAGAAAAACTGCAAGAATTTCCACTAAATTCAGGAACAAGACAAGGATACCCACTATCACCACTCCTTTTTAATATAGTCCTTGAGACTCTTGCTGCAGCAATAAGACAAGAGAAGGAAATCAAAGAAATTCACATAGGAAGAGAGGAATTAAAATTATTCTTACTTGCAGATGACATGATCCTTTATCTGGAAGACACAAAGAACTCAACTAAAAGATTTCTGGAGCTGATTGACAAGTTCAGCAAATTCGCAGGATACAATATCAACCTAAAGAAATCAGTGGCTTTTCTTTATGCCAACAACGAATCCACAATGAAACAAACAAACAAACAAACAAACAAACAAAAAACAGTTCCATTCACTATAACCTCAAAACCAATAAAATACCTAGGAATAAACCTAACCCAAGATGTAAAAGACCTCTACAACAAAAACTATAAAACGTTAAAGAAAGAAATTGAAGAAGACCTTGGAAGACGGAAAGATCTCCCGTGCTCATGGATAGGCAGAATAAATATCATCAAAATGGCCATTCTGCCAAAACTGATCTCTAGGCTCAATGCAATTCCCATTAAAATACCAGCGACATTCTTCAGAGACCTAGAAAAATCAATCATGAACTTTATATGGAGAAAGAAAAGACCTAGAATAGCCAAAGCAATTCTCAACAATAAGAAACATGCAGGGGGCATTACAATCCCAGACTTCAAACTATACTATAGAGCAATAGTAGTAAAAACAGCATGGTACTGGTACAATAACAGATATACTGACCAGTGGATTAGAATAGAAGATACAGAAACAAACCCACACACATCTTTAGTCAATTAATCTTTGACAAAGGGGCCAAACACATACGCTGGAGAAAAGACAGCCTTTTTAACAAGTGGTGCTGGGAAAACTGGCTAACCATTTGTAAAAAGATGAATCTAAACCCCTATATCTCACCAAATACAGGAATCAACTCAAGATGGATCAAAGACTTAGAAATTAGACCTGAGACTGTGAAGTTAGTAGAGGAGAGCATAGGTTCAACACTACAACATATTGGCACAGGCAGTAACTTTCTCAACAAAATCCCCAAAGCTCAGGAAATTAAAGCAAGAATAAACGAGTGGGATAGCATCAAACTAAAAAGTTTCTTCTCATCAAAGGAAACTATCAATAACCTAAAGAGGAAGCCTACAGAATGGGAAAGGATCTTTACCAGCCACCATTCTGAAAGGGGGCTAATATCCAGAGTATACAAAGAGCTCAAAAGTCTCTACACTAGCAAAACAAACAACCCATTCAAGAAATGGGCAAATGAACTAAATAGACACTTCACAAAAGAAGAGATACAAAGGGCTAATAGATACATGAAAAGATGTTCTTCATCACTGGCTATCAGGGAGATGCAAATCAAAACTATACTGAGATTCCATCTAACCCCAGTCAGAGTGGCAAGCATAAAGAAATCAAATAACAACAAATGCTGGCGAGGATGTGGGGAAAGAGGAACTCTTTTACACTGTTGGTGGGAATGCAAACTAGTTCAACCACTATAGAGATCTGTGTGGAGATTCCTAAGAAAGGTGGGAATAGATCCACCATATGATCCAGCTATACCACTCCTGGGTATCTTTCCAAAGGGGTTGAATTCAGAGAAATACAGCAACATATGCATACCTATGTTCATAGCAGCACAATTTGTAATAGCCAAAATATGGAACCAACCCAGATCTCCATCAACAGATGAATGGATAGCAAAACTGTGGGAAATACACACAATGGAATTCTATTCAGCCATAAAGAAGAACAAAATTATATCATTTGCAAAAAGATGGAAAGCCCTGGAGAACATGTTAAGTGAGATCAGCCAAGCATAGAAGGAGAAGGTACATATGTTTCCTCTAATATGCCCAAACTAGGAAACACAAAGGATACTCCCAGTGGGACTCCAGATAATGGAGGGGAAATATCAGCAAAGTTTGAATGGAAAGATAGGAGGAAGGCTGATCTTGATTAATGAGGGTCTACATCTGAACATGCGTAAAATTATGAATATGACATGGTTAACCTGGACAACCCTTGGTGGGAGAGGGGAAGGGAAAATGGGGGCGGGGGGGAGAGGGCACCAAATATAGTTTAAATGTATACTATTTATGTTGAATAAAAAATTGTTAAAAAATCACACTATTCTAGTTTATATGTTGTTTTCATTTATATATGCATATATATATATGTGTGTGTATATATATATATATATATATATATATATATATATATATGGGGTATGTAAATTTTTTTGATTTACTTTATTTTTTATTATTAAATTAGAAAAATGTGCTAGAAAAAAACATTTCACAAAGCCTAGGATTATACATTCTATATTTGGACAGATTGGTGCACAGTTTGATTCATGTATACTAATTGAATAATAAAAGACTAAAATAAAATTTTTGCACTATTTAAAATGTGTGAATATGTGACTTTTTAGGATTTTATTGAAAATATAATTTTTAAATGTTTAACTTTAATTTCTATTAGGTTGTAGTATTTGGGAAAATGAATGGGTGAGGACATAGTGGGGGTTGGTTTTCAAAGGAGGAATATTTCAGCTTTGCTTTATATATTTTGGAGAGATTTAAGTAAGGCAATTTTCTATGTTTGAATATTTAATTAAAATATTAATTTAAATTACTTTTATCTTATGGCTACTAAAAACTCATTTATTTTTTAGTTAAAATTTTTTGGTGCATTGTAATTGTACCTAATAGTGAGATTAATGGTGATACATTCATATATGCATACAACATAATTTCGATGTTTCCATCACCATATCATCCCTTTCTCTCTCCTTCTCTCTCTCCTAATGCTTTTCCATTATTTGACTGGTCTATGTCCTATTTTTATTTTATTTTATTTTTACTTTCCTTTTTACTACTAGTTTCCACATCTGAGATAAAACACATGATTTTCAGAGATTGGCTTATCTCATTCAGCTTAGTGTTCTTCAGTTCCATCCATTTTTCTGAAAATTACATAATTTTACTTTTTTTTTGCCTGAGTAAAACCTCATTGTTTATATAGACTATGTTTATTTATTGATTTATGTGTTGATGGGCAACTAATTTGGTTCTATAACTTGGGTTCTTTCAGTCTTTACAAAAGTCAACTCAATGTGAGTCAAAGAGCTAGAAATTGGACAAGAAACTGCTAGTAAAGAACATAGGGTCAACTCTTCAAAATATAGGCACAGGCATTGGCTTCTTCAATAAGACCTGTAAGGCTCAGGAAATAAAGCCAAAAATTAATCAATGTCATGCTATTAAATTAAAAATCTTCACAGCAAAAGAAGCAATTGAGAATATAGAAAGCCTACAGAATGGAGAAAACCTTTATCAGCTACTCCTCAGACAACAGTTTACTATTCAGAATATAAAATAACTAAAGCCGGGCGTGGTGGGGCATGCTTGTAATCCCTGCGCTTGGGAGGCGGAGACAGGAGGATAGAGCAGGTTCGAAGCCAGACACACTGGCTTAAGAGACCCTGTTTCCAAATAAATAGCATAAAAATAGGTCTGGGAGCAAAGCCCGGAGGTAGAAGGGTTTCCAGGAAGCCCAGTACCACAAAAAAAAAAAAAAAGCAACTAAAAATTAACACACACAATAAATATCTCAATCAATCAATAAGAAATGGAGCTAAATAGACATTTCTCAAAGGAAGAACATCTTTAGCAACCAAGGAAATGCAAATCAGAACTACACTGCAATTTTATCTCACATCAGTTATAATCAAGAACACAAATAATAACAAAGAGGATTGAGGAAAAAGGTACACTTACACACTGATTGTAAGTTAGTACAACTACTATGAAAATCGATATGGAAGTTCCTCAGAAGACTAGGGATGAAGCTACCATACAGTGATCCATCTATACCACTTCAGTATTTTCCTCCCCTGACTCTTCCTCTAGACCACCTCCCTTACTCCACTAGAGTTTCTCCTTTGTTATTTGAAGTTCTTCTGGCTTCCAGATTACTCCCTAGTTTCCTCATATGAGAGAAAAACATATGACCCTTTATTTTCTATAATCTTTGATTATGTATCAGAAATCTTAGGAGTTTACTCATGCTACATATTCGTTAAGATTCTTCATAGATATTTCATATTCTTTCTTAGTAGCTATTGTGAATAAGATCTTTTTATTGCACAACTGCTTATTATTTATGTTGGTTATTAATTATTCATTTCATCCATAAACTTGCTGAATTTTTAGAATTAATTGGTACTACATATTACTTTAAAACCACAAAGTACATATTAGTAAAATTATTATTATTATTTTTTGTGGTACTGGGGTTCCTGGAAGCCCTTCTACCTCCGGGCTACACTCCCAGACCTATTTTATATTTTTGAAACAGGGTCTCTTACGCCAGCGCGGCTGGCTTCGAACCTGCGCGATCCTCCTGTCTCCGCCTCCCAAGCGCAGGGATTATAAGCGTGCGCCACCACGCCCGGCTTTAGTAAAATTATTTCCAAGTCTTTAAGGAAACTAATATTTTAATAGATTTTAGCTTTTTACCTGAATATTGTTCATTTAGGTTTTTGTTTTTTCTTAAGTCAATTTTGTAATTTCACACATTTTTTTTCTATTTGATCTCATTTTCAAATATTTTGATATATAATTTTATATTTAATTTACTGGTGATTAATTTTTAAATTTATTATCAGACTATTTTCTTCATACTTATATTTATTTACCAATTAGTCAATACTCTATTTTTGAAAATTTTTTAGAGATTTAGTATTACTATTACTTTTTAACATATAAGCTCTTGGATTTCTCTTATTGTTTCTCTTTTGTTTCAAATTTATTTTTACTTTTATTTTTTAAACTTAGTTATTTTTCTAGTTATTCCAAGTAAATGATTAAATAGTTTAAAAAAGGAGGGCAATGCTTTTTATCATCACAAATTTGCCTATGAGAAAATTGCTTGCATTTAGTGCAGTTTTCTATACAATTCATTTTTCTTTTTTTCTCATTTATTGTATGCTCTTAAATTTTAGAAAAAATGTCTTTTTGGCCCTAATATTATATAAATTACTGTTTATAATTTTAAAGTTATTTGTCTTGGATTTTGGGTATTGTGGCAGTTTCTTTCATCTTTGAGTCTCTATCACATCATGCTCCAGATCACTGGTGGAAATATATTTTTCAAAAAAATGCACACGGGACTTCTGGGAAGACAGCAACAGAGAGAAGCATCACTTGAGTCCTGCTGAAACCCAATCTCCATTGCTTCAAAAACAGCATTCTAAGAAGCCAGAAAATAGTAACAGTAGAGGAATAAAAAATGATAAATACAAGGGGCAGAGAATAAGAAGATTAGAAGACCGACCAGAGAGCAGAAAAGAAACCCACCTGCCTTGGGGCAGCAGGCACTGCCTCACAGCTCCAGACTCCAGAGTCAAAAAGGAAAACAAGGACCTGAAGCGAGCAGCTGGAGATTCACCAGTTGTGAGTCATCAGTTCTTCCTGCAGAAATACCAGCTACAGTTTCCAGTGACTGAGCTCACCACACCCTCCAGGCTTCCAGAGCAAAGCTCAACACCAGAAAAGAAAGCTGAACCCCTCCCAGCCAAGGGCGCTGTGGCTGCACCATCTACCCAGCAGCAGTGGAGCTCATTACACCTGTCAGAGATCCAGACCAGAGTGTACCAAAATCATAAGTGAAACTGCGGTCCCCACAGGAGAACTCTCAGCACTGTGCCCACAGGGACTCTTGCAGGTATAATAAACTCCCTGTATCTGAGATTTTGCAGTTCAACCCAGTGAAGGAGTAGTGGCAGCTGAGATTACCACACCCTTCAGAGATCCAGAGTGGCTCTCAATAACACCATAAGTGAAGTCATTGTTTCTTCGAAAAAATGCCCAGTCCAGCACCCCAGGGACTTGCACAGCCCCAATAAACTTCCTGGGTCTGAGACTTTGCAATACAACCCAGTCAAGGAGTAGTGGTGGCTAAGCTTACCACACCCTCCAGAGATTTAGAGCAGCGCTCAATAATACCATAAGAGAAGTCAAGGTTCCATGGGAAATCACCCAGCTTGGTGCCCCCAGGGACTCTCGCAGCCCCAATAAACTCTCTGGGTCTGAGATTTGCATTACAACCTGGAAAGGTGGGAGTAGGGTCTGCTGTTGGACATAGCAGAAGCTCAGACAGACTCAATAATCCCACTTATCAGTAGAAAGTGTGGAAGGAGAAATATACTCAAAACTACACACAACTAGTAGGATCTCCAGGATCAATCACTACAGACCTCCAAATCATGGTGAACTGGGAGAAGTCAGACCAGCCCAGCCCTAGCTGTGAAGAACAGAGACTCCTCTGCTTACCTGCTGACACATCTAATTTCTTACTACTAAGATTGAATTGGACATAATATCCACAAAAGACAAGATGCCAAGACATTAGAGAAACAAGCCTGAGAACTCTGAAAATATGAGAAATAGAAACAGTGAAGAAATAATGAAAATCATAAATATTGACTTACAAGAAATCCAAGAAGGAGAATTTTGAATTCTGATCTTCAATATGATGAAAGGCCTCAAAGCAAGTGTACAGGAAATGGAGACACTAAGAAAGAATCAGAAAGAGGTCTGGACTGAAATAAAAGAGTCAATAAATGAAATGAAGACAGCAATAGAAAGAAATTCTGAAAGATTAGATGAAATGGAAAGTAGAATATCACTGTTAGAAGACAGTTTTTTCAAAACCGGAAGCACAGTCAATAGCATACAGAAGTCATTACAGCAACAAAACCTAAACATCCAACAACTATGGAACAATATGGAATTAACCTAGGTCTCCATCAAGAGATGAATGGATTGCAAAATTATAGAAAATACACACAATGGAATTCTACTCAACTATAAAGAACAAAATCATGCCATTCATAAGAAGATGGAAATACCTTGAGAACACTACATTAAGTGAGATCAGCCAAGCACAGAAAGAGAAGAGACATATGTTTTCTGTAATATGCCCCAAATAGGGACTATTAGGAATACCAGACAGACTCTAGATAGTGGAGATAAACCTCAGCAAAGCTGAAATGGTAGGATAGGAGAGGAAGAAGGCTGAGGTTGAATAATATTTGAGCTATATTCAAATAAGTGTAAAAGTGTGAATGTAGCATGGTTAACCTTGACACTCATGATTGGGGGGAGGGGAAGCGGGGGTTGGGAGAGGGCACGAAGCACAGTCTGAATGTTTGCCATTTTCAATATGATCCACATAAACAAAACAAAACAAATGCATTCTATTCTCACCACTAAATGTTGCCTGCTGACTCAACTTTTTATGATGTAAAGTCAAAATCATTAGAGAACATATGAACTACTGTATAATTTATCTGCAATTTCCATTTGTAACTCTTCTTTGTAGTTAAGTCCCCATCACCTCCCCCAAAACCTCTCATTGACACTGTGCAACTCCCTTTGTATGGCTCCTCTTATGCTCTCCCTCAGCTTCTTTGGTCACATTCTTCATAATGTGGATTACTTTCTGTGCAACTTCTCTTTTACCCCCAACTACAGCTCTCCCTCTTTCCTGGGTACTTTCAGATAAATCCAAATGTATTTTGATACCGCTTTCACTGTATTATTCTGCAGGCATTGTTTGCCTCTTTTTCCTACTCTTGACTCAATAAAAACAGGGAATAAGTCTTCCTGACTTATGTAAGAGTTATAACTTTTACATTTTATCATCAGAGTATATATATGAATTATATACTTTCTATTTTTTAGGGCAGGGGAATTGAGATTCAGAGAAGTTAATATTTCCAAAGTCACAGAAGTAGTCAATAACTTATGTAGGACATTAATGAATTAGAACTGATGTCCTCTACACTAATGTCTACAAGCTTTGACAAGAACATTTTTTTAGAAGGAAAATGGGTGAAGGGCAGCATACAGTACATGCACAATGTTTATTTAAAGTACTTTCTTCTATAGTAAGCATTATTTGTCTAGTTTTATTCTATCATATATGTTTAGTATCATCATGTTTTATTATTCTGCATTAGAAAAATAATCATTCACGTGAACTTGATAGTTAATTGTAGAAGGCGTTTTATGGTGAGTCTACCACATTATGATTTTTAGGCTGAGCTACAAAGCGATAAAACTATATTTTAAGCTCAGAATTGAGACAATTTCTTTTCTACATTAATTCTTCTCTCTCCATTCTGTTTGAGGGTTAAAATGAGTGCTTTCTAAGATTGTTTCATGTTTCATGTTTCACAAATATTTGTTTCTAGAGTTTTGTCTTAAAATATTCCTTTTGCATGATTTTACCTTTATGTATTCATATTATGGTCTGGCATCTAAAAATTATTCTAACCAATAGAAACTCTGTCCATTTTTTCTCCCCTGGTTATTCTTTTAGGACCATAGACCTCTGGAGCCAAGGTGGTAACTTTTGGACTGCTCTATGAGTGGAATCCCTTGACAGCATCATTGACTGTTAAAAGCTCAGTTTTTGTTTCTTCTTTCCTTTGTTCTTTTGTTTCTCTTTCCACCTTTCCTTGTTAATATGCACTTATGGTATCTTTTGTATATGATATAGCAATAATATAGATAAAATGTCCTCTAGAAGGTTTCATAGAATAGCTATATAGTTATCAGCAAGTAAATGTAGCAAATGTATTCAGTAATAAGACTATATATATTTATATATAAATATAAAAAAATTTATATATAAAAAATTATATATATATATATAAATATATATATATATTTGTATCAATAACTTGTTTTGATTGAGGTAACTTTAGAATATTATGCTAAAGGAGATTATCCAGTATCAGAAGGTGAGTATTTGGTCAGGCCTGGTAGCCCACACTTGTAATAACAGTACTTGGGAGGCTGAGGCAGGAGGATTGCAGGTTTTTGACCAGCCTCAGCTACTTAGGCCCTCCACAACTTAGTGAGACTCTTAAAATAAAGTACACAAAGAATAGGACTAGTGGTAAATCTCAGAGGTAGAATGCTCCTGTGTTCAATCCCCAGTTATACAAAAAAAAAAGAAAAATAAAAAGAAAGTAAATAATGGTATGTTTTTTTCATATTTGAAAGTAGGATAGAAATTGGGAAACAAGAGAGATCTCAGATAAAGGAGCAGAGACTCCAATAAAATGATGGACACAGTTTCTGGGAGGGAGGAGGGGGAGAGAAATGGAAAAAGATAACAGTTTAAATAATACTATGCAAGTATATAAAATTATCAATTCCAATCTCAAAGAAATGTAAAGGGAAGGGAAAGGAGTGAGGTGGGAACTAGAGAAAAACCAACTAAGTGTTGGGTAAAATGTATATTCCTATCACTCTATACTTCAGTATGATGTATAACTACAATGAACCAATAAAAGTGTAAAAAATTCAATACCCATTTATGTTGAAAATTTTCAGAAAAAATAAAACTGACAATTTGTTTAAAATGGTAACAAGTATAGCTACACTTGCTTTTCAAAAACCTAGATGCTAACTAATAATTATGGATCCTAAAATTTCAATTTAAGGATTTTTTTAACTTGTTGATTTTTATCATCAATGAAATATACTTTGTTTCAAATAGTGGGATATTTTACAAGCTGTTCAAGCATTTTTTTTAAAGAATTGGCACTAAATATCCAAGGGAGAATGAAATAGAGCATGTCATAAGAAGATAGAAGAGATAAATTATAAAATAGGAGTTCTGGTAACTGAAAATTTTTTTTATCTACTTCAAAATATAATTTAAGGCCTAAATTGTGCAGCCTTTAGGAAAAGAAGGGTTTAATTTGGAAGAGGGAGATTGAAAGTATATCTTTTTCTCTTCTGTCTATTTCAACAACTCTCCACATTTTCTGCCCATAGACCCAGCTAACTCAAATGCTTGGATGAGCTACTAAGTAGAAATAAAAATGATAATTCTCTTTTATTTCTTCTTTTTCTATGCAGTGATAATAGGTGGATTTTCATTAAACATGGGAAGATAAAAAATGGGAAATGCACTTTCCCTGAACTCTCTCAATGTTCTATAAAATGTTCAATTAACTGTACTTGTCATTGTACATATTTCTTTCCTTACTCTTTTGATCACATGAGGTCTCTTCAGTGGCTCAGTTAATATTAAGAAAAGAGATCCAATTTATTATTTTTTACTGAACTCAGAAGAGGTGGTGAATAAATACTACTACTAATCATTTAATTTGCTTCATGACCTGATGTTTAAACTTTGGCAGAAACAAAACACAGTAGGAACTAAAACCATCTTAAGAAAAGTCAGGTAGTAGGTAACAGGAATAAAGCTAATTTTTTTTCCATGTTCTTCTGCCATTTCTTTTGAAGTAGGTTATCAAATAATTTCATGATAAAATAATTAATGTCATTAGGATTAATAATAATAAAAGCTACAAAAGAAGATGGAGCTATAGTTAAAAATCTGAGACAGAGCCAGGTGTGTGGTGCACATCTGTAATCCCAGTACTTGAGAGGCAAAAACAGCAGGATCTCAGGTTTGAGGCCGGTCTGGGTTGTATTGCAAAGTCTCAGACCCAGGGAGTTCATCGCAGTTGTGGGAGACTGGGGGTGGGGTGGGGGGTGCCGAGCTGGGTGTTTTCCCACAAGGAGCTGAAACTAGGCTGTCATATCTCTGCCACCACTATTCCTTGACTAAGTTGGACTGCAAAATCTCAGACCCAGGGAGATTATCAAAGCTGTACAAGTCCCTGAAGGTACATGCTGGGATTTCTCCTTTAGGGGCTGCAATTTCACTTACGGTTGTTGACTGCGCTGATCTGGAGCTGTCGCTGGTGTGGTGAACTTGCTGCTGCTACTGGGAATATGGCGTTGCTGCCACACCCTTGGCTGTAAGGCTGGTGTATTTCTTTTCTGGTTTTGAGGTCTTTTCTGGTTTTGAGCTCTTTCTGGTTTTGAGCTCTGTTCTGAGTTCCTGGAAGGTGTGCTGAGCTTGGCCACTGTGAGTTTTAGATGTTCTTTGAATGAAAAGAACTGCTGAATTACACCTGAATGATCCACAGCACTTGTTTACTTCAACTCCTGTTTACCTTTCCTCTCTGGAGCCAGGTACTGTGAGGCAAGATGGCACCGGCGCGGCATCTGCTGCCACAATGCGGGCTGGTTTCTTTTCTGGTCTCCGGTTGTTCTTCTAGTCTTCTTTTTATCTGTCCCTTGTGTTTACATTTTTTTTTTTTATTTCTCTGCCAATAGTGTTTTCTGGCTATGAAAAGTGCTGATTTTGTGCCAATTGAGATCAAGTGTTAGCAGGACTCATAAATGCTGCTTTTCTCAGTCGCCATCTTCTGGAAGTTCTGATCATGTGATTTTTGTTCTCAGTTCTATTTATGTGTTGAATAATGTGTATTGATTTAAATACGTTGAACCATCCTTGCTTTTCTGGGATAAAGCCAACTTGGTCATTGTGTACAATTTTCTTGTTATGGTTTTGAATGTGTGTAGCTAGTAGTTTGTTTGGAATTTTTGCATCCATGTTCATTAAGGATATTGGTCTGTAATTTTTATTTCTTGAGTTATTTTTATTTGTTTTGGGGATTAATGGGATATCAGCCTTGTAGAAGGAATTTGGGAGAATTTCATCTCTTTTAATTTCCTGGAAAAAGTTGTGAAGTATTGGGATGAATTCTTCACTGAAGGTTTTGTAGAATTCAGCTGGAAACCCATCAGGGCCTGGGCTTTTCCTTGATGGCAGATTTTTTTCTGTAATTTTTCTTTCTTGAGTCATCTTTATTTGGCTTGTGGATTAATGTGATACTGGCCTCATAGAAGGAATTTGGAAGAATTCCATCTCTTTCAATTTCCAAAACAATTTGTGAAGTATTAGGATTAGTTCTTTACTGAAGGTTTTGTAGAATTCAGCTGGAAACCCATCAGGGCCTGGGCTTTTCCTTGATGACAGAATTTTTATTTCTGTTTCTATTTCTTTGTTTACTATTGGATGGTTTAGCCTTGCTATGTCATCTTGTTTCAATTTAGGTAGATTATATGTGCTTAAAAATCTATTGATTTCTTTCATGTTTTCCAGTCTATTGTAGTATAAATTTTCAAAATAGTTTTGATAATCCTTTGAATTTCTCCACTCTTTGTGGTGATATCTCCATTTTCATTTCTAATTTTAATAATTTGAATTGATTTCTCTTTATTTTGGTTAGATTGGCCAGGGGTTGGTCAATCTTACTAATCTTATCAAAGAACCAGCTTTTTGTTTTGTTGATTCTTTGAATTGTGTGTTTTTTTGTTCTCTATATCATTTATTTCTGCTATGATTTTAATAATTTCCTACCTTCTGCTGGCTTTGGGATTAGACTGTTGCAGTCTTTCTTATCCTTGAGTTGTTTCCTTAGGTTGGTTACTTGGCAACTCTGTCCTTCTTATGTGGGCACTCAATGCTATAAACTTTCCTCCTAACACTGCCTTCAAAGTGTTCAATAGACTTTGGTAAGTTGTTTTTCTATTTTAATTTAATTCCAGAAATTTCTTTATTTCTCTCCTAATTTCTGATCTAACCCACTTGTTGTTCAATAGTGTATCATTCAATCTCCACATATTTAAATAGTTTCTTTTGAGTTTCCTGTTGTTGATTTCTACTTTCATCCCATTATGTTCTGAAAAGATGCAGAAATTATATTATATTTTTTGAATTTGCTGGTGCTTGCTTTGTGGTCCAGGTTGTGATCTATTTTTGAGAAGGTTCCATGAGCTGCTGAGAAGACTGTGTATTCTGCTATTCTTGGTTGAAATATTCTGTATATGTCTTTTAGGTCCATTTGGTTTATAGTTTTCTTTAGTTCTGAAGAATCTTTACTTATCTTTTGTCTTGAAGAGTGATCCAGTGGTGTGTTTAGGTGTCAGGGTGTTGGGAGTCACTATTAATGAGTTCCGTGCAAGTCCTGGGTTCTGTGTATTTCCAGCCTGTACTCCATGCCTCTGAAGTCTCCAACTGGGGCTCAGGTGTACATCCCTACCTGCAGGGGCAGGGGTGTCCAATGTAGTCTTGGGGCAACCTCTGTGGCCCTGTGCAGCTATCGTTTCTTGAGCACCTTTTCTGTGTCTCTGGAGGTTCTAACTGGAGTAGCCCACCAGGTCCCACAGCAAACAGTGGGCACACACAGTTACCACTGTGTCCTGTGGTACACACTGGGGGCACCCCAGGTCTCATGGCTGATCTAGGTGCATACTGCTACCTGGATGCTCTGGTATGATCCTCTGGAGAGCTTGCTGTACCACTGGGTCCCACACTTCTCTGGGAGCACATGTTTACCTGTTTTCAGTTCTGGGTCTCTGTAAGTCTCCCTATACCACTGCAGGTGCCATTCTCATTAATTGTTTTAAATTATTATTTAGTGATGGTGCTGGGGAAAGATCAATGGACTTGGAAAAATAAAACTTAGGTTTATATTCAGCATTGCCAATTATTGATTATTTTAAAGGCTTGATTTATGTAGGTGCCCAGCAAATGTTTGGTAGGTTTAAAGACGAGTGAGTTGTTAATTTTCAAATATCATGTTGGATATAATTTCTGTAGGCTTCATTTTGTGCCTTTTTAAAAGACTTTGGAGGAGTCATGAGAACTAGAAAGCAAAGTTAGGTTAAGTGTCCACAAATATGAAACAAACACATTGGGACTGCTAGAAATGATACAGCCTATCTTTACTGATCTGGATTTAGTACTAGAATAATTAATTCAGGTTTGTGATTCTTTAATTGTTTGGTCTCAGGATCCTTTTACATTTTGAAAAATAATGTAAGACTGCTGAGAGCTCTTGTTTATTTGAGTTATGCCTATTAATATTGCTGTATTAAAATTTTAAACTGAAAATTTAAAAAAAACATTAGAAATAAGTCTATTTAATGTTAAAATAAATAACATTTTCATGAAAAAGGAGCATATTTTCTAAAACTAAAAAAAACTCAAAGCAGTAAAAGTGTGTTTTTCCATATTTGCAAATCTGATTAATACCTCACTTAACAGAAAACAGCTAGACTCTCCTATCCATAGCATTCAGTTTGTTGAAAAGCCACCTGTCGAGAAGTTTCTGGAAACTGCCCTACTTGTGAATAAATGAGAGTGAAAAATACAGTTAACATCTTAGATTTGTTATGGAAAGAATCTTGATCTCTAGTGTCCTTTAAAGAGATCTCAAGAATCTAATGTGTTCCTGGAACTCACCTTAAGAATTACCTATTAAGTGAATTATTTTTCTTTTTCCTTTTAAATTCAAAGACCATTGGAAAAGAAATTATAGCTATTCAACATCTTAGAGTATAATTAGTAAATTCTTGGATCTTTCCACATGGAGGATAGGAAAAGAATGAGAGACTTGAAGAGAATTTGGTATGAGAAGAGTGGGATATGGACACACTCAATTTCAATTGCATTTTATAATTTGGAAAGTGGCTCCATCCCTTAATAGAGCTTAAATTTGATCAATTACTTAATTTTAAGGCTTATTTATAAAATAATGACAATAATATTTAGTACATGGTTTGGGGATGATGGATTCAGATAATGTGTGAGATACTTAGCTTAACATCTGACACATAATAAGTGGTCCTTTATCAAATTATTATTTTTATTGTTATTTAATCCAGGATTTGTCCTGCTTACTAACACATGCAAATGATCTCTTTATGGTTATACTTTTTGCAGCAAGAAATATCATTGTACAAAAGATTTACATATTTAGAAAAATGTCCTTAGGTTAAAATCCCATTGGAATTACTGGCTCAATAAATATTTTTACAGCTTTGAATTTATGTTAGAAAATTTGTTTCCAAAGGGCTATATCATTACCACTTCTATCAGGAATATATAAGAGTGTTTGCTAAGTTTATGTAGATTCTGGGCCCTGGGATACAATGGTAAGCAAAATAAAAGAGTTACATCTTTAGCTGTAACAAGCAGTGCAGTTTATTTAAATTTTCATGAATTTGATAGGTAAAAAATAAAATGTTTGTTGAGAGTGCAGTACCAACATACACACTTGGGAAAAAATAGGTGCAGTCTTGGTGTATGTGAAAACTCTCTAGTACTCAACTGGCATCTAATAAAAATGAATTTATTGTATTTTTTTCTGAACACTTAATACTAAAGGTTTTGTTTTGCGTTGACTAGTGGACCTTTAAAACTTTCACAGCATACTTTATTAGTCTTTTTATTTTCCAGGCTGGGCTTTATCATTGGACAATATATCCTATGGGCTTTAAGTTCATTTTATTTTGTTTTAAAATCCTGGTAGAGACAAAGAAAGAATGAAGGCAGGGTGGAGGATAGCTTGGATGTGAGACTAGCGGTGACATTCTGAGATAGACATGATGAGACAGATTCTACACCAGGACTGCGGTGGTGGGAGGGTTTAATATGGGACCAGATGGTGTTAGGGGATGATTGTTTTCCTCCCTCAATGCACATGTTGAAGTCCAAGCACCTAGAATCTCAGAATATGCCTGTGTTTGGAAATAGGGTCTTTAAAGAGATTCTTAAGGTTAAATGAGATCGTATGAGTGGGCTCTAATCTGACTGGTTTCCTTATATGCGGAAAGGAGGAGATTCAGCTTTGTAGGGAGTTGTGGTGGTTACCAAGCATGACCTGTGGGTCCTCTTTTGACCTTCCAATCTGCTGCTGGTCTGCAGGATTTTGTTTTTTTTTTTGTGGGGGGGCTCAAGATTGTTTGAGAGCCAAGCCCAAGGACAGTTTTGAAGAACTACTCACTGGAAGAAACGCCCCTTACATTGAGAAAACTGAGGACTAGAGTCTCTTTCTCAGGCATTTGCCCTAAGGAGATAATTATTAGAGGACAAAATGATGTTTGTGCAAGGAGAGTTGATAATGGCAAAAAAAAAACCAACCTCTAATGATGATAAATGACAGATTAATTAAATAATGTTCTCTTCATGTAATTAAACCCTATACAGCCACTATAAAGGATAATATATGGTCATATACATTTGATGACATAGAACCTATACATGTTTAAATGATGCAGACACTATCCTTTGAACCATGATGTAGAGATTGCATAGCAAGAAGATAGGATAAACCTAGATGAGTGATACTGTGGAAAACGTTACCAGTTAAGATCCACCTGCCCAGATTTTTATGCAAGAGAGAAATGAGCACCTATCAGGCTTTTATCATCATTATTTTGTTTTTTCTGCAACTTATAGTTGAATGTAACCTAATAGATGTGCACATACGTGCATGCACGTGCACAGAGAAATTCCCGTAAGGATGCTCATGATTATATCAACAATGAATATCTCAGAATTGCATACCTTGAAGTGACTTTTAACTTATCTTCAGACTTCTCTTTATTTGGGCAACTTCATATAAAAGTAATAAATGAAAATCAGAATTCCTCCTACCGTCTGCCCTACAGTTTCAGTTTCATGATCAAATTCTCTTCTGCCTTCAGTCTGTCCACAGCACTGTGACTCTGAACCACTACTCATTCTAGTTTTCTGCCTTGCCTAATATCAAGGTTCAAGCTCACACCTGTGAGAATGTACTGGTCTGTTGGTAGGAGGAAGGAAGTTTATCTGCATGTTTCTGTTCCGTCAGGAAAACAATAGCAACAACAAAACAAACACAACAAAAACCCAAAGAAAAAAATCAAGCCAATTAATGTTTCTAAAAAGAAGATAGAGAAAAAGATAATATTTATTTCCGGGAAGATGGCGACCGAGAAAAGCAGCGTTTACGAGTCCTGCTAACACTCGATATCTATTACCACAAAATCAACACTTTTCATAGCCAGAAAACACTATCAGCAGAGATGTAAATACAAGGGACAAAGAAAAAGAAGACTAGAAGAACAACTGGAGACCAGAAAAGAAACCAGCCCACATTATGGTGGCAGAGCCACACCAGCGCCATCTTGCCTCACAGCACTAGGCTCCAGAGAGGAAAGGTAAACAAGGAGCTGAAGTGAGCAGTTGCAGATCATTCGGGTATAATTCAGCAGTTCTTTCAGCCCAAAGAACATCTAAAACTCCCAGTGGCCAAGCTCATCATGCCTTCCAGGGTCTCAGAATGGAGCTCAAAACCAGAAAAGAAATATGCTAGCCTCATAGCCGAGGGTGTGACAGCAGCACCATATTCCCAGCAGCAGCAGTGAGTTCACCACACCTGCAACAGCTCCAGATCAGTGTGCACAATAACTGTAAGTGAAATTTCAACCCTAAAGGAGAGAGCCCAGCACTGCACCACCAGGGACTTGCACAGCTTTGATATTCTACCTGGGTCTGATATTTTGCAGTCCAACCCAGAGAAAGAGTAGTGGTGGCAAAAATACCACACCCTAGTTGAAGCTCCCCATGGGAAACCACCCAGCTTGGCATTTCCACAGTCTCGTGCAGCCTTGATTAACTCCCTGAGTCTGAGACATTGTGATACATCACAGTAAAGGAGTAGTGGAGGCTGAGATTACAACAAACTCGAGATCCAGAGAATTCTAAGTGACCCAGGGAAGAACCCAGAGAAGTAGTGGTGACCCAGGGAAGAACTCAGAGAAAACACAAACTTCTGAAATCATGAGAAAGAGGAACAACAATAGAGCAATGAATACCCACAACCCCACAATATTAGAACCTGATAAAACAGAAATTCAGAGATCTCCAGAAGATCAAATCAGGAATATAACTGTAGAAATAATACAGGACGTTCGAAAAGAATTTAGAGAGAGTCTAAAAGAAATAAAGGAAGTAATCATTGAGGTAAAGGCATCAATTCAAACTATTATAAACAATTAATTAGACCACATGGAGAATAGTATCTCGCTCCTAGAAGATGATCACTTCAAAAACGAACACATAAATTTATAACTTAGAAAAAAAAATCAGACAGCAGGAATTTGACATTGAAGAAATATAGGCCCATTTTAAGAGAGCTAATCTAAGAATAATCAGAACAGAGGAGGGAAAAGAAGGTGAAACCAAAGGGATCAATAATCTCTTCAAAGAAGTAATAGCAAAAATTTTTCCAAACATAGAGCAAGAGGTCGATACACAGGTCTGGGAAACTTATAGAACTCCCTTTAGACAGGATCAGAGAAGAGGATCCACATAATTGTCAAAATGACCAGCAGAGAATCTTAAAGGCCAAACAGAGAATCTTAAAGGCAACGAAAACAAACGGCCAAGTAACGTTCAGAGGCAAACCAATTGTAATCACTCCACACATCCCAAACCAAGTCATGAAAGCCAGAGGGCTTGGAGTAACATATTTCAAACTCTGAAAGAAAACAACTTCCAGCCAAAAAATTCCTACCCAGAAAAACTATCTATCAAATTAGATGGGGAAATAAGAAGCTTCCATGACAAACAGAAACTCAAGGAATTTGTGTCTTCAAAACCAGCGCTAGAGAAAATACTCAAAGAGATTAAATACAAGGAAGAAATAGGTAATACACACCAGAACCAGAGAAACAAGATTTTCCATCCAGTAGACAACTAAGCAAAGAAGAATAAACAGTATTTCAAACAGAAATAAAATCTTAACATGTTAGGAATTAAAAGTTATCTCTCAATAATCACACTGAATGTAAATGGCCTCAATTCCCCAATAAAAAGACATAAAGTGGCAAAATGGATTAAAATCCAGAATCCATCCAACGCTGCTTACAAGAAACATACTTTATAAGTAAAGAGAGTAACAAACTCAAGGTAAAGGGCTGGAGCAACGTAATTCATGTTAGGCAGCCATCTTAACAAATGTGAAGTAGTATTTCACTATAATTTTTATTCATATTTCCTTAATGATTAGTTATATTATGATAATGATAAGTGATATTCATGTGTTTATTGGTCATATAAAAATCTTTGGAGATTAATTATCTATTTTAATCTTTTACCTATTTCTAAACTGTATTGTTTGCTTTTATTGTTGCTAATTTTTAGGATTTCTATTTGGAATATTAATATACCTTCACATATAACATTTGGAAATATTTTACCCCATTCTATCAGTAACTTTTAATTCTGTTTACATTGTCATTGGATGTACAATATTTTTTATTTTTTATGAAGTTTGTTTGTTTATTCTTTTGTTGCCTGTGCGTTTGGAATCATATCTAAGAAATCACTGCCAATTTCAATGTTGCAAAGTTTTATGACCCAGGTTTTCTTCTAAAAGTTTAGTCTTAAGATTTACATTTAGGTTTTTTATCTATTTTGAGTGAATATTTGCATATGGTGTTAGGTAAGGGTCCAATTTTACTCTTTTTCATGTAATTATTATTTTTCAACAATATTTAGTGAAAAGATTATTATTTCCTTCACCCAATGTTCTTGGAAACCTTGTCAAAAATAACTTGACCATATATGGAAGAATTTATTTCTAGGCTTTTTATTTTACTTCACTGGTTTATATATCTTCCTTTATAGCAGTGCTACACTGTTTCGATTATTGTGGCTTTATAAGGTTTGAAATCAGAAAAAAAAAAAGAACCCGAACACTTCAAATAATATGTTCATATTCTAAGGTATCACTATCAATCTCACTAACATGTACAGAGAGGAACATGGAGGGACATACACCAAGATCTGTGTACATGCACATTTGTACTACTTTGAATATCACTATGAGCTGTAATTATAATGAACCAATAAAATATTAAAAAAATAAAAAATAAAAGATGATATTTGAGCAAAAATAATAAAAAGAAGAGAGATAAAAATGCATTTTATTAACTTATTCAATAACTATTTATTGGGGTCTTTATATTACAAATACTGTTTTAGGCATGAAGATAGAACAACAAACAAAAATTAGTCCATATTGCCTTGAAACGTAGGATCTAGTGGAAGGTATGACATTCAACAAGCAAATTAATTTATATTTTAATGAATATATAATTGTACAAATTTATGGGATACAATGTATGTTTGGAGACATGCATGTATTGTATAACAAATTAGTCAAATTAAAATATTTGTCATCTCAAACAATCATTTCTTTATAGTGAAATATTCAGAATCTTTTCTTCTTTTTCTTTTCTTTCTTTTTTTTTGCGGGTCTGGAGATGGAACCCAGAGGCATTCAATCTCCAAGCTACAGCCCATGCCCTATTTTTTATTCTTTATTTTCAAACTGGGTCTCCCTGAGGTGCAGAGGGCCTCACTAAGTAGCTGAGGCTGTCCGCAAACCGCGATCCTCTGGTCTCAGCCTCCCGAATGCTGGGATTACAAGCGTGCAGCTCCACGTCCAGCTCAAAATATTTTCTTACAGCTATTTTGACACATATAATACATTATTAATGATTATAGGCATTGTGGTTTGTGCCAAAGAACTTCAGAATCTATCTACAGACCAGGAAAAGAACCCTCAAAATGTACCTAACCTACTGACACTTCGATCTTCAACTTCTGGATTCTAGAACTGTAAGAAAATTAATTTCTGACATTTAAGCTATTCTCTGTGTGGGAATTTAATAGCCCTGCAACCTGGTATAGGTGGATTCTGGAAGCCAGAGAACTTTAATCCATGTTCCATAAGTTTCTTGAGGATAGTATAGTTTTTCAATGTTGGTAAGCCCAGCCCCAACATAGTTCCTGTTAGAAAACAGGTAGTGTTTAGAGAACATGGTCAGTGTTTTCTTGAGTAAATTACCACTCAAATTTGTAGATGACTTAATAGACAAATGACAACAATAAAAAGTATAAGAAGAAAGGCTTCTTTTTGAGCATGTAGTTCTTAGTATAGAATATACACTTCATTCATTCCACTAATAAAAATTTTCATAAAGATCATTTTACTCATAATAACACTTGCTCATTCTCACAAGCATAAGAAGGTTTTTTGGTTATTTATTTTACAAATGACCTTTAATTTGCCACTTTTACAATTTTAAATGAACAACCAAGCTTTCTTACAGAATAACTTTTGCCCTTGTAGCTGTTTTTTATTCTTTCCTATTAAATTCTTTGTTGCAAGTATTGCAAACTGAATTGAAATAAGTTTAAACTTCCTTAATTGAGTTAGGTTTTATTAAAGTTATAGAACTATGGATAATTAAGTCATGAACAATAAACTATATGTGACTCTAGTGGAAGAAAATCAATGCATGCAAACCTGATTGTTGTTTTTCTTAGAGGTACTAAATTAGAGACTGTAAAGACTGCATTGTGTATGCTAAATTTGGAGCTTCTTTAGCTAGTCTACATTAGCAAAGGGATCATAAACAAAATTAGTGGCTATAGCTTCATCATAACCACTTTTTTCCTCTGGCTTTTCTGTCTTTCTGCACATTGAAACTAGCATTTAAAATATTTTTTCAAAGACTGTTCTTTATATCATTAGTCTTTTCTCTTTGTCAAATTAAGCTCAGGATAAAAATACATATGGTGATTTGCAACTGAGCAAAGAAACTAAATGGTAAATACTCTTCTTTTGAATAAAATCTTTTTAAAAGATTTTCTGAAATATTTGATTTTTCATATTGTTTAGCCATTGATTTATTAGTTAATAAATATATTCTTGATTCTCTTGAAATATTTTAGAATTTCAGAAAGTAAAACATACATTCATTTGGTTATCATTATTTCTGTAGAAATTCCAAGAAGACATATAGGAAAGCATTTATTTTAAAAGGTGCATAAATCTTTTTAATAAAAGAGGATTTATTTTTTCTATTTCTTTTATCTGGGTTAGGTGTAGGATGACTTGTATATAGATTAACAGACATTTAAATGGAAGTCTAGAGAATATAATACAAAGAAAATGCAATATTAGGAATGGAATCTACACAACTACAAATTCACAGAAATCTCATGATGGAATTGTATATTTAAATTATATTTTGTTTCCTAGGTGTACTTTAATTTTGGCCATTGACTTGTCTCTCTTTCAATTTGTCCATCTTTCTCTTTCTCCTTCCCTTCCTCCCTCTTTCCACCAACCCAGCCCACAGGTGTATCTCACTGTTTCACCTCAGGTACACACTGCAGTCAGTGTGACCAGAGCTTCTGGAATTATGTGGAAATCAACCATGGTGACCTCACATAGCAGCCCCAGAAACCCAAGTTTTTGCACTTATCTAATTCTTATAATAGCTCCATAACTAGTCACAACGAGCTCCTTTCATTTGGCTTTACTTTAAATAAAGGACATAAAAACTTGAAGTTATAAAATAGCACCCACTTGAGGTGAGGAGCTTTTAAATAATAAAATATTCCTTGGGCATTGGGCCATTTGACACAGGCCTTTTTTTTTTTTTTTTTGTATTAGGGATTGAACACAGGGGCATTCTACCTTCAAGTTACACCCCTAGCCTTATTTTTTATTTTTTATTTTGAAACGGTCACACTAAATTGTGGAGGGCCTCAATATGTAGCTGTGGCTGGCTATCAACCTGTGATCCTACTGTCTCAGATTACCAAGTATTGGTATTACAAATGTGCACCACCAGGTCTGACCAACTATTTACTTTCTGAGACTGGTTAATCTCCTTTAGTTTAATGATCTCAAAATTTCTCAATCCAAGTTACTAATAAAAAGGCCTGGCTTTAGGCCTTCTTAATAGTGCCACCAGTCCATTTTACTCTTCTATTTTTCTGACATATTTAAACCCTTCTAGGCGGGCGTGGTGGCGCACCCTTGTAATCTCCGTGCTTGGGAGGCTGAGACAGGAGGATCCCACAGGTTCAAAGCCAGCCTCAGCTACTTAGTGAGGCTCTCAGCAACTTAGTGAGACCCTGTTCCCAAATAAAATATAAAAAAATAGGTCTGGGAGTATAGCCTGGAGGTAGAAAGCCCTTGGGTTCCACCCCTAGTACCACCCCCCCCCCCCGAAAAAAAAAAAAAAAACTCTTCTAAAGAGATTTTTTTTGTGTGTGTGGTACTGGGGTTCCTGGAAGCCCTTCTACTTCTGGGCTACACTCCCAGACCTATTTTTACATTTTTATTTGGAAACAGGGTCTCCTAGGCCAGCGTGCGGCTGGCTTCGAACCTGTGCGATCCTCCTGTCCCTGCCTCCCAAGCGCGGGGATTACAAGTGTGCGCCACCACGCCCGACGAAATTTTTTTTTTTTTTTTTTTTTAGTGTCTAAAGCACTGATCATTGGCTTGGATCTTAAACATTTTTTTTGTGTGTGGCACTTTGGTTCCCGATCTGTAAAAATGAAGGTTGTGGTACTCTATCAAAGGATATTAAACTTGGAAGAGCACAGGGCATTTGTAAAAAATACAGACCTTTTGAAATATTGGAAACCCATAGCTGAGACTATGTATTCCTAAAATGCTGCCCAGGTGATTCTGATTTTTTATTTTTTCATACTGGACAGGGAACCCAGGTGCCCTCTACCTCCAAACTATATGTTTGGCCCTTTCTTTACTTTTCTTTTCTTTTCTTTTCTTTTCTTTTCTTTTCTTTTCTTTTCTTTTCTTTTCTTGTTTTTTTTTTTTTAATTTCTGAAACCGCCTTGCTAAGTTGCTGTGGCTGACCTTGAACTTGAAAGCCTCCTGTCTTAGCCTTCCAAGTAGTGGGATTATAGGCTTGTATTACCACCTAGCTATGATTCTGATTTTGAAACTCTTAGTCAACTTTTCTGTCTTTGCGTCAGATTATCTGAGAAAAACAACTTAAAGGAGGGAAGACTTGTTTAGGCTCAGAGTCAGAGGTTTCAGTTCATGCTTGGCTAGCCCTTTGCTGTGGGCTTGTGGTGAAACTGAGCATCACAGAGCAGAGGGCATGGTGGAGAGCTGCTCACTTCATGGCCACTGGGAAAGAGGGGGTGGAGGAGAGAGGCAGGGAGGGAGAGAGAGAGAAGAGGAAGGAGCAGGGATAAAATATAGTCCTCAGGCACGCCTCCATAGATCCACTTCTTCAATTAGGTCCCACCTCCTGTATTTCCACCATCTCTTGATAAAACCATCAAAGTATTAACTCATTCATAAGGTCAGAGCTTTCATGATCCAATCACGTCCCCAGATCCTCTCTTCCAAGCATTTCCTTGCTGGGGTCCAAGCCTTCAGCATGTGAGTCTTTGGTGGATCCATTGGGACAGGAATTATGATGCTTCTATACATGCCAACTGCCTATGGTGACTTTTTCTTTGTTTTTCATCTGTAATAAGGATTTTTGGTGAAGTGATGCCCATTTTGCCTCTGCCTCCCATCTCATTGTTTTGCATTTGGCTTGCTATTCATTCAGTTAGCCAAGTATTTGGAGTCAAGGATACAAAGTTAATGATTTGATGCATATGCCGTGTCCAGAGCTGTCTTTCCGTACCTCCATTTCTCCCACTCACAACTCCATTTCTCTTTTGATTATCATTTGTTAATTTATGAGCTTACATTATAGAATATATCTACTTGACCTTCTTCAACAATAAGGTATGGCTTTTCCCAAACAAGCATTAAAGGTTTTCTATCTAAACAGATAGAATAGAAATTACTAAATTGCTAAAAAAGATAAAACCATTATAAGTTGTCTGGTTTTAACAATAAGAGGCACCGATAGATAAGATGCTTGAAGTCAGAAAGAACTGTTTCTGAATTTTGCATGTCTGAAAGGATTGTAGGCTGAGAAAAAAAGGCATTATTGATAAAAGGCAGTAAGGGTCATTGATTAACTGAACAATTACTTATGGGGCACTTATTCTACATCAAACTTCTTCGGTGATGCAGGGGGTGAACAAATTAGACAAGATCTTTGCTCATCTGGATTGGACTCTTATTGTGGGGAGAAATGGTCAATAATCAATCAATAATTCATTAAATAAATGTGAATCTTAAGATAGGTAATGATATCTGTTACAAAGAAGAATTTAATGGAATGATGTGCTAGAAAGTTACTGTGTAGTTACTTTGTATTAGGAAGATAGAAAATGCCTCTCTGAAGGGGTATAAAAGGTGGGTATAGACTTGCACAAGCAGAGACAACTATGCAAAGATCAACTATGCAAATGTTCTTACATTTCATGAGAAAAAGCAGCTTAGTACAAAGGATCAAAGTCTGACCCTGAGCTTGGAACATTTGAGGAGCTCCCCCTAAAAATCAGGAGAATAGTAGATAATAGGAGAGAGGATTGGGAAGTAAATAAGCTGAATCTTGTAGGGCTTGTAGGGCTTGCAAGAATTATTTATAAGCCCAAATAAGAAGTTTGTAGTTAAGAACGAGTGACATTATTTTACATCATTTACATTTTTTTAACTGCTATATAAAGAATACCCTAGAAGGGACCTTAGCAAATTTTAAAAGCCAAAATAGGAGTCTATTAAACTGGCCAATAAGGATATTGTTATGCCTTGGCCTAGATTAATGATAGTGGGGGGCAGGTAGAAAGTGCACGAATTTGAAGCTGATTTCCAGATATGATACTCAACACTTGCTGATTGATTCATAAAGGTATTGAGGGAAAAAGAAGCAGCTGAGGAAAAAGGATGATGCTGTTTACTCACAGGTAGGTTCCTGTGCAGCAGCTGTTTCCTCCCCACTCTTCCTTTATAACTCTCTTAGGCATTTGACATAGGAGCCCACAACCAGTTTTGTGTAGACAAGAGAGCTCTTGTTGAAACATCCAAGATCTACCCATAACCACCTTTGGTGGTTGATATAATTTTATCAGCTTTGTAAATTCAAATTTCCAATTTGTGATCTAAGCATTAGGAGAGATTATTAGGCATAGAGCAGGAGGTCTGTATAAAACAAGAGTGCAGTTCCTCGGAGGAACCCAGGCTTTCCTTAGCTACACTGTAGAGCACGGTTCTTTTTTCTTTAAACTTATTGGTGCATTGTAATTATATATCATACTGAGGTATAAAGTTATAGGAACATACATGCTCACAACACCTAGATTATTTCCCTCTGGGTTCCACTCGCTTCCTCCCTTTCCCTATACATGTCTTTGAGTTTGGATTTATACACATACATAGCATTATTATTTCAACTGTTATTTTCTTATGCCTTTATCTCCACCCCTCCCTACCTCCATCATTTCATAGGAATCTCTGCTTTTCTGGTGTTGCCCTTGTTTCCCAATTTGTATTTGTCTTCTACATATGATAGAAAACTTACAACTGTTTTTTTTTTTTTTTTTGAGACCAACTAATCTCACCTAACATAGGAGGTGCCACTAACTGAGGTTGTCAATTTGGCTCATTTTAGTTTGTTTTATTTGAAAATTTGGAGGAGCCTGAAGATTTTCTACATCTATTTGAAGATGGGTATATTGTGCACTATAATTTCCATTTGAAACTACTTCTTTTTTGGGGGGGGTCTGGGGATGGAACTCAGAGGCATTTGACCTCCGAGCTACACCCCCTACCCAATTTTTTATTCTTTATTTTGAAACAGTGTCTCACTGAGTTGCAGAGGTCCTCACTCAGTAGCTGATGCGGTCTGCGAACCGCGATCCTCAGGTCTCAGCCTCCCGAATGCTGGGATTACAAGTGTGTGCCACTACGCCAGGTTCTGAAACTACTTCTTAATGCTAAGTGTTTTTCTGGTTTATTAGTATTCAGCAATATGACTTTAGTGGACATATTTTTCTTACCTGGCAAGGCTATGTTTTTCTAATTGTCTAAAGCAAAATCATCAGAGCTCAGCACTGGATAATACTAACTGAAAATGAGAGAGCCAGTCAGTTCAGTATAGTGACAAAAACTCAGCTGTGACCCATTATCAGAGCTTACATATATCTTATATCAATTTTATGTGGCTACAAGGCAATATAAAAATGAGATATTAAATATCCAGATGTTTCTAGGAATAACTTTTTTCTAGTTTTTATTTTATTAAATATTCATAACATAAAATTTATCTTCTTAACCATTAGTCAGTGTATGCAGTGGTATTAAACATATTCATAATATAGAGCCATCACCACCATCCAACTCTGTAACTCAAAAGATTAATTCATATATTAAGGATACAATATGATATTCTTTTTCTGTGGTACTGAGGATGGAACCCAGGGGCATTCTACATTCGAGTTACACCCCATTTTTTTTATTCTTTATTTTGAAACAGGGTCTCACTAAGTTGCAAAGGGCCTCACTAAGTAACAGAGGCTGTCCGCAAACCATGACCTTCCTGTCTCAGCCTCTCAAATGCTGGGATTACAAGTGTGCACCACCATGTCCAGCTCATGATGTTCTTGATATACATATAAGTAGTGAAATGGAATTAGTGAATAATCAAATGAATGAAAATATCTCTTATCTCACACAGTTGTACCTATGTGTGAGTGGCAAATGTACCTGAAACCTACACTATCCACAAAAATATTTAATACAATAGATTATTAACTAGATTCCTTGTGTTGTACATTAGGTTTGCAGGTTTCTTCATTCTGCATTTCCCTTATTCACTTGCTCATAGATGGACATTTTAGTTGCTTCCATATCTTGGCTACTGTGAACAAGGTTGTAATAGCCATAGGAGTACAAATATCTCTACAAGGCGGTGATTTCATTTCCTTTGGATATATACCCAAGAAGAGGGAGGAGTTGTATGGCAGTTCTACTTTTAAGTTCTTAAGGAACTTTCATACTGTTTTTCGTGTTTTCTACATGGCTGTAGCAGCCTGCATTCTCACCAGCAGTGTGTTGGAATTCCTTTCCTCCACATCCTCAACACTTACCTGTCATGTGTTTGATAACAGTCACTGTAAGAGGTGTAAGGCAGTTACTGCTCATTGTCAGTGTGATTTGCATTTTCTTGATGATCAGTGATGTAATGTTGAGCCCCTTTACAAATACTTGCCAGCCATTTGTAGGTCTTCTTTGGAGAAATGTCTCTTTAGGTCTTTTGCTGTTTGGTTTCTGTTATTGAGTTGCATGAGTCCTTCATAAAATCTGTGTATTAATCCTCATCAGATGTATGGCTTGCACATATTTTTTTCCAATCTGTAAGCTGGAAATTTTAATGCAACAATTTTTTTGTTGTTGTCTGAGAAAGCAGCCTGAACTTTTGATATAAACATGGTATATATATATTTATGTATGCACATATACAGACATTTATGTATACTTGGTGTCCATGTATATGTATACATGTACATATACATATATGTATACATGTACACAAAGGCCAATATCCAGAAACTGTTTACATATATTTTATTCTAGGAATTTTATGATTTTAGGTTACATTTAATTTCTTTATTAAGTTTTGACTCAATTTTTTATATGTCAAATAAGAGTTCAACTTCATTCTTTTGCATATGAAAGTCTGGTTTTTCAGCACAGTACCATTTACTAAAGAGATTATCCTTTCTATGTTGTGTTGTTTTGGTGCCCTTCTCAAAAATTTGCTGACCATATATGTTTGGGTGTCTACTTTCATAATCTGTTTTTCCTTAAAATTGTATAGTAAGCATTTCCTATCTTTTATATTCAATGAGAACCTGATTACTAATATTCATGCAGCATTATATATGAATGCATCATACATTTATTAAATTCTCTAAACATGAATGAAACTTGAGCACTACTAATATAGTTTTCTATTACTTAGTAAAGTAGAATTGGACATTTAGTAAGGATTGTTGATTCAGTCACTTATAGATTTACTTTTCTTTGGGCTGCTAATGTATGGTACTAGTCAGCTACAACTCAATGAGGATACTTTATATTTTAAATAGATACACTATTGAATATGGGATTTTTATCTACAGTATCAGAGCTTTGATTTCAAAATTTTTCTTTTCATGTATGGTGGACAAATTGAATTATTTTAGAAAAGGAAGTAAATGATATGCTTTAAGAAGTTTGTATAATTTACCTCAAGCTATTTTCTATGTTATATATTTAAATACATTTTAGAGGGAAAATCATAGCACCTAATACCTTGGGAGCTAGAATTAAAGTGTATTAAGGGTTTCTTGAATCTTGTTATCTGTCATTCTAAATCCTCTTGAAGTTCAGTATAAAGAATAATATGTATTCAGTCATGATACTGAAGATTTTTTACTGGCTTTTGGATTAGAAGATTTTCAACTATCAGTGTTTAAGCTTTAACTTTCTGACAGTTTGTCTTGAAAAAGCCAAAATAAAATTTTAATAGTTGTGGTTGTAGAGAGTGTGGTTTTCAGTAGATGAGGCAAAGTATTAATTAACAGAGTATTGAGATATTGAGAAACTAGATTTAGTTTGTACTTTTTCATGAATGATAAGAAAATCCATTTTTGAATTACATTTCATTGAAGCTATTCTATCAGAGGCAAAGCTAGAATACCTTACACTCTGAAAAAACTGCCTTTCTTCCTTGAAAGACCTATTAGATGCCTAATAGTAATTTCAAAACTGTGTGTGTGTGTGTGTGTGTGTGTGTGTGTGTGTGTATAGCAATTTATAAACAGGTTTATAATCAGCAATCTTAATTCTCTAATTCTTTGCAATATAAATGCCTCACAATTGTAATCTTTTAGTAAAATTTCTAACTCATAAGATATCCCAAAATCTGTTGAGATACATGCCTATAATAAAATAAATAAAATACCGTACATATTTTAGTGTAACTACCTTTTGTTTTGGAAGCAATGTAATGGAAGTCAAGGCTTAAGATTTTATATGACAATGAAAACTGGGTGTGCATCTCTAACACATGTAAACAGCAAACTCAAGTTCACTATTCTCACTAATCTTGATAAATAAAATTAAATTTTTTACAGATGTCAATTGCATCTAGTAAAAATGGCTGAACAAATATTCTTAAATCTAGAAATTTTTCTTAGGATCATTTGACTTAAATGTAGGCTATATATCAAGTAAGAAATTCACTTAGAGAAATCTCGGGAGAACTCTCAAGGAGGTACTGCCTGGGAAATTTAAACCATTGATTTGCACAGACCTGCTTCTCAAGCTACAACTCAATCTAGTTTTTTTCTAGGTAAGCACATCAGGACTTGATTTCTATAATGATGTTAATTATTCTTGTTTATTAGAAAAATGATAATATTGACATTTAGCTACTTCTTTCTGCCCTCTATGGTTTCATATGATAAAGTTAAATCATTAGATTGAATGTTCTTTAAAGAACATTTTGATGGATTGCGAGGTTTATTTCTCTTTCTTAGATGTCAAAAATTTAATTAGGAGGAATTTTGGCAAGGATTTATTTGAGTTTATCCTGTTAAGATGCTCTTAGCTCCTTGAGTCTGCCAAATTTTGAAGTTTTCAGTCATTATTTCTTTGATTATACCCTTGGCTCAGTTCTCTTTCTCCTTACCTTCTGGGACTCCACTGATATGTTAATTTTGGATCATTTTGTTATCATCTCACAGGTCTACTATGGCATAATTGCTGAAGAAAGAACGGAAAGCAGGGTACACAGTTTCAATTTGCAATCCTAATTTAGCCACGATTCTACATAAATGATGGGATAGAAAATTTATTTAACTTCCCCAAGAGTTACATTTCTCATCTATAAAATGGGGATAACTCATTTATTCATTTGCTCTTTTATTCAATACAATGTCTCTGTCATTAGCTCTAACTCTAAACTGGCATTGAGAATACAGGAGCACACAGGAAAGGAGAGCTCCCTTCTCTCATGCATTAATTCTTGTGATGAACACAGATGATAAACAGGGAATCTGAAAATAAATAATGCCACAGGTGATAAATTCTATGAGAAGACATATCAGGATTGCAAAAGAATGGGTTCTTAGAAGAGTAAGACTGAGACACAAGGACAGTGTCTCTGAGGAAATCACTTTAATTCATTCATTCACTTCACCTGTATCCATATTTGCAACTACTCTAAATGTAGGTATGGTTACTATTTCCACTTTATAGATAAAAATTGAGGCTCTGAGAGGGTAAGCAATTTGAAAAGCACGGATAGTGTCAGTTACTTTTATTTTTACTTTTTTTTTTTTTTGGTGGTACTAGGGGTGGAACCCAGAGGCTTTCTACCTCTGGGCTATACTCCCAGACCTTTTTAATATTTTATTTGGAAACAGGGTCTCACTAAGTTGCTGAGAGCCTCACTAAGTAGCTGAGGCTGGCTTCGAACCTATGCGATCCTCCTGTCTCAGCCTCCTAAGCGCAGGGATTACAAGCGTGCGCCACCATGCCTGGCTTATTTTTACTTATTTTAATATACTTTTATTGGTGCATTGCAATGATACATCATAATGAAATTCAGAGTGATAGGGACACACATGCACACAGCACTTGGTGAGCTTCCCCCCTGCTGTTCCTTCTCAAGTCTCTCCCCTGCCCCATATATAATATTTATATTGTGTGATTTCATTTTGGGTTAGGTTGAAAGATTAAATTTGTTGGAATAAGGGGTATGAAATGTGTATATAGATTAATTTTCTAGAGTTACTTATTCCAGGACACACACACACACACATACACACACACACACACACACATACACACACACACACACACACACACACACACACTCACCACACATAAGAATCTAGAAAGTAGTCAACACTATCAGGCTAAGTAGAGAGAACACTTGAGACACAGCAAAACCATTTGCAAATGTGGAACTCTACCCAAGACTTAATGCATTATCTTAAAGAAAAGACAGGGCAAAAAAACAGGCCAAAGGTAAATAGAACATAATATATCTTGGTTTTAGGTTTACTAGGCAGGATAACTTCTAGGAATCAGCTTCCCAAATGCTGAGATTACAAGTGTGTGTCACCATGCCCGGCTATGTTTCAATCTTATAAATGGGAAATTTTATATTGATCAATTGTGGGGAAAAACCTAATTTGGGATGTAATTCTGCCAGTGTCATTACACTAAGTAATCACATTACAGAGGTGGACCAGGTTATTTTTCAGTTGCTAAAGGTTGTGCCTGTGTGGGTGGTGGTGAATGGAAACAGGACTAGACATTCTTTAAAGTTTCTCCCTGGCTGTTGGCTGGGTTTGTTTGTGATAGGATCTTCAGGCAGGAGTGATAGTAGGAAACTTATTTTTATATACTTTTATTAGTGAATTGCAATTATACACTATAGTGAGGTTCTGAGTGATACAAACATATATACACAGAGCATTTGGTGTATTTCCTTCCATATGCCTCAATTTCCCTCTGCCCCCTACATGTTAGTGATATATATATAATTTTTTTGCTGTATGGGGGATGAAACCAAGGAGCATTCTACCTCCAAGCTACACTCCCAAACCCATTTTTTTTATTCTTTATTTTGAATCAGGGTCTCACTAAGTTGCTGAGAGCCTCACTAAGTTTCTGAGGCTGGCTTTGAACCTGCTATTCTCCTGTCTCAGCCCCCCAAGTACTGGGATTACAAGTGTGTGTCACCATGCCCAGCTTACTGATATCTTAATATAAGAACATAGCATCATTTGAACTGTTTGCTTCAATTCTCCTTTTTCCTCTTCCCACCTCCCTTTCCTGATCACCTTCCAATATTCTACTGGTATCTCTCCTCGTTTGTTTGAATCTACTTTCGGTTCCCATTTTCTGTCTAGCTTCCACATAGGAGAGAAAACATACAACCCCTGGCTTTTTGAGACTGACTGATCTCGCTTACCATAATATTCTCTAGATCCATCTATTTTCCTGTAAATGACAGGATTGTGTTCTTTATGGCTGAGTAAGCTTATTCTGCAGTGTCTGCAGGATACACTGCTGGGAGGCACTCACTCAGGTTGTGTTCCAATAGAGGCAATCAGCATAGGGGATTTGAACTAATATTCAGCACATCTACTTCCCAGCTTTCCCTATACCACTTTGTTGATGGATAGCACTGAGGGATTTCTTGGACCAAGGACTATAAACAATTCCAGTGTGCTTAGGCATTCAAAACTTGTAAAAGAACAAACAGTGATGAAATAACACAGAAATAACAAATCATATGGTGAAATGTTTCCTAATCAAGTAATAGTAAATACCATTTTATATGAATATCCAGTAGGGTATAAATTTATCTGATGGTGGGTTTTCTTTTTTTCTTTTTCTTTTTGGTGGTACTGGGATTCCTGGAAACCCTTCTACCTTCGGGCTACACTCCCAGACCTATTTTATATTTTTTAAAAATTTGGAAACAGGGTCTCTTAAACCAGCGCGGCTGGTTTCCAACATGCGCAATTCTCCGGTTTTCGCCTCCCAAGCGTGGCCACCACGCCCGGATGATGGTAGGTTTTCTAAGGACATCAGGTTGTAGTCAACTTGAAAGATTTGGATGTTCTTATTATGCTTAAATGTAGAGAGTTCCATTATCTATCTATATTAAGCTTGCTTAAGCTTACTTATGAGCTTACTGGTTTTTAAAAGAAAAGCTAACTTCATTTAAATGTTTTACAATTTCTAATTGCCCGTAATTATATAAAATTTCTCAGATGATATAACTTTTAACTAGGCCTTTATTCTGTCATTTGTCATTGATATAGATGACAGCAATAGAATATGTATTGAAATGTCAAGTGAACCAAGATGATGACATTTTATCTAAATGCATAATTAAACCACATTCTGGAAGAACTGATAATCCATGCTTCCAAAGGAAGTGAATTATATTTGAGAATATTTTCTAGAGGTGTCTCTAATTGGTATTCCATAACTCTATATCAACTATTGTTTTATATTACCCCACAGTTGCCAAAGGAGACAAGATGATGCTTTCCATGGCTGCATGGGGAAGACTATGTAAAATGTACAGATGTCCAAATGCTTCCCCAAGGCACAGCAGAAGGTGCACATTTTATTTCTAGCAGCATGCCCTGGGGCCAAAAACAAACTGCTCACCTTCATTACAAACATTGACAGAGGCATGATCCAATACGGAATAATTGAAAAAATATTTACTTACTAGAGAGTAATATCACTCACAGGGCTGCAGGTGATACTAATAAAAATGATATTTTGTAGCACTAATGTTTGGAAACACCTGTGTTTCTATCTCAATTGCATAGAACTTATAAATTGCCAAACTTTCCACTTGATCCCTTGTCAAGAAAAAGAATGGTGATAATTTTGGAAATTTTTAATATATCATGATTGTACTTTACAGTTATATGAAAATTACACTATATGGGAGAGGTTGTTAACATAATAAAAGAAATAATATATAAGGACTTTAATGTATATTTTTAATGTGCATATATGTGACTGAGTATATATATATATATATATATATATATATATATATATCAGTTGAAAGAAAACTCAATAAAATTTTTTTCAGAATTATTTTAATAATTAAAACCAAAAGGCTGGGCATGGTGGTACACACCTGTAATCCTAGTACTTAGGAGATGGAGACAGTGGGATCACAAGTTTGAAGCCAGCCTCAGTAACTTAGTGAGATACAGCAAGCTAGGAGACTCTGTTTCCAAATAAAAAATAAAATAAGGCTGAGAGTGTAGCTCAGAGGTAGAATGTCCTTGGGTTCAATCACCAGTAACCTCCCACCCCTAACCCTACACAATTGTTTTAAACTTGTTATACATATTTGGTGCCTCTTTTGTACTTCTACTATATAGCATATGTGTTATGTTTATGTGACTTTTACATTTTATATTTTAATTTTAGTGATTGTAATGTTTTCTCCCATAGAATTTGAAAGATATTTAAATGCACGAAATATGATTTCCTTCAATATTTTTAATTCTTCTGAGTTTTTTGATGAAAAACATGAAAAAGGTTGGAAGTTTTAAACTTTAAATATCGCATTTTTCTTATGGGTGGATGTATCACTTAAGACACTTTTAACTAATTACTTTAATGAGTCATAGCTATTTTACTCTTCATATAAAATTGCAGTTATATTATGGAAGAAAACTTTTTTTTTTTACCATGGGAAGAATTTTCTAAACACCAAAATGTTTTGATCTGCACTCCTTGAAGAACAAAAATAGAATAAGGAGATATGAAGAGGTAAAACAGGTAATTTTCATTAGTATTTACTTACTAGTGATCCAAAAATGATAATAGAAAGCTCTCCTTTTGATTACTTTTAGCAGCCAATTCAGGGGTAACAGATGGGCATTTTTAAGAGAAAGAAAAGCATATGCAGATACATCTCTCTGTAACTTTTTGATATACTTGTTTATTATTCACCTAAGTTTTCTCTCCTTGCCTTACCTATATATCTGCAGTCTATTTAATGTATTATTTGTCTGTCATCCATCTCCTTGATAAGCTAGGGTCTACTCAGGAAAATAGAATTTCACAGAAATAATTTCAGGAGGAGTATTGCATCTACACCTATAATTAAGGTCAAAGAGTTAAAGGAGAGATTTTGTGACTGTAATAAGGAACAATCACTCTTAGCAAAGAAAACATTTGGAGATTTGGAGTTTGGAGAAATGGACTTACACTAAGCACACACTAGGTTGTTGATCAGAGTGTCTATTCAGGCGTGGCAGAGGGAGAGAGGAGAGAGAGAGAGAGAGAGAGAGAGAGAGAGAGAGAGAGAGAGAGAGAGAGAGAGAGAGAGCGTGCCAGGCAGAGAGAGACATTTCATCTCCAAGAATGTGAAACCTGAGGGGGACTGGTTGCCTCTGGTCCCCTGAGTGTGGGAACATGATACTTTCCATCGCAGAAGTTCGAATCTGGAGGCCTGCTACTGCTAGAACAATGCTGGAAGCAACTAGAAAACAGAAAGAAAGTCCTGCCTTCCTTTCTCCTCATTTCTAATCTCCTTAAAATAAAACTCAATAAATAATAAGCAAAACTTGAGCAGGAAGCCAGAAGGCACTAGGATATGCAAAATGTAATATATAGAAAACTAGACTCAGCTTCACAGAGCCAAAAACAGAAATGTGGACTCAGAACAGACAGACCACAGTCAGCTCCACTTATTCTTCATTTCACCTTAACTCAGAGTTGCTTTCTTGACAGCCTCCACTTAGATGCCTATCAGACATCTCCAATATAACATACCTAAAAACCAAACAATTGATTTTTGTCCCTCATTCCCAATATGCTGTACTTGTGTCAGTAAGTGGCACTACCATCCAGCCACTCGGTTGGATAAACATCTGATTGTCATTCACATCCCACATCTAATCCAGTGTTGTCCAATCTATGCCTGGAAGAAATCCTTGATGTTTATGACTGTTTGCTGTCTCCACAGCTATGATCTGTATCCAGCCACCACCATTTCTCATGGAATATGTTGGTAGTCTCCAACCGTTCCCCTGCCTCTCTGCACCCCTTATCCACTGCCCCACTACTTTCTCCTCATTCTCTGTGCCTTGGTTGTCCTGGAAAGGATGAACTCATTTTCTTAAGGTCTTCCCTCTGTCTTGTCATCATTTCTCGTGTGTGTTTGGGTGACTATGTTCTTCCACACTAGCTCCTAAAAGAGATGTTCCTCCTCCAGGCTGAAGTTTTCTCTCTCTGCGATTGTCCAGCCACTGCTGCTTTCTCGTCTACTCTATTAGTCTCATTAGTTTTCTTCATAACACATATGGTTATCATTATCTAGAGTCAGTTTTCTTATTATGTATATATTTCTGGCTCTCTGAGAATAGCAACAGCAGAGAGTTCAGAATAAACCCAGAAGATCTATTCATTGAGAGGAAAAAAATCTGGCAAAGGGACATAAAATCATGAGGTTCTGAGGTTAAGATAACTCAGGAAAGCGCTTATTACAAAGTTGAGATTCATGATGAAAATTAAGTTGACAAAACTGATAAATGCCTATAATAAGTCAGTATATAAAAATAGGCATTACTTTACACGTTTTGCATATTTTGAATTTTAACTTTGATATTCTTCTAAGTGTCTGAGGCATGCACACTATTTGTTTTCAGATCAGAGGGACGTATTTTGAGAGATGACTAAGCCACTGGAGGGCTGGATGTACAAATATAAACCAAGAAAGTGACAGTTCTGTCAAATTTATTAATTAGCAAGACCTTCATGTTAGCATTAGCTCCTGTGCTAGACACACATGTAGGCCAAATGAAAAGAAGACAAGTTAAAAGCAACAGAAGGTACATGGCACAGATGGAAGGAGGTATAACTCTGGGTTGACCAAAACTCCCACAGATCAAGTTCAGTTGGAGGTTTTTCTTTTCTTTTCTTTTTTTTTTTTTTTTTTTTTTTGGTGGTACTGGGGGTAGAACCCAGGGGCTTTTTACCTTCGGGCTATACTCCCAGACCTATTTTATATTTTATTTGGAAACAGGGTCTCACTAAGTTGCTGAGAGCCTCACTAAGTAGCTGAGGCTGACTTCGAACCTTCGTGATCCTCCGGTCTCAGCCTCCCAAGCGCAGGGATTACAAGCGTGCGCCACCACGCCCGGCTCATTTGGAGGTTTTTCAAATCCAGCTGTTTTCTAAAGGATATTGATATTTCAGGGCAGTGGGAAATAAGTGGGACAGGAAGTAGTACAGCTTTGTGAAATGATATGGTGTTGTTATGCTCAGGAAAATTCACCAAAGGTGAAATGGGGGGCGCACAGAATTTGATAGCAAATTGGCTTTAGAAACTAGTGGAAACACAGAGATGATGGATCATTAGATCTCCAGAATTTAGGATATCAAAGAAAATAGGGAAGCCCTGGGTGTTCAGAAAGTACAAGTCATAGGGATCAAGGAAGTGATGTATTTTTCATGGGGGACATGCCTATGGTTTTAGAAATTTAGAAGAATAGTGTCCTGGAGGTACAAAGAATTTTCTGTAACTTGCTATCTGATGATGCAATGGCTTAAATTGTCCTCGTGGCACCTCATCAATTTTGGCTGAAAAGCAAATATATGGAACTGAAGTCCAGGTGGAAATGAGTCTAGCAGTCACTACTCCAGGTTCCTAAGTTTCAGATGCACTTTGGAGGTTTTAAAAAATCTCATGATCACTTCAATCATTCTGTATGGAAGACTCAAAGACATTTTTGTTTCTCAGAACCACACTACAATGCTCTAAGTGTGGTTTACTTTGATACAGTAGATATGGGATAGATAGTGAAAGAAATGATAGGCAGACATATACAGAAACATGTTTTTACCTATGAACAATAATATTCTGAAATGAACATTGCTAACTTACTTCCTTAACCACAGTCCTGTTCTATATGATGATCGGAGAGAACTATCAAACATAAAATTGACTATCAAACATAAAATATTATCTAAGGTTTTAATGTTTATTGAGTACTTAATAAGTATGCAAGCACCATAGAAACTTTTCTGAATAAGACCGGGCGTGGTGGCGCACACTTGTAATCCCCGCACTTGGGAGGCAGAGACAGGAGGATCGCAAAGGTTCGAAGCCAGCCACGCACGCTGGCTTAGGAGACCCTGTTTCCAAATAAAAATGTAAAAATAGGTCTGGGAGTGTAGTCCGGAGGTAGAAGGGCTTCTCTGAATATATGACAAGATATAAATCTTCAGATTCCTCTCTCACAATCATTTTATTTTTTGTTTACGCTGGAAGAATACAACTTTTTCTTCACTGCAGTACCTACTTATCTTTAAAAATTAAGCCAAAAGGAAATGTATTTTCCTTCATTAAAATCCTAAATTTTAAGAGTCACTGAAAGGACTCTTGTTAAAAAATATATGATGAAAGAAAAAGATTTGCTTAGATGTTCAGAAGGAGAAGAAAGTTCACAGAACCAACAAAAGATAGGATACTTTTTTGGCAGAAGAAAATATTTTCTCACATACATATATTGAAGGCTAGAGATAAGCAAAACTATAAAGGAGTGAGTTTTTGAGAAGGAGATATTGCCTAAAGGTGATCCTAGGAAAGTTTCCAAATGAGGAAATTCTGATACTTGGGGAGGACTAAACGTGAGAACTTGCAAATGACCAATGAAAATCATTTGAGGAATTCCTGATTGTACACAGAACTTGAATCATTGAATACTGTCTCATTTTCTTGAGGTGAACATTATTGAGTGTGCACCTTCTATAGCTATATCCACCTGGAATTTCTTCCGGAAGTTCCTCTATTAGAGTCTCATAAGATCTCTTTCATAATTCAGTGTCTGGTGTTCACCAAGCTGGAGAGGCATGTCATTTTTCTTTAAAGCTCACTTTATCCCTGGTTGAGTATTTTACTTTTGGTACTTCTGTTCCTCAATCTTTACCTACCATAAATCCCCAACACATTTATAAGTAACAACAAACAAACAAAAACAAAACAAAACAAAACAAAACAAACAAAAACAATTAGGGTTGAAATATGTACTCCCTATGACATTCCTCTAATTGGGAGACTTGAACAGATTTACCTTACTACTTTGTCAGGTGGTGTAAATGTAAAATATGGCCACATGACACTTGTCTTCCCTTATTTACTATTAATAACTTTAATGAGTTAAGTTCAGTTATTAATAGTTTCATGCCCATTTTGTGGACATACTTTATAGGAATACAAAGTTTTAAAAGGTCATATAGCTTGTAGCTAATGAAGTCATGTGAGGGATGCTGTTTGGTTAACTCCAAAGACAAGTTTTTTTGTTTTATTTTCCTTTTCTGAGGATTGGAGCTTCACTATTCTAAGCTACACCATCAGCCTTTTTTGAAAAAGTTTTTATTTATTTATTTTTGAGGTACAGGGGATGGAACCCAGGGGCATTTCACCTCTGAGCTACACCACCAGCCCTAATTTTTATTTTTTATTTTGAAACAGGGTCTCACTGAGTTGCAAAGAGCCTCACTAAGTAGCTGAGGCTGTCGGTGAACTGCAGTTCTCCAGTTTCAGCCTCCTGAATTCTGGAATTACAAGATGCGCCACCACACCCGGCTAAAAGATTTTTATTTTGAAACAGGGTCTTGCTGAGTTGGTGAGGGCTTGCAAAGTTTCTGAGACTTGTCTCAAACCTATCATTCTTCTATTTCATCCTCTCAAATACTGGATTATTGGGCTGCACTACCATATCTGGCCCAAACTGGGTTCTTGATCAATTTTCTTCTCTTCTCTTATGACCTCTTTTCTTTCTTAACTTTCCGTATTTGCTTACTTTCTTTTTCCTAGAAGCAAAAGGTCAGGTCCGTATGTATCATCTTTACTTTTTAACAAAGGCCCACTTTATAAAGATAATGTTATTGGTGTGTTATAGTCTCATATCATAATATAACACAGTTCACAGTGATAGTCACATTCACGCACTCAGCACTTGGTGAGCTTCCCCCAGGCTCCCTTCCTCCTCCTTCCTTCCCCATACATAATACTGAAGTAGGCATTGGTAATTTCACATATGTAACATAACATTAATAGAAGAAGTGTTCTCCCCTAGACCGCTTCCCTCAAAGGCCTACTTTATCGTCTTGTGTTGTCTTAATGAATACTAATAGGAGAGTCCACTCTATCAAGTAAACCTGATCTTTACATCCATAAACTGGCTTTCTTGCTAGCAAAGAGTATAAATATCTTAAATATTGCTTCAATGCAAGAGTGTTGAAACACATTGCTAGGTATGAGTTATTCATGACTGGCCATCCTGTTAAAAGGCTGAATGTCTATTGTAAGTAGCTAAAGGAGATTAAGAGAAAAAATCCCCACAAGTCTAGGGATTCAGAAAATATAAAAATGGTCTTAAATGACTGACTTATCTTCCTTCTAAATTGACTTTCTAGCGCACCATTCTGCCAATTAGAGATCTATTCCACTTAAGCAAATTTAAATGTTCTTATGATAACTGTTTCATATCATTTATTTGTATTCTATTTCAGTCTTTTGAGTCTGAGTATTAATGGGCATTTCATAAAAATAAAATTCTTAACATATTTTGATATTTTATTATTATTATAATTTTATATAACCATTTGTAGTATGTGGCTAAGAATAATATAATTATTTTTAATCACAGCTTATGCCTGTTTTTTCTCTTTAACATTTAATATGATCCAAGTTTATTTTCTATGTATAATATTGGATTCATCTCATCTCTTAGTTTCAGATATCCAACTGTGTGTGTGTGTGTGTGTGTGTGTGTGTGTGTGTGTATGCATGCATGTATGTGTGTGTGTTTTATTTAAAATTTTTTTTTAATTTTATGTGGAAATATAAAAAATGGCATATATTCAGACTGTGCTTGGTACCCTCTCCCTCTCTTTCCATTATCCCCTCCCAACAATGAGTGTCCAGGTTAACCATGCTGAATACATACTTTTACACATATTCAGATGTAGTTCCTCCATTAATCAACCTCAGCCTTCTTCCTCTCCTGTCCTTCCATTCTAGCTTTGCTGAGGTTTCCCCTCTATTATCTGGAGTCCCTTTGGTATTCCTAATACCCCCTAGTTTGGGCATATTAAAACATATGTCCCTTCTTTTTCTGTGCCTAGCTGATCTCACTTAACTTAATGCTCTCCAGGACTTTCCATCTTTTTGCAAATGACATGATTTTGTTCTTCTTTATAGCTAAGTAGAATTCCATTGTGTGCATTTCCCATAATTTTGCAGTCCATTCATATGTTAATGGAGACCTAGGTTGGTTCCATATTTTGGTTATTATGAATTGTGTTGCTCTGAACATAGGTATGCATATTTTACTATAGTTCTCTCATTTCAACCCCTTTGGAAAAATACCCAGAAATGGTAGAGCTGTATCATATGGTGGATCTATTCCCAGTTTTCTAATCTCCACTCTGATCTCCATAGCAGCTGAATTATTTTGTGCTCCCACCAACAGTGTAAAAGACTTCCTCTTTCCCCACATTTTCACTAGAATTTGTTGTTATTTGATTTATTTATGCTTGCCATTCTGATTGGGGTTAGATGGAATCTCAATGTAGTTTTGATTTGCATCTCCCTGATGGCTAATGATGTTGAACATCTTTTCATGTTATCTACTGACCATTTGTATATCTTCTTTTGTGAAGCATCTATTTAGTTCAGTTGCCCAATTTTTTGTTGGGTTATTTGTTTTGTTAATATAGAATCTTTTGAGCTCTTTGTATATTCTGGATATTAGCCCTCTATCAGAGAGGTGGCTGGTAAAGATTTTCTCCCATTCTCTAGGCTTTCTCTTAGGGTTCTTGATGGTTTCTTTTGATGAGAAGAAACTTTTTAGTTTGATGCCATCCTACTTGTTAATTCTTGCTTTAATTTTCTGCCCCTTGGAGGTCTTGAGAAAGTTACTGCCTGTGCCTATATGTTGGAGTGTTGAGCCTATGCCCTCCTCTAATAACTTTACAGTCTCTGGTCTAATTTTTAAGCCTTTGATCCATCTCAAGTTGATTCCTGAGCATGGTGAGAAGTAAGGATTTATTTCCATCTTTCTACAAATGGATAGCCATTTCTCCCAGCACCATTTGTTGAAAAGGCTTTCTTTTCTCCGGTGTATGAATTTGGCCTCTTTGTTAAAGATCAATTTACTATAGGTGTTTGGGTTTGTTTCTGTAATGTCTGTTTTTCATTTATACCTATTCAAATAGGTAATATCCCAAACAAGAGCCATAGTGTTCTGTAACATCAACACTGAAATATTCACCTAGGTTGGTTCCATCAACAGATGAATGGATTGCAAAATTATGGTAAATATACACAATGGAATTCTATTCAGCTATAAAGAAGAATAAAATAATAGCATTTGCAAGAAGATGGAAGGAACTGGAGAACATTATGTTAAGTGAGATTAGTCAAGCACAGAAAGAGAAGGGACATGTGTTTTCTCTAATATGCCCAAATTAGGGAGTATTGGTAATACCAGAGGGACTCCAGATGACGGAGGGGAAATTTCAGCAAAGCTAGAATTGAAGGATAGGAGAGGAAGAAAGCTGAGGTTGTTCAATGAAGGAGCTACATATGAATATGTGTAATAGTATAAATATAACATGATTAACCTGGACACTTTTTATTGGGAGGGGGAAGGGAAATGGAGGGAGAGGGCACAAAGCACAATCTAAATGTACATCATTTTCAATATGTTCAACTTATAAATAAAATAAAATATGGGAGAAATAAAAGAAAACAACAATCACCTAAATAAGCCTTTCTTAGCTTACTAGCAGTAAACTAGTGAGAGACGAGGAAGGATAACAGTTTTGTTTACTGTTGCCTATATGGCTATAAACTTGAATGTTAAATATGGATACAAAACTAGATTGAAACAGAACTGGGTCTAACAGAATGTATGTAAATTTTAGGAACTCTTGGCATTTAAAGGACATCATAAAGGTCTAAAGCAGTGAAGGGCTGTTTTGGATCTTGGTACATGGTTGAATTATTGGCTTGTACATGATACTGAAGGTGGTCAAATGCAGTTTGTCAATTAACACAAACCATTTGTCAGTTAACACTGTATTTAGTCTTGCTTTTCATATAGGTTATATACAATTTACATTTATAGGTTCCATCTACGATATTTACTTTTTATATTTAATAATTTTTAAATTATTATAAGTTTTCTACTAAGTGGGAAAACAGAGAAACAAAACACAATTATTGCTTGCCATTGAAAAATTGGGGGTTTTATTTCTTTAATGTAAAATCGGCAATATGTCTGAAACCAAGTTTTACAAATGATATCATTTTTTAATCAGGAAGGTATTCTCTATCCTTGAAACAATAGAAAGAACAAGCAAAAAGAAATAGAATAGCATAAAGAGCAGATTTACATAGAATTTTATCCATTAGTCAGATGAACTCACATCAGCTTCACTATTCAAATGGAACAAATGCTTCATGCAAACTGGGAAATTACTCAGGAAAGGATAAACTGAATAAAGATTCCTCTCTTCCAACACACTGCTAGCTTTCATGTTTATTCTCACATTCTTTATACCTGCACAATCTCACACATTTATCTTTCCCACAGGAGTTACACTAATGTGCATTATACATTAACATGCACATTTAAATGAGAACTCAAGTTTCAGCTTATAATAAAAACCAGTTATAAAAAATTTCTTTCTGATTTCAAATCTTTAAAATAGCCACAACAGATTAAATTAATTTTCAAGGAAGGTAAATTGTGCTTTATGACTTATTTTTAAATGTTCAAAATTTAGTCTATTAGTTATTTTATAGCATTTCCATAAATGAATACATTCATAGCCAACCAAGGGAATGAACCCTATCACTAAGAAGGCTCTCAAATGAGCCATAGAGAACTGGAATAACTACATATGCATTCTACAAATGGACCATTAATTGGAGGGAGAACCAAAGTGTGAAGATATAATCCCATAGGATGGAACTTAAAATGCTGATGCATTTTAAGGCTTTAGAATGTTGGATTCACTTGTGTGGGAGAAAAGGTGAATGTGAAATATATATATATTCAATGTAAGCTAAAGCATTTCTATCAAGCCATTATAATGAGAAATCAATACTTTTGGGGAATTTTTGTTGGTTTAACAAGAACTCTGCCCTTGATCTAATATGTTTTTTCTGGTTGTATCCATCACATTAGTGGCTCTGTTCTCAGGTTGCTTGTGCTGCTGGAACTGATTAAGATGCAATGTCCTGACCATAGGAGACACAAGGACAGGGTTGTGGGAGCCCTATTGTACCCATAAAACAAAACTTGTGAGAACCAGGGCCTTGTTTGAACAAACATATAATCTATTTTCCACACTGTGATTATTGTAAGAATAAAAAGTGGGGATTTTTTTATAGTTACAGTTGGATCTGGGTGTGGTGGTATGCGCCTATAATCTCACTTCTTGGGAATCTGGGACAGGAGAATTGTAGGTCTGTGGAAAGTATCAGAAACTTACAATGCCCTCTGCAACTTAATTAAACCTGTTTCAAAAATAAAAAAATAAAATAGGGCCAAGATGTTGCTTGGAGGTAGATGCTGTGGGCTCAGTTCCCATCACCAGAAATAAATAATATATAAATAAATAAGTATAGATAATAATATTATATATTTAAAAATAAGTTACCAAAATAAATAATACTATTATACCATTACAAAAATAAGTAATATATAAAATAAATAAATATAGAATAATAATAATTACAATTGGACCACAAACAGAAATCTGATTTGGGTTGCACTGAGGTATAAAGTCATCCAACTTACTTCAAAATCATTTGCTCAATGTGAGAACATTGATCCGTGTACACAGTGACTAATATATTACTTTCTTTTAACTTAACTTTCATGCATCCAATCTCTCCTGTTCCATACCTGATTTTAGCTTGGATCAGCACTTCTCTTACCGCAGGGTTTTCCTTTACCTCTTTCTTCTCTATATACCATTTTATTGTACCCTTGTAAAGTAATGATTTGCAAACTATTCTCTGTGGAGGAACTGGTGTTGATAATTGGTGAATTGAGAAAACAAGACAATTTTTAAGTTCCATATCTCTTCCAGTATTTCCCATTTTATTGAATTTTTTCTTCCTTGTCAGTTTTTATCTGAAAACAGATTAGTTAGCTAAAGTATATTTGAAAATCACTACATATTTTCTTTAATGAGGCTAAGGATCTGCTTCAGATGATCCATGGAACTGTATGTGATAATTTCTTTATATAGATGATTTTTTTGAGAAGGCATACAAGTTTCTCATTTACTTAAAGAAGTTTGTAACTCACAATAAAGTAATCAACAGCAGTCAGAGTTTATGCATAATATCAGGAAATCCAAACAGAGATGATTTGGAAATTCAAAAACTTTGAAAGTGTTACCTAACAAACCATTAGTACACTAACAAAATAATGCTGAAATTACACAAGAGTCTCATCCCTGGGGGGTTGAGAATGCTATCTGAACCCACACTTGCAGCCATTCTTGCCATATTGGTGGAGTGGCATATTTTATATATGAGGAATTAAATATGTTCCTGGTCAGTAGCCTTTTCTGGACCTGGCTAAACAGAAATATTATTGAATCAGACCAGGTTTAAACATTAAAAAAATCAGTTTCTTATTATTGCATAAGAAATATTTTCAATACTTGGTGTTTTAAAATTATAGCATTTATTTTTCTCATGTTCATGTAGGTTGATTGAGTGGTTGTGTTGTCATTTTGGGTCACTCATGTAGTGGTTAGGACTGGGAGCTTGTGCAGGGACCCTTTGGTTCTGCACAAGGTATATTATCTTCCAGAGCTTTCCCATGCATCCTTATTATTATTTTTTTTTTTTGCAATTTCTTATGCATGAAGACTGGGTTCTAAGGGGATAAGCCCTAGGGTACAAGTGCTTATCAATCTTCCCCTTACATCTTATTTCCAATCTCAGAATCAGTATGGGAGGGGACTGACTATCAGATGCACAAAGCCTGGGAGGCATGGTTCATTGGGAGTCACCAGAGTAATGCCAAGTACAGAAAGGAACTTCATTAGGTATACATTAAGTAGCTGGTGGCTTATGGCTAAAAGTTAAAAATTAAAAATTAAGTCATTTCTAATATCCAAGTTAAAGAGATTCCACCACAAAACAGATCTTAAAAATTTTCCTTATTAAAGTGAGAAGAGAGGGATTAAGGAGGGTAGAATAGGGAAAGACAGAGCATTTTGATTGCTCTAAGACTCAGAGCTCAACCAGTGGGAAGACTGCTTCTTGGTTTAAAAAAAGAGAAGCAGTCAGAACTCAACAGAAGAAAGACAAGTTGAAACATGTTTGAATTGGAGACAGCAAAGGGCAGAGCACTGGGGAAATCTGTCATTGGTAAAAAAACAATTCATAGAAAATATAGAACAATCAAAAAATGAAGAGAAAATATAGAAAATCAAAAGCTGTATCATTTTCATCAAAGATTATTTGCCAAATAATGTGGATGAAAGTTTTAATTTAGGCATGGTGGCACACACTTGTAATCCCAGCATTTGGGAGGCAGAGACAAGAGGATTGAAGTTTGCAGGCAGCCTCAGCTACCTAGTGAGGCCCTTTGCAACTCAGTGGGACTCTGTTTCAAAAAGAAAATGACTAAAAAATAGGGCTGCATGTATACCTTGGAGATAGAATGTCCCTGGGTTTTGTCTTCAGTACCATAAAAAAGTTTTAATTCACAATAATTACAAAATTTTAAATTATCAAAGAATAAAGCAATACATTGCCCAGTTTACAGTAGGCTCTTAAAAGTACTCTAAAGATAGTTAAGAACTAATAAAAGGAAACAGAAAATGTGTAGAACCCATTATAAATAAAGTGAATCCACTGTACTTGAGATATAATGAAAGCCTTATTTAAATGAACATACCTAATATTTCAGGGTGAGAAGTATGAATATTATAAGGATATTTATTTTATTTTATTAAAGATTTAATTCAATTTATGCTTCCCAAGAACTTTTTAAAACATAGAGTCATAAAATGTAATTGAAAAACTAAAAAGAGAGGAATAGAATCCATTTCTTTTTTTAAAAAAATAAAAATGCTCTCATGTAGGCATGAGAGCACTACCAGATAGTTGATATTAAATAGTGACAGGTCATCAAAAGAGGCTGTTACTAGTACCAAATCCCAACAGTGAGATAAATGACACTGAGTAAAAATGTCAGGAATGGCCTTCAGTGTAATCAGATTTGATATATGGTAAGGAAAAATTTCAAACTGGTAGCAAAGTGAAAGTTTAAATTGCATTGCTAAAAACATTAGCAATTAAAAAGATTTCTATCTCAAGCCTTGATCCATAATAATGTAAAAGCAATGGAAATTGGCACATTCACCTATGTAAAGGATCAAATATTTTTATGTCAAAATATTTTGAATAAAATTTTAAAAATATGTTTTAGTTATGTAGGATGAATATATTCTAGCTATGCTTTACAACATTGTACTTGTGTTAAGAATATTGTATACTACACTTAAAAATTATTGAAAGATTAGATTTCATGTTAAATATTTTTGCTACAATAAGAAATCACTAAAGTATTTTTCCAAAAAATCAAAGAGTGAATTTAATAAATGTCTTCATTAAATAAAGAACTCATTTAAAACATAGAATGAAAAAATGAATAATAAAAATCTTAATAAAAACACTTGGTTAGGACATGAACTACTAAAAAATAGAAAATAAAGAAAATGAATGCATTTGTTTAAGAAAAATAAAAATTAGAACATATACATTTTGCATTTTAAAATGCAAACATTGACAGAAATAATACTCAGTGTTGGCAATAGGTAGGTAAATGAGACTTTCTGTATATTTGAGAGATTTAAAATTGATGCAAACATATGCATAAACTAATTTGGTCAGATATATTAATATCTTCTAAATGATAATGTCTTTTGATATAGAAATTCTGTTCTAAAACTTATAGGGAAACAACCATATATGGGAATCAATAAATTAATATTTAATAGCAAACATAAAACAAAAATATAAGCAACTCACATTTACAACCATAAAATATTATCAAAAGACCTTTTATCTATATGATGATATTAGCATTTAGTGGCTTTAGTAATTTATGACAAAAGAATATATACCTTATAAATGTAATAATATTCAGGGCATATTAGTATGATGCAAATAAGCAAATTATAAAATATTATGCATATATAATCCCAAGGGAACACATTTTGGAAGACATACACAAAAATATTAAAAGTGCTTATTTTTTGCTTATAATATTGTGATTTTTATTCTTTTTTAGTGTCATTTTCTGTATTTTCCAAAAATTCTTAATTTTTTTTTAATCTTAAGAAAGCTATCAAGACTTCTGGGAAGATGGCGACCAAGCAAAGCAGCATTTACAAGTCCTGCTAAAACTCGATCTTTGTTGCCACAAAATCAGCGCTTTTCATAGCCAGAAAACACCATCAGCAGAGAAGTTAAAAATGTAAAGACAAGGGACAGAGAAAAAAAAGACTAGAAGAACAACCAGAGACCAGAAATCAAGCCTGCAATGCGGTAGCAGAGCCGTGCTGGCGCCATCTTCCGTGACAGCACCAGGCTCCAGAGAGGAAAGGTAAACAAGGAGCTGAAGTGAGCAGCTGTGGATCATTCGGGTGTAATTCAAAAGTTCTTTCAGCGCAATGAATGTCTAAAACTCCCAGTGGCCAAGCTCATCACGCCTTCCAGGGACTCAGAACGGAGCTCAAAACCAGAAAAGAAATACACTACCCTCATGGCTGAGGGTGTGGCAGTGGTGCCATATTGCCAATAGCAATAGCGAGTTCACTGTACCCCACCACAGCTCCAGATCTATGTGCACAATAACCATGAGTGTAATTGCGGCCCCTAAAGGGGAAATCTCTGTATTGAAATGCCAGGAACTTGCATAGCTTTGATCATCTCCTTGGGTCAGATATTTTGCAGTCCAACCCAGTGCAGGAATAGCATTGGCAGAGATATCACACCCTAGTCACAACTCCCCATTGGAAAATGCCCAGCCTGGCACCCCCACCGTCTCATGCGGCCTCGATTAACTTCCTGGGTATGAGACTTTGCGATACAACCCAGTAAAAAAGTAGTGGTGGCTGAGATTACCACAGACTCGAGATACATAGCACTCTAAGTGAAGTCATAGTGACCGAGGAAAGGCACAAATTCTGAAATCATGGGAAAGAGGAACAACAATAGAGCAATGAATGCCCACAACCCCATATTATCAGAACCTGATAACACAGAAATTCAGAGATCTCCAAAAGATCAAATCAGGAATATAACTAAAAATAATACAGGACTTCCGTAAAGAATTTAGAGAGAGTCTAAAAGAAATAAAGGAAGTAATCATTGAGGTAAAGGCCTCAATTCAAAGTATAAACAATCGATTAGACCACATGGAGAATAGAATCTTGCTCCTAGAAGATGACCACTCCAAAAACAAATGCATAACTTATAACTTAGAAAAAAATCAGAGAGCAGGAATCTGACATTGAAGAAATATGGTCCCATTTTAAGAGAGCTAACCTAAGAATAATTGGAATAGAGGAAAGAAAAGAAGGTGAAACCAAAGGGATCAACAATCTCTTCAAGGAAGTAATAGCAGAAAATTTTCCAAACATAGAGCAAGAGGTCGATATTCAGGTCCAGGAAACTTATAGAACTCCCTTTAGACAGGATTGGAGAAGAGGATCCCCACATCACATAATTGTCAAAATGACCAATGTGGAAGCCAAGCAGAGAATCTTAAAGGCAACAAAAACAAAGGGCCAAGTGATATTCAGAGGCAAACCAATTAGAATCACTCCAGACTTCCCAAACCAAGTCATGAGAGCCAGAAGGGCTTGGAGTAACATATTTCAAACTCTGAAAGAAAACAACTACCAGCCAAAAATTTCCTACCCAGAAAAACTATCTATCAAATTAGATGAGGAAATAAGAAGCTTCCATGACAAACAGAAACTGAAGGAATTTATGTCTTCAAAACCAGCGCTAGAAAAAATACTCAAAGAGATTAACTACAAGGAAGAAATAGGTAATACACACCAGAACCAGAGAAACAAGATTTTCCATCCAGCAGACAACTAAGCAAAAAAGAATATATTCATGTGTTTGTAGGTTAAAATATTTAGAGATTCATTATTTATTTCAGTCTTTTACCTATTTCTAAATTTATTTCTAAATTGTATTGTTTGCATTTATTGTTGCTAATTTTTAGGATTTCTATTTGGAATATTAATATACCTTCAGATATAACATTTGGAAATATTTCATCCCATTCTATCAGTAACTTTTAATTCTGTTTACATTGTCTTTGGGTGTACAATATTTTTTTTTATTTTTTAGGAAGTTTGTTTATTCTTTTGTTGCCTGTGCCTTTGAAATCATATCCAAGAAATCACTGCCAATTTCAATGTTGTGAGGTTTTATGAGCCAGGTTTTCTTCTAAAAGTTTACAGTCTTAAGATTTACATTTAGGTCTTTTATGTATTTTGAATTAATATTTGTATACGGTGTTAGGTAAGGGTCCAATTCTATTCTTTTTCATGTAATTATTATTTTCAACAATATTTAGTTAAAAGATTATTATTTCCTTCATCAAATGTTCTTGGAAACTTTGTCAAAAATAACTTGACCATATATGGAAGAATTTATTTCTAGGCTTTTTATTTTATTCCACTGTTTTATATATCTCCCTTTATAGGAGTACTACACTGTTTCAATTACTGTAGCTCTATAAGGTTTGAAATCAGAAAATGTACATATCTTCTAGCTTTGTTCTTTTTTTGAGATTGTTTTGGGTATTTAGAGTTAATATTAAATGTTAGGATAGACTTTTTCTGAAAAAAAAAAAAAAAGTATGATAGTTTTACCTTAAAAAAAATCCTCTGGTAAGAAAGAAAGCAAAAAGAAATACTGAAATGTGATCTCTAAGTGATCAAAAGTTTGCTATCAGACAAATGGATCTGTTATGTGAGATTATCATTGTTAATTTTGGATAAATTGCTATAATATTAGATGTCAACCACTAAGCCAAGCATGGGAAGGAGGGATGGGGAGGGAATATGGTGGGGATTGGGTAGGGGCTAACTGGGCAATGTGTGCATGTATGTCTACACAAGGTTTTATGCCATTATGATGTATGAATACAGTGCACCAATAAAAAAATTAAAAAAGAAAGCTATCAAAATTTAGTAAATATTATACACAGAAGAGGGAAAATAAGATTGATCTTTCTGCTGGCATACACTTACATGAGCATGTACTAGTGCATGCACGTGCACACACAAACACACAAGCACACACTAGAGAACAAATCTCTTTGTTTTATAGCATTAGGTCTCACAACATTAACTATCAGCTCATGAGGCTCCCAGAGCTGTGATGTCTGGGACACACATTGATTTTTTTGGACTATTCTCAGGGTATATTCCTCAAAAGAGCAACAAGGGACTGTAAGCTATTTGGTGAAGAGAGACTTAGTATGCTTTGGTTAAATTTATAGCTGTCGGAGAAATTTTCTTCATGTCCAGATTCATTCTCAAAAATTCAACATACTGCCAGTTTAGAAGACAACTATTTTGTTTCATTTTTTTGTTACTCCATGATGCATTCTCTTTCAGTGATGATATAAGATTAACCATTTTACATCAGTCAAGAAAAAATAAATACTAGGTCTACTATTTACTTATTCATCTTCCCTCCCTATTCCTTTATTCTTTCTTTCCTTTCTGTATTCTTTCCTCTTTTCTTCATGTTTCCCTCCCTTTTTTCTCTGTCAAGTATCTACTATATGTCAGGTATAATACTTGGGATTATCCACAGCTGACCAAACCTCTTGTCTTCCGTGAGCTCAGAATCACATGCAGATTGCTTAGAACATCAAGTACAATTTGCCATTAAAGTCCTTTTGTATTTTAAAATATTTTATGAAATAACATTTTGCAAAGGCTTGAGTACTTCTTATAAAGATTTATTAAGAAACGTAGCAAGAACCTTAACAATTTAATTGTTTTGACAGAGTACTTTCACAAGAAGCTTGGTGACTTGTTTTACAATACGATAACTTTACTGCTATAGAGAAAACTACTCTTTAAATAATGTGGAAATAGATCTGCAGAGCATGGAAGGGAAAGAGTTAGAAAAGGGAAGTGTGAGGATTAAGGAAGGAAACAGTTCAAATAATACTATTGCAATATGTGAAGGTATTACTGTCAATTTCACCAACATGTCAGGAGAGAGAAAAGGAATGGGATGTGGAAGAAAATTCACAGAGCTGTTTCCATGCATTGTTTTACATTAAGCCTCACTATGATGTATAACTGAAATATACTAATAAATAACTTTTAAAATAATCATGGAATAATGAATCATTTGCAAACTTTGTTCAGGCAAATTGTGTTTTTATTCTTCAAATATCCCCTGGAAGTGAATTTTTGCATCTCCTCACCAGGATAAGGTCTTTCTTTCCCTCCCCATTCACTATTCTCTTATATAGGACTATCTCTGAGCCTGGATCCCTAAAACCTACAAATTATGGTTTAATTATTCAGAGAATTTTAAATATTGACCATAATAGGACACCTGTGTTTTTCAGGAGGAATAGAAAAGTAAGTTTGAGAACTTCTGGGAAGATGGTGATGGAGAAAAGCGGGGCTTATGAGCCCCACTAATAACCAATCTCTATTACACAAAATCAGCGCCTTTCATAGCCAGAAAACACCATCAGCAGAGAAACAAAACATGTAATTACAAGGGACAAAGAAAAAGAGGGCTGGAAAAACGAGACACCAGAAAGAAACCAGACCGCAGTGCAGTGGCCGGAGCCGCGGTGCGGAAAGGCGTGGGCGCAATCTTCCCTTGCAGCACCAGGCCCCAGAGTGAAGGGGGACTCAGAACAGACCTCAGAGCCAGAGAGGAGATACGCCGGCCTCACGCCCGAGGACACGGCAGCAGCGCCTTACTGCCAGGGGCAGCGGCAAGTTCATCGCATGGCTCCAGACTAACGCACTCATCAGCCCACCAGGCTCTAGAGAGGAGCGGCGGACAGTGAGCCGAGGTGAGCCGCTGCAGAACAGCCAGGAAGAATTCGGCAGATTTTTCGACGCAGGGAGCATCTAAAGCTCCCAGTGGCTGGGCTCAGCACACCCTGCAGGGACTCAGAGCAGAGCTCAAAACCAGAGAAGAAATATGCCAGCCTCACAGCCGAGGGCGTGGCAGCAATGCCATATTGCCACCGGCGGCAGCAGCAGCGAATTCACCGAGCCCAATATAGCTCCATCAGCACACTCAACAACAGTGAGTCAAATTGTGGCCCCTAGAGGAGAAATACCAGTACTGTATTCCCAGGGACTTGACCCAGTGGGGAGTGGCAGTGGCAGAGATGTCACACCATAGGAGAATGCCCATGATATAAGCAGCCTCGATTGACTCCCTGGGTCTGAGACTCTGTGATACAACCCAGTAAAGGAGTAGTGGGGACTGAGATACCACAGACTCGAGATCCAGAGCACCTTAAATGAAGTCGTAGTGACCCAAGGGAAGAAACCAGAGAAGGCACAAACTTCCGAAATCATGGGAAAGAGAAATAACAATGGAGCAATGAATGCCCACAATCCCACAACATCAGAACTTGATAAAACATAAATTCAGAGATTTCTAGAAGATCAAATCAGGAAAATAACTGTACAAATAATAGAGGTGTTTCGAAAATAATTCAGAGAGAGCCAAAAAGAGATTAAGGATGCAAATAATGAAGTAAAGGCCTCAATTCAAAGTACAAACAACCGATTAGACCACATGGAGAATAGAATCTCGCTCTTAGAAGATGACCACTCCAAAAATGAATGAATAGTTTCTAATTTAGAAAAAAAAATATCCAACAGCAGGAATCTGACATTGAAGAAATATGGTCCCATTTTAAGAGAGCTAACCTAAGAATAATTGGAATAGAGGAAAGAAAAGAAGGTGAAACCAAAGGGATCAACAATCTCTTCAAGGAAGTAATAGCAGAAAATTTTCCAAACATAGAGCAAGAGGTCGATATACAGGTCCAGGAAACTTATAGAACTCCCTTTAGACAGGATTGGAGAAGAGGATCCCCACATCACATAATTGTCAAAATGACCAATGTGGAAGCCAAGCAGAGAATCTTAAAGGCAACAAAAACAAAGGGCCAAGTGACATTCAGAGGGAAACCAATTAGAATCACTCCAGACTTCCCAAACCAAGTCATGAGAGCCAGAAGGGCTTGGAGTAACATATTCCAAACTCTGAAAGAAAACAACTACCAGCCAAAAATTTCTTACCCAGCAAAACTTTCTATCAAATTAGATGGGGAAATAAGAAGCTTCCATGACAAACAGAAACTGAAGGAATTTATGTCTTCAAAACCAGCGCTAGGGAAAATACTCAAAGAGATTAAATACAAAGAAGAAATAGGTAACACACACCAGAACCAGAGAAACAAGATTTTCCATCCAACAGACAACTAAGATTGGTTATCTGTGGATATTCATTATTTATGTTAGTCTTTTACCTATCTCTAAATTGTATTATTTGCATTTATTGTTGCTAATTTTAGGATTTCTAGTTGGAATATTAATATACCTTCAGATATAGCATTTGGAAATATTTTATCCCATTCTATCAGTAACCTTTAACTGTTTACATTGTCTTTGGATATAAAATATACTTTTTTTATTTTTTAGGAAGTTTGTATACCATTCTTTTGCCTGTGCCATTGAAATCATATCCAAGAAATCACTGCCAATTTCAATGTTGTGAGGTTTTATGAGCCAGGTTTTCTTCTAAAAGTTTACAGTCTTAAGATTTACATTTAGGTCTTTTATCTATTTTGAATTAATATTTGTATACAGTGTTAGGTAAGGGTCCAATTCTATTCTTTTTCATGTAATTATTATTTTTCAACAATATTTAGTTAAAAGATTATTATTTCCTTCATCAAATGTTCTTGGAAACTTTGTCAAAAATAACTTGACCATATATGGAAGAATTTATTTCTAGGCTTTTTATTTTATTCCACTGTTTTATATATCTCCCTTTATAGGAGTACTACACTGTTTCAATTACTGTAGCTCTATAAGGTTTGAAATCAGAAAATGTACATATCTTCTAGCTTTGTTCTTTTTTTGAGATTGTTTTGGGTATTTAGAGTTAATATTAAATGTTAGGATAGACTTTTTCTGAAAAAAAAAAAAAAGTATGATATTTTTACCTTAAAAAAAATCCTCTGGTAAGAAAGAAAGCAAAAAGAAATACTGAAATGTGATCTCTAAGTGATCAAAAGTTTGCTATCAGACAAATGGATCTGTTATGTGAGATTATCATTGTTAATTTTGGATAAATTGCTATAATATTAGATGTCAACCACTAAGCCAAGCATGGGAAGGAGGGATGGGGAGGGAATGTGGTGGGGATTGGGTAGGGGCTAACTGGGCGATGTGTGCATGTATGTCTACAAAAGTTTTTTTTTATCCCACTATGATGTATGAATACAGTGTACCAATAAAAAATAAAATTAAATTAAAAAAAAAGAAAAGTAAGTTTGAACTTTACCCTCTTTTTTCTCTTTTCACTATCTAATTAAACTCTTTACCATCTTTAAATTTCTAAAGACTCTGGATGTGAATATATCAACTTGGGAGTTAGAATGAAAAGGTGAAATATGTTTTTAGTTTGTGGATGGAAATTTTTTTAGAGATTAATGAAAAAAGTCAAGGCTATGCTACTGCTCAAAGTTCATATAGTACAGATGCTCATGAATTAAATATAACCTTGTATTGGTAGGCAGGATTTAGATAGAAGAATGTCCTGATTTATTGAAGTTGTCTTTCAAAGTTAGATGAGGTAGTTGATCTAATAGACAACCTTAGCTTCTCTTCTTCAGTCTTCAAAAGAAATAATTCTACTGTACAGGACTTGGGGGAGAGACAAGTATAAAAACTGGTTCCACTCTGATAGACAGTCATTGGGAGAGGAACTCTATATATTTGCACATCGACTGAAGCTGTTTCTAAGAGTGTTAATTGCTCCCTTGCTTCTAGCAAAGTTGGTCCTGAGGCGCAACAGATACATTGAATCTCCTCCCAGATTGAGAATTTTGGAATCTATTCTTAACTGTGTTCTGGAGAAGCCATCTTTGCTTTAGCTGTGCACTGCAGCCATTCAGCTTTCATTGGGTCCAGGGGCAGGGGATGGAGGAAACAGGCAATAGTATAATTTCTATGCTTTTGTAACTTTTGCTGTTGAGAAAGGTTTAATTTATCTAGTTTATGCAGGGAAGGAGTCCAAAGAGAATTGACATTGGATGTAGAACAATATCCATAGCTAAATTTTAAGATATTATTTCCTTTCCAGCCTTCGGAGCCTTATTTGCCTCTTGTCCTCTTAGGAATCCATGAATATGGGAAGAGATTTTAGATTCTGAAACTCAAGAGAAAGGTTTTCACATCAGTACGTTGCCTTCCCAAGCCCAGTATTGTTTGATGAATTGTTTAAAGTTTGTCTCATTAAGTCTGAGAGAATTTTGATGTCCAGACTAGATAACTAAGCCTTTTAAATATTTTTATTGGTGCATTATAGTCTCACATCATAATGGAGTTCACAGTGATAGTGACATATATGCACACAGCACTTGGTGAGTTTTCTCCTGGCTCCCTCCCCACTCTCCCTTTCCTATACAAGATTCTGAAATTAAAAGTCAAAATACTTTGTATGTGAAGTAGTCCAATCCTGAGGTTTCATTTTCTATTCAGTCTGGAGCAGGTAGTATTTCAGGCTAAAAAAAAGTAACTCCAAGCAAGGCATGGTGGCACACGCTTGTAATCCCAGCATTTAGGGGGCTGAGACCCGAGGATCGTGCTTCGTGGACAGCCTCAGCTACTTAGTGAGGCCTTCTGCAACTCACTGAGACCCCGTTTCAAAATTAAGAATAAGCCGGAGGTCCCTGCGCTTGGGAGGCAGAGACAGGAGGATAGCGAAGTTTCGAAGCCAGCGGCACTGGCTTAAGAAACCCTGTTTCCAAATTAAAAAAAGTATAAAAATAGGTCTAGGCGTGGAACCCAGAGGTAGAAGGGTTTCCAGGAACCTCAGTACCACCAAAAAAAAAAAAAAAAAAAAAAAAAAAAAAATTAAGAATAAAAAATTGGGGGCCGGGCGCATTTGGGAGGCTGGGACTGGAGGATCGCAGTTCGCGATAACCTCAGCTACTTACTGGGGCCCTTCGCAACTCAGTGAGACACTGTTTCAAAATAAAGAATAAAACAATGGGCAGGGGGTGTAGCTCGGAGGTCAAATGCCTCTGGGTTCCATCCCCTGACCTGCAAAAAAAAGGGGGGGGGCAGGGGTTTAGCTCGAAAGTCCCCAGACCCATAAACAAACAAACAAACAAACAAATAAATAAAAAGTAACTCCAAATGGGAAAAGGACAGAGAAGGACAGAAGTCTTTTCTTCCCGTTTCTATTTGAGACTTGGAAAACTGGTTACTGAAAATTGACATGCATCAGGGTAGGTCATAACTGCATCACTGAAATCTTTCCTAAAGAGAGCTTGACAGGAAGCACTGGGCTAGCAGTGTGGCACTTCACCAATGGCCACAGATGGGTGGATGATGCTAGGAAGTAGGAGAAGCAAAGTCAGCTCGTGGAATTAGAGATAGCAGCATTTGGAGAGAGGGAATTTTCTGGTTTGGAACCTAAGCAGAAAAATGGGTCCCGAAAAAAAAAACAAAGACTCAAAGTGATAAACACTGATTCATGTGCTGGTGACCAGGGAAGCACAATAGGTTGGTAAGAAATCCACATTCAAGAACCAGAGTCCTTCTCCTCTGCCTTGAATCTACAGGAGGTGTATAGCATGATTGCTTCAATTCTAAGGAAAGAGGCAGCTGGTAGTTATTTGTGAGTCTGGGATATTTTATCCAAGAGACCAAACTTACCCTGAAGGCTCTTTATAAAAAAATATTGGACTAAACTTTAGATTAGATTGGATATTTACTTATACAAATAATGGGGGACTTGTAGGAAGAATAGATTAGTTACAAAAAATATATATTTGGTATACATTACATATATGAGGAATATAAAGCTTTTATATAATAATTTTTCAGTTTTAAGGTTATAATATGGGTATAAATCACAACATTACTTCAGATAAGAATTATTAAAGTTAGCCTATGGATGTCATTCTGCAAAATTGTCTTTCAAATTGTTAAAAATATAAATTCTGATCACAGCTAAGAGAGTTAAAATTTTTACTATCTTCTTTGTTCTTGTAACTTCTATTCACATCTATCTCCACCCCTAACCTGCGTATTCTTCTAAAATTTTAACAAGAAATGAAGAGGAATTGGCTTCCAAGATCACAGTGCTTGTCTTAATGAGGATCTGTTCAAAGAGTATCATCTATTTTAAGGTACCTATGTTCTTTTGTTAATTGTTAAAGTTCAAGTCAATATTTTTCTATTTGCATTTTTGCATGTGGATCTGGAACTCAACATTTAAAATATTTTTAAGACAAGTGATAAGAACTTCAACTTCCTCCTTTTTTCTGAAGTTGTAAAGATTGTTCTGGTTTTAAAATTTGCTTGTTAGCAGCAATAAATAAAGGGATAAAAAAGATTTGTCATACTGAAAATTGGGTTTTGTTTCTCCATACATTTGTGTCTAACTCTTTGTCATTCTTTGTTCTTTTGCCTGAATAGGTCATATGTTTTGGTTCTGAGATATTGATAAAGATTCTTTGCATCACCAAACTTTAGTCAGGCTCCAGAGCCTTCTCCTAAGTTCATCTGTGTATTTCCTTGTAAAATCCAGTTGTGTCAAGAACTCTGCCAAGATACTTTAGCAAGAACCCCTCTCCCACCTCCAATATCTGTTCCTTTTCAATATCTGATTGAGTTCTATCACCCTCTCCCAGGTGATGTGTGATCATGCTGGCCTTATCTGGGCAAGAATCCTGTTAGGAGTGCTTAGTCAGAATCCTACATTCTCTATTAGTGATTTTTCCATTCACTGGTTCCTACTCTTCCTGGCTATAAATTCCTATTTGCAGGTTGTATTTGGAGCTGAGCTGAATATTTTTCCTTAGAGCAGTAGTCCCTATGCCTATCATGATGGTCCTGAGTGAAGTCTGCCTTACTGTGCTTCAACAAGTGTCACTGAATAATTTTTTACTTTTTTATGCATTTCCTAGAATCTATGAAATTATTAAAGTTATGTGCATATACTATATACATAAGCATTTTCTTATCTAGTGAAGATCTATATTATTCACTAGATTTTCAAAGATAAAAGACTGAGTAAATGTGAGAATGCTTTTTCTAGGACACTTTTATATGTCAGCCTTATTTTTGTTTCATCAATACTTCATTTTCCTGTTCTCTTCACTTCCTTTTTTCTCTTTCATAATATGGATAGTAATCTTTATGAACATAGAAAAATTTAGCTTTCTGATTGTATCATAAAAGAGGAAAGCATAAAAAATGGATATTTTTGAAAATGTAAAGGTATTATCTTTGATTATATCTAACTGCAGGTCTTTCACTATTTCATAGCCAAGAAAAATAAAAATAAGTCAAAACTGCAACAAAACACTCATTGCATTTCTTTTGATGTTGAAAAAAGAAATATAAAAGTGAGTTAATATTTTGAGGAAAGAATTCTTTGCCTATTGAAATAATTGTTTAAAACAAACCATTTTTAAAGTATAATAATATGCAGATCCTAAAAATCTTATTGCCCACTCATTTATGTTTCCTATACACCTTAGACACATAGTATGAAGGCATTTTCTCACAATATTTTTGGGGAACCTGGGTTTTGACTATGATCCATCCCTTCAGGCCCTATGTCAAATTTTTCACCTTTGGCATCAGGAGAGCTCCCAATAGGTTTTGAATTTTGGAGCATTTGGATTTCAGTCTTTCAGAATGATCTAGAATAGGAAGTGATTCAAATAAAGATTACTTAAGAAATAAATGTGAACATGGAAGAGGTTTCAAATACAGAGCTGCATATTTGAAGTTCAGGAATAAAAGAAGGTCCCACTGAGATGGTTCTTAGTTTGGGATGACTGGAGCAGGAAGTTCTAAGAGAGAACAATGAGGGGTGGAGGCACAAATGAGGGTGAAATTTGAATTTTGGAAACAGAGAGAACAGTGATTTGTGTTATAATAACATGAGTCGAAGGCTGATTTTTTAAAAATAAAGTAGTAATTAAAATGTTTGAAGGCAGAAAAGGAGAAGTTATAGTGGAAGAGACTGAGGATATTTGAAAACCATTAAATTATCTGATTGTTTTAGTTTATTCATAGATCTATTTGTTCTTCAATTTTAAATATTTCATGGCTTTATTACTTCTCCAATTTTAAATATTTCCTTTTGAATATTTGAGTAATACTTCTGTGCTTTTCTGACTCATATTTAAGACCTAACTTACAAAAAAAGAAGTCTCTATCTTCCCTTTGTATCCAATCTCAAATCTGGTTGTCTTTTTCTTTGGTTTGACTCTACAGAATATACAGTGTGGTAATGCAACACTTGGACTAAGTTGTCAGGTCTCTTTTTATTAAAAATAGGACAGTAATGGTCATCCCAAAAGGGTAAATTGGCATGCCAATAGCAAGCTATTCATGTTATAGGCAATTCACTTTCATGAGAATCATGCTTCCTGTGGCAAGTCCTACATAAAATTTATAGCATTTCAGGTTAATGCTATTGACCACCAGGGAAGAGAGTAAAATTGAGAGTGTGTGCCAATATTCTTCCATAATAATAGACTCAGGTTCTCTTCATGTGACCTTTGATTGCCTAGATGTTGTGGGCTGCAGCATACCGGGACACTGTACACCACCCTGGACCTTCTAAGTCTTAGCATCCATTTGAAGCTTAATGACTCATATCACTCTGGGATACTATGCTCTGGACTTCTAGCAGTAATGCTGGTTCATGTGGATAATGGAAACAGTTTTCTGCCTCTGTGGCAGTAAATGGTCTTAAATGGACTTTTTTCCCCTCAAAGAACTTTTCCTTATAGAACCATTCACACTATTTTTGACCTTGTGCAGAACTCATTTTCCTCTGCAAGAAATAGGTATTGCTGGTTAGAGAGATAAAATTATCTAACTATCATATATAACTGGCATAAGTTGAACCATGAAGATTGAAGAAAAGGGATTTTAAAATACCACTTTTAAACTTTGATATGTAGCATTATTGTTTCCTGTACTTTATACTCGAGACTAGATATTTTAGGTTTTGTTTTGTTTTTGTTTTTTTCCAGTAGAGACTTCTATCAACCAAGTAATTGACTTTCTAATTTCCTTTGGGAATTATTGAGCTGCCTAATAGGCTAAAACATTTAGAGTCATTTTTTTGTGGTTTAACTATTAGGTATTTAAAATTCTAAGGGAGGATTTCAGTTGTTCTAATTTACTTTGAAACAAGTAACCACTACTGAAGAAGCATATAGTTTTTGAATCTTAAGAAATATTTATCTTCAAAAAATTAATGAGCATAAAATTATTTTGTTTTTAAAATAGCTCTATTTTAAAGTGTATATGTGTACACATTTTTGTGCCTATGTCCATATGCATGGACAAGCTGATAGTGACAAACCTGCAATATTACAAAAAGGGTCAGGAAATTGGTGATAAAATTTGAATTTATGGGACACTTCACTTTGTAGAAAAGACAAAGTACAGTAAGCAATTCATGAACTCACTGTAAATGAGAAAATTAGAACTTAAGTTGCTAAAATGTCTATTTTTAATGATCTAGAAGCATTATTAGTACAATATTCAATTATGTTTTAGAAACTGATTTTGGCTATGCTGTTTATGAAGGATATATTATTAATATTTCTTTGTATTTAGGCATCTCTTCCTCTTTGACACTGGGGTTTGAACTCAGGGGTATTCCACCTCCAAGCTGCATTCCAATCCCTTTTAAAATTTTTATTTTGAAACAGGGTCTTATTTAGTTTTTAAGGGTCTCACTAAGTTGCAGAGGCTGGCCTCAAACCTGCAATTCTCCTGTCAGCCTGTCAGCTTCCTAAGTACTGGGATTACAGGAATGGGCCACCATGCCCAACCCAGATGGTCTCTTTCAAAACCTACTAAAAATTAACATCAACTGGAAAATTTATTCCAACTATTAAGTCCCTTTCTTAGAAAAGTACTGTGGTAGAGATTTCAAGTATTATGCACTCTTTCACTCCATAAGCATATGCTGAAAATTTCCTAATGTGAAGCACTGGAAGCTTGCATTGTGCAAAGATCAAAACTCTTCCATGTTTTTTAGGAAGGTCAACTGACTGTGGTAAATTGATTTGATTGATGGAGAAGTGGAATAAAACTGAAGTCAGGGAGACTTACTTGGAAGTAATTCAATAGCCAAAGAATGGAGCTTGGGTTTCTGCTTTATTGTATTAAGAGTTGCCTTGCCAACACACTCACCTGTCCAAGGATGTGTGGGAAACAAAATACTCTAATGTGTTTGTTAATAGTGGGTAGTATAACCCTAATTTGTACCACTAATAGGGTGGTAGTGCTTTCCTAACATCAATAAAATTGTCTTATAAGGACAGATTTATGTTTATGTGTGAGCAATCCTAAATAAAACTGCAACATCCTCTTTCAGAAAGAATATAACATATCCCCCCAAAATCTGAAAATCCAAGGTTAACAAAGGAAAATAATGGTTAAGAGTTTGTTTACCGGGTGAAAGATTTCTGGAGAGGCCATTTGTGATCCAGTTTGCTCGTTTCAGTTAAAGGTGGCTAAACAATCCAAGTGACACTCCAGTACAGGTATTCCAGGAGGCAATTACATTATTTTGGGCAGGTAAAAACTTGCTTCACACTTATGACTGTGTGCAGCACAGTGTGCGAGCAGTGTTGATTTAGGAATTGCTGAACGACTAGAGGGGAAGCGATGAGATTTATATGTACTTATGAGCAATAGGAGATATCAGGCATTTATATGACTCACTAACAATTTCCATAATTCTACTTTAATGATGAAAGTATCTGCGCACATTTATAGCGTTTCCTGCTACTTTAGGAATAACAAACCAACAATTAAAATGCAAAGGAGATAATAGATTCACGTACTTTCCATGTGATGGAAGAGTGTTTGGATTTCAAGGTTTATTTTGTCCTGCCACCACAGTCATTAATCATCTTTTCTCATTTCCTTATGCTGTTGGGATATGACAAGGATTTTCTTTCACCTTGAAAAACTGCACAGAGTGGAGAGTTCTTCTGCCTCATTCCTGAAGTCTTAACATATCCTACTGAGTAAATGTAATTTTTAAAAATTCTGGACTGTTATATTTTTTTGAAAAATGTTTTCAAATCATAGATTTGATTCCTCTCTTGGTATAGTAAGACTATAAACAAATATTTTTTTATGTTTTTTTTAGTAATCTTTATGATTTTATCCTCAGCAACTGGACTAATTCAATAAGCAGCAGACCATAAGGCAGTAAATGGATACACTATTAATTTTTATAGCTAAAGTTTCTTTTATGTAGTGTTTGATCTAAAGATGTTATTCACATTTTTATGATGACATTGGCAGACTTAAAAAAACTAACTATAATTTTTATTGATAAAGGCTGGGTATTTTAAGTTCAGCAGCCCTTAGGAATGGCAACATTTCAAAGCTCACCAACTAGTTCATTAAGTGAAAATTTTGGAGTGTGAAAGGAAAGCAAAGCAGGTAGCTCATAGTTAATCTGCCCAATCAATAGAACACAACTGGGAAGGTTTAACTACAGCACTAATACCAGTAAACCATGAGACCTTGGTGGATGGATGATTTATCCTTCTCTTTGTTCACCTTCACAATGAGAAGTATAGGTCTCAAGAACAGCTTCTTAAATTGCTTTGATTCTGTGGTTGTACAGAATTAAAGCAGAAGCAGTTGTCCATTAAAGTAAAACGGTCAGAATTTTTTTTTAGAATGGTCAAAAAAAAGAAAAGAAAAGAAAACAGGGACTGTAAGGATGTGCTCCTTCCAAGAACTGGCATTCTGGAGGGCCTCATCACTGGGACCATTTTGCTAGTAATTTTGCAGTTTTACTAACTGAAAAATATAGTGCTATCTCATATATCAAGTTCATGTGGTTTACCCACTCCTTTTAAAATATTTTTTGTGCTTTTATCGGTGCATTACAATTTCACATCATAATGTAAAATACATGCACACAGCACTTGGTGCCCCTCACCTCTCCATTTTTCTCCCTCCCAAATCAGAGTACCCAGATTGACATTGGTATAGTCACATGTATAGACACAGCCGATGGTAGTATTCCCATTAATGAACGTCAGGCTTCCTCCTCTTACAGCCTTACATCTCCTCCCTGGCTCCACTGAGGTTTCTCCTTCATTATTTGGATTCCCTCTTGTATCCCAATTACTCCCTATCCTGCACATAGATAATGTTCTCCTCCAGGTCCTTCCATTTTCTTGCAGATGATGCAATTTTTTTCTTCTTTACTGCCAAGTAGAATTCTATTTTCCATAATTTTAATCCATTTCTTTATTGATAGAAACCTGTTAGTTTCATAATTTGGTTATTATGAATTGTGCTGCTATGAATATTGGTATGTATGTGTTACTGTAGTTTTTTGGTTTCAACCCTTTGGAAAGATACCCAGTAGTGGTATAGTCAGATTATAAGACAAGAGAAGAATATCAAAAGAATTCAAATAGAAAAAAAAGAATTAAAATCATATTTGGAGCCAGGTGTGGTGGTGCACGCTTGTAATCCCCGTGCTTGGGAGGTGGAGACAGGATAGAGCAGGTTCGAAGCCAGCTGAGCTGGTTTAAGAGACCCTGTTTCCAGATGATAAAATATAAAAATGGATCTGGGAGTGTAGTCCGGAGGTAGAAGTGTTTCCAGGAACCCCAGTACCGCCAAAAAAATTATATTTGTTTGCAGATGACATAATCCTATATCTAAAAGACCCAAACAAAGTCAACCAAAATATTACTAGACCTGATTAACCATTTTAGCAAAGTAATGGGATACAAAATAAACCTAAAAATGAATGGTTTTTCTATTTGCCAATCATGAATCCCCAGAGATAAAAATACAGAAAACAATTACATTTACAGTAACTTCAAAACAATAAAACACCTGGAAATAAACCTAACCAAAATGTTAAAAGATTCTACAATGAAAATTACAAAACATTAAAGACAGAAATTGAAGATGACCTTGGAAGATGAAAATATCTCCCCTGCTCTTTGATAGGTAGAATAAATATCATCAAAATGGCCATTCTACCAAAAGCGATCTATAGAATAAATGCCATCTCTTTCACAATAACAATGCCATTCTCTATACACTTAAAACAATCAGTCATAAATTTTATATGGATAAATAAAAGACCCATAATAGCCAAAGCAATTCTCATCAATAAATCATGCAGGAGACATCACAATTCCTGAATTAAAATTATACTACAAAGCTATAGTAATTAAAACAGTATTATGGTATTGGCACAAAAACAGGCACAGTAGACCAATTGAGCAGAACACAAGATACATAAACAAAACCACATACTTATAGTCAATTGATCTTCAACAAAAGGGCCAAATACATTGGCTGGAGAAAAGACAGCCTTTTCAACAAATGGTGATTAAAAAAAAAAAAAAACTGGTGATCCATTTGGAGAAAAATGGAACTAAATCCATCTCATTTCATACAGGAATCAACTCAAGATGGATCAAAGATCTGGAAGTTGGACCAGCTATTAGAGGAGGACATTGGTTCAACATTCCAACATATAGGCACAGATAGAGATTTCCTCAACAAGACCTCCAAAGCTCAAAAAATTAAAACAAATATAAGTAGGATGGCACCTAACTAAAAGGTTTCTGTTTATCAAAGGAAATAATCAAGTTCTGAAGAGAAAGCCTGCAGAATGGGCGATCTTTACCAGCTATTCCTCTGACAGAGAACTAATATCTAGAATATACAAAGAACTTAAAAGACTTTACACTAGAAAAAATATCAAATGGGCAACTGAATTGAATAGATAATTCACAAAAGAAGAGATAGAAATAGCCACTAGGTACATAAAAAATGTTCAACATTGTTAGAAAATCAGGGAGATGCAAATCAAAACTGCACTGAGATTCTATCTAACACCAATCAGAATGGCAAGCATAAAGAATTCAAATTACAGTACATGGTAATGAGAATGTGGGGAAATAGGAACTCTTCTACACTGTTGGTGAGAGTGCAAACTAGTTCAGCTGCTGTGGAGATCAGTATGGAGATTCCTTAAAAAATTGGGAATGAACCCACCACATCCACTCTAATAATTCATATTTCCTATCTTCAAAAATAATTCATATCCTATAGAGACCCAAAAGACTGGATACAAGCTAAAATTAAGGCATAATAATGATAGTATAAACCTTCAAAAGATCATATTACATTAATGAGATCAATATTTATTGAGGGCTTATTATGTGTAAAAATGCATGGTATGCTTATACTTATCGCTCACACATTCTAGAGACTTAATCAGAAAAGTAAAATCTAGTTACAAAAGATACATAAAAGATATAAGTAGAAAATCATGCAAAAGCTGTTTCAAACCAGTTTGGTACTACATGCTAAACAGCTGGTGTGGAAATCTCAAGGTAAACCAGCTCATTCTATGTTGGTGTGGTGTGGTAGTTTTATGGGCATTCACTTTACTCTTTGAAGGTTGTATAATGTTAAGTAATATTAGAACACAAAATATTGTCATCTTTACATTGGTGAGGCAGATGATAAATACTAAAGGCACTGAAAGGAAGACATGATTCAAGGCTGGGCGACCACCTTGAAGCTACTTAAGGAGGAGGTGATAAATGAGCTGAATATTTCTCCAATCTATGGCAAACATAATACATAATAATGAAGTGTTAGAAACTTTTCTTTAAAGTGAAGAATGAGATAAGGAAGCCCACTGCGATCACTTCTACTTGATATTAAGCTATAAATCCTACCAAACATAATAAGACAAAATTAATAAAAAGAATAGGAATTAAAAAGCAATATATGCAACAATCAGGTTATTGGGACATAAATCTATAGTATATATTTCTGAAATAATTTTAATAGCATATAATTTACATATAATTTACATATAATTTACAATTCAGCTATTTAAAGTGTACACTTTAATGAATGTAAGTATATTCACAGTTGTGCAATCATTGCCACCAGCTAATTTCAGAACATTTTCATCAATCCAAAAAGAAACCTTGTACCAATCATAGTCCTGCTCATTCCACACACCTCCATCCTTACAAATTCATTAACATATTTTTGTTTTTAAAACTTTTCTATCATGGACATTTTATATAAAGTCAATGCAATATGTAGTCTATTGTGACTTATTTCTTTTGCCAAGGGTAATGTTTTTGAGATTCCTCATGTGGCTTATATCAGGCCTTTATTGATGTTCATTGTCATAAGGATGAGCCAAATTTTATCCTCTATTCATCAGTTGTGACATTTTGTTTATCTCCATATTTTTACTATCATGAATAATGCTATGAAAATTCATGCATATTTTTTTCTTTGTGGGTGTATATTTGGCTATTCACACAATTTCTGGGTCATGTTATAACTGTAATCATTTGGTAACCCTGGCTACTTTAACTCAAATGTTTTAACCATTTGGGGAACTGCCAGAATATTTTACAAAATATATTATATATTGGCTATAGTATATATATAAGGCTATAGTATCTTTTATTATAAAAACATATAGAAAGAGATGGGCATGGTGGCACATGCTTGTAATCCCAGCACTTGGGAGGCTGAGACAGGAGGATTGCACAGGTTTGAAGCCAGCCTCAGCTACTTAGTGAGGCTCTCAGCAACTTAGTGAGACCCTGTTTCCAAATAAAGTATAAAAATAGGTCTGGGAGTACAGTCCAGAGGGGAAAAAAAACAAAAATCAAACCCTGGTTTCCACCCTAGTGCTACCAAAAAAAAAAAAAAAAAAAAAAAAAAAGAAAAAGAAAAAAGAAAAGAAAAAATACATGAAATTTATAAAAAATAATAAATGCAGCTTCCAATTCCTTTATCATACTTATTATTACTATTATTACTGGTATTTTTTGATCAAAGCTAATCTGGGAGCAGTAAAGTGGTATCTCATTATAGTTTTGTTTGCATTCCTTGATGTCTAGTAAGGATGCAACATCTTTTCATGTGCTATTAAGCATTTTGTATATGAACTACAGAGTAATGTATATTTTGATCTTTTGCAACTTTTAATTGTATTATTTATTTTCCTATTGAATTGAGTTATTTGTATAATAGAAACAGATAGAAATTCTCAGGAAGGTTTTTTTTTTTTTTGGTGGTACTGGGTGGGGGGAACCCAGAGGCTTTCTACCTCCGGGCTATACTCCCTGACCTTTTTTATATTTTATTTGGAAACAGGGTCTCACTAAATTGCTGAGAGCCTCACTAAGTAGCTGAGGCTGGCTTCGAACCCGTGTGATTCTCCTGTGTCAGCCTCCCAAGCGCAGGGATTACAAGCGTGCGCCACCACGCCCAGCTCAGGAAGGTTTTAAAGCTCATTCTCCAAGAGCTTCATGGTCACTCTATTTCTGGGATTCCCTCCACTGAGAGGCTGTTTATCTTTTATCTTTCCTTAACCTAAAATAAACTTTCATATATCTATACATTTCATGAGGCTTTGCTTTTCATTCATCAAAATCCATGGGACATGAACCCTAAAAAGAGAAAACATCTCCATTTCAATTCCAGAACCCCCACTCCTTGAGGGGAAAGCTGCTTTGTCCTCTATTTTTCCCTAACTTAAAATAAATTTTCATATTTCTATATCTTTCACTAGTCCTTGGACTTCATTTGTTTAAATTCACAGGACAAGAACCCTAAAAGAGAAAACACCCCCTTTTTATTATCTTTATCCATCTATTTGCTTTCAAGTTTGTGGATTCCTCTCCAAGCTAATATCTATTGTTTGTGGATACAAGTTTGTGGATACTTCCTGCAAGCTCATATTTACTGTTAAGCCTCTCTCACTATGAGCTCTTTATTCAGCTATTTTACTATGCAATAGGATGGTAGCTCTATGAAGTAACAAGGTGAACTACATATTATCTAGAAGTTTACAAGAGAACACCAGAGAAAGTGATAGCTAATCCCATCATATACCATCATCCTACATAAAGGACACCTATAAAAGCTTAGATTGAGCAATTTTATAATTTTACAGGTGTCTTGTGGATAGGACCATGGGACAATGGGCTAAGGAAAGCACTCCTAGATTAAAACAAACCTAAAGGACTGGCCTCAAAGATTACACCTGCTAATTGCACAGGAAAGTGGAACATTTAATACCTTGAGGCATTATTGGATACAGTATGGATATCAGCCCACATGTCAGTCTCCCATTCTCTGGTTGGATATGGCCGTTGGTCTTCAGAGTTGAAATGTTTTTTATTTCTTTACTTGTTTATTTTTGGTTTTGTTTTTAATCTGAGAAGAACAGTTTTACTGTCCTTACATATGGAAATTCCTACTCAGTATTTTGTTTCAGGTCATGAATCTCAAGTCTATTCATTTATAATATACTTTTTTAGTCCCATGATACTGATATGGAAGACATTTCTACCACATTTCTGAAGAATTCTCCTTATAATATACAGACACTTTTTAAAAAGATTTAAATTCTGATTGTATACAGTGTATTTCCTGGTTATTGCTTAATTTTTAGTTTTAATATATATATTCTACATGTTCAAACAATTTAGATTTGCATTTTTTACCAAAATAAAAATTAACAGTTTAAGGACAATGTCTTTAAATATGTACATAATAATTCAGGTGGATCCAAAACTAAAACTGTGATATTCTAGTCAAAAGTTATCATCCACTAATATTTTATTTTCTAAGGCAGCCACAAAAATCAAAAGTATGTCATTTTCAGGGAAATGAATGGAACTGGAGAATATTATGTTAAATGAGATTAGTCAGTCATAAAAGTGAAAGATTGGATGTTTTCCTTCACATGTGGAAGTTAAAGAGATATAGAAACTCTAAACAAAGAAAAGGAAACCCTAGTGGATTTATGAAGGTACTGAGCATGGAACCCAGGGCATTCTACCTTTGAGCTGCACCCCCAACCCTATTTTTTAATCTTTTATTTTGAAACAGGGTCCCACTGAGTTGCAAAGAACCTTGCTAAGTAGCTGAGGCTGTCTGTGAACTGTGATCCTCTGGTCTCTGCCTCCCGAATGCTGGGATTACAAGTGTGTACCACCACGCCCAGCTAAACCATTTTTTAAATTTTTGGGTGAGGCCCACTTACATTGGGGAGAAAATTTGGTTTACTGGTTTACTGAAAGTTTAGTCTGAAGATTCAAGTGTTCATCTCATCCTAAAATGCCTTCACAGAAACACCTATATCCAATGTTGAAGCACATATCTTGGCACTAAGTTGTCTAGTAAAGTTGACATATAAAATTGTCAGAGCCTTCAGGTTTTAGTATGGATACATATTTCTCCAGAAAATAATCATGACCCCCATGGGTCATGGGGAGATCGCCTTCTTATGATCTTATCAGCTTTCACAATATAAGTTTATTCCATCATAGAGTCTATCACATTATATTGCCACTGCCTTCTTAATTTCATCCCACACAAGACTTCACACCCTAGCTCTGCATTTGTCTTGTTCATTCCTTCCTCTGTGATGCCTAACTTAGGACTTACACTTTGACACTTAGAAGGCGTTCAATAAGTGTTCTTTGAATGTATGAGATGTTCCATTAACCTTTAACTCGGATCGCTACTAACATTAAAGCAATATAATTATTTTAGCTTGATTGCTTACTTAACAACAACATTTACTCCTGGCCAATTATGGTTGAATATATATGTAACAGTATTCAGTCCTCTGGTTTCATTAACTTTCCTCTGGGATTTATACACTAAATCTGCTCGATCTGTGGTTTAGATATTTTATGCTGATTAAAGCTGTGGCTACCTTGTTAGAATTCTCTTTGTTGCTCACCACAAGGGAAAAGGGCATTTACTTTAGCTGTTTCAAATTAGAAAGTAGCATATGAAAGTAGAAGTTTTGGAATAAAAAATGGCACAGGTTAGGGAAGCCAGTGCCGGTTGCCTTCATTGTTTTAGTGATTGACTTCTGTATGCTGGGCGTCTGGAAAACTACCCGGCACAAAGTAGATTCTAAAAATTGCTAGGTGAGCGAACTTTGATGAGTTACAAAAATGATTTGAGTCACATTCTTTTCATTTAGTAGGAGAGGGTAATTGTCTTTACAAAGATCTTTTAGACTATAGAAAAGTTAATATACTCAAGTTGAATACAGAATGGATGCAAAAATTAAAGTCTATTGTATTTCTTATTTTCATAACATCAGAATGTATGTGAATATATTTATAAGTGCAAAATATTTGTCCCATTCTGTAGCTCAGAGTCACGTTCTTTCCCCTTTAAAGTATCTTGAATAGGCCAGACACTATGCTAAATATTTTACACACAAAATTTTATTTTAATTAGGCATTACTCTTGTTAAGTAGACAAAAAAAATCTAGTTTCATAAAGATTCAGTAGCCAGACGTGGTGGCACATGCTTGTAATCCCCGCGCTTGGGAGGTGGAGACAGGAGGATCGCACAGGTTCGAAGCCAGCCTCAGCTACTTAGTGAGGCTCTAAGCAACTTAGTGAGACCCTGTTTCCAAATAAAATATAAAAATAGGTCTGGGAGTATAGACCAGAGGAAGAAAGCCTCTGGGTTCCACCCCAGTACCACCAAATAAATAAATAAATAAATAAATAAATAAATAAATAAATAAAAAATAAAGATTCAGTAACTGGCTCATGGAGTTGCAAAGTCTAAACTTGTTCCTGGGTTCATTTGATATCAAAATTCAATAGTCATCATTTGCGTGCAATTTCAAACACCTATAATGAAGTCTGCATCTGTTAATTTTTTTTCTTTATCTTGTAGGATGAGCATTCTTCCATTCTATGCTCTTTGGATTTGTATATACGCAGAGTATATGATATTTAAGGGCAAACTTGAACCTCCCTACAATGCACTGGAGAATTGATTATGGGAAGGTTGTTTGTCTTTACTTCAACTCTGAAAAGAAGATAAGAAGAGATAGGGCTGGCTTCATGCAAGTAAAGAGAGAATGCAGAGATGAAATTTACTGTACATAACAATATCCATGTCTGTAAAACACTCACTGTGACGTATGAATTGAGTTCCTATAGTCACTTGTATTCCTTGGTCCTAATAATAGACACTGTCCGTCCACCTATATTTGAAAAAAACTTTCCCTATCATCTTTTTTTAAAATTCACTTTTCTTCCCTTCTATCAACAGTGATTTTTCTTCATTGTTATTACATCTTTAAGTTTTTATTTTTCACCTTTTAAAATACTCTTTTCCCTAATAATAAAAACAACAAATATTGTCTTTACTTTGATTTTTAATTTTAGTTACCATATTTTGTTTTTTACTTGATGCAAAATTCTTAGAACATATTGCTATTTTTCTTTTACTTCCTTCCAAGATTTATATTTTAACTTTAAAAAAAACTCTAATAAAATAATTGATTTAAAAATCATCAATTGAGCTTATTTATTACCTTATAAGCAAATTGAAAGGTAAAAATTGATTTTATTACTTTTAAACTTATATTTCACATATACAAAAGCATTTATAATCAACTGTGTTATATTTTACCTGTGGATAAAAATCAAATTTTTTTCTGCAATTAGTAAGAGCAATCCTTAATAATGCAAATCTTTAGCCTATTTAAATAACAAATCTGATTTTTCACTGAGTTTAATAAATTGGTCTTTGTAATAAATTAGCTCAATTTTACTAAAAAGATTTTTAATAAAATACATAAAATTAAAGATGTAAATGAGTACCAAGTTATTTTTGTTCTTCATTTTTATACACACATACACATGCATATATTCACACAAGCACATGTGTATTGCCCCCCTTTATACCATATCAAATTTACTAGTAGTTTATTGGGATGAGGAATTTACTTTTTCTATTTACAATAAGCTTTTGAAAGAACTTTATGAACAAAGTTCTTACAAGTGGAAATTAACATTTGTAAAGCAATAATGTCAGAAAGTGCAGTAAAGTATTTGGTTATTTTTTAGCTTTAAGAAGTGGAAATATTTTATTTATCTAAATGTCACTGTTTTATAAAGACTTAGTTTCTTCTTTGTATTTTAATCTTTTATTTGTGAATACTTGCATAATATATTCAGTAAGTATTTCTGGAAGTGTAACTATTTCAACAGATGCAATTCTTAATTTTATTGCTGTATATTTACATTAGGGTTTAATATATTTGCCAGAATGCTTAGCAGATTAACATCTCTTTGTTTAGCTTTATGATTTTTGTTTTAAGTACTGGGAAAATGTGTCATTGACAAAACTGAACTAATGTCAATGATCTTATTTTTCAGAATTTTTTGTGACATTGAAATTTTGGTAAAATAGGCATTCATATAAATTAGCTAATAAAGGTAGAAACTGAAGCTAAAATTACAAGAAATATTCAATGTACTTTTTATTCTTTACCCCACTAGGTAAAAATTTAAGCTATTAGTTTATGTTTCGATAGTAAGTTATTAGTATTTTGAAAACTCTACTATGTTTATTTTTAATTCTCCAGTGCCTTCAATGAGATAACTGATCTCTCAAAAATTTTCAAAGTCAAAATTAAGTTCTACTTTAATATTATTTTACATAAGAACCCTCAGATTTTCTAAGCGTTTAATTAACTCAGTTGTATAAGGGTTAACAGTCAGATATATATCCAGGTCATCTAAAGCATACCTTGTCAGATGGTTGCTAGGCAACAGATATCATGTTTGGCTGATGTGTGCTTCTAGGCAAAGCTTACAGTGTGAAAAGAAGAACAAAATACATGATACCTGCATTTTTGTTATTACGCTTTTGAAAAATAAAGTTGTATTTCAAGAAAAACGCCTTGACATTTATTATGCACATCATCTTTCTTATAAATGTCAGAACTATATCATTTGATAGTTAAGTGATAAGGGTACAGTAAATTAAAATGACAGATGACATTTTACTTCTTATGTGGTCTTAGATATGAGTCTTTTACATAATTTTGCTTTAATACCTGTCCTCAAGTTAATTTTCTAAATTCATTGTGATTAAAAATAAGCCACAAATCAAAATTAACTAAAATATAATTAAATTAAAACATCCACATTTCAGTGCTACTGAGAACTAGAAATGAAAATGACTTATATTGCATAACTCTGGTACTACACCAAAACATTTCATTAGTGATATGAATGATGTCAAAAGACTGCATTTTGGACATCTAGGATGAAATTCTTTCTTTAGAAATTATTTTAAAATATTTTTGTTACATACTGTTAGATTAATTTCTTTGTGTGTGTGTGTGTGTGGTATTGGGGATGAAACCCAGGGGCATTCTACCTTTGAGCTATTTTTATTCTTTATTTTTAAATAGGATCTAACTGAGTTGCAGAGGGCCTCACTAACTAGTGGAGGCTGTCTGCAAACTGTGATCCTCCTTTCTCAGCCTTCCAAATGCTGTTTTTACAAGTGTGCGCCACCACACCGGGCTTCATTTCTATTGTTGGCTATGTATAATACTGGCACATGGATACAGCAAGAAATATAAAGTATCTTCATTATGCCCTCCCATAACTTCAAGTCATATTAGTATTTTCCACTCATTCTTAATCCTTATTAGTGACATGAGGAGTAAGGATTGTGGGTTTGAAGCCAGCCTTGCTGGCTTAAGAGACCCTATTTCCAAATAAAAATATAAAAAAATAGGTGTCTGGGAGTGTAGCCCAGAGGTAGAAAGGCTTCAAGGAACCCCAGCACCACACACACACAAAAATAAATAAATATAAAATAAAATTTGCTTCTGGTTAAAGGTTTTGCAAAGTAAATAAACTCAAGATGAGATAACAAAGGTGATCTGATAGATGGTTATTAAAATTTTGCTTAAAATAGTTTTAAATATATTATTTATTAAAGTAGGAAATTCAGAGCTCTGATTTTTATCACCAAATGAGGAGTTGTAATAAGTCATTAAATTTTTACTTTTGATTAGTTGTTTTTCCATAGGGAGCATTTAATTCAAACTTTAGCAAAACCAACATTGTATTTTAGTGCAATATTTCATAAATCAAGGAATTAGTTCAATGACTAGTATTTAGTATTAGATAAAAATCTAATATATATACATACACATATACATATATATTTAATTTCAACATTTTTTGTGTTCCTGAGGATTGAATTCAGGAGCATTCTACCTCCAAGTTACACTCCCCAATCCTGTTTTATTTTTATTTTGAAATAGGGTCTGGCTTGATTGATGAGAGTATCTCTACTTTTTGAGGCTTTCTTCAAACCTGTGATCTCCCCTTCTCAGCCTCACATGTACTGGGATTACCAGCATGCATCACTGGCTTAATTTCAACATTTTACAAAATGAAATTTGGTCAAATTTTTTTCTGAAATTATGATATTGATGCTGATTTTTTTATTTCTATTAGAAAATATAAGGGAACTCAATTAAAAGAAAGTGTATTGAAGATGAATCAGGTATAGTAATTAAATGATAATGACTTCATAGTGAGACAAAAATAATGTTAAACTTTTTTTCTATTCAATTCAAACTCTATGTTTACATATGCTTGAGTTCTGGATTCACTTCACAAAGCAGACATCTGCTCAGTGTAGACTTAAAATATTGAGATCAGGTTTTATTATACCTCTTGGGAAAACCATTTGAATAATGTTGCTTTATGTTTCTCATGTATTAAGTGTGGATGCTACACTCCACATGAATTTGTTGGTGATAAGATATTAGAAACAATAGTAAAACAAAAATAGTTTAAGTTATGAAGCATTGAGTTATTTATGAATCCAACATAAAGAGAAATTATGGTTGTACTCACTATACAACAGTATCTAAGATTTGTAACCTTGTTCAAGAGCAAGCTTTCTAACACTCTCTGAAAAAAATAGACTCAAATAAATATTTTTATCACATATTAGAAGTGTTTTAACATGTTACGAAATAAGCACATTTAGAAAATCAGGGTTGTTACAAATTGAGGATTAGCTTGCTCAAAAAATGATGGTGCTTTCAAAGTCATGTCCCTTAAAACTATTATGCTCAATTTTCTTTTTCTTTTTGACATCCAGAAATAGAGACATGTCTGGGGGGAAAAGTTTTATTTAAAAGGCAAGAAAATAACTTAAAGAATTAGTATAAATGCTTCATATCTTTTTTTTTTTTTGACATTCTACATCCAGGCCTCACCCCAGCCCTTTTATTTTTTTTTATTTTTTATTTTTTATTTTTTTTTATTGGTGCACTGTATTCATACATCATAGTGGGATACAAACTTTTGTAGACATACATGCACACCTCACCCAGTCAGCCCCCACCCGATCCCCACCCCATTCTCTCCCCATCCCTCCCTCCCATGCTTGGCTTAGTGGTTGACATCTAGTATTATAGCAATTTATCCAAAATTAAAAATGATAATCTCACATAATAGTTTCATTTGTCTGATACCAAGCTTTTGATGACTTAAAGATAACATTTCAATATTTCTTTTTACTTTCTTTCTTACCAGAGAATATTTTTTTCTATTTTTTTTAGGTGAAACTATCATATATTTATATATTTATTTTTCAGAAAAAACTCTATCCTAATATGGAATATGGACTCTAGATGCCAAAACGATCTTGAAAAAGAACAAAGCTAGAAGATATATATTTTCTGATTTCAAACCATATAAAGCTACAATAATTGAAACAGTGTACTACTATTCTAAAGGCAGATATATAAACCATTGGAGTTAAATAAAAGCCTAGAGCTAAATTCTTCCCTATATTGTCAAGTTATTTTTGACAAGGTTTCCACGAACATTTGGTGGTAGAAATGATAATCTTTTAACTAAATATTGTTGAAACATAATAATTACATGGAAAAGAATAAAGTTGGACCCTTACCTAATCCCGTATACAAATATTAACTCAAAATAGATAAAAGACCTAAATATAAATCTTAAGACTATAAACTTTTAGGAGAAAATCTGGGTCATAAAACCTCACAACACTGAAATTGGCAGTGATTTCTTGGATATGATTTCAATGGCACAGGCAACAGAAGAGTATACAAACTCCCTAAAAAATAAAAAAAATATTGTATATCCAAAGACAATGTAAACAGAGTTAACAGTTACTAATAGAATGGGATAAAATATTTCCAAATGATATATCTGAAGGTATATTAATATTCCAACTAGAAATCCTAAAAATTAACAACAATAAAGGCAAACAATACCATTTAGAGATAGGTAAAAGACTAACATAAGTAATGAATCTCCACAGATAACCAATCTTAGTTGACTGTTGGATGGAAACTCTTGTTTCTCTGGTTCTGGTGTGTGTTACCTATTTCTTCTTTGTAGTTAATCTCTTTGAGTATTTTCTCTAGTGCTGGTTTTGAAGACAAAAATTCCTTCAGTTTCTGTTTGTCATGAAAGCTTCTTATTTCTCCATCTAATTTGATAGAAAGTTTTGCTGGATAGGAAATTTTTGGCTGGAAGTTGTTTTCTTTCAGAGTTTGGAATATGTTACTCCAAGCCCTTCTGGCTCTCATGACTTGGTTTGGGAAGTCTGAAGTGATTCTAATTGGTTTGCCTCTGAATGTCACTTGGCCCTTTGTTTTTGTTGCCTTTAAGATTCTCTGCTTGGCTTCCACATTGGTCATTTTGACAATTATGTGGCGTGGGGATCCTCTTCTCCGATCCTGTCTAAAGGGAGTTCTATAAGTTTCCTGGACTTGTGTATCAACCTCTTGCTCTATGTTTGGAAAATTTTCTGCTATTACTTCCTTGAAGAGATTGTTGATCCCTTTGGTTTCACTTTCTTTTCCCTCCTCTATTCCAATTATTCTTAGGTTAGCTCTCTTAAGATGGGCCCATATTTCTTCAATATCAGATTCCTGCTGTCGGATATTTTTTCCTAGATTCGAAACTATGCGTTCATTTTTGGAATGATCATCTTCTAAGAGCGAGATTCTGTTCTCCATGTGGTCTAATCGGTTGTTTGTGCTTTGAATTGAGGCCTTTACTTCATTAATTGCATCCCTTATCTCTTTTTGGCTCTCTCTGAGTTCTTTTCGAAGCACCTCTATTATTTCTACAGTTATTTTCCTGATTTGATCTTCTAGAAATCTCTGATTTTCTGTTTTATCGGGTTCTGATGTTGTGGGGTTGTGGGCATTCATTGCACCAGTGTTATTCCTCTTTCCCATGATTTCGGAAGTTTGTGCCTTCTCTGGGTTTTTCCCTTGGGTCACTATGACTTCACTTAAGGTGTTCTGGATCTCGAGTCAGTAGTATCTCAGACCCCACTACTCCTTTACTGGGTTGTATCACAGAGTCTCCGACCCAGAGAGTCAATAGAGGCTGCTTTAGACTGTGGGGGTGCCAGGTTGCACGTTCTCCTATGGTGTGATATCTCTGCCACCGCCCCTCCCCCACTGGGTCAAGTCCCAGGGAGTACAGTACTGAGATTTCTCCTCTGTGGCCCGCAATTTGACTCACTGTTCTTGAGTACGCAGATGTAGCTGTACAGGATTCGGTGAATTCTCTGCTGCTGCTGCCAGTGGCAATATGGCGCCGCTGCCACGCCCTTGGCCGTGAGGCTGGCGTATTTCTTCTTGGTTTTGATTTCCACTCTGAATCCCTGCGGCGTGTGCTGAGCTCAGCCACTGGGAGCTTTAGATTTTACCTGCGGCGAGAAATCCCGCCTGGCTGTTCTGCAGCGGCTCACCTCGGCTTGCTGTAGCCGTCCGGTGAATTTGTCGCTGCCGCTGGCAGTATGCCGCTGCTGCCGCGTCCTCGGGTGTGAGGCCTGTTATCTCCTCCGTGGCTCTGAGCTCTGTTCTCAGTCCGCTTTCTCTCTGGAGCCTGGTGAGTTTTTCGTTTCTGGTGATGGTGTTTTCTGGCTATGAAAGGCGCTGATTTTGTGGTAATGGAGATTGGTTGTTAGCGGGGCTCTTAAGCCCCGCTTTTCTCAGTCGCCATCTTCCCGGAAGTCCGCTTCATATCTTAACATTAATCTCTGCCTCCATTTTGAGAATCTGTTGGGTTAATTAATCTTTGTTCATTACTTCTAGAGGCCTTCTTTGAAGGAAGTGTGAAATCAATGGAATGAGATATATATAGAAGAGAATCAAGTTATTTACACAAGTCCATTATTTCCTCCATTAATTTGGCTCCAACCATGGTTTTGTGTATTTAAATGATTTTTTAAGTATTTGAAATGATTTCTGTCCTGTAGTTTTTGTCAAGTTGTATAATCCTTAATTATTTTACTCTTCCAATCTCATTTCTTCAAGGGAACACCCAAGATACTTTATGTAGGTAATCTAAGAAATGATGATCATAGACTTTTCCGTCCTGAATCAAACTGGAGTAAAATGTGAATGTTTTTGTCAATTAAACCATGATACTAATTTTAATTATTTATTTGTTTTCTTTTATATGTGGTGATGCACATATGTAATCTCAGTACTTGGAAGGCTAAGACAGGAAAATTTCAGTTTCAAGATTAGTCTCAGCAATATAGTAAGACTCTCTACAACCTAGTGAGACCCTGTTTTAAAATTAAAAAATTAAAAAGATTGGGGTATTGGTCAGAGGTAGAATGTCTTTGGGTACAATCCCTAGTACCACACACACTAAATAAATAAATTTTAAAAATGGGTGACATGTGACTTTCCTGGGAAAAACAAGAAGAATCATTCTGAACTTCTCAATTCAAGTAATGAAAGCCAGGAAGTACTAGTATGTTGTACTACAAACCATGAAAGAAAACAAATTCCAGCAAAGACTGCTATATCCAGGAAAGATATTCAAAATTGACATAGAAAGAAAAACCATCCAAGACAAGAGAAACCAAAAGAATTCATAACTAATAAGCAAGCACTAGAGGAAAAATAATAAAACACAAAGAATAAAAAAGAAATAAATATCAATCAAAGAATGGGTGAATTCTACCAGATAGGCAAATAAGCAAAGGAGAAATAACACTATATTAAACAGAAAATACAACTCAAAATAACAAGAAATGAAAATCATATCTCAATAATGAAATATTTAAACTTCTCAATTATTATATATACTTTAATGGAGTACAAAATGGCAGAGGCATACATGCACACATCACTCATTTAGCCCTTCCCCAATTCCAATCCCATTCCCTCTTTCCCTCCTTTTTACTCATGCTTGATTTAGTGATTGACTTTGATATGCTTCTGAAGGTACATCATACACATTAGGGAATTACCCTCTCTCACTCCCCTCAGTTATGTCAACTTATTTGTTCATCTATGGCTTCATTCTATTCATTTAGAATGCCTCCTATGACCCATTTCTCCCTAACTTCTGCATATTAGGGAGAGCATCCAATTTTAATTTTTTGTGACTAATTCTCAATTAAAAGGTATAGACTTGCAATGTGGATTAAAGAACATAATCCAAATATATGTTGCTTAAGAGGTATCCATAGGCTAAAGGTAAAGGATGGAAAAAAATATATCATGCAAATGGAAACCAAAACAACAACAGCAAAAACATAAAAACTAGAGGTAGACATGCTAATATCAGACAAAGCAAATTTTTAGCTAAAAGTAGATTTTTAGCCAAAACTTATCAGAAAAAACAAAATGGGTGACTTCTTAACAATAAAAAAAACCAATCCAACTAGAAGATGTGATGATAGTAAATATGTCCCAAATGTAGGTGCACACATTTTAATAAAACAAACTCTCCTGGACATTAAGTCTCAAATAATTCCAAACACAATAATATTGGGAGACATCAACACACTGCTCACACCACTAGATAATTTCTCCAGGAAAAGAGTAAAGACTCTTTACACCTAAAGAACACTATAAACCAAATGAACCTAATAGACACATACAGAAAAGGCCAACCAAAAACAGCTGAATGCACATTCATCTCAGCTGCTCATGAAACCTTATCCAAAACAGGCCATATTCTATGACACAAAGCAAGTACCAGTAAATTAAAAAATAAAATAATTATTTTTGTCTTTTTAGGTCATTATGAAATGAAAGTAGCCATCAACAATAGAAAGATCAAAAGAAATTACATAAATACATGAAGACTGAATGATATACTTTTCAATGAGTCCTGTATCACAGAAGAAATAAAAAATTTCTAGAATTAAATAAAAATAGAGACACAGCATACCAAAATTTATGGGACATTTTGAAGGCAGTTTTAAGAGGAAATATCATTGAGTGCCCACCCTAAAAAAACCAGAAACGCACCAATTAAACAACCTAATGATACACCTCAAGTACCTCAAAAATAAGAACACATTAATCCCGAAGGTGATATAAAGAAGGATATTAATAAAAATAAGAGCAGAAATAGAGAATAAATCAATAATAAAAATGATCAACAAAACACAATGTTTGTTCTTTGAAAAGATAAAATTGATAAACCTGAGACAACCTAACAGATGAATGGACTACAAAACTGTGGGATATGCACACAATGGAATTTTACTCAGCCATAAAGAAAAAAATGAAGCCAAATTATTATACTATCAAGAACTTCAAAAGATAAATGACATGATGGAAAAAAATTCTGTCAACCACTCTTCCGCTAGATAGAGGACTAATATCTAAAATACACAGAGAATTCAATAAACTTACTGCTAAGAAAACAAATAAACCAATAAACTCAAATGGCCAATAAATGTATGAAAAAATAGTCAACAACATTAGTAATCAGACAAATGCAAATCAAAACTTCCCTGAGATTTCACCTAACTCCAACTAGAATGGCAATTATTCAAAACATAAACAACAACAAATGCTGGTGAGGATACAGAGAAATGGAAAGTCTAGTACATTGTTGATATGATTCAAATTAGTGCAACTACTTTGGAAAACAGTATGGAGGATCTTCAAAAGAATGGGAATGAATCTACCATATGATCCAGCAATACCAATTCTGGGTATCTATCCAAGAGAATGGGAACCCAACTACCAAACCAATGCATGTATATCTATATTCATAGCTGCACAGTTCACAATTGACAAACAATGAAATCAGCCAAAATGTCCATCAACAGATGAATGAATTAGAAATCTATGAGATATGTACACAATGAATTTTACTCAGCCATATAGAAGAACAATATTATGCCTTTTACAGAGAAATAGATGGAGCTGGCAAACACTATGCTAAGTGAAATTAGTCACAAAAAATAAGAAATCAAGTAACAAATTGGATATTCTGACTAATATGTGGAAGCATGGGAGAAAATACGTCATAGGAGGAACTACAGATGAAGGAGAAACCATAGATGAGCAAATAAGGCAACCTAACTGAGGGGGATACAGGGGAGTGGAAATTTTCTAATGTACATTCATAATCATATCAAAGTCAATCACTAAGCCAAACATGAGAAGGGGTGGGAATTGGAGAAGGTCTAAATGTGTGATGTGTGCATTTATGCCTCTATCATTTTGTATCCTATTAAGATATATGACTACAATGCACCAATAAATAATTTTAAAAATCAGAAGTGGAAAAGGAGACATTACCATAGATAGTGGGGATATCCACAGGATTATCCAAAACCATTTATTTCCAATAAAGAGGAAAACATAGAAGAAAGGACAGATTTTTAGGTGCATATAACCTACCTAAATTGCACCAAGACACATAAATAGCCTAAACTGATCAATACCAAGCAGAGTAAAAACAGCAATAAAAGCCTTCCATCAAAGAAAAATTAAAGTCCAAAGAGATTCCCGGCTGAATTCCACAAAATATTTACAGAAAAACAGAACCCAATATTTTACAAGTTATTCCATAAAACCAAAAGAGATGGAATTCCTCTAAACTCCTTCTATAAGGAAAGTATCAATGTATTACCAAAACTGAGTTAAAATCCTTCATAAAAGAAAAATTAAAGACCAATAACCTTGATGGGAACATTCTAATCAAGATACTTGCAAAACACATTAAAAACCATATTAAGAAAGTCATACACCATGACTAGGTTGGTTCATTCCAGGTATTCAAGGCTTTTTCAACATATTACATTGATACATGTCATTCACTACATAAACAGAAGGAATGACAAAAATCACATAATCAATTCTTTTATTTATGTTGTATTTAATTTTTACAAGTGCATTGTACTTATACATCATAATAGGGTAAAAAACTTGTGTTAGGATAAATGCACACATCACCCAGCCAGCCCCCACCCAGTCCCCACCTTACTCCCTCCCCATCCTTCCCTCCCATGCTTTGTTTAGTGGTTGACTTCTATATGAATAAGTACATCATGCGCTTTAAAGCATTTCCCTCTCCCCACCTCCCATTCCCACAGTTAGATTGCCTTATTTGCTCCTCTATAGGATCTTTTTTTCACCTGGAGTTCCTCCTATGACCCCATTCATCCTAGCTTTCACATATTAGGGAAAGCATCCAATTCCTTACTTTTTGTGATTGACTAATCTCACTTAGCATAATATCCACAAAATCCATCCATTTCCCTGAAAATACCTCAATTGTATTTTTTTTTTTTATGGCTGAGTAAAATTCCATTGTGCAGGCCAGGCATGGTGGTACATGCTTGTAATCCCAACATTCAGGAGGCTGAGACCAGAGGATCATGGTTCACGGACAGCCTCAGCTACTTAGTGAGGCCCTCTACAACTCAGTGAGACTCAGTTTCAAAATAAAGAGTAAAAATAGGGCAGGGGGTGTAGCTCAGAGGTCGAATGCCCCTGGGTTCCACCTCCAGACCCTCCCCCCTCCGAATTCTATTGTGTACATATCCCACAGTTTTGTAATCCATTCATCTGTTTATGGACATCTTGCCTGGTTCCACAATTTGGCTATGGTGAATTGTGCAGCTATGAACACAGATACATATGGATTCGTTTGGTAGTTTTGTTTCCTTTCTTTTGGTTAGATACCCAGAAGTGGTATTGCTGGATTGAATGGTAGATTTGTTCCCATTCTTCTGAGGATTCTCCATATTGTTTTCCAAAGTGTTTGCATTAATTTGCAACCCCCCCAACAGTGTTTTAGTGTTCCCTCTTCTCCACATCCTCGCCAGCATTTGTTATTGTTCATCTTTTGAATGATTGCCATTCTTTGTTGGAGTTAGGTGAAATCTCATGGTAGTTTTGATTTGCATCTCTCTGATTGCCAGTGATGTTGAGCATTTTTTCATTCATTTATTGGCCATTTGAATTTTTTCTTTTGTGAAGTATCTATTTAGTTCACTTGCCCATTTTTTTGATTGGATGTTTGTTTTTTTTTAGCATTGAGTTTCTTGAGTTCTCCATATATTCTAGATATTAGTCCTCTGTTGGAGGGGTAGGTGGAAAAAATCTTCTCCCATTCTGTTGGCTCTCAGTTGAGGTTCTTGACAGTTTCCTTTGCTGAACAGAAACTCCTCAATTTCATGCAATCCCATACATTGATTCGACTTTTGGTTTGTTGTGCCTTTGGGGTCTTATTGAGAAAGATTTTTATCTGTGCCTATGTGTTGCAGTGTTGGACCCATTCCCTCTTCAGGGAGCCTTAAGCTCTCTGGTCTAATTTCCAAGTCTTTGATTCATCTTGAATTGACTCTTGTTCAGGGTGAGAAAGTGGGATTAATTTCCAATTTTCTACATATGGTTAACCAGTTTTGCCAACACCATTTGTTGAAGAGGCTATCCTTTTTCCAGTGTATCTTTTTGGCTCCTTTGTTGAAAATCAATTGGCTGAAAGTGTGTGGACTTGTTTCTGGGTCTTCTATTCTGTTCCATTGGTCATTGTATCTGATTTTGTGCAAGTACCAAGCTGTTTTTATTACAATGGCTTTGTAGTATAGTTTAAAGTCAGGTATTGTGATTCCTTCTGCATGGTTTTTGTTGCTGAGAACTACTTTGGCTATTCTGTGCTTTTTGTTATTCAAAATACATTTAAGGACTGATCTTTCTATTTCTGTGAGGAATGATCTTGGTAGTTAAATGGGCATTGTGTTGAATCTGTAAGTCATTTTTGGAAGTATGGCCATTTTGATAATATTTATTCTGCCTATTCATGAACATGGAAGATCTTTATGAAGATAAGAAATGTAAAAGCAGATATTACTACTGACAGTGTAGAAATCCAGAGGATTATTAGAAACTACTTAGAAAAACTATACTCCAACAAAATGGAAAATCTGGAGGCAATTGACAACTTTCTAGATAAATACAACCTTCCTAAACTAAGTCAAGAAGATATAGAACACTTAAACCAACCAATAACAATAAAAGAGATTGAAACAGCAAAAAAGAGCCTGCCATCAACAAAAGCGCAGGACCAGATGGATTCCCAAGTGAATTCTATAAAACCTTTATAGAATTGCTAATAGCAGTACTTCTCAATCTATTTCGTGAAATAGAAAAAATTGGAATTCTCCCAAATACATTCTATGAAGCCAACATCACATTAGTACCAAAACCAAACAAAGACAGTTCAAGGAAGGAGAACTACAGGCCTATATCTTTGATGAATTTGGATGCAAAACTGCTAAACAAAATACTAGCAAAAGGCATTCAAAAACACATAAAGAAAATCATACATCATGACCAGGTAGGGTTCATTCCAGGGATGCAAGGCTGGTTCAACATACGAAAATCAATCCATATAATTCATCATATAAACAGAAGCAAAGACAAAAATCACATTATCATTTCAATAGATGCTGAAAAAGCATTTGATAAAATCCAACATCCATTTATGACAAAAGTACTGCAGAGAATCGGAATTGAAGGAATATATCTCAACATCATAAAGGCAATCTACAATAAGCCCACAGCCAACATAATATTAAATGTGGAAAAACTTCAAGAATTCCCCCTAAACACAGGAACAAGACAAGGATGTCCATTATCATCACTTCTCTTCAATATAGTACTTGAGACTCTAGCCAGAGCAATAAGGCAAGAGAAGGAAATCAAAGGAGTATATATAGGGAAAGAAGAACTCAAACTTTCACTATTTGCTGATAACATGATATTATATTTAGAAAACCCAATAAACTCAACCAAAAGGCTTATAGAACTGATCAACAAATTCAGCAAAGTGTCTGGATACAAAATCAATCTTAAAAAATCAGAAGCTTTTCTATATACCAACCAAAAATCAACTGAAAAAGAAATTCAGAGAACACTTCCACTCAAGATCACCCACAAAAAAAATAAAATACTTAGGAATAAACTTAAGCAAGGAGGTAAAAGATCTCTACAAAGTAAATTATAAAACACTGAAAAAAGAAATAGAAGATTTCACATAATCATTTCAATAAATGCTGAAAAAGTATTTGGTTTTTTTTTGAGGTTTTATTTTTTATTTTTTTATTTTTTATTTTTATTAATTTATTTTTTAAATTGGTGCATTGTAGTCATATATCAATCACATTGGAGTACAAGACTTGAGAGGATATACAAGCACACATCATCCAATTAGCCCTCCTCCAGCCCCCATGCAATTCCCTCCCCCTCCCTCCATCCCACGCTTCTTTGGTGATTTACTTTGATACATTTGTTTATGTACCTCCTGCGTTTTAAAGAGGCTCCGTCCTCCAGTATTACATACACTCTGATTGGTCACATTAGTTGCTTCACTATAGGGCCCTTTCTATAGCTCAAACTCTTCCTGTTGCCCTTTTCCTCCTAATTATTGCTGATTAAGAGAAGCGTCTGATTTATATTTTCTGTGATATTTCTCTGTGCATGCTGTGTTGCAAGTACTGATCCCACTCTTGATGGTCCCAGTAGTGGCCTGGCTACTCAGTGGACTGATCCAGACCTCGCTGGCTCAAGCAGCGGCCTTGCCTCATGGGAGGCCCCAGTTCTGGTCTCGCTGGCCCATGCACTGGTCTAACCCCTAAGCTGGCTTTGGTCCCGGCCTTGGAGGCCACAGGAGTGAACTTGCCTCACGCCAGGCTCCGATACTGCCATTGGCCCCTGCACCGGCCTAAACCCTTGGCAGGATTCCAATCCCGGCCTCGGAGGCCCCAGCACCGGCCTAGCCTCACGGCAGGCTCAAATGCCGTCCTCGTTGGCCCCACCACCGGCCTAACCCCTCGGCAGGTTCCGTTCCCGGGTTAGGAGGCCCCAGCACTGGCCATGTCTCATGGCAGGCTCCGATGCCGGCCTTGCTGGCCCCAGCACCGGTCTAGCCCTTTGGCAGGTTGTTATCCTGGCCTCGGAGGCCCCAGTACAGGCCTTGCTCAAGGCAGGCCCCAATCCCGGCCTCGGAGGCCTCAGCACCGGCCTTGCCTCACGGCAGGCTCAAATGCCGGCCTCACTGGCCCCAGCATTGGCCTCACCCCTCGGCAGGCTCCAATCCTGGCCTCGGAGGGCCCAGTACCGGCCTTGCCTCATGGCAGGCTCCGGTGCTGGCCTCGCTGGCCCCAGTACTGGCCTAACCCCTCGGCCGGCTCCGATGCTGGCCTCGGAGGTCCAAGCACTGGCCATGCCTCATGGCAGGCTGCGATGCCGGCCTCACTGGCTCCAGCACCAGCCTAATCCCTCAGCAGGCTCTTATCCTGGCCTCGGAGGCCCCAGTATCGGCCTTGCCTCACGGCAGGCTCCGATGCTGGCCTTGCTGGCCCCAGCACCGGCCTAACCCCTCGGCAGGCTCCAATCCCGGCCTCGGAGGCCTCAGCACCGGCCTTGCCTCATGGCAGGCTCTGATGCCGGCCTCGCTGGCCCCAGCACCAGCCTAACCCCTCAGCAGGCTCCGATGCCGGCCTCGCTGGCCCCAGCACCGGCCTAACCCCTCGGAAGGCTCTTATCCTGGCCTCGGAGGCCCCAGCCACCGGCCTTGCCTCACCGCAGGCTCCGATGCCAGCCACGCTGGCCCCAGCACTGGCATAACCCCTCGGCAGGCTCTTATCCCAGCCTTGGAGGCCCCAGCACCGGCCTTGCCTCACGGCAGGCTCCGATGCTGGCCTCACTGTCCCCAGCACCGGCTTAACCCCTCGGCAGGCTCCGATCCTGGCCTTGGAGGCCCCAGCACTGGTCATACCTCACGGCAGGCTCTGATGCCGGCCTCGCTGGCCCCACCACCGGCCTAACCCCTCAGCAGGTTCCGGACCCGACCTCGGAGGCCCCAGCACAAGCCTTGCCTCATGGCAGGCTCCAATGCCGGCCTCGCTGGCCCCAGCATCGGTCTAACCCCTCGGCAGGTTCCAATACCGGCCACGGAGGCCTCAGTAGTGGCCTTGCCTCACAGCAAGCTCCGATGTCGGCCACTGGCCCCGGCGCCCGCCTAACCCCTCAGCAGGTTCCGATCACTGTCTCTGTGGTTATTATTTCAAAGGTTCCAGGTGTAATGTATCAGATCTCTGCCTCCCCTGAGTATTGGCCACTGGCATTGCCACTGCCTCCACCGTTTCAAATCCTTTCCAGGCTCTTTTTCCACTCTGAATGTTGTCCAGTGTTCCTAAGCATGCGTGATGGTAGCATTCGACATTTGGTGTAATTTCTCCAAAAAAATAAAGTTGGTAAGATCCGGTTTCTGCTTCTCCTGAATACAAGTCTCCACCACCATCGCGGAGAACTCTTTCAACACCGCATTTCTCCTTGGTCTCCGCTAAACTCTCTCCTTATATGTGATGTCTGAGATTCTTAACAATATAGAGAAATAGCAGTCCTCTTTCACGGTGAATTTTTCCATAAGTTCCAGTGCATTTAGATAAGTTTTGTCTGCATCTCCAGTGTCCTGGCATTCATAACGGCTTTCTTACCTCCTCTCCGATATTTTTCTTTATCTTTTTCTGTTCTGGGCCCGGTTTCTCTAGGGGTCTGGCGTGCTACTCGCAGTTCGGCCAGAGGCCCAGAGTCCCGCGACCCGGACCCCATCTGGCGTGCCCTGCGTGCGACCCCCACCCAGAACCCAGAGTCTTACTGGGCCCAGTTTCTCCAGGGGTCTGGCATGCTATGCGCAGTTTGCCCTGGGGCCCAGGGTCCCGTGACCCGGGCCTGGTTGGTGTGCGCCGCGCGCGACCCCCGCCCAGCACCCAGCGTCTTACTGGGCCCGGTTTCTCCAGGGGTCTGGCATGCTAAGAGCAGTTTGGCCTGGGGCCCAGAGTCCTGCGACCCGGGCCCCATCTGGCGTGCCCCGCGCGCCTGAAAAAGTATTTGAATAAATGCAACACTCATTCATGTTAAAACACTACAGAAAATCAGAATAGGAAAAACTTACATCAACATCATTAACACAATATATAACAACCCCCAAACCAACATCATACAGAATGGAGGAAAACTGTGGAAATTTTCTTTAAAATCAGGAACAAGACAAGAATGCCCACTGTCACCACTCCTTTTCCATATATTACTTGAGACTATTGTCAGAGTGATAAGGCAAAATAAGGATAACAAATGAATTAAAATAGGAAAAGAAGAACTGAACTGATTTCTATTTGCAGATCTCTATTTGCAGACATAATATTACATTCAGAAGATCCAAAACTCAAATAAAAGACTTCTAGAGCTGATTATCAAATTAAGCAAAGTAGCAGGATTCAAAATCAATCTAAAAAATTCAATAGCTTTTTTATATGCCTACCATGAATCCAGTGTAAAAGAAATTCAGAAATCAATTCCATTATTAATACCCCCCAAACAATAAAATATTTAGGAGTAAATCTTATCAAAGAGGTCAAATATATCTACAATGAAAATTATAAAACACTAAAGAAAGAAATTGGAGAATATCTTAGAAGATTGAAAAATCCTCCATGCTCTTGGATAGGAAGAATAAATATAATAAAAAAAGACCATTCTACCAAAAACAATCTACAGAATCAAAATTATAATGTCATTCTTCACAGACCCAGAGAAATTAGTCCTACATTACAATATGGAGAAACAAAAAACCGAGAATAAGGAAAATAATCCTCAGCAATAAGAACCATGCAGAAGGCACCACAATTCCTGACTTTAAATTACATACCACAGAGCTATAGTAATAAAAATCTTATGATTTTGTCCTAAAACAGGCCATAAACCAATGTAATAGAATAGAAGATACAGAAACAAATTGACACATTTATAGCTAATTGATTTTACACAGTTTCCAAATACATACTTTGGATAAAAGTTTTTTCAGCAAATGGTTTTGGAAAAACTGATTATCTATTTGTAGGAAAATGGAATTTAATCTTTAATTCTCAATTTGCATGAGAGTCAACTGAAGATAGGTCAAAGACCTGAACATTAGACCATAGACTTTAAAGTTACTAAAGGAGGGCATAGCTCCAACACTCTAATAAATAGGCACAGGTAGAAAATTTCTTAGTAAGATCCCTATAGTTCAGGAAATTAAAGCAAGAATTAATAAATGAGGTGGTATGAAACTAATAAGTTCTGTTCATCAAAGGAAACCATCAAGATTTTAAAGAGAGAGCCAACAAAATGGAAGATTTTTGCCAGCTATTCCACTTATAGAGAAATTATGCATAGAATATACAGAGTATTTAAAAGACTTAAAACTAAAAATACAAAATTACCCAATCAAAAATGGGCGATTGAACTAAATAGACATTTTGGAAAAGAAGAGATACAAGTGGCCAATAAATACATAAAAAAGGTTCAACATTAGCAATCAGGGATCTTCAAATCAAAACTACATTAAGATTCCATCTAAGCCTAATCAGAATGGTAGTCATCAAGAATCCAAACAACAAAAAATGCTGACCAGGATTTGAGAAAACAGAAACTCTTCTACACTCTTATTGGGATTGCAAATTAGGAAATCACTATGCAGATCAGTGTAGAGATTTTCAGAATATTGGGAATAAATCTACCTTATGATACAGGTATACCTCTCCTGAGTATCTTTCCAAAGGACTGAAGTAAGAGTAAAAAATAACCCAGTAAAGCAGGAAGGGTCATCTTCAATGGGATGAAAGAAACATCAAGGTATATCTTAAACTGATAGCTAACAGAGAATTGATTGGAGCCCAACCATGTCTACCTGTTAGACTTCTGTAGTTAGTGCTGAAACTAAAATTGGCAGAAATGGAAATACTTATAGCAAAACATATCTTATTACATTTCTCACTTTATAGCTCCATGGTACATGCTAAAATATGGAAACCTCAGCGATTTGAGCCCAAATATAGAATATTATCATTTATTTAATGTAAGTTCTATTTTGACACATTACCTAATGGAAGTTAAGTCTCAGCTTACTTTATTTTCTAAACTCACGTTAAATAATTCCAAGGTAGATATTCAGAAACAATCTGAGTGTGTTCATTTTACTAAAAGATAAATGCTGGTACTGTGAAAGGGAAATATATTTAAACAGTGGTCTTCAATTTTATTTTTGAATATGATTATCACTAAGAAAAATGTAGTCCTTCATCACCATCATGCAAACACATACAGACTCTCCTGTGGGTGCATGTATGAAAACAAAAAATAACACTATGAGTTCTGCATGAACTATTCTATTTGATTATATTCTATTTGATTATATTCTATTACATTCCACTACATAAGTCATGGGCCATCATGTGTCATTACAGGCCATAAAATTCTACATTTTCTATAAAGTCTGGATTATAGATACATTGAATTGATTTCATGACACATTATGGGCCATGACTTATGGTTAACAATTACTGTGGAAAATTAAGTTTTGAATACTAGCAAAAAATAGCTAAACTAACGGACCAATGATGCTACTTGGAACTGAAATATAACACATGGTAAATTCTGGTCTCATCTTGAATTTGACCTCCCATTTCCTCAGAATGGGGAAAATTTTCAATTTAAGATAAATCAAATTTTTATTTTAAAAAGTAGTTTTATTGGGAACAAATATTTGATTAATTCAAAGTTAAAATTCTTTTCATGAGTGTTTCTCTTCAACTTGCAGGATATCACTCCCATGTTTTCTTTCCCAGATAGCTTCCTTGTAGTGTAGTTCAACACAAATTAGGTGGGAAATGAGTGTACTTATGTCACCCTTTTGTCTTTACTCTTCTCATTTTCCTCTTAATTATTTCTCTTAGTAAATATGTGTGTCAGCATCTTACATAAATAAAAAATACCACTATCTCATACTATCTCTCCTTTCCAGGAATACTATTAAAAGGGAGAGTTGGCCGGGCGTGGTGGCGCATGCTTGTAATCCCCGCGCTTGGGAGGCAGAGACAGGAGGATCGCGCAGGTTCAAGCCAGCCGCGTGCGCTGGCTTAGGAGACCCTGTTTCCAAATAAAAATGTAAAAATAGGTCTGGGAGTGTGGCCCGGAGGTAGAAGGGCTTCCAGGAATCCCAGTACCACCAAAAAAATAAATAAAAAAATAAAAATAAAAAAAATAAAAATAAAAGGGAGAGTTGACATGTAGGGAAAATAAAGAGATTTGTTAATGCATAATCTTAATGAGGTTGAAAAATGAATGTAGCAGAAATATTTCAAAAATTGGGATGAAAAATACAAGATATGGCCCAGGAAGATGTCTGAATTTAGTATTTTAAAGCTGAAAGGTTTTGTGAGATGATAATGTCCAATGTACGCCAAAAGAAATTGTTAGATTAAATAATATGGTGATCTTGAATATCATAAGGTAGCAATACAACACTGGTTTGTTATTTATTACCAAATACTTACTTGATATCACCTAAAACCAGCTCAAGAGTTGAAGTGGAGATTGAAACCAGGATTCAAAGCTTTTATTTAATAAGGAAAGAATTCCAAATAGCAGTAACAAATGCATTTTAAATACAATTTTCAGTAGAAACTTCCAATTATGAGGGAATAATGGAAGTAAAGAGAACAAATTTATCATAGATGTTCTTCAAATGTAGGATACAAGAAGAAATATATGGGTAGAAGATTAAAGAGAATAATCTTAGGCTTTTTGTGGCGCTATTTGCTAAAGATCATATAATCTCTGATGAGTTCTGGAAGTTTTGTCTTTGGTCTCTAAATATTACCTTGGTATGAAGCAAATGTTTTCTTCATGTATCAATAGATCAGGGAAATGAAATGGGGAAATTATGTGATGGCCAGTTGGAAGAAAACTGCTGGGATGTCCTTTCCTCAGCACCCTTGCCCCTAATCTGATAGCATATTCAAATTTAAAGGCACCATTTATTACTGGTAGTAGCCCTTCCTGTACTTTGTTGGCACACAGAATGTGGTAGTGAGTTATAAATAGCAGTTATTATCATTATTTTTTATATTTTGATGAGAATGAAATATTAAAATATCTTTCATCAAATGGACTTTGCCAACTAGTGGTTCTCAAATACCTAATCTTTGGTTGTGAAATGCAGGAAGGTCAGTGAGTTTTGTTATGAGGTGAAAGAGATATTGAAAATTCCTACCTAAACATAAACTGAAAAAAATCTTTAAAATTTTCTGTAATTAACCAGTTATACACCAAACTTAATTAGTTGTGGTGGCTTCAATTACTAAAGAGAATTGGGTGAAAATTTTTTACAAGTTCTATGGCTTAATTTAGCTAGTATATATAATTTATGACAAAATAAATTTATATGTAAAGCTAATTTCTTCAGTATTTTTTCATAAAGAATTCTAGAATTGACACTTTAAAGTTCTATATTATTCAATGAAATCTTTTAAAATTATATAAAAACTAAAGTGTTCTAATGCATTCACAAAATCATCATGTGGTCTCTGTTTACAATCATTAGAATTTATGCTGTTCTTAGAAATTATATCTTATTACATGGCTTTTTTTCTTTAATGCTAAAGGTGTTACCTAATTACACCATAATTACATGTAATTTATCAAATAGAAATAAAGACAAAACCAGTAATCAGACTCTTCCTCCATTCATAGATATTCATTGAAGGTGTATCGTGTAATTAGTTTACCAATGTTTACTCTAGAACAAGTAGAATAAAATTGTCATCACTTTTCCTTTCATCATCTGACAGCACACTTGGAATTCATTTGCATAGCTTCACAAAGGAAGTCATTACCCTCATCACACACTCACTGTTGTGTAGCTAGAAATGGGGAAGTGATGTTTATGAAGAGGGGCAAGACAAGAAGATAGATTTATCGTTGAATAAAACAGTTCAAAGTTTCTATTCTTTTTGAGGGGAGCAACAAATATGAACATGGAACTTTTGTGATCTCAAGTATAGTCAATTCCCAAGAAAATAGATTCTATTTACTCCTATACATAGCAAAGTGAGAAAGAGTACTGATACTCAATTTACAAAGATGGCCCCAAACTAATATTAAAAATATGTTTCCTCACGCATCCAAAGCAATAAAGAGGTTAAGGTTGGGCAGGTAAGGCTACATTTCTTTGCAGATGACATGCTTTATATTTCTTCTTTTTCCCAATGTGGTGGGGTAGGGGGAGGAAGACTGGGGGAGATTGCTTTCTCCAATCCAAATCTATTAAGAAACACTGCATGACAATTTCCCAGAGGTCCAGATAAGTGTATCTGTGGTTTGGACAACACTGAAGCAGAAGCAAGAGCTCTCTACCGAGCAACTAAATGAAGAGATGTATTTGGAAAGTAACTATATGCGCTAACTATTTCTCAAGATGTATATGCCTAGTCTTGCTCCTTTTAAGATCTTCATCTGGACCATACACATTTCATATAAGTGAAATAGCTTCCCACTTAGTGAATTTCTAAGTAGTGGACTCTAGTTTAATGCTTACTCACTTATTTATCCCCTCACTTTAATCCTTTCTCCATTCTTGGTTTTCTGGAGTAACGTTCATCCATTCTGAATCCATTTATAGTGGCTAAAAGCATAGGTATTGGGGTAAGACATGAATGGAAGACATGTGCACATGTAGATTTATTATGAGGAACTGGCTCACACAGTTCTGGACTGGGAAGATCTTCTGTCTGCAGGTTGGAGACACAGGAAAGCTGTTGGTATCATTCAGTCTGAGTCTGCGTGCTAGAAACTGAGCGGAGCTGCTGGTGCAAGTCCTCATATGAATCTAGGCAAAGATGAGATGACATAAGTGTTAAAGGTCTGAGTCAGAACAACAACAACAACAACAACAACAACAACAAAAGGATAAATTTATTTGTTTACTTTTGTTCTGTTAAGGCCCTTAATGGATTTGAACATGCTCACCCACACTAGGCAAAGCCATTGGCTTTATTCAGGTTACCAATTCAAAGATTAATTTTCTTTACAAACACCCCTAGCAACCATGCCTAGAAACAATGTTTATTTGGATATGAATAGCCCAACCAAACTGACACAAATCACCAATCACACCCATTCAGTCTCTAAAGGAGTTGTCATTACATTTCATTGGCAGCTGTCACTTTGTCTGTGCCAGGACATATGGCAAGTGTTTTTTTCCCCAGTTAATCTTTCCTGTGACTTTAAAAGAATGGAACTATGATCCCTAATACTTACAGTAAATTGTGCTTTAGAGGAGTTATACACCATGCTTACATTTACATGACTAGTGATAGTAAAAAACACACACCATCTTACTCCAAAACCTATTATCTTTGCATTACAGCATGATTTTTATGATTACTCAAGCATATTAAGTTTTATCTCTAGGTAGAGATGATTTTAAAAGTGAGCATTTCTCTGGAAGAAATAATATACTGATTTCATACTAGGACTCATAGCTTTTGGTGAAATGAATTTTCCTAAAGGAAAGGGGCAGGGATATAAAAACCTAGAAAGTAATACAACTTTGGTCCATTTCATTTTATGGTCTAGTAGCAACATTGTTATATGTCTTTAATATTTAGACTTATGTCAGATATATAGAATGTCTACTATTTCCACGCTTGTAAAAATATGTAAACAATTTATCTGACTTCTATCATTAATCTGCTGCTATATGGTATAAAACAGACAAATTAATGTCAAGTAAATTATTATCCAATGAAGAATATTTTAAACATTTAATTTCTAGTCAGTTTTTTTTAGGTTTTCTTTCCCAGGACAATACCATGGCTCAAAACTTCCACATACTAAAATATTTCAAAATTTTATCCTTGGGAAATGATTCCTTAGACCATTCTTATTAGTTCATTATTCAACATTGTTTAAGTTTTGAGTAGAATTTCAGATGCAAAAGAAAACTTAAAATATTTAAAAGTCAAACAGACCATATGTCTATGTACTAGTTATATGGTCAAGGCAGGGAAATTAACATTTCTTCAGGTGTTTTTTTTTTAACAGAAGAAACATGAATTTAGAAATTCTTCTACTTTTCAAAATCAGTACTGAATTTGCAGTTGTTTGGCTTGAAGATTGAGTAATTGGTATAATATATCTCTGTCTCTCAGGAGGCTATCAGTTGCTTATCTTTTGTAGCTTTTTTCTAAGTTTCTATAATTACCAGAAAGTAAAAAATAATCAAAGCCTATATATATATATATATATATATATATATATATATATATATATGTTATATTATGCCATTAATTGTTATTTTCAATCTATATTCATCTATTACCTAAACTATATATACATTCAAAACTGGACTACTGTGAATGTTCATGGAGTAAACATTTAGGTAATTCATATGCATATTGCATGTGATACATATTTTGTACCCTTGATCTATATAATGTAATATGTTACATTAGACTAATATTCATATCCATTTTATCCATCTAAAATTCCTTAAGATACCACTTTTTGAATTTTTTTGCATTTTTTATTGGTGCATTATAGTCTCCAATAATGTAAATCATGTTTCACTTTTTGAATTTTGAAATATTTTTATTTATTTTACATCTTTTTTAAAATTGACCATGATTATTTTATTGTTTAGCATCAATAAGAAAAATGCAGAATTAAAAAAAATAAAAAGCTTTGTGTTTTTTACTGGCATCAGTATGGTCCAGTGCAGTTCATCTCTCTTGATTTATGTGTTCTTTTTTATCCTCCTTTTGGTTCACTACTAAATAATCTAAACATATTTCTTTATCTTCCTATTTTCTTTTCCCATTTTTTTTTGACCAGAATAGCATTGGACTGGGGAGGATGGGACATTCAAGGAGTTCTAGGTTAAGACTGTTAGTATTTTACCAAAAAAAAATTGAGGAGTTAGAATGTGAATGTTTTCTAGTATTTAAAGAAGTTGGAAATATTACTATGGATAGAAAGTAATTTCCACAGACTACTGTTTCATTTAGGAGTTTTTTCCTTTACATATTTAGGATATTGTGTTTACATTTAAAATTATCCTTTTTCAATGTTAAATTTTAACATTAATTCTTCAGAAGTAGAAAGAAATGGCTGAATTTTGTTTCTGATTTCTCTCTGGATTTAGAAAAGCTGTATGCATTAGAAACTTAAATCAAGTGTTTCTGATTAAGTCCAACATAGAATAAGAAAGGTCATGTGGCATCTAGGTGGTATTAGATGGGTTTTGCTTATTTTCTTCTTTTTCTAGGCCAGAGGGTATAGAAATACGATCTTCTGCATTTTTTTTTTTTTTTGATGTCTAGAGCAACATGTGTGCCAGACCCTCTCAAATTAGCATGCCAGCAAATAAGCAAAAGAAAACCAGCAAATGCAGGGAATGTCACACACTCTTTAGCTTCTGATTTTTGCCCCATTTCTTCTGGAAACACAAACTATATTATTTTTACAAACCTTGGAAATAACATAATTGGTTGAAATGGGAATCAGAAGTTTTCTTTACTCCTTATGGATTCCTGTCCACAATTGAAGTCAAGGTTAAAATAATCCAGTGGTAATCATTATATCATCCGAGGCTGTCTATACGAGTTAGAAATGGTCTCATAAGCAGTTTTGCAGGCAGGAAAAATATAGGCTGTTTAAATTGCTGGCTCAACCTTTTTGTGATATGATTACAAAGTGAGAACTTTGCTTTTATTTCTTATATATTTTACAGAAAGTAAAATGAGGGCGTGAAACCATTTTATGAACTCTGTTGTATGGGGCATAGTCTTGCTCAGAGTTCTCTATTTCCTGGATGAGATTAGGAGAAAAAAATCTACTCAATCTGAAGATTAATGCTAGTGTCCAAAATCATTCTTTCTTCCAGCTATATTTTGTGTTTTACTTTTTTGGGGAAAAACTATTTTACCATTATTTACTGAGCCCCTCCAATTTTGAGCTCCCATAAATTTTCTCTTTTAAAACTTATTTAAAAATATGATGTTTTATATAATGTATTTAAAATGATCACATTCAAACACATTATCTCAAACACATTATGCTATCCATCAACTTGCACAGTTAACTTCGTGTGTGTTAAGACCTCCTAAAATATATTCTGTTAGCATTTTTTGTATGCAATATTAACTGTAGTTCCCATGCTGTATATTAGCTGTGTAGACTTGTTTATCTACAGAACTACCCATTTGTACCCTTGGACCTGCTTCCTCTCTTTCCTCCCATTCCTCACTCTTGGTGACTATTATTCTATAGTTTCTCTGTATTTGGCTTTTTCTTAAAAAATTTTCACACATAAGTGAGATCATGCAGTATTTTTCTTTCACTGAATGGTATATGTCACAAAATAATGTCTTATAAATTCATCTTCATTATTGCAAATGATAGTAGCTCCTCTACAAATGGTGAATAATATTCCATAGTGTGGGCGTGTACATGTATCAAAATATTTTTATTTCCTTTGCTGATGAACACTTCTGTTATTTTCACTTCTTGGCTACTATGAATAATTTTGCAGTAAACACGAGTACATGTAGCGCTACATGGTGCTAATTCTGTTTCTTTTGGGTATATACCCAGAAGAGGTACTTCTGGGTATGAATAACTAAACAGATATCCCAAGTTCATAAAGTAGAATATTAAATATAACAAAAATTTCCATTCTTCTAAAAGATACACATATTCAACACAATATCAAAATTCCATTGCTATTTATCACAGAATTAGAAGCAATTAGAAGCAATTACACCAGGTGTGGTGGCGCACTCTTGTAATCCTCATGCTTGGGAGGCGGAGACAGGAGGATCACTCAGGTTCGAAGCCAGCTGTGCTGGTTTAAGAGACCCTGTTTCCAAATTTAAAAAAGTATAAAAATAGGTCTGGGAGTGTATCCCAGAGGTAGAAGGGTTTCCAGGAAGCAAAAAAAAAAAAAAAAAAAAAAAAGTAGTGCATAAGAAACTCAGATACCTCAACAGGAATAAAGATAATTACCCAATTTAAAAATGGTTAAGATATCATAAGAGATTTTTTCAGAGAAAATGTAAATTTACCAAAAGCCATGTATAAAAGTGCCCAACTTCATTAATTACCAAAAGAATGCAAATTGAAATCAAAAGGGATTTCATTTCACACCTTCATCATGGCTATTATCAGAAAGAAAAATTGCAAGTGTAGCTGGGTGTGGTGGCACACGCTTGTAATCCCAGCATTCGGGATGCTGACACTAGAGGATCGCGGTTCACGGACAGCCTCAGCTACTTAGTGAGGCCCTCTGGAACTTAGTGAGACCCTGTTTCAAATTAAAGAATAAAAAATAAGGCAGGGGGGTGTAGCTCAGAGGTCTAATACCCCTGGGTTCCATCCCCAGACCCGCAAAAAAAAAAAAATATAGCAAGTATTAGTGAGAAGAAAAGGAACCCTTGTATTCTATTGATGGGATTGCAAATTGGTACAGTCATTATGGGAAACACTATGGAGATTCCTCAAAATATTCAAAATAGCACTATCGTATGTTCTCTTTGTAAACAAAGCCACTAAAATATTTGTTTCTTAGGTCACTGAGAAAATCCTGTGTCTCAGTTTTCAGCTAATCTAGAGGAAAGTTTTCTACATGGCTTTCCATTTATCATTGAGACTGTGTTTAGGTAGCCCTTTGAAATAGATCTCATGCTATATCTTTTAAAATTATTATTCATCTTGAAAAGATGTGAGGCTCAGATCAAAATTTTTATCTTTTATTTTTTAATATAAAATGTCTATTATTTTACAGATTTTTTTTTCCCTGAGAGTATAAAAGTAGAGGCCAGGAGGAGATTGTAGTATAGTCCAAGAGAGAATGAATGTAGAGCATTGAGAAACAATGAATCTAGCCAATTCTAAACTTTGTTCTTAAGGAGACTTGAAAATGAGGATATTATTGAATTTGAAAGTGTGGTCAAGAGACATTTTTGTTTTTAAGTGATTTGTTAGGAAAAGGGAATTTCGCTATGTGTAAGTCAATGGAAATCATCCAGGAAAGATGAAAAAAGGCTTACACATAAAGGAGAAGCGGGAAGTAAGAGTAATGTCCTTGAATAACAGAGGGTGAGATCCAAGGCAACAATGAAGGTGCTGTGCTCAGGCAGGGTATCAGTTCATCCAAAGCATCTAGAGAAAATAAGAGTAGAGTATTTGAGGGTGATTCATTTATATACCTTCTGTTCCTCCTAGCCTGATTTATTTTGATTGACTTTTTCTTTGATTTAGTTTCCTTTTTAACTAAATAATGTAATTAAGGTTGAAATTTTTGGTATTTTTTCCTGAAGACATTATTAATTATTCATTGAACATGGGTTGAAGTTAAGGGTTCAAAACAATATACATGGTGCACACTTTTAAAAATACTTTTATTCATGCAGTATAGTATGATAATTTTGCATCCTATGTTGTACCATTAATTTAGCTCAGATAGACAGTTATTTTTATAAAAGCAAAGAGATATTTTACTTGTTTGGGTTACTGCTCTGAGTTTGGTTAACCTCCTAGGTCTAAATTTATTTTTATTTCTCATTTTCTTGTAGTATTACCTCACTAAGATTTCCTATAGCAGTTATATTATATTACTTAAGTCTTATTTTCATGTCTACTTAGTAGTTTTACAGTGTTTAAAATTTGAAATTTAATATTGTTCAATGTGGGCATGGTGGCACATTCCTGTAATCTCAGTATTTTAGAGATTACAGGATCTGTTGAATTTTCTGTCATCATCATCATCATCATCATCATCATCATCATCATCATTTGTGTTTCCCCTGTGTTATTTTTCTGTTGCTATATTACAAATTACCATAAACTTTGTGACTTACAGAAGTGCTTACTTATCATCTCACAGTTCCTCAGATTGATATAGTTAGGTTTTCTGATTCTTTCTTCACAAACTGAAAGCAGGGTGTTAGGACAGCTGCATTCCTGTCTTGAGGCTCTTTCAGATTATTTGCACAAGTCAGTTCCATGCATCTGGGCAAGGGAGCTCCTGATTCTTGAGGGCTGTCATCCAGGGGCTGTGTCCGTTTACACATGACCCCACTCCATCTTCAAAGGCAACAACTGCATGTCAAAACACCTACAAGGCCTTAATGTGCCACTTCCTCTTCCTCTTCAGTTACCAGCCAGAGAAAATTCTGTACTTTTAAAAGGCTCAGATCACTTCATTAGGCCCACCCAGCGAATATCCATTTTAATTAACTTAAATTCAACTGTTATCACCTTAATTACATGTAGAAAATACCTAGGTGACATGACCTAAGATATCTCACAGTATCTTACCATATTTACCACTGGGGGTTAAATGTGGAATTCCGCCACCCTCATCCATTCCTCCTTCATTTCTCTCTGTTGCCTTTTGATTGTCACATGTTAGATATCCTAGAATGGCCCTCTGTTTTGTTTATTCTTTCACTCACATTTCCAGTTTTTTGGCTCTGTCTAGACGATTTCTACCTGAATTTCTTTAACTTAAGGATTAACCACAGTTGCCTCAAGAGTAAAACTGCTGAAACTACTAATTGAGATGACACAGAATACTATTTAATATAGAGTATATCCCACGTTAAGTGCTTAATGAACAGTAATAACTGTTTATCTTAGGTAACAGCAAAACACTGACAGAAATAACTGCATGGCAAACTAGCATGGTATGAACATTATCATTATCAAATATTGATTGAAGTCTACTGTGTCATGGGTAATGAAATACAAATCTGTAATGAGAAAAACATTTTTCTATAAATACAATTAAAAATAGTTGTTGCATGTAATAGATATGGTGTTATTTTATTGCATTGGTGAAAAGATTCTCCTTTGGGGGATGTCTCCAATTTTCATAATGCCTATGCATAGTAAAATGTTTTATTAATAGAAAATATTATTTCCACTAGAAATTTTGAGACTGTTTCTTTTTTATGGGTAAATATATTTATTTACATAACTTTTTAAAAGGAAAGTTTGCTGAATATAATGTATATTAAAACATAAAATTAACTTTATATAATTTAACACGATTTTAGCATGTATCTGTTACCTGGAATCTATTTTAATATATATAAATATTTTAATATATACATTTAGCAGGTATATGCTATAAAACCTAGGTAAAGAGTCTCATTGTTTCCTGTATACCTGCATATCTGCTTCTGTATCCAGACAAAATTAACTCTAGATAACAGGGTTTAGGATGATTATTAGGTTTGAGAGTGGGGGAACCTGTACTTTGAAGTCATTTTATTTATTATTGTGTGCTTGGGGATAACTCTGATATTTTCTATATTAAATTAAAATATTAGAAACACTAAATATGTTCTGTGTAGGAAAAATATGTAGTTTTATGAACAGTTGCAGTTCACCCTTTGCACCTTATATTTTCTATTTAAAACACAGTAGGTTATCATCTCAATTGATAGGGGTCTGAATTTATTATAACAAATTACCATGTCTGTGGATAATACTAAAGATACTTTGTGGTCACGTTTGTTGACATTCAGAACTTTGAATTTTCATTTGGAAAGCATGAATATTCTTATCTGATTTGTTAATTACTATAACAAAACATTAATTTATAAATAGGATATAATACTTTTCTTATCTTGAGCTTTTGGTAATTGACATACTTGTCAACAGTTTCTTTAGAAATCTTTGTTTCTTAGAATTGAGTGTGATGACACATTCCTGTAATCACAGTACTTGGGAAGCTGAGACAAGAGAATTGGAGGTTCAAGGACAGTCTCAGTAAGTAGTGAGACTCTCATCAATACACCTAGTGAGACTCTGTTTCAAAATAATAGTGAAAAAAGGACTGGGGGTGTATCTTGGAAGTAGACTACCTCTGGATTCATTTCCAAGTCTCTTCTTTCTCTCTCTCTCTCTCTCTCTCTCTCTCTCTCTCTCTCTCTCTCTCTCTCTCACACACACACACACACACAAATATCTTTTTTGAACCAATTTGACTTTTTTCTACCTAAAAATGTATTCATATTGCTACATCTTTTTGCGTTCTCTGATTATCTTCTTACTCTTTATACTGCCTTTATGAAAACCATTCAGCTACTACTATAAGATACCATGACGTATATCCTAATTAGATCTATTTCCTTAATAGTACATGCACACACAATTTTAATATATAAAACACCTATTATGTGAGCAGGTAAGCATGGGAGCATGTGGGCTTTGAGCACACAATACAATTATTCTGACAGGCATGAACTCAAAGCAATAGCCCACAGGTGAGACATGGAACTCAATTTTCCTTGAGGTATGTGTGCTAAGATTTTTCCTCCCTGGATCCCAACACAATCATAGACAAGCTGGACATTTACTTTGCCACTCAGTCATTTTTCCTAACTTAAGAAACCTTTTTTATAGGGAAGGAATACACACAAAACACACACACACACACACACACACACACACACACACACACACACCATGTATTCTCAGTTGTTTTTGTTTTGTTTTGTTTTGTTTTTGGTGGTACTGGGGTTCCTGGAAACTCTTCTACCTCTGGGCTATACTCCCAGACCTATTTTATATTTTTAGTTGGAAACAGGGTCTCTTAAGCCAGCGAGGCTGGCTTTGAACCTGCGCGATCCTTCTGTGTCCGCCTCCCAAGTGGGGGAATTACAAGAGTGTGCCACCACGCCGGGCCTCAGTTGTTTTTTTTAAACATGCCCATCTCAATATTCTGTGGTATATCTGAAACCTATCTGTAAAAATCCAAGCTTATTCATATTACTTTCTAAGCAAAATCACACCCTGTGTATTCCCTCTAAATGCAGTCTTTAAATTTGCTATTTTGTCTTTTAATAGAAATATCCTTAAACCAGTTTCTGAGCTAGTGATTTAGTGTTTTCTCAATTTACCAACTTTTTTTTTTATCTTAACGGAATAGTTTTTAAAGTTTTAAAACTATCACAACTTTTTCTTCTTCGTTTTGGACATATATCTATTTTTCTTCATTAGTAATACATTGAATTGGTTAATGTAGTCTCAATCTGATTGTTGCTTTTATATTAAAGGTAAAGTACATCTTTATGAAGAAACGTGTTCATATACATTTTAAATATATATCTTGTATCCATTCATATTATAATTATCATTCATATACCTGAAATTCCTTCTTTCTTTTCTTATCTGACTAACATACCCTTCTAGGCTCCTCTCACTTGTTATTCCTTCTATAAAGTTTTCTCAAGAGAATTAGATTCTCTCTATGCTCCTCTATTACCTTAGCCTCTAGACAATACCTATTAAAACACCTGTCACATTAGAATTCAATCATCTTTTTACACATTTGTTTACCCAACTGGATTAAGGTTATTTAAGGCAGGGGTTGAGCAATTCATTTCTGCTGTTTCTGGCATCTAGCTCTTTGCCTGGAATAGCAGACAAAACACATTTGATGAATGGGTAGATGGATGGATGGAGAGATGAATGACAAAAATTTTCTGATTTTTAAAGAATTGCTTTGAATATACCATTAGTCTTGCTCTCATCTCAATGCCAACAGTTTAAAGAGATTTCAATGACATGACTTCTCTGACCCTGGAAATAAATTTCAATATTTTATAACTACAACACAGAGAGCTAAAAATATTGTTGTAAGTTGTGCCTTAGATCCACTTAGTTTTCTGAGATTTGAAGAGCGGAAGGAAAGCTTCCTGGAAATTCAAAGTGGGCTTGAAGGACATCTCAGTTGCTACTTGTAAATGAGAACATTCTGTTTATCTTCTTCCAGTTCACTAAGAAAAAAAAATACTACAACAACACTGGGGAAAAATAGATCCTGCATTTTAAGTCACAACAAACAAAACTAATAAACAGCAAACCACAGAGAGCTGTCAGCTGAAAGGAAGATACAGCCTTCATTTCATAAACAATTCACCAGTGTGTCAACACTCAGTCTGACAGGGAAAGAAAGTGAACAATATTTTTCAAAAACTATCAATTTTGTTGAATAAATCTTGAGCAAAATATCATGTGAGCTTTATCAGTTGGGAATAAGGGACACTGAAATGTGGGAAGGCCATATTTCTGACATTAAGCAATATCTTTTCTGCTGTTATGAAATACATTTCCTTTGAAATTAGAAAGTCATTCCAGTGTCAGTAATATTAAGGCCTTTTGTACAATAGGACATTTGAATAGATCTTATATGTAAATGATTCTTTTCCTTCTAATAATAAAAAATTAGATATGGTGATAGAAATTGTAAGCCACATATAATTATTTTATATTAGTATGTTTCCTGTTTTAAGAAAAGAAAGTCATCAATCTAAAAAACAGATTAGGGTTATTGACATATAGAAAAGCCAGCTGCTGTGATTACCCAATCGGCCTATTAAAAACACTTTTATTTTTTATATTTTAAATTTATCACAAAGATTTCTAGATTAAAATTTTCATGTGCCGGGTGTGGTGGTGCAGGCTTGTAATCCTCGCACTTGGGAGGCGGAGACAGGAGGATTGCGCAGGTTCAAAACCAGCCGCGTTGGCTTAAGATACTCTGTTTTCAAATAAAAAAGTATAAAAAATAGGTCTGAGAGTGTAGTCCAGAGGTTGAAGGGTTTCCAGGAACTCCATTACCACCAAAAAACCAAAAAAATATTCATGTAATAGGATTCTTTTTATATTTTGAATTTTTCTAAAAATGTACGTCCTATTTCTGATTTAGAAATAGTTCATTTGGGAAGTTATGCCAGGATACTAAAGGAAAGGAGTAGGGCGGGTGAGAGGGTGGCTACAACACTAATTGAAAGTGAGTTATTGAGTTGATGATTATTCTCGACACCAGAATTGGCTCAGTCTTGCTGAGAACCCCTGAGAAACCATGAAAGAGGAACATTACAACAATTTTCATCAGAAGCCAGATGTAGTGGCTCATGCCTGAAATTTTAGTACTTGGGAGATTGAGATGGTAGGATCACAGGGTTGAAGACAGGCTTAGCAATTTAGTGAGACCCTGTTTCAAAATAGAAGGCTCTGGGTGTAGCTTAGAGGAAGAATGCTCCTGAGTTCAATCCCCAATTACCCCCATACCCCCCCACCCCGACTGAAGTTGCTTTTGAATATGTTCTTCTATGCCATTTTCAAACTGTGCATTTGGAGAAAGACACCCTGGAAGCTTGAAGAGGAAACAGTACAGTTAAGAACTGCTCACCACAGCTATGGCTCAAGGTACAGCTGTCCTGAATGCCGTGGGGCAGAATAGTAGTAGTTAATGTCCAGTGTACATATGCATTCACATTTAATTTATAATTTATCCAGCAATTTATTTTTTATTTATTTATTTATTTATTTATTTATTTATTTATTTATTTATTTATTTATTTATTTTCAGTCCTGGGAATGGAACCCAGGAAAGTTTTACCTCTGAGCTATAACCCCAACTTTTTTTTTTTTTTTTTTAGTCTTTTTGCTTTTGAAACTGGGTCTTATTGAGTTGGAAGCATCTTGCTAAGTAGCAGAGGCTGTCTGCACCGGATCCTCTGGTCTCAGCCTCCCAAATGCTGGGATTACAAGTGTGTGCCACCACACCTGGCCTCCAGCAATCACTTTAAATGTGATGTTTGCTTTTGTGATTTAATTCTTCCAAGAGATATGAAATAATCTGAAGTAAATAATACAGTATTTGAAGATTGCCAAAATTTCAAACAAATTTGGAAAAGTCGTAATGCGCTAGAAGTGATACATAGTGGTCATTCTATCTTCTACTGTGACTGCTCTAACCATCCAGAGGTAATTCTCCATTGTGTAACTGTGAAGATACATCATTGAAGCCCTCCTTGTAATTCTTCAAGACTTCTTATTTTAACATAATAAAATGGAAAAAAAAATTCTCCCCTTGCCATCTAAAAGTATCTTTGCTCTTCCATTCTTTTAGGAATACAGCAGAACTCCTTTGGGCCATTAGGCCTTTAACTAATATTTCCTTCCCATCCCTGTCCTTTTTGCTACAAAATGTTATCGTAAGTTTTCTGTCAACACAGCACTCAACCTCTAACTTATGTTTGCATTTTTTTTCAAGAAATATCTATTCACTGTGAATACATTTTTAGCCAAATATATGTGAGCAGAAGTCTTTTACCATGTCCCAGACACTCTCTTAGGGGAATTGATTATATTAACATATTTCACATTAATTAAAACCATGTGACCTGAGAAGCATGATTTTCTTGTTACATGGGTAGTGGCGCTGCCACCCAGTGAGGTTCAGCATCTTCCCAGAGGTCGCTGGGATGCTGAGTACCTGAAGGAGGATTTAGATCCAAGCAGCTGGACGCTGGAGTCTTTGTAACAAAGCCAGCAAGTGCCAATGAGAGGGTTTAAATCTGTGTGATGTGATTCAAACCTGTGTAGGTCTGATTCTAAAGCCTATGTTTGAACAATCATTCAGCATCTTGTTTTAAAATCACCATTTCTATCCTCTCCCTTTTGTCCAACAGTGTGATTTTTCAAAGTGCAAATAGGGTCATCTGTCTACTGGAAGCTCTTCAATAACTTCTTGCTATTTAAAGATCCAGTTCTGGCTATATTATATGTACAAGTAGGAGGTCAAGCTTAGGCTAAAAATTTGCAAGGCCCAAAAGAAAAATTTAAAAAGTTCTTCAGATGAATACTTCTGCTACACTTTTTTGTATTTTTGATATGCTGAGGGTATTATTTATGTGAACAAGATGAGAAAGCTCAGGTAATAAGTGAGCTCTAAAGAAAGTCAAGCCAGAAAACCTTTTTACTTAACTCTATTTAATAATGGTTAAAATATAATAAATGATGTCCATTACTTCTTTTGTGTGTGGGGGGGTACTAGGGTTGAAACCCAGGGTCATTTTACCTCTGAGCTACACCTCCAGCCCTATTTTTAGTTTTTGTTTTGAAACAGGGTCTCACTAAGTTGCAGAGGGTGTCACTAAGTAGCTGAAGCTGGCTGCAAACCTGCGATCCTTCTGTTTCAGCCTCCCAAGTACTGAATTTACAAGCATGCACTACCAAGCTCAGCTCCCATTTATTATTTCTTATGAGATGGTAGACAATATGTATTTATACTATCTCACATGCTTCTCCAATGATTTATTAGGTATCTTGACTATATTTTAGAGGAAGGGAAATTAGTTTTAGGGAAAACTAGCAACATATCTCAAGACATAAGTAAAGGAGTTGGAGTGCAAGAGTATATGTGTGTGAATGCATGTGTGTGTGTATTCACATGCAATGATCCTCCTTACTAATTTCTGTACCAGTAGCAATAATTAAACTGTCTGGCATGTAGATGCTTAAATACTATTGAACTGAATTCCATTATGTGAACAATAGTATAGGAAAAAACTAGCTTCTCTTCTCCAGAATGATGGTAGAGGGGACAATTTTGAATAAAATAAAACAAACAAAACAAAACAAAAAACAAAACAATATCACCAACTGATCAAGCACCTAGCTACTAGAATACTATTTACATAATATTAGGCACTTTTTCTGTTAACTGTGAAGTTACCAGGGCACATAAATTTTCATTTGGAGCGCCACATTTTGTTCTCTACATAAAAACACAACTGATCTTCACTCTTTCAGTACACTGAAATTCAAAGTTGAGGATATAATTAAGTCTACTTGAATAACCAGCTGTCAAGGCAAAAATAACTTCAGTGGGAAAAATCAGAGGTTATAATATTCCTCCCTCTTTCCTGTTGCTAATCACTGCAGCGTCCATCTTTTGTCATACTGAACCTCCCTCAGCTTTTGAACATCACCAGGTGTTCTAAGGAGAGGAAACACAATATCCTCCTTTCTACTACTCATTCTATTGGTTAAAAAATAATTTGGGAATTTATTTTGTCACAACATCTGCCACAACTTCCAGTTTAGATATTTATTAGAATTATTGTTATTTTAAAAGTTATACAAGTTTTAAATTCTTCTTCTGAAGCAAAGCTAAAAGGCCACACTTTTTTTTTGTTATTTTCTACTATTAGTGTCTTTTATTTTCAAGTTCTTTTGTGAAGACTTTATGACATTGGATTTTATTTCTGTGGACATTTTTCATGAAGTTGATATAATGTTCATACTAGTTTCATTCATTGGCTTCTTGCTGTCTGTATTCAGTTCTATAAGTAATTCTGTTAATATTGTCATATATTTTTTACAAACATGTTCAAATCATTACTGGTTAGATAATTATAAAGTAGTAAGCCTGGGCTTAGTGCTGGCCAGTTTTTCTTTTTGTAAGAATATCCAGGGGTATACTAACTCCAAGCTGCACCCCAGCAATATTTTTTTCTTCTTTATTTTGAAACAAAGTCTCACTAAGTTTTAGAGGGCCACACTTAGTAGCTGAGGCTGTCCACGAACTGTGATCCTCCTGTCTCAGCCTCCCTCCCAAGTACTGGAATTACAAATGTGTGCCACCATACCCAGGTCTCACCAGGTTTTTTTTTTTTTGTTGTTGTTCCTGAAAGCCCTTCTACCTCCGGGCTACACTCCCAGACCTATTTTTTTTTTTTTTTGAAACAGGGTCTCTTAAGCCAGCACAGCTGGCTTCGAACCTGCGCGATCCTCCTGTCTCTGCATCCCAAGCGCGGGGATTACAAGCGTGCGCCACCACGCCCGGCTTGCCAGTTTTATCTAAATATTTTATCTTTAAGTTTGTCCTTACTTAGCTAGGCATTGCTGTGCACACCTGTAATCCTAGTACTTGGGAGGCTAAGAAAAGAGGATGGAAGATTCACAGCCAACCTCAGCAACCTAAGGAGACTGTTTCAAAACAAAAACATAAGAAGGACTAGGGTTGTAGCTTGGAGGTAGAAAACCCCTGGGTTCAATCCCCAGCACCAAATAAACAACCAAAATATTGTCCATACATAATATGGAAAGAAAAATAAATGTATAACATAACGAAGTTAGTCTTATGTTGGATTAAATATATTATTTGGGGTTCTGGAGTGGAGAGGGTATGATGCAGCTCAGTGGTAGAGCACTTGTCTAACTTATGCAAAGTCCTGGGTTCAATCTTCAGTGCTGCAAAATCAAAACAAAGCAGAAGAAATAGAGTTGATTGTGGTAATTAGCTCTGTATAGTTATAGCTAACACAATTTTCAATGATAATCAGTTTTATATCTTTAGGGCTTTTATTTTTTTATTTTTTAAAGGAAGGCAGAATGCCACGTGCAGTGCCTCATTTAGATGTGTCTGGAAACTTGGAAGTTTGATTACCCTATATTCTCCTACAAATGGACTTTGAGAGCTTGTTTGGAGGTTCTAGCAGGGGAGCACAGCTACATGTATACTCTTGACCAAACACCGGTCTGCCTCTATTCGGGAAAGGTCATCCTCTTCAAGCACACAGCTTCAAGAGGGACACACATGGAGCCTTGAGGGAGGAAGGAGACACCCGCCTAGCCAGCCAGATCAGCTGAAAAAACCCTGGTCATCAATGGGTGACAGATGTCACACACCCTCACATCCTCTTTAGAACTTTTTTTTTTTTTTTTTGGTGGTACTGGGGTTCCTGGAAGCCCTTCTACCTCTGGGCTATACTCCCAGACCTATTTTATATTTTTATTTAGAAACAGGGTCTCCTAAACCAGCGAGGCTGGCTTCGAACCTGCATAATCCTCCTGTCTCCACCTCCCAAGCGCGGGGATTACAAGCGTGAGCCACCACACCCGGTCTCTTTTGGGCTTTTAAAGAAGAATTTTAGTGACTTCTTGCCAGATATATGTCAGAGGAAGTGTATAATCATGTAACATAAGCAGAGTTCACTTAAATGATTTAGGATGTTTTTTTCTGGGTTTAAATAATTAAATTCCTTCAAGATTATACTCATACAAACACATATTTCTCTAAATTTTGTACATATACATTTATTTTATGTATACATGTAAATTACAGTTCATATCTATATATATGTACACACGCATACGTATATAAGATTAGAACATAAAATGCTGAGTAGGGAAAAAGCTATGGCATTCTATTAATAAAGGAACGTCAACTGTTTGAAATCCCTCTGGTCAGTGCCACACTACCACTGACACCATCCATTGCTGAGTCTGAACTGGTGACTCATGTTTCTGTAAAAAGCAAGTCATGCAGACGTGGGCTCATTGGTATTTGTAGATTCCTCAAGCATTGGAAGTGATCACAGGATGACCCAAATACCGAGAGGGCAGGGCCAAAAATGTAGGTGGTCAGCTGGGACAGATCAAAACCAGTTTTCTCATGGTGTCTAAAACTTGATGAGTGTGACGTTTTGGTTATGACTTAGATAAAAAAGAGAATGATTGTTTCTTTCTTATAGAACTTTCTACCACATGATTATGGGGAAAGATAGAATTGTTCTGTCCTTAGGAAACTTAGGAATGAAACAAAAATCTCGCCCGTCTATCTGGTGATGACAGTGGGAAGTGTCTGAATGATCTGGGCTTGTACTTTTATTCTATGATATGAACGATGTGACCCAGGACTAGTGAAGAGCACAGTATGTTCCATGCAAGGTTAGAGTGTTAGTATTTTTTAAAGTACTGCCTCTGTGTTGGTGGAAATCTGTGAGGTATTTTAGCTTCAGACCATGTAAATTTTCATTAAAAAAATATGGAATTCTCATACAAAATATAGAATTCTGCAATTATAGGGTTAAAATGGGGCCGTTCTTGAAGTCCAAAGGCTCTTTTGGTTTAAACACAGAGAACTGAGAGGAGGGTTTTTTGTGTTTTTTTTTTAACCTAACACTTCCACTTCTTTAGTTCAGATCCTCATTTTTAACCTTGACCTACTCAATCTCTCTTTTATTTTCCAGATGATGCAAAGAAAGTATGGAAAATAAAAGTGAGCATAAATTTGGAAAAATTTAAACATCATCACTTTAATTGTATCAGCTTCTACTTTTTTAAATAGCACAGACATGAACAACTTTATGCACGTACCCTAGTGGATTTGATTACAGTTTCTCTAGTATATACTCAGAGGAGGGATTATGGAGTCCTGGGGGATGCATATGCGCACACAATTATTTCCTCCAAATGTTGCATAATGTTTTTTAAAATGGCTTACTACCTTGGGCTCTGATTAATGGAAAAGGAAGAATTCTGTTTTTTACATGTATGAGAATTAATGAAGTTGCCTATTCTATATTTGTCAGCTGGGTTTGATGGTGCATGCTTGTAATCCCAGCATTCAGGAGGCTGAGACAGGAGGATTGAGGTTCTGGGACAGCCTCAGCTACTTAGTGAGGCCCTCTACAACTCAGTGAGACCCTGTTTCAAAATAAAGAAAAAAAATAGGGCTGGGATGTAGCTTGGAGGTAGAAAGACCCTGGGTTCCATTCCCAATACCACAAAAATATATTTTATATTATATAAGAATATTATATAATATAAAATATATAATATAAAATATAATTTATTATATATATAAATATATATTTGCCAAAGTTATAGATTGAAAGTGTTTTTCAATTATTCTATAATTACCTATGAGACTGAGCACATCTTTATATACTTCTGGGTCATGAAATTTTACCTTTTGTATGTTGGCTATTTTGCTCATTTTTCTTCTAGATTTTCTGTGTGTTGTGCATTGTAAGCAGGATCTTTTATGGTCCTGATGTTAATGACTTAATAGTTAGAATTGCAAATACCATTTACTACCTGGAAATGTCTTCTAACCTTATATAAAATTTTCTTTATGGACTTGAAATGTCCATTTCAATGTAGTCAAAATTTTGTGATTGTTATGAAAGCTTGAAAATAAAGCTTAAAAGATATATAGATATATCTATATATCTTCCATATGTCTATTAGCTCATGATTACTAATCTAGATATTCCTATTTTGTCTGAAAACATTTTTCTCTTGATTTTGCATTTGAATGAAGATTATCTGGACTATAATATTTTAGGTCCAAACATGTTTCTTTTAAGATTTGTAAGATCTTTAGAATGGTTTTTCATCATAGGCTTGCATTCTTTATAGAAAATTTGCTTCCTTTATAGATAATTTATGTTCCTTTCCAGAGAATTGGCTTTTTCAACTTCTTTTGCTGTCACTTTGTTTTTGATCTAACTAAAATTCTACCTGTTTTTTCTCCTTATCTATGCTATTTGTTTGGTCCTGAACAATTTATTCTGTAAGATTACATCATATTTTCTCCTTCAGTTAGTTTTAGGATAGAATTACTATGCTTTCCTTTCTTCTTATTTTCCTTCCCTGTGAATCTCCAAATGACATTTATACATATGTCTTCTTTATATTTTAACTTTAGTATTTTATTTTTTAAGAAAACTTTCCTATTATTGTTCCTTATGCATATGTTTCTTTTTCCTTAATATTTATAATTTCCTAGAAATGTTTAAATACTTAATATCCAAGAAAAAGAAACAATTTTCAGTCTAATCGTAGTTTTTACTTTTTCTAAAAAGTTTGTAGACAGGTAAAGAAAACATATTTAAAAAGAAAAAAATCAGGCCAGGCATGGTGGCGCATGCATGTAATCCCCTCTCTTGGAAGGCGGAGATAGGAGGATCACGCGGGTTTGAAGCCAGCCTCGCTGGCTTAAGAGACCCTGTTTCTAAATAAAAATATAAAAAATAGGTGTCTGGGAGTGTATCCTGTAGGTAGAAGGGTTTCCAGGAATCCCAGTACCCCCCAAAAAAAATCCCTTCAAAAATCCCATTAGAAAAATACACAATATAATAAAATATGCAAGTAGTGGAAGAAATAAAGCAGTGTAGAAAATATATTCAGCCATATTTTCAGGGAAAGTCCATTAGAATCACAGTGAGATAAAACTATGCATCATTTAATTATCAACATTAAAAGTATGCAGCAAAATAAAATGCTGGTGAAAATATAGAGCAAGAGAGACTCTCATACATTGCTAGTGAGAATGTAAATTTATATTTATGTATATGCTGGTAAGTAGTTTGTCAATATAGCATTTACATATATACCCTAAGTCGAGCAATTTAACTTTTTTAATTACTCTGAGACCTAGATTGGTTCTATATTTTGGCTATTACGAATTGTGCTACTATGGACATAGGTATGCAGATGTTACTGCAGTTCTCTGATTTCAAACCCTTTGGAAAAATACCCACAAGTGGTATAGCCGGATCAAATGGTGGATCTATACCCAGTTTTCTAAGTAAACTCCACACTGATCTCCGTAGTGGCTGAACTACTTTGCACTCCCACCAATAGTGTAAAAGTGTTCTTCTTTCCCCACATCCTCGCTAGCATTTGTTGTTATTTGATTTCTTTATGCTTGCCACTCTGATTGGGGTTAGATGGAATCTCAGTGTAGGTTTGATTTGCATTTCCCTGATGGCTACTGATGTAGAGCATCTTTTCATGTATCTATTGGCCATTTGTATCTCTCCTTTTGTGAAGCATCTATTCAGTTCAGTTGCCCATTTCTTGATTGGGTTGTTTGTTTTACTAGTGTAGAGTCTTTTGAACTCTTCGTATATTCTGGATATTAGCCCTCTATCAGAGTGAAATATCTTCTCCCATTCTGTAGGCTTCCTCTTTTCTTTTTTTTTTTTTTTTTTTTTGTGGTACTGGGGTTCATGCAAGGCCTTCTGCCTCCGGGCTACACACTCCCAGACCTATTTTAACACTTTTTTATTTGGAAACAGAGTCTCTTAAGCCAGCACAGCTGGCTTCGAACCTGCGCGATCCTCCTGTCTCCGCCTCCCAAGCATGGAGATTACAAGCATGTGCTACCACGCTCGGCCGTAGGCTTCCTCTTTAGGTTCTTGGTGGTTTCATTTGATGAGAAGAAAATTTTTAGTTTGATGCCATCCCATTTGTTAGTTCTTGTTTTAATTTCCTGACCTTTGGAGGTATTGTTGAGTAAGTTACTGCCTGTGCCTATATGTTGAAGTGTTGAGCCTATGCCCTCCTCTAATAACTTCACAGTCTCTGGTCTAATTTCTAAGTCTTTGATCCATCTTGAGTTGATTCCTGAGCATGGTGAGAAGTAAGGATTCAGTTCCATCTTTGTACAATTAATAGCCAGTTCTCCCAGCACCATTTGTTGAAAAGGCTGTCTTTTCTCCAGCATATGAGTTTGACTCCTTTGTCAAAGATTAATTGACTATAGGTGTGTGGTTTTATTTCTGTCTCTTCTATTCTGTTCCACTGATCAGATGAATGGATTGCAAAATTGTGGGAAATACACACAATGGAATTCTATTCAGCTATAAAGAAGAACAAAGTCATGCCATTTGCAAGATGGAAAGATCTGGAGAACATTATGTTAAGTGAGATCAGCCAGGCACAGAAAGAGAAGGGACATATGTTTTCTCTAATAAGCTCCAACTAGGGAGAATTGGGGATACCAGAGGGACTCCCGATAATGTAAGGGAAATCTCAGCAAAGCTAGAATGGAAGGATAGGAGAGGAAGAAGGCTGAGGCTGATTAATGGAGGAACTACATCCAAATATGTGTAAAAGTATGAATATATCATAATTAACCTGGACACTCATTGTTGGGAGAAGGAAAGGGAAACGGGGCGGGGGAGAGGGCTCTAAGCACAGTCTAAATGTATACCATTTTCAATATGTTCCACATATAAATAAAATAAAATAACTGAAAAAAGAAAAAAATAAATTACTTTGAGAAAAAATACTCTGAAAAATGCATGTACATTTTGAAGAACTCATATGCATATTTTTCACATTAACACTTTAAAAATGATCTATAACTCACCACATCCATAGTTGTTTATCTACAATAATTTAAGGCAAGTATTTATATATTCATCCAGTTGACTATTATACATTAAAGAAAATGAAGTATGCCCTCATACAACAACAGAATTCCATATGTTGAGCAAAGAAAGCTTTATATATGTTTATAGTATATAATCCCATTTATATGAATGTCAAAAATATGAAAATATGTTGTTTGAGGAATGAATCCATAAGTGTTGGGTAAATATTAAAATGCATTTTTATAAGCACATTGGAGGAAAAGGCAAAAGTGTGGAAAATCCTGTAAACTAAAATGACAACATAACAGATTTCCAGAATAGCACAGAATTCCCTTGGACACCTGATGGCCTAGAGCTTTATTTCAAGTGGATTTTTACTCTGTAAGCAACAGGAAACAAAACTATCTCAAACATAGTATATTATTAGATTGGAAACCCTGCTAACTCTGTCAACTTAGTGTAATGTTTAAAGAAATATACACATATAAATAACAGCAACAAAATTATGAGAGGACCTTCAGAAAAACTGCAGTAAACACAAACAAGTATTTAAAGAGGTAAGAAATGACTAATAGACATAATAAAAAATGACCAACATATTAGCAGGCAGAGAAACAATAAGTAATATCAATAAGACTATCATTTTAATCTCACAAGTTTAGCAAAATTTTAGAATCTGGTTAATTCCAAGTATTGGTCTGGATGTGCAGTAATGGGAACTTCTATACTTGCTGTACCATTAGCTTGTATTGCTAATGATTTCCTCTAAAATAGCACATTAATTCTTTTGATATAGCCAGAGAAATTCATAACATGTACATAAAATATAAGTATAGAGATATTAATAGTGGCATTTTTCATAGTTGTAGAAAACTAGATGCAGCCAAAATGTCCAAAATAAATTGGATAAGTTGTGTTGTATTCATAAAACAAAAAATGTTACATATTAAGAATGAAAAACCTAATTTCATGCAGTCACAAGGATGAATTTTACAAACAAGACAAAAATAGTAAGTTGCAAAGACACATATACAGCATTATTCACTTTCAATAAAACCAAAAGTGATGCTAGTAAAAAAATAAATGTTATCTAGCAAAGCATAATTATATATAAATGATTGAGAAAACATAGTATTCAAGATACTATTTACTTCTGGGGCAAATTTAAGCTATACTATATAGGAGTAGGGCACAGAGAATTTCAATATGTGGGTACTTGTAAATATTTTAAAGCTAAGAAGAGAGTACATAAATATTGCTTATTTTATTCTTCAATATAAATAAAATATTTAATAAAGAAAGAGACAAAATGAAAGTGATAAATCTGAAAATATTGATGTGAAAGTTTTCAGTTTCAAAAGCAAAGAAACAATTGGGACAGCACAGACTATAAAAATATGTGTTAACATATTTATGCCCATATGTTAATGGGACACAAAAACTGTTCTGTTTTGGTTACTATTGGGGAACAGAAATGAAATCTCTGGGGAGGGTGAATCATGGAGTAATAAAATACATAGGTAGTATCCCGGGTGAGGAAATAATGAGCCATTTTTATGTCATCTTTAAATAGAGCCATATTTTCAAAATATTCCAAAACTGTTATTAAAAGTAGTTTTCTTGAGGCAGTGCAAATGGAGTGAATAAAAAGACTTAACTTTACATTTTATATCCTTTGGGTTTGTTTGTTTTAGTTTATTACCTTTTGCAAGTATTCCTGCTAATAAAAACATAGGCATTGGTACTGGAAGAGAAAAACCTGTCTTTTTGTTAATAAAATCTTTTACACTTGAGAGAAGTAAAGTATCTCAACTTTTAAAAGCAGAAGATTTTATTCCCCAAAAGGCATTAATCTGAAGCAAAGAAAAACTGCTAGAGAGTTAATTTGACCAGTCACAGGGAAATAAAATGACCAAATAATAACCAGCGACCTAGTATAAGAGTTTTTTTTTAATGTGATTTGGCAAAATGACTAACAAAAGAGTTTAGCATTAAGAAAATAGATTTTTGGTGAATTTTTAAAGTCGAAAATTATTCAGAGCAGATTTCGGTAAACAACAAAAATTGCATAAAAATTGTACTGAGATTTTCTTTCTACTTTCTGTCCCCAGATACACATCTCTTTTTATTATTAATATCCTCTTCCTTGCTAGAACATATGGTATGTTAAATAGAAGTGATAATAGGAAACATCTTTGCCTTGCTTCTGATATTGGAGAAGACATGTTCAGAAATTTACCATTAAGTATAAGCCATGAGCTTCACATAGACACCCATTATTAGGTAAATATTTTATTTTTTATTTATTTACTGTTTATCATAAAAAGTATTGGATATTGTCATCTTTTCTCAATTCAAATGATTGTGTGTATTTTGTTTTGTCCTACTAATGTGAATGGTATTCTTGTGTTGCATAACTATTGAATTACTAAGTCCCAATTCATTATAGTGTATAATATCATTTTTACATGTTGCTGGATTTTTGTTTGCTAGCACACTGTTGAGAATTTTTCTGCTTGTATTTATAAAAGATATTGGTCACTAAGTTTCTTTTCTTGTGATATCTTTGTCTGGCAATGGTATCATAGTCAAATTGACTCCATAGAATGAATTGAGAAACTTTCCTTTCTTCCATTTTTGGGATGATGGAGGAAAGTTCAAGAGGGACTGAAAGGAATCCTTTGAATTTTTTATGTACTTCACCAGTGAGGTTGTCTCCTCCTCCTCCTCCTCCTCCTCCTCCTCCTCCTCCTCCTCCTCCTCCTCCTCCTCCTCCTCTTTCTCTTCTTCTTCTTCTTCTTCTTCTTCTTCTTCTTCTTCTTCTTCTTCTTCTTCTTCTTCTTCTTCTTCTTCTTCTTTTTTGGTGGGTAGTATTAAAATTATCTATTACTGCTATAACATTTTTACTACAGAATTAGTGGCTAAAAAATTTTTGTTTTGTTTTGTTTTACCCTGTGTAGAAAAAAAATGTAAGAGATAAAGCCTCATTGTCCTAAGATGAAGGTTTAGGCAAGAGATACTTTCCTTCCTAACAATGTGCCTTGCCTTTCCTCCTCTTCTAGGATACCAACATTTACTCATAATTTCCTTCCTACATCTTTGAATCCAGACTCAGCAGACCAAGTTCCTGATATATCACATTCCTCTGCCCTTACATAACATCATTGTCTTCTAAATTATCTCAGCTAAAGAAGCGGGGTTCCGTATTTTAGGTCTTGTATGATTAGATTGGACCCACATGGATAATTCAGTACTCTTTATGTCTGAAGAGTCTTAATTTTAAACACACTTGCAAATTCCCTTTTTCAATGTATGGCGACATATTCACAGGTTCCAGGGATCAAGATCTTGACATTTTTTAGGAGGAAACATTATTCTACCAACCACAGGTTTTTTTTTTATTGGTGCATTATAGTCTCACATCATAATGTATATCATGTTATCAATGGCACACATTCACACAGTACTTGATGCCCTTCACACCACTTCCCCATTTCCCTCCTTTCCAATACCAAGTGTCCAGGTTGACGTTATATTCACATGTATACACATAATCACAAGTAGCATTCCAATTAATGAACCTCATCTTTCTTCCTCCCCTGCCCTTCCTTCCTGGCTCCACTGAGAATTTCCTTCAAAAGAACTCCTTCAATATAGAGTCCTGGATTAAAAGCGTGTGTCATCATGTCAGGCTAGCATAACTTTTTTTTCTAGATGGCTGAGCAAATCTCCATTGTGTATATATGCCATATATTAGTTAATCATTATCTGTTAATGGACATTTATTCTGTTTTCTTAATATGCCTTTTGTGAAATGTGTTACTATAAACATGTATTACTATAATAAGATAATTTTAGTTCTTTTGAATAACTATTGAGGAGTGGTATAGATGGGTCATACAGTCATTCCATTTCTAATCTTTTTATTTCCAGAGTGGTTGTATTAACTTATGAATGTGTGTGTGTGTGTATGCGTGCAGAGAGAGAGGGGGAAGAGAGAGAGAGAGAGAGAGAGAGAGAGAGAGAGAGAGAGAGAGAGAGAGAGAGAGAGAGAGAGAAATGATACTGGACTGGAGATTGAACTCAGGGGTGCTCCACCACTGAGCTAACACCCCCACACCCCCAGGTGTTTTATTTTTCATTTTGAGACAAGGTCTTGCTAAGCTTACCAGGCTGGCCTCAAACTTGCTACCCTCCTATTTCAGCCTAAAATGTACCCAGAACACAGGCATGTGTCACCACCCAGGCCCAATTTAAAATTTTTCCAACTGTAGATGTGTTCATCCCCATATCCTTGCCAGCATTTATTCATAATCAGGATGAGGGTTGCATTGAATCTGTAGATTTCTTTTGGTAGTATGGGCATTTTAACAATATTAATCTGCTCATCCAAGAATGTACTTCTAAGAATATGCTTTTTCCATGTTCAAATGTCTTCTCCAATATCTTTCTTCAGTGTTTATAATTTTGCAGAGGTTGTCCACCTTCTTGTTAGACTTATTCCTGGCTATTTCTTTTGAGGTCATTATGAATGAAACTTAGATTTTTCCATCAGATTTATTATTGCCAAATAGAAACTGTATTCATTTCTGGTATGTTGGTTTTGTATGCTGATACTTTGCTGATTATTTCTTATGCTCAAAAAGTCTTCTGGTGAAGTTTTTGGGTCTTCTAAGTATAGGATCTATTATTATTTAAATTTAGAACATCCCTTTTGACCTCATAGAAACAAGGCAGCCATGTCGGAGGCATGGCTTGGTTGCTGAGGAGGAGTTCCTGGGTTTGTGGCTTTGGGATTACATATGATTCTCCCTTCTTTCCTCTCTGTCTCCATCTTTCCAGTCCAACACACACACACACACACACACACACACACACACACACACACACACACATTGTGTTTTGTGTATTTTGGAGAAGCCTCCATGAACATCTGAGAAGAAAGTAAGTTTGGCTGTTTGGGGATAAAATATTCTATAGTTATCTGTTGGGCCCATTTAATTTATAATATTTTGCTTTAGATTTGAAGAGTCTTTGCTGATTTTGTCTGGATGACCTATCTCATCTATGATGAGGAAGTTGTGTTCAAATTATCCAGTATTGGTGTCTGAAACTCAATGTCAAGTGATGTTTGTTTTATGTAATTAGATGCATGGATTTTGAGAAATCAAAAGTTATTCTGATTGACTTACCTTTAAATGTAACCTGATATTTTTCTCATGAGGTTTTTAAATTTTCATCTAAGTTCTGTGAGACAATTTAACTACAATGTATTATAGAGAAGTTCTTTCTTGATATTGCCTACTTGGGGTTCTGAATCTCTCCTGTATCTTGATGTTTATCTCATTCACAGTGCTTAAAAACTCTTTTGCTATTATTTCACTGAAAAGCTTATCTATTTCATTAGCTAGTATCTCAATTCCTCTCCAGTATTTAATGATTGTTCAGTTTAGTCTCTGTGTGTGGGGTTGGGATAGGGAAGGTACTGAAAATAGCTGTTTATTTGTTCCTAGCCTCTGACCAAATCTTGCAAAACTTGTTAAGGGTGTCTATATGATGAGTTCCACTCCCTCCTTTCCTAACTACCTCTGTTGAGGAAATATTGTTTGCTTCAGAACAGACTTTACTCTCAACATGGCTTTGTTGCTGTGTCCAGGGAAGGAGTATAAATCTGGAAGCTGCTGGCCAGCTCTCTCACATGCTTCATCTGTGGACCAGTCTGGCTTCCATCAAATCTCTCATTCAAATGGAAGTCTCAGTCCATGTTCTTGGGGAGGTTGTGGAGTATGTCAGTTTATCTTACAGACCCCTTTGGGCTTTGGAGAGGTAACATGGGGGTCTCCATTTTCTATCTGTCCCTGTTCTATCCCAACGCCTCTCCCCTCTCCTGTCAGCCACACTACCAGATCACCAATTTCAAGTAAAACACTGTTCCTTCTTCTCCATTCTGGAGTCTGATTACCTGACCACCCCTCGTTTCTCTCCAGTCTGTGTTACAGTCACACTCATAGGCCCAGACTCACTCATAATATGGGCACCCACCAATCCAGCAAGAAATGAATCTAAGTTGCTGTTCAGTTATAGATGTTCAAAAGCAGGTGTATCAACATGGAAAAACAGAGAAAGAAAAAAGGAGAGAGCAAAATATGAAAAACAAAGGTAAACTGCAGGAATTTCTTGTCTGTCACTCAGAAAGCCCAAACAAAGAGACTTTATAAGCTGCTTGTTACTTCTCCATTTTAACTATTTCTGCTAGAGAATGCTAGGGTTTTCCTCAGACCAGACCATCACTTTTGAGCTTAATTTTTGCTTAGATTGTCTGGAATTGCTTCTTAGATTAATCAAAGGGACAAAAGTGAAGAAATATCAATTATACTGTCTTTTATATCTAAATAATTATTTTTACTGACACTTTTTTCTTTTTCTTTTGTTTAAATGTGGATTTGAAGTACTTTCTTGTATCATTGCATTCAGTACAATAAACTTCATTTAGTGTTTTTGGTTAAAAAAGGTCTATGAGCAATAGTTTCTCTACTTTTATTTATTTGGGAATATAATTTTTCATTTCATTTTTGAAAGATGCTTTTTCTGTATATAAAATTATTTGTTGATACTTTTTATTATCTGTACCTTAGATATGTTGTTGATTGACCTTTGGACTCCATCATTTCTGATAAGATGTCATCTGTTAATTTTACTGGACTCCCCTTGTAGATCACAAGTCATTTTTCTAGTACATTTTCAAGGTTATCACTGACTTTATCTTTCAGTCTTTCAACTGTTAAGTTTGTCTCTATGGATCTTTTTAAATTTATACCAATTGGAGCTCCCCAAAATGTAAATATGTAAAATAGCATTTTCCATAATTCTGTCCTTAAAAATTACCTTAAAAAAAAAATATATATATATATATATATATATATAATGATAAATACACACATGCACACACATACAAATGTTTATTGGTGTCCCACATTTCTCTGAGGCTATACTAAATTTTTAAAAAAAATTCTCAGTCAATTGTATTGCATTATCTCTATGTGTGTATTGACACATTTATTTATTCATTCTTCTGCTAGTTCAAATATACTTTTAAATGCTGTAGTGATGGTTTCACTTCAATTATATTTTAAATTTCTGAATTTTTTTAATTGGTGCACTGTAGTCATACATCTTAATGGGGCACAAGATAGTAGAGGCACACATGTACATATCACTCAATTAGCCTTTCCTCAATTCCTACCCCATTTCTTCCCTCCTAACTCTTTCTCATGTTTGGCTTACTGATTGATATGTTTGTGAATGTACATCATGAACATTAGGGAATTTCCTTCTTCCCCTCTTTCTATCTCTCCCAGTAAGGCCTCCTTATTTGCTCATCTATGGTTTCTCCTTTTTCATTTAGAGTTCCTCCTATAAGCCTTTTTCCTCCCTAGCTTCCATATATTAGAGAGAACATCCTATTTCTTACTTTTGTTACTGACTAATCTCACTAAGCATAATGTACTCCAGTTCCATCTATTTCCCTGTACATGATGTAATTTTGTTCTTTGTGGCTAAGTAAAAATCAGTTGTGTACATATTCCATGGTTTTGTAATCCATTCATTTGTTGATGGACATCTTGGCTGGTTCCATACTTTGGCAAATCCATACTTTGACAATAGATACACATGCATTAGTTTGGTAGTTTGATTTCCATTTTTGGGGTAGATATCCAGAACTGATATTGCTGGATCATATGGTAGCTTTATTTCCATTCTTCTTAGGATCCTCCATATTGTTTTCCAAAGTGGTTGAATTAATGTCCAATCCCAAAATACAGTGTATTAGAGTTTCCGCTTCTTCAAATTCTCACCAACATTTGTTTTTGTTTGTGTTTTGAATTATTGCCATTCTAGTTGGAGTTAGAGGAAATGTCGGGGTAGTTTTGATTTGTATCTCTCTGATTGCTAATGATATTGAAATTTTTTCATATATTTATTGGCCATTTGAATTTCTTCTTTGGCAGCTCTTTGAGGAGGACACAAGTCCAACACTGAATCTCTTTTTGATTCTTCTAATAATTTGTCTTTTAATTGATATTCTCTATCTGATGGCACATTGTCATCAAATAACTTTTCAAGTCTTTAAACATAGTTTCCCTCGGTACTTTTAACATAACATATAATTTTAAATTTGAAACCTTCATCTATTAAATCCATCTGAACTCCTTCAGTTTCTAGTGCCTGCTTTTTCTATCAATTACACTTTCCTGTTCTCTAGCATATTTTCTAATATTTTTTACTAGACATTTCAGATAATATACTATGACAACTCTGGATACTGAATCCCTGAGGGATGCTATTCTTCGTTTTTACTTGGTCCTTTATTTGTTAAGTGATATGACTTAAATAGTTCTGTACAGTCTTTTCTTCTGCCATGATAGCTCTAATGTTTCTGGTGAGGTAATTACTTTCTTTTTGTTTATCTTTTATCCTAGGTACCTAAATAAAGCCAATGATATGGAATTAGTATATGCTTAAGCCCTCTCATTCAGTAAACTTTTGTCTTTTACAGTATAGTTTGAAAGTTACTATATCAGTATTATATCAGTTTAATTTTTTTCTTCTTTTCATACTGGGATCGACAGCTTGGAAGTTTCTTTTCTCATTTCTCTTGTGAAGCAAAATCTTCTTCAAGATTGGAGGGTATAATATTTCAAATCCCAGCTTGTTAGGTGCTTTCACTTAATGAGAGTAGATTATTTTCACTCAGTGTTTGGACAGAAATTGTCTTTAAGCACCATTGAGTATACTGAGATTTTGATAAAGAGAAACTTTGTCAAAAGAATTGTTATTAAAAGGAGGAAAGGACTATTGCAATAGGAAGAAGGAATAAACTATAGAGAGTATCTTAGAATGACGTAAAAAGATTTTTTAAAAAATTATAGAGAAGAATAAATAAGGATAAGGAGAATTTCATGTAGGGAACTGAAATGAAAGAATGGGCTGGTGAGATAGCACAACAGAGTATTTGTTCTGATGTCAACCAATTTCCAGGGAATAATTTAGGGGTAGTTGTTTTCTGGTTCAGGCTGAGGGTTAGACAAAGCTTAGAGCTCTGTGGGAAGGGGAGAAATGGACAAAGTTTGGTTAACAAGAATTTTGTTAGCCATGCATGGTGGCACATGCTTGTAATCCCCGCGCTTGGGAGGCAGAGACAGGAGGATCGCGCAGGTTCGAAGCCAGCGCACTAGCTTAGGAGACCCTGTTTCCAAATTTAAAAAAATATAAAAAATACGTGTCTGGGAGTGTACCCCGGAAGTAGAAGGGTTTCCAGGAACCCCAGTACCACAAAGAAAAAAAGAGAATTTTGTTCTGAGGAAATGAGTTCAAGAAATATTTATAAGGCAAAAAAAGTGAAAATTTGGGATGTCTGTGTTTGACCTTATACACATAAACAAGTGACCATCCATGAGTATCTAAGTCATATGAGAAAGAGAATTTTTTTGCATTAAGTCATTTCTATAATATAAAGGGTAGGAGATTTCTTTATTTCTCTTCTTTGTATTTAAAGCTATTTCCCAGGATCAGAAGGGTCTGGGAAAATTCAGCCTTATTATAACTGATGCCATTCATAATTCCACTGTATGTTGATAGGTCTACGTGTGATTTGGCAAATGCTTTCAAGTCAGCCTCACATTTGGCTCTGGTTGCCCCTGAGTAGGTACAGCCTAGACCCTGGTCAAAGCTTTCATGTGCCCCAGAGCTAACTGTGACCACAGTTGACCCTCCTTGGCTGTTTGTTTCCATGTTTCATTCTATTAAACTTCTGATGGGCATGGTGGTACATGCTAGTAATCTCAGCATTTGGGAGGCTGAGAGCTACCTAAGTGAGGTCCTTGGCAATTCAGTGAGACTTTGTTTCAAAATAAAGAATAAAAATAGGGCCAGGGGTATAGCTTTGAGGTAGAATGCCCCTGGGTTCTATCTCCAGTACTGCAAACAAGCAAACAAACAAACAAACAAACAAACATTCTTTGCAATTTTGACTACATCAGATTTACCAACTTCTTTCTGATTGCTCTTCACAAAATTATCCATTATTCTGACATATTCTTAAAATTAGAGTTATCTATTGTAAATAAAGCCAGTTTTCTGAGGCAGACCTAAGGAGCTCTTTATCTTCCTAGCTTGTCTTTCTACCTGTGCAGAATCACTGTGCCAGAATTAGAAGCAGACACCTCTTCTCCAGGAGTGACATCTGTAGTCTACTTACTAAATGGCCCTACAGAGTGAGTGTGGCAGTAACTTGGTCATCCTGTAATGACTATCAGAATGACTATCTGAGGGAAGAGGGGTTGGCCACAGCATCCTCTGAATCTTCTGCCTGGGACAGAGTTCTGTACTATGAGTATGCTGTGAAAGAGAAAAAAAGACCCCGTTCTCCTTTGCCATACGCAATCCTGAAGCATAGCCTGTGAAGATAGGATGAGAAATACTGGTAGCCTTCCCCTTTACAGGAAGAGGGGAAAAGGAGCCCTATTTGATCAGCAACACCTGTCTGGAACATAGCTTTTGTAATGTGGTGCTAGAAGGTGAAAGTGAATTATAAGATCATCTTGGAAAATTCCACACTTAACTGTTTTTACCTATATTTGGTAGTGTTAAAAATGTTAGCATTTTATATGTGCTCCAGGACAATTTTCAGACCTTGTGTGTATGGAGGGGAGTACTGGGTATTGGACCCAGAGGTATTCTACTTCTCAGCAACACCTCCAACCCTATTTTATTTTACTTTTTATTTTAAAACAGAGTCTTACTAAATTGCTGAGCCTGGCCTGAACCTGTGATATTCCTGTCTCATCCTCAGAAGTACTGGAATTACAAGTGTGTGCCACAACATCCAGCTTCAGTTTCCAAAATTTAAATGTTATATATTTTTTTGCCCTTTAAAGAACTTTTAGCGTCTCTAACATTTCTGCTTACAATTAAGTATTCTTTTCAAACTCCGCAAATTATGTAGAACTCTGCAGCTGCCTATTGCAAGATCTGAACTTCCTCTCAATACCTTTTTTGTATTAACTATTGCCAGAGACTCATAGACCATTATTCTTTTATTTTTCAATATTCTGCATAAAATATTTTATCGCTATACCCAAACTGAAGGATCTGACATCTATGCACCTCAATAATTAATTGTTTAATTTTTAAAAATTTATGTTCTTTGTGTTCATATGACTGCCTCAATGTATTCTAGTATGAATGTAAGTTCCTAGGGTAAAGAAATTAGACCTACCTTTTTCCTGGTGCAATGAATTGCAGAGTGTCATAAAATTGAGTCAGTGTTAAACATCTGATTTAAATGATGGCAATGTTTAAGTTAAAATTAAGCATTAGTAGTGGCAAGAATATTAAATGTCAGAAGAATTATCCCCCAAAAGAAACAGGTTCAGTACATTATAGCATCATCATAAAAAATGGAGGAAGTTTGCTCTCTTACAATTATTCATTTAACATACAGATACAATTGTTACCTTCCTCACAATTTTATGATGATTTTTTAAAAGAAGCAATGATGATTTGGAAAGCTTTTTCTTATAACTTTTAAAATGTATAGCTATGAGTTCACGTTATTGGTCCTAATTGTTTTCAATAATGTATAGTTTTTATGAGAATATGTAAAATCAGCATTTGACAACTGCAATCTATTTGCTCAATACCCTTGCACACAATTTGAGATTACAAAGAAAATCAAACTACTAAACTATGCACAAAATAATAATAATTTTAATAATAATAATAATTATATCAAGCACTCCAAGCATGTTATGAAACATTTCTGTCCCTTATTGATCAGATATTATTTTATTGAGAATATGTATGAATAATATTTTAGAAAGGAAACTTAGCTGTTAGAGATGCGCCAAATTAAGACTTATATGTTTTGTAGTCTTAGATAAGACTTTTAAATCCCAGTCACATTATATGGAGGCGCAATAGTATCTGTCCAGTCTGAGAGTTGGTTCAAAGATGAAATGAGATGTACTTAAAAGATACTGAAAAGTAAAAAATATGATACAAGTCTTAAGTGTCAGTCACGACCAGGATATATTCAGTTGACTCATAATATTCTGATAAAAAAGATAGAAACTAAATATAAACTGTATTGGAGTGAAAAAATTATTCTCTTGATCCTGAATGGATAAAGTCTTGGCTTCAGGGTGATATTAAATAGAAAAGTCAACATTCATTGGAGGACACTTCTAATAAAACAATTGCAGGCATGAAAAGAAGAGCCAGAGGCAGAGCACGTAGGGCCCAGAGGCATCCCTCTGTTGCTCTGGGAATGGATCATTCCACAGTGGAGCAGGTTTTTGGCAGAGGATAAGGAGAAGACATTGATTTGTGTGTAGACTCTGTTGGATATGTGACATTTTTGTTCATTACTCATCTACTTGATAGGACCGATTACAACTGTGGTCTGAGGGGAATAAAAAAAAAAAGAAATAGAGGGGCTAAAAACTTCCGATATAATAGAGCATCATAAATAGTAGCAGAAAGTGAACCTTTGTCTGAGGGGCGTGGGAGAATAAGTGGTTAACACAGTGCCCTGAAAATCCTGCTGCCTGAAGGTTTCACACCAGCATTTTCAGAATGGCAGAGTTGCTCATTTCCTAAAGACAGGAGATATTTTCACACCATTTTTCCCAAAGAAAAGTTAGGTAATTAAGAGGGGTGATATAAGTCAATAGCACATTAGCTAAGATAGTGATTAATTAATCATAGCTTAGAACTTCATGTATATTTTTAATTGTTTGTTATAACAATCCAAGTAAGTATCAGTCTCCATTTTAGAGCGGAAAGAGTTTAAATACCTTGATTAGGATTGAATAGTTAATAGAGGTTGGTTAGGATTCAGACCTGCATGATTCTATTTCTAGATGTCACGTTCTTTGCCTACATTCTTAATCCTAAACACCAATCCTTATACTGGCATTTCTTTATGTCAGAATTTTCACTGGTTTGCTGATTATCTTTCAGAAGAATCCATGATAAAATACTGTAAAAATTTTGATTGCAATATTGAAAATTTAAACTGCCTATTTTGTTTCTTTGATTGTATTGTAAATTTCTGATTCATGAAAATCAAACACCTTATATACCATATTGTCTGTATGAGTAAATAAAAAAATAAGTAAATATTCAGCACTTATAATAGTACATCTTTAAAAAATACTGGTCAGACATAGAGGCCAAATTTTTTATATCTAGATATATAAGTCATTTATAATTTTAAAGTCTAATAAAATGATAAATGTATCAAAAAGATATGAAGAAAGAATTGACAAGCCTCATTTAAATATTGATATTTTAAGTATTTGTTATAACAGAATAACTCTGATTTTGAAAACCAGGCCCACCTGCCACAAGCAGATATCCTTCCAGGAGGCATGACTTCCTTTTCATCTGAATACACCCTGGCATTTCCTAGGGCTCTTCCCGTTGATTCTTATTCTTTGTGTGTTTTCAGTGGAGCCCTCATCCAATTTGTGGCTGGAAAATTTTAGAGTGGTTGCTTAGAAACACAGAAGTTTCAAATTTATGAGTTTTCAGAAGGTTGAATTGAAGTGTAGGGGTAGCATATGGTGAACCAACGTATTTTGTTCCCTAGCCAAGGAGAGGGATAACCTTCTGCGATCTTTCTAATTATTTCATGGCACTTTAAGATGCCAAACTGATTTTAGAAAACTGCAAGACAAAATGGGCTAAGGAAAAATAGAATGTACTTTTTGTTTCCAATATCTTTGCCCAAAGTATTTGATTTTTTATGCTTTTATGAGTGTACTATAGTTTCACATTATAATGTAGTTCATAGTGATCATGGAACACAGCACTTGGTGAGCTTTCTTTTAGTTGCCTCCTCAAACCCTCTTCCCAACAGAGGGTACTGAGAATGAAATTGGTCTTTCACATATGTACCTAATGCAATAAAAGTAATTCTTTCCTTGATCCTCCCCTCCCCTTCTCTAGGTCATCTCCCTGGCTCCACTGAAGTTTCTCCTCTATTTTCTGAAGTCCCTCAGGTATCTTGATTATTCCCTTGCTTCTGCATATGAGAGAAAACAAATGATCCTTCTCTTTCTATTACTGGCTAATCTCACTTAACATAATTTTCTCCCGGTCCATCCATTTTCCTTCAAGTGACATTAGTTTGGGAAATATAAAAGCAGTGGATACTTTTTAGCTAAGAAGTAGGATTGAAGGCTCATTATTTTGACTAGAATAGAAAGGAAGAAATAATGCATATTAATGTGGGAAGAAAAATAGCAGCACTGAAATGAAGATATTTACAGGGAAGAGTAATTATCCTCAAAGTAATTTCAACACCCAAGTTTATTTAGTAACTATGTATTAAAAGATAATTTATTTTTTTCAACAACTCAAGAGGATTGTTGAAATTAGGAGAAGAAGTCAAAGAAGATAAGTACAAGAAGGAATCAATAAATGGTTAAGGAATTTAAACTGTTATAAAAGTCTTAGTTTGTGTTATGACTTCAACTTGGTCTTGGAAGGAAATATCATGGGAAAGCTTAGATGAATGAAATAAATCATCTATTCATTTTCCCACTCTAACTATAGTCAACAAGAACTAATTTGTGATGTTAAGATTTAATGATAAAAAGGGAACAGAGACATGGATTTTGCCCTCATGTAACCTATAGTTTGTGAGAGAAGGCACATAAACCAATATAGGATTCAATATGAAAACTATGATAATACAAATATACTTGAGGGCTTTGTGAGCAGAAGTGCACTAAACACAATGGTCATAGAAATTTAGGAAAATATTAGTGTAGATTTATTGCTATAAGAATTTCAAAATACCTGTGGTTTAATGTAGCAGAATTATTTCTTGCCCATATATTTCTATTTTTTATGTATTTGTGTATTTGGTAGACCTTTTTTTTTTTTTTTTGATGGTACTGGGTTTCCTGGAAGCCCTTCTACCTCTGGGCTACACTCCCAGACCTATTTTTACATTTTTATTTGGAAACAGGTTCTCCTAAGCCAGAGCACACGGCTGGCTTCGAACCTACATGATCCTCCTGTCTCTGCCTCCCAAGTGCTGGGATTACAAGCATGTGCCATCATGCCCAGCTGATAGACCCTTTTTGACTGGGTGTTTCAAAGACTTCATACTATGGCTCAGGCATTTTCTGCATCCTCAGAGTCTCCCTTGGGATCATTCTTTGTATCCTTTAGGCAGCTGGGAACAAGAAAAAGTGGAGATGTTTCTTACAGGTCAGTCCTAGCAGTAAGACATAGCATATTGACCACTATTTAGTTACATGACCACATTTAACCCCAAGGGAGATGAACTAGGGAGAACATAAGAATGTTTGTTGAATAACTACCCAGTTTATGAAACAGTATTCTGTAAGGGATGCCATCTCAGCTGAGCTTTAAAGAGGCGAACCTTGAACCCAGGTGAAGAAATTCCACAAAGAACAAACACCAAGATAAAAGGTATACATATCATAAAAACTTATGAGACATAGTAAAGACTTGTGTTGTTAAATAGAGTACATGTCAAGATTAATGAGAGATGAAGCTTCCCTTCTGATCAACCTCAGCTCCACTTCTGAATGTATCTAGTTGCCTATTTGACATTTATCTTCTTGTGACTCAAAGACATGCCATATTCAAAGTGTGCAAAGCCAACCTTAAGATCGTTAACTCAAATTCCTGTCCTTCTTCCTGATGACTTTTTAATCTTATTCTTCCTTCATCTTATCACATGAATAAAAGAAGTAGAATGATCCTTGACATTTCTTCTTCCTTATTGCCACAATCTAACCTATCACCAAATTCTACATATTCTAAACTCAACTTTATTTATTTATGTATTTGTAGGTCTGGGGATGGAACCCAGAGGCATTTGACCTCTGAGCTACACACCTTGCCCAATTTTTTATTCTTTATTTGAAACAGGGTCTCACTGAGTTGCGGAGGGCCTCACTTAGTAGCTGAGGCTGTCTGCAAACTGCGATCCTCTGATTTCAGCCTCCCAAATGCTGGGATTACAAGTGTGTGCCACCATGCCCGGCTCTCAGCTTTGTTTTGAATACATTAATTTCTCCCCATTGATACTCTACTCTGCTACTTTTTTCCAAACTAACCAAATCCATTGCCAATTATAGCACAATATGTGGCCAACTCATGTTCATTTATTCCTGTTATTCATTTTTGCCTTTCTTCAGTCTCTTATAGGTGGTAATACTATTAAAATAAAATTTTTACCACTATGATAATCTAAAGTTCTTGAGTGCTCACGAAGTGATAGGCATTGTTCTATGCACATTATTTTGATTTCCTTGTTTAGTCTCTGTCAGCCCTATAAAATAGGGATTGCTCCATTTTATTTTACAAATAGAAATTCATGCTTGCTCAAGGTCACACAGCTATTAAAGAAAGTTTTTTAAAATTTCAGGAAGTTTGCCTTCTGAGTATATGTTCTAAATTATTATGCCATAATTTCTCTCTGAGTGATGTCAAAAATATTTACTTATTGAATGAATAAATGAATGAAGAAAACTGGAAGATTGACAAGTACCTTGTAAGATGAGGGTCAATGTAACCATATTCTGTCTTGCCCATGTGGTGAAAAGGAACAATTAATAGATTTTAGGAAAGTAGTAACATAGTCAGATCTGGAGATTAAACAATTTCTACAGAAAGGGGAAACGTTTGGGAAAAGACAGTAATTCCATTAGAGTACAAAGGGAATTGTCAAGGGATAATAGCACAGATTATATCAGAAAGGGTTTGAGGTTCTTCCAAGTTCTTGATGGCATCTGTTCCTTCTTCACATCCTTTGTGGCTTTGTCTCCTTCTCCTGTATATCACCTGATCCAAACTTTATCATGAAATGTGACATTACATTTGGAATAATTGCCCTAATACAGTTTTTTTTTTTTTTGTTTTGTTTTGTTTTGTTTGTTTTTTTTTTTTTTGCGGGCCTGGGGGTGGAACCCAGGGGCATTCGACCTTCGAGCTACACCTCCTGCCCTATTTTTTATTCTTTAATTTGAAACCAGGTCTCACTGAGTTGCAGAGGGCCTCATTTAGTAGCTGAGACTGTTTGCGAACCGTGATCCTCTGGTCTCAGCCTCCCGAATGCTGGGATTACAAGGGTGCACCACCACGCCCGGCTCCTACTACAGTTCTGGAGGAAAAGCAAACCCTTTTCTTCATTCTCTTGAATTCTATCCCAAAGTGACCTGGCTATGGGAGAAGAATGAGTAGAAAGTGTACACAGCTTTAAGTTTTAAAGAATGAATACAGTCACAAAAGTATTTAATATAAGAATAAAGTAGCCAAGCTGGACACCTTACTTTATTGACTTTATAAGATAGAATTCAGTAAACAGGTACTCATTTTGCCTTAGTTTTATTTTTTCTGTTGAGTTCTGGTTAGATATTATGGTTCCAAATGTTCCCAAAGGAACTAAAATTTTGCTTAAATAAGCTTACATGCAAGTGAGAATAGAATGGCATTCAGTTTTAGTAGTTTTATTTATTTAATTTAATTATGTAAATTATTTAAAATAAACATAGCCTATGAAAACCTTCTCTCTATTTCTTTCTTTCTCCCTCCCAATAACTAATATGGATTTCTGAAACAATTTATCTTAGAATATTTATTCTGATATCTATGATATGATTTAATCTTTCAAATACAGTTAAGTAACATGGTAAATATATTCTACTAAGTTTCTAGTTTAAATAAATAAAAATAAATGTCATAAGTATGTCCAAGTAAATAGGACTTAAAATAAGATTAAAATGACAAACAATATATAAAAACATATTTTGAATATATTCAGACTCTATCAAAAATGTAATCATAAAAATACTAAGGATACAGGCTCTGAAAAATGCGTTATGTATTTTGCTGAGCATATAAGTTGTGCATATTCTGAAAATGTAGAGTCCCTCTGTGCATCATTTAACTTTTAAACCAATGAATTGCAAGAACTAGAGGAGTAGATGAATTCTTTATAGGAGAGAATCTAGAGAGAGACACAGGAGAGTGGCAAATGAGAAGGAAATGTCCTCTATGCTTTTTTTTTTTTGGTGAGTGCGCATTTTTAATGCAGAAAGAGAACTGAGATGAATAATATATACTTATTTTATTTTATTTTTTTAATGACACTGGGGTTCCTGGAAAACCTTCTACACTCCCAGACGTATTTTATATATTTTTAAAATTTGGAAACAGGGTCTCTTAAGCCAGCGTGGCTGGCTTCGAACCTACGTGATCCTCCTGTCTCTGCCTTCCAAGCGCGGGGATTACAAATGTGCGCTACCACATCTGGACAATACATATTTTATTAGTATGATATTTGTTATAAAATAGATGAGAGAAAAGCTTGCGTGTACTGTTATAATTTTTTCTTGTGTTTTCTATTCATTTTTGATGCATGTTTTTTTGATTTAATTATTTTTTCACTAGTCATAGCATAATAAAAATCATAGTTTCAAAAAATGTGGTTAAGAATAAATATATAAAATAAATTAAGAGAACTATGATAATTTCTTATATGAGAAAGTAGAGAGAAATACTATTTGGAGACATATCATTGAATAATAAGAATCAATCTATTTCTTGTTTGATAGATTAAAATAAACTATAGAATGAACATAAAATTAACAATAACATAAACTCCTGTAGCAATAGATATTTGTGTCTATGTTTGCAAATTGAAGCAAGAATATGCTTAAATAGCTGATCTGTATGAATTTTAGTACCCAATCACTTTCTCCAGAGAGTACAGGCATACCTTATTTAGTTCATTTGAAAACTGTCTTACAGTAACAGATAACTCTTTGTGTTGGATTTGAAGCTCTTTTTTGCTGGTTAGGTTAGCCCTGAAAAATGACAAAGTCAAATGAACAGTGGTTTAAACAGTTGTTTCCTAAAGGCAAATATAGTTAAATACTTAATTTAAGCCATTGCAGACAAGTAAAATTTCTTCTATTTTAAAATGTATTTATTCAATAAAACTGCATCGAGTTCTTCAGTGCAATCCCTAGAGATACATGAAGAGTTAGGCAGTCTCTGCCTTGGGGATTCCATGGTATTTCTGCACAGAAAGAAAGCTAATAAACTATATAAGAAATTGGGGGGACTTCAAGCATTTTTATGGATCTAAATAAACTACTATTAAAGTATAGATATTATTTATTCTGGTAGGACTTAAGTATAATCTACACCTTCTGAATTTACTAGTAGAGGGATAATGATGATAGATATGTTCTTTTAAAAATTGTAAAGGGCTGCCGGGCATGGTGGCGCACACTTGTAATCAATGCGCTTGGGAGGCAGAGACAGGAGGACCGCGCAGGTTCGAAGACAGCCTCGCGCGCTGGCTTAGGAGACCCTGTTTCCAAATAAAAATGTAAACATAGGTCTGGGAGTGTAGCCCAGAGGTAGAAGGGCTTCCAGGAACCCCAGTACCACCAATAAATAAATAAATAAATAAATAAATAAATAAATAAATATTGTAAAGGGCAAAATTTTTGTTATATATTTATGGAAACAGTAATTTTAAATACAATTGAATTAGATTAAGAGAGACATGAATGTTTTGTCATGGATATTTAGAATACATATATTTATTAACAATGTTTTTGAGATTAATTTATCTTACCTCTGGATATCATCCTCCTGGATACTTTTTTGCATTATCATGCAACAAAGTGATGATTTGTATGTCAGGTAGAAAATTATCATATCTGCTATCAGAGAAGAGATGAAAGAGTGCAATAAAAGAGTAATTATCATACAAAAATTCCATTACAACATCTCTTATATCTAACTTTGTGAATTACTTTTTTAAGTATAAATAATATTAGGGAAATGATATATATTGATGCAATAAAAAAGTTAAAAAATCTGTTTTTAAGCTTTATAAGTTGATCATTCAAATATGGATATATGCATTATTTTACTTTAATTTTTATTGGTTCACTATAGTTTAACATAAGAATGTGGATCATATTGACAATGGCATACATTCACACAGTACTGGTGCCCTCCCCACCCTACTTTCTCTTCCTCTCCCAACAATGAGTGCCCAGGTTAATCATGCTACATTCACACTTATACACATATTAGAATGTAGTTCTTCCATTAATCAACCTCAGCCTTCTTTCTCTTCAACCCTTCCTGTCTAGCTTTGCTGAGGTTTTCTCTAGATTATCTGGTGTCCCTATTGTATCCCTAATACTCCCTAGTTTGGGCATATTAGAGAAAACATATGTCCCATCTCTTTCTGTGCTTGGCTGATCTCACTTAACATAATGTTCTCCAGGTCTTTCCATCTTCTTGCAAATGACATGATTTTGTTCTTTATTGTTGGGTAGAATTCCATTGAGTGTATTTCCCATAATTTTGCAATCCATTCATCTGTTGATAAAGACCTAGGTTGGTTCCATATTTTAGCTATTATGAATTGTGCTGCTATAAACATGAATATCCATATGTTACTGTAATTCTCTGATTTTAACCCTTTTGGAAAGATACCCAGGAGTGGTATAACCAGATCAAATGGTGGATTCATTCCCAGTTTTCTAAGAAATCTCCACACTGATCTCCATAGCAGCTGAACTAGTTTACACTCCTATCAAAAGTGTAAAAGAATTCCTCTTTTCCCAGATTGTCATCAATATTTGTTGTTATTTGACTTCTTTATGCTTGCCACTCTGAATGAGGTTAGATGAAAACTAAGTGTGGTTTTGATTTACATCTCTCTGATGGTTAATGATGCTGAACATCTTTTCAAGTATCTATTGGTTATTTGTATCTCTTCCTTTTTGAAGTGTCTATTTAATTCAGTTGCCCATTTTTTAATTGGGTTGTTTTGCTAGTGTAGAGTCTTTTGAGATTTTTGTATATTCTGGATATTAATCCACTATCAGAGTGGTGGTTGGTAAAGATCTTCTCCCATTCTGTAGGCTTTCTCTTTAGGTTCTTGATGTTTTCCTTTGATGAGCAAAAACATTTTAGTTTGATACCATCCCACTTATTAATTCTTGTTTTAATTTCTTGCTCTTTGGAGGTCTCATTGAGAAAGTTACTACCTGTGCTTATATGTTGGAGTGTTGAGCCTATGCCCTCCTCTAATAGCTTCATAGTCTTTGATATAATTTCCAGGTCATTGATCCATATTGTTTTGATTCCTGTGCACGGTGAGAGGTAAGGGTTTAGTTCCATTTTTTCAACAGATGGATAGCCAGTTCTCCCAGCACAATTTGTTGAAAGGCTGTCTTTCCTCCAGTGAATGAGTTTGGCCCCTTTGTCAAAAAGCAATTGACTATAAGTGTGTGGATTTGTTTCTGTATTATCTATTCTGTTACATTGTTCTTTATGCCTATTGTGCCAATATCATGATGTTTTTAGGATGTTTCATGTTGTCTCATAGTTGTTGGATGTTTAGGTTTTGTTGATGTAATGACTTCTGTATGCTGTTGACTTTTCTTTCTGTTTTGAATGAACTGTCTTCTAATAGTGATATTCTATTTTCCATTTAATCTATTTTTCCTGAATTTCTTTCTATTGCTATCTTCATTTCATTTATTGACTCTTTTATTTCATTCCAGACCTCTTTCTGATTTTCTTAGTGTCTCCATTTTCTCTTTCATTTTCTGTACACTTGCTTTGAGACCTTTTATCATATTGTGAATGACTCTATGGGTAATCTGTCTGATCCAATCTTAGCAGCAGGGATTTAGAGCTGTCAGAAGATTCATGCATAGGTAAGCAGTGATTTTCTCAATGGTAAAGCTTGGGTAAGGGAGAATAGCTGGTGTGATGTGTACAGGATTCAGGTTAAGTAGAGGATATAATTAAGTTGAGCAAGAATTTAAGAATAATAGGATGGTATCTGGTTTAGAATGAGAGAAGTTTAAATAGTAGGATTTTTGTAATTAGTACAGAATATTTGGGTATGGAGATATAAAATAGATTGAATATAAAACATGGAGATACATGCCAAGCGTGGTGGTGCACTCTTGGGAGGCTGAGGCAGGAGGATCAAAGCCAGCCTCAGCTACTTAGTGAGGCTTTCAGCAATGTAGTGAGACCCTGTTTACAAATTAAATATAAAATAGGTCTGGGAGTATAGCCCAGAGGTAGAAAGTCTCTGGGTTCCGCCCCCAGTACCACCAAAAAAAAAAAAAAAAAAAAAAAAAAAAAAAAAAAAGAAAGAAAGAAAGAAACCAAATAAAACATGGAGATACAATAAGGAAAAAAAATTTTGAGAGAAAAGAGTAGATAGGCTAGATGCAGGAAATTTCTAAAACGAATGGTGGGGGCAAGCAAACAAACATGCAGAAAGTAATAAAACAAGTTACAAAAATTAACAATTTTAAATCAAAGACAAAAAAAACAATAAAAATAAAAAAGGGAAAGAACAAAAACAACACAAAAGAAAAAGAGCAAAAAGAACTAGTGACAGGTGAAAGAAAAAAAAAACAAAAAAACCCAACGTCCCCCAAAAACATATATAAGGCCTGGGCCTGTATAATATTTTTATGTCTGTTCTATGTGGTAGATTCTGGAGTATATTCCAGTGTCTCTCATTTGCTCTGTAGCCTATTGTCAGCTTTTGGACCCACTTTATGAATGTTTGCACCCCTCTCTCACCTCTGACAGCTTTGTACTCAGGTGTCAGAGGATCCGGGTGTCACTGTAAATGAGTTCTATGTAAGCTCAGGGTTCTGTGTTTTCCAACCCTGGGCTCTGCACTTTTCAGCCCTGTGCTCTGCAGCCTCTGGCCTAGGCTCTGTTCTCTCCGGCCCTGGGTTCCCTTCCCTCTGGCCCTTGGCTCTGCACTCTCTGGCTCTAGCTGTGAACTCTCCTTTCTAGGCACAGTGATCTCAGGCCCTGTGCTTTGTGCTTTCAGGCCCTCAGCTCTGTACTTTCCAAGTGTGGGATTTGAGCTTTCTGTTCCTGTGTTCCATGCCTTCTGACCTTGGGCTCGCTTTCCAGGTCTTGGCTCTTTTCCTCTATGCCCTGGGCCACCTTCCTACCCTCATTGTTGGAGGGCATCCAGTATAGTCTTGGATCAACTCCCTGTGACCCTGTGTAGGTACTGCACCTTGAGCACTCTGGGCCTTTCTTTGTCTCTGGAGGTTCTAACTGAACTTCTTCTGGGATAGCCCACCAGTTCTTAGCCCTCATGTTCCCCACAGCTTCTCTGGGCAGTGTTCTGCTGAGTAACAAGTAATGCAATACCTTGCTGTCCTCAAGGACCAGTCTCTGAAGGGCACAGTGCATGGCTGTGGGTGTTGGCCTCTGGTGAGTGCATGAATTGGATCTTTTTTTCTGTCCTTGAAGCGTGGTGCTGGTGGATTAAGATGTTGGAGCTCTGCCACTGCTTTCTGAACTTCAAGTTCTTGGATTTCTTGTTGGAACTTCTTGGGGCTGTGGAGCTGAACCTGGCAATTGTGGTTCAAGTCAGTGGTCCAAGATGGCTCTAGCTGCCACACCAGGTCACTGGCACACTCGGGGTCTTTGTAGTCAATCTTGCATTCAGAGTATTGGATTTCTTCCCACCATGGTTTCTGTTTGTTCTTTTGCTCATGAATATCTTCGGCTGCTTTTTTGTTGTTGTTGTTGTTTAGATGCTGCCTTCTTGGTATTTGAATTTTATTTGTTATAGCTACTGAGATGTGCTGTGTCCCACAGCTGCCATTTGGAATCTGGATACATATATTATTTATTTATATTTTATTAAACTCTCTAACATCCATTTTCTACATAATATATAAAATAACAATTTTATAGAAAACTATTAACATAACATGATATATTTAATTTACTTGGTAAAATAAGTTTCAATATTTATCTTTTACTATTATCTCTTAATTTTGTACAAATATTATTGTGTTAAAATTTGAAAGTATATAGCATAATTTTGAAATTATGTGTAATTTTAAATTTGTACATTAAATGTAGCTACATATATTTGTCAATAATTCAATATTGATATACTTATAATTTAATTATAAAATGACTTTAATGATAGCAATTAAACCAAAATAATAAAAATAATAACTTACTTTGTACCCTCATATGTAGTAAGGTATAATAGCAAGTCATCACACTAAAAAGTTCTGTGATATTATTTTCAAATCTCTATATCAAAATTAGTACATTTCTTTAGCTTAATTTATGATGTAGCATTTCTGGAATAACAGGGGAGGCAAACATTTAAATCTCACCTGGGGCCTGGCGTGGTGGCGCCCACTTGTAATCTCACGCTTGGGAGGCAGAGACAGGAGGATCTTGCAGGTTCGAAGCCAGCCGTGCTGGCTTAAGAGACCCTGTTTCCAAAAAAAAAAAAAAGTATGAAATAGGTCTGGGAGTGTAACCTGGAGGTAGAAGGTCTTCCAGGAACCCCAGTACCACCAAAAATAAATAAATAAATAAATAAATAAATAAATAAATAAATAAATAAATCTCACCTGGGGCAATTTTATTAAATTACTAATTAAACTACTAGAGAATATGATTCTTTTCTTTTCTTCTCATTTAGTGATTTCTCTCCATCACTTCTACTCCTGCAAAATTTTAAGAAAGTCACAAGGTTTGTTCTTCTTTGTATTCTGTTTTGAAGGAAAGTGTCACATAGTTGATTTTATTTTAATTATAAGCCTTAAAGACAAATAGTTTTTTAAACATCATATTTCATTTGGCTTCAAATTATTTCCAGTATGGCCCTATACTATGGTGTTATGAGCCTAGTTGAGGTGTCTTTTTCTATATCAACATTTCTGACCATAGCATAAATATAGGTGTAAGTTTTGATCATTACAGGCAGGTTTTTATTTTTAAATTTAAAATAGATATCAGGAGGATCTTTTGTTATAGTAACAAATCAAGGATTTTATTCCTTGGTGATATCCGGGAAGCTGTTTGGTTTCATTTCCTAATATGAGACTAGGTGGAGAATAATCATTGCATCTGTCAGTGTGCTCATTAGTTCATCTTGCTCATTAGAAGTTATGCTAGACAAAAATAATAAATTAGAAGGCTAATGACTCTGACAAAAGCTGGAGAAACAAAGAAAATTCTCTCTGTGATCTTTCAAGAATGAAGAGGTATCTGTAGAAATACAAGATGATCATACAATATTTACTAAGCAATAGATGTGAACCTTAATCTAAGGGTCGAAGATTTAAAGATGAATAAGAAGGTATTTAGCACTGTATAGCTTACTATCTACTAGATAGATCATTAGACAACATGGGAGGTCACAGATGAATTAGGGGAAAACCACAGATTAGAAATCTCGTCCTGTGTTTGAAGATGAATAGTTTGTGTTGTGGCTTCATACACAGAAACTCACAAAGTGGCCAGGTGTTCTGCCACCCCTTTTTATGTGGTGCTGGAATTAAACCCAGGGGTATTCTACCTCTGAGCTACACTTCCATTCCTATTTTTTATTCTTTATTTTGAAACAGGGTCTCACTGAGTTCCAGAAGAGCTCACTAAGTAGCTAAGATGGTCCATGAACAATCCTCCTGTCTCAGCCTCCCAAATGCTGGAATTACAAGCATATATTACCATGCCCAGCTTGTTCTGCTTTTTTTGAATGTGGACAATATTTTGGATCCATGAACTCAACTTTGTTTTACTTGTTTAAATTGAGAGAGACGTTTCTTTTTCATAAACCATTATGCCCTAGGAAAGGTTGGAAGTTCTGCTGATGCTGGTAGCCAAGAAAAGTAGAATACTATACTATTATTGAGCCATGAATCAAGTACACTGTGAAGCTGATGTTACACTTAAAACAGGTTAAGTTCAACAAGGCTAAAAGGGCCTAGGCTTCAGTTGGCAAGGATAAGCATTTCCTATGTGTGCCCAGTAAAGTGGGCTGAGACAAAATTAAAGCACAGTAATTTTTTCCACTTAGAAAATGGTATGAGCTGGGTATGCTGGCTCATGCCTGTAATCCTAGTAGTTGAGAAGCTGAGACAGGAGGACCACAGGTTCCAGGCTAGCCTCAGAAACTTATCAAGGCCCTTAGCAAATTGGTGAGACCCTTATTTAAAGTAAAAATGGAGTTGGGGATGTAGCTCAGAGGAATACTCCTGGTTTCAATCCCTACTACCAAATTAGAGAAAGAGAGAGATAGAGAGAGAGAGAATAAAAAATAGTGTGTTTACTAAAGTCAAGACATAAACATAAAAAATTTCTAAATGATGCCTGTGCATGCAGTTCTAGAACTGTCAACACTGGGATCTGTATAGTGTTCTATTATGTCCTTTGATAGGTGGTCATTTCCCTTGTCTTCCTAGCTGGTAGGGAACTCTTGGGGTCAAAGTATGGGGAGGGTAAATTAGAGGCATACTTACATCAGTCTCTTACTCTACTTCATTCTTCTTGCCAATGTTCATGCTAAGAATATATAGCCTTTATTTTAGTTTCTGTGTGCTATCCTCCTTCCTATCAAGCAGCAAGCCTTACATGTTCTAGGTTCTAGGCAGAAGAAGTGGCAAGAATTCTGTTATCACTAAGATCTAGACACTCTACTCTTAGGCTTCCTTATGCCAGAGAAGACAAGGAAAGGAGAAGGTCACAAAGATATTTGAGAGGCAAATATCTGAATACAGTAGGCTAATCTGTAAGACGATCATAATCTTGCTAAATTATTCTGCCTCATAGAAATTAAGTTTTAACATATGCTTTTTATTTCTCTTATAAGAAATATTAATCTCCCTGTGGATGGATAATGCTTCAAGCCAACAAAGTGAAAGTGAAGCTCACAGAACGAGAAAGTATATTAATTTTTTTCTCATTAACTGCCCTTTCCACTCAGAACTAGGGATGAAACTCAAGGGCATTCTCTAATTAAGCTTCACCCCTAGCCCTTCTATTTATTTATTTATTTATTTTGAGATAAGGTCTTGCTAAATTTCCTTGCCTTGCCTTGAATTCCTGCCTGAGGATGTGAAGTCACTGGGATTGTAGGCAGTGCACCAGGACACCCAGTTTATTAATTATTGTCATTTTTTTTGTTCACCTGACTTAATATTGATGCATACTATTTTGAAATGTTATTAAATAGATATTTGACAGGAGCTATAAAGGTAAAAATGTATGCACTTATATTTCTATACAACCCATGGCTTTAGAAATTATATTTCTTATTCTTTAATTCAAATTAGTTATAATATTTAAGAAAACTTCTTTGTCTCTTAATTTTCTTCATATAGGTTTTTTTTTTTTTGGTGGTACTGGCGTGGAACCCAGGGGCTTTCTACCTCCGGGCTATACTACCAAACCTATTTTATATTTTATTTGGAAACAGGGTCTCACTAAGTTGCTGAAGGTCTCACTAAGTAGCTGAGGCTGGTTTCGAACCTGTGTGATCCTCCTGTCTCAGCCTCCCGAGGGCAGGGATTACAAGCGTGCGCCACCAAGCCCGGCTTCTTCACATAGTTTTACCCTTTCATTTGAAGGTTTGCTCTTCTTACCTACCCATCTCTTAAGTTAGCATTGATGTTCTCTCTTATATTCCTTTCTAGCATCTCAATCTTCAGTCAAGTGAAAATATTAACATCAATGATTTGCTATGTTCTTATTAGTAATAATTTTTCTAGTTTTGTACTTTGTTTTTTGTATGCTTTATAAAGTTCTTCTTACCCCATTCATCAATCCATGACATAACTTTCAAATCTTATTTATAATCTCACTTTCTCTGAGAGGAAATTCACTGATTAATATTTGCCCATTGTGATCTTACATTTTTGTCTTGATTTGCATTACCTATCGACACATTATTTAATATGAAAGGGAATATAAGATTGAATTTTAATAAATTTGAGAAAACATTTTCATTTAATCAAATTTAGGTTTATTTAAACAGATTACAGAAAGATATTTCTATGTTGAATGTACTATTGAATACATTCCTATTTTTAAAAATGTAGCTTGTGACTTGCCCTTATGATTCTTTCCCACAGTGCTTCTGGTTGTCTCTATCACGTCAACTCATTATTCAGCTTCTTCTTTCTTTTCTCATGTTTTGAATTGTTTGGTAATAAACTTTTATAATATTCTAATACTTCATTGTTTATTCTATTATGCATCATCTAAATTTATCTTTTATAAGTTTACACTTTTATCATAATAGAATTTTATTGACACCGGGGATGTTGATACATAATTTTCATTTCATCATATATTTGTCTATGATTTAAGTAGAAAACTTTCACGGGTATTAAAAAATTTTATTTGTTTTATACATTCACATAGAAGTACTTAATTGCTTTCCAAAACATTTGTTACTGATAGCAAAGAAAAGCAAACATTCTAGGGAATTTAAAATCCATCATTACTATCACAAGTACAAAGAGCATTCTGTTTTTATACTTCCTAGTTTCAAAGAGTTCTTCACATATTATTGTTTATATATTGACAGTGCCTTCCAACCATGAGAATACATGATGGTCTTTGGAGACTTAGTACAGTGCCATTGCCCTCACACAGCCTGTTCTTGTTTCCTCTCTCCTACCAATCAATGGCCCCGTGAATCCCACCTTGCTGAATGCCCAATACTTGTCAAGGCTCATCCCTTCATGTTGAATGTTTCATAATGAAATGTATTCTAGTTACAGGATTGCTCTTCCTCTGAGACTGTGAACATTGTCCTCTCATGACAGTGCTGTTCATCTTTGTCTCATCAGAGAGGAAGTAGATATGCAGTAAAGACAATAAATCACTGGGGCCTGTGCAAAACTATTTTTACAAGATAAGATTTGGTAATAGTGAATGGCCAAAGAAAATATACAAAATGAAAATTTGGGAGAGTTGTTTCTTTACATATATAGCTGACTTCCTTTGCTTGGGTACATTTATACATTTCAACTCCATTTGTTATTTCAGACATATTTAGTCCTTTGCTGTATAAATCTGTCAGAAGCACAATGCAGTAGTTTGATGTAGGTAAAATAGTGCTTATAAAATGCCATTTTTTGGTTAACTTTTTTTTTGCAGAGATAGTAACATGAGCAGCTAGGCAATTCTCTGTGAATATTAAAAACATGTTACCTAGGAAGATATTGATGGTTCTTTGGTATTCAACATTTTTTTCTTAACCTACCCATGGGATGCATGTATATGAGAGGGAATAAGCTATATTGTTAGCTATTGTATTCTGGTTCTATTTATAATGACAAAGCTAGGTGTGTGTGTGTGTGTGTGTGTGTGTGTGTGTGTGTGTGTGTGTGTTTTACTGGGAATGAAATCCAAGGGCATTCTACTTCCAAGCTATACCTCCAACCCTATTTTTTATTCTTTATTTTGAAACAGGGTCTCACTGAGTTGCAAAGGGCCTAAGTAGATGAGGCTGTCTGCGAACTGTGATCCTCCTGTATCAGCCTCTCAAATGTTGGGATTATAAGCATGCACTACCACACCCCGCCAAACCTATATTTATTTTTTTAAAGGAAATGTGCAATGATATTGATAATGTATAAAGATTGAATGAGTGTCATTGTCCTTTTTGTATTTCTAAATACAGAATATCTGAGACTGGGTAATTTGCAACAAAAACCCCAGAAATTACTTTCTTACAGTCTTGTACACAGGGAAGCCGAAGGTCAATGCACCAGCATTGTTTCTGGTGAAGATCTTCCTGCAGTATTCTCACATGGTAGAAAGTAAGAGGGCAAGTGAGCTGTCCACTGTAGAAAGCCTCTTGCCTAAGATCCTTAATCCCATTGACAAGGGAGGACCCTTATGGCCTCATTGCCTATTTTTTACACTTCTATTTTATTTTTAGCATTTTTGTTGGTGCATCATACTTATACATAAATGTGGGGTTTATTTTGATACATTTATATATGCTCATAACATAATTTGGTCAATTTCACTCTCAGTAGCTCACACCTCTCACACCTCCTCCTTTCCTCTACTTCCTCTAGTTACTGTTCTCCATTTATTTTCATGAGATCCCTTTTTATTCCTCTTTTGCTACCTTGGGTTTGATTTATTTCACTCAGCACAGTATGGTTTTTAAGGGAAAAGGAAATCATTTCATTTGCCTCATCATTTCTTAAAGACTATCTTTTCCTACAAACACAATGGCTGCACCTGAATTTTGGTGGAGCCACATTCAAACTATATCCAAGAGATTTGTATTGCTAGACAAATGACAACTAGAAACTTAAAATCTTTAATAGGGAAACAGAATGATACAGAAAATATAACTTGTTATGTGTAGTTAATTCATGAGCTGAACTAACTAGAACAGAAAGCATAACTCTAACAGTCAAAAGAAAAATAACAAGAAATAGTCTAATTCTGAGGATTGTTTAGTGCTACCCAGTCTAAGTAATTAGAAAATTCAATAGTAATGCTCATAACAGAACATAAAAAGAGAGTTGTGACTGAAACCTAGTTAAATTTACTAAATAAAGCTAGAACTACCAATTAACAATGTGAGGTGAAATAGTGTGCTAGGAAAAATAAATCCATCCTCTTTATTATGTTTTGGATTTACAATGTCTCCCTAGACCTCGAGGAGATAAGGAAAGTGTGGAAGTGAGGCTTGGTTGATGAGGAGGGGTACCAAGGATGTAGACGAGGGGATTATATATGGTACCTCGTCCCTTTGCTAGCTTCTGAACTTCATGATTTGAGAGCAGGGCCCTTGCACTTTCTTTTTCTGCTCCAGTGTTGTGTCCTGAGCTCCATTACTGTAATGTGGTCCAACATGGACTGAACCCTTGAAATATCCAAAACTATGAGCAAATACATTTTCCATCTTCTATGTTATGGTGGTCAGGTATTTTGGATCACAACAGTGAGAATGCAGATTAAACACTTAAAAAAAGAGGTGATTTGAAAGACTGACTTTAGAGTTTATTCTACAAGTAGAATTTTTCTTCCTGGGATAATTGGTATTTCAACCATGATTGCTATTTCAACCATGGCATTTTAAAAAAAATGAAATGGAACTGGCAATTGTTGAAACTTTTTTTTTTTTTTTTTTTTTTGGTGGTGGTACTGGGGTTCCTGGAAACCTGCTACCTCCGGGATATACTCCCAGACCTATTTTTATATTTTTATTCGAAAAGAGGGTCTCCTAAGCTAGCGAGACTGGCTTCGAGCCTGTGTGATCCCCCTGTCTCTGCCTCCCAAGCACGGGGATTACAAGTGTGCACCACCACGCCCGGCTGTTGAAGCATTTTAATGGATTTTTATTTTTATTTTTTATTTTATTATTTTTTTGTAGACAAGAGATTTATTGGAGGAGCCGGTATGAAAGGAAGAAACAAAGAAAGAGAGAGAAAGAGAGAGAGACAGAGGGGGAGAGAAAGAAGAATAAAGGAAGGCTTAATGGATTTTTAAAAGACACATTCAGCAAAAAGATAAGGGGATGCTTGAGTATTCTGTGCAATAAGGATCAAGTTACTTTTCTTTAGTAGAGAAATCTGCTGAGGATGGCTATGAAGATGAAAAGGAAGGAGGAGAGGAGAAGAAAGCAGCTCAGTTTGAGAAGGTGTTCTACAAAGCTTCCTGTGGTGAGAAAATCCAATGGAGAAGCTTCCTATCCCATTAGACATTGTATTTCTACAGTGTAATCCACTCCATTGACTTCTATGTAATAACTATACTTTATTGAGTCACGAATGTTCTATAATGCTAAGAGATCAAAGAAGATGCTCAACATTTTTGTTAGAGCAATTTTCTTGTACAGGGCCACTGGAAAGATAGAAAAATCAAATAAAAAATGTCAGCACAGATATTTGTACAAATCTAACAGAAAGAACCTGACATTTTTGTCGAAGGATGTTGTAGAAGTTTTAGGGTTTGAAATGTTGAGCCAACAGGTCTTGAGTACCTGTCTTCCATCTGGACTATACAGATAAAATTTAATTTGGAAAAAAGATTTATGTTTAATTTGCAAACCATTTTTGTAGTAGGTAATTATTATATATTTAAACTATATGTCATTTCAAGAACAAAACTAGCTATATCATTTCTCATATACCTTAAGAATTTTTTGCTGAAGTTGAATTATCTGCAAGAAAAACAAACATTGGCTTAACTCAACTCTTTTGATCTAGGTTGGAGGCAGCATCAGTACTAATAGAGGAGAGATCATGGTCAAAAAGAACAACTGTCGATTTCATGGAACTAACTAAATGCAGCCAGGGAGGGACTTAAACAAGAGAACCTTGGCTACTTTCTACACTAGTAAGATTTTACTAAATGGTGCCACTTTCTCTACCTGGGAGGCTCTATTTGCTAGTCAGTGGATGGCTCCACCATTCTAAGCATTTTTTGGTCAAAGTGTAAGTCTTTTCTAAAAACTTTCCATGATATAAAAAACCTAACAACCTATTAAAATCCTGCCAAGAAACTAATACAGCATCTGACCAAAAGGTTATTGTCAATATCCTTTGAATAAATGAATACATGAATGCTTAAGTCCTTAAAAATCTTTTAAATATCATCTTATCTATTGCTGAAACCTTCCTAACAGTTTTTAAGCATTCTTTTATCATAAAGAAGCAATACAGATACAAATCTTACAGTGATAACACTTTTTTAACTGTAAGGGTAACAACAATAGTCATTAGTACTACTCTGGTAGTCTAATTTGGAGAGTATTTGCATGAAACCCAAGGGGATTTCTAAATGGATGCTTATCTTAAGATTTAGAAAACAAAGTGTGAGAACAATAGACTGAAGTTGAAGAAGAATGGCAATCTGGGGATTTTATTGTTCTATTGGCTTCTTTTTATCTCTCTCTCTCTCTTTTTTTTTCCTGGACATTGGTGCCAGAGTACAAATGAGTGGAAACTATAATAAAAATATTTAAAATTACTATTTCATTAAAATATCTGTCAGGCATTGGTAACATTAAAGGTGCATGCATGATGCTAGGTTCCAAGTAAGAGAAACATGAAAGAAGGAAAGAATGGTGATACTTCTTACTTGTGCAGAGAACACTGAATACAATGAAGCCTCCTTGGACCATAGTGTATCACCTGTAGCATCAGCAGTAGAGGCCCTTGGGCACTGAAATGTGGCAACTCCAGAGAGGCATCTTTCTGTGTGTTCATTCACTTACTCATTCAGCCAGGATTTTTTAAGGCTTAGACTGTGTGCTAAGGATTCAAATGAATGTCACGAACCCCTTTACGCAAGAAAGTGCTGGACTAGACAGACAATTAGATCAATATTTTCAGGAAACAGGAGAAGGGAAATGCTTAATGTGATGCAAGATTATTTGGGTGGGAAAAAGATGACTGAGAAAAGATTTCTTTTTTTTTTTTGTGGGTGTGGGGATGGAACCCAGGGGCATTTGGCCTCTGAGCTACACCCCTTGCCCTGGTTTTTTATTCTTTATTTTGAAACTGGGTCTCACTAAGTTGCAGAGGGCCTCACTAAGTAGCTGAGGCTGTCTGTGAACCGCGGTCCTCCTGTCTCAGCCTCCCAAATGCTGGGATTACAAATGTGCGCCACCACACCCGGATGAGAAAAGATTTCTTATATCAAGGCTACGATCAGACTATTAAAGATGAAAAAAGCTAATTAGAAAATGGATGCTCACATGACAGAGAAAATATAAATTGTGAAACACAGACAGACAAAAACTAAATTTGTGTGATTTTTTTAGTAAACTATATGTTCTTATGGATAAATTTTCTTTGGGTTTATGTAAGTAGGTAAAAAAGTATTATGAAGTATTCAGAAGAAATATAGACAAAGGTCCACTGTTTACCTGGATATTCTTTTTGATTAATATTCTGGGTTGCTAGGCTCCTCAGTCAACCATGTTGGAAGTGGGCAGTTTCTCATAATAAAGCAAAACTATGAAATGACTTCAATTTAAAACTTTGTGATGTGTTCTGATATCCATTCCAGGTGCCTGTGGTTCAGATAGATATTTTTGGCAATGTTCTGCAAAGTTGGAAAAACATTGCTCTGTGGGTTTCTGTGCAACATTTGTGATTTTTCTCATGTGCATCATGCTAGTAGCAACTTCTAATCAGCAGGAAACAGAGGGCTTGAGCAATTTATCCATTAACTGAGTCATGTAAGGTAAGCAAAAGAGAGATTTGCTGATGCTTAAAAGTGATATTTTTACATTTTGGTCAAAGACTATTTCTCATAAATTTTTAAACATATGCTAAGCTGAAAGTATTTTGGTTCAATTGTTAGCGAGGTAACAAAATCTCAATCTTTCTAGCATGAGTTTTTAAAAAGAACTCAAAAATAGCTATAGGGCTTTTTCTAAGACTTACTTAAAAATCACTTTTGAGTTGAGGTGCCAGAGTTTTAAAATCACTTTTGAAGAAGACAAAATATATTTAAATTTACCCATTAATATAGAATTCAACATTTCAAATCAGAGAGGACAAAAAAAAAGGAGCCAAATGTTAGAAATTTTCTCATTTATAAGAAAATTAAAAAATAAACGGTTAAGGTACAATTCTGTTCACATCTCTGTGTAGTTTTCTACATTATCTTTCCTACTTTTTATTTTGAAAATTAAAGAGTTTAAAGAATAGCACATTCACAAAACGATAACATTTTGTCACATTTGCTTTGTCTTTCTCAACCAATTTAGCATGTACTTTTAAAAACAAGGACATCCCAATACTTATAATAAAATGATTATACTCAGCAAATGTAACATTGAAAAATATATGGACTACAAGTAGTCCATGTGGTTTATGGTCCCAATGGAATCTTAAATGGATTTTTAAAATCCAGATTATATTGAATAATACATTGTTTTAGGAATTCTTTTTATTTTCTTAAAGCAGATGCTTATTAGTTATTAATACAGCACAGATATAAATTTATTATAGTTAGCTACAGGAAGGGAGAACATAATCTTGACAGTATTTTAAGAGTATCTTAGAATTTATAGTGATAGTTCACATGGTCTCTAGTTAGAAGAGAGACTTCGGTATGGATTACGGTAATTCTTTTACTCATGATTTGACTGAAATTAAACATTTTCATCAGGCAAACCACAAAGGCAATTTTTGTATTTTCTTTGCAGAACATGATGTCTATTCCTCCCATTACTGGTGCTGTGTGGCTTGTTTGACAAAATTGTTATCTCTCATATGGAACCACTGCAGTTTTTTTAGGTCAATAATCTTATTCATTTGCTCATACCTTTTACTTTTATATTGATATTAACAATATACTTTATTTACAACCATTATGAGATTATGAATATTTTGTTCTGCAGAAAACCACAAATATTTTGGCACCCATTGTTATCTCTATTATTAGTATGATAAAACAAAATCATAAATTTGGTATTCCAAAATGTTTTCAACTTTGATAGTTGATATTTATTTATATAAGAGCATTTCCTTGAGCTGGGCATGGTGGTGCACACCTGTAATCCCAGTACTTGGGAGGCTGAGACAGGAATATCTTAGGTTTGAGGCCAGCCTCAGAAACTTAGACTTTCAGCCATCTAGTTAACACCAAATAAGGCAACCTAACTAAGGGGGATGGAGGAGGGAAGAGGGAAAATTCCCTAATATACATGATGTACATTTCCAAACATATCAAAGTCAATCACTAAGCCAAACATGAGAAGGAGGGAGGGAGAGGGAGCAGGTTGGGAAGTGGGGAAGGGCTAAATGATTGATCTGTGCATGTATGCCTCTAACATCCTATACCCCAATGCACTAATAAAAAATTTAAAAATTAAATTAAAAAATAAAATAAGGCTAGGGTAACAGCTCAGAGGTAGAATATCTCTAAATTCAACCTTCAGTACTAAAAAAAAAAGAAAAGGAAAAGTTTTCCTTTCCTTCCCTTATTATTGTTTAATAACATTATAGACATTAGGTTTCTCTTTTATTTTAATGTATTCTTTTTCATATTATTTTTCAAACTGCCCCACATTGGCTAGTAAGAGCCTATTAAACATGGCTCCAGGATGCTTTTTACACATCTCCAGCATTTTTAAAAGACTTCACCTATTTTCTGTCCCAGAGAGATTTTCTAGTCAACATTTTTTCTGTTTTTTTTTTTTATTGGTACACTATAGTTTCACATCATAATGTGGACCATATTGAAAATAGCAAACATTCACACATCACTTGGTGCTCTCCAATCTTATAGGCAACACCTCCAATATTTCTAGTGTATTGTTAAATAGTAGTGGTTACATATATACATTTTCCCTTGAACTTGGTTAAGTTTCTATTGCTTCTATCTGATGATGATGGCTTTAGGGGTGAGTGTATAGCATTATATGTATTATATATTTTATATTATTGAGTAAATTTTAGTAAAAGATAGATACTGAATTATTACATAGGCTTTTAACTCTATAGAGATGGCAGTATTTTATTGATCATAATTAATGTTATTAATATATTTTAATATATAATTCATTGAGTAAACTTCAAATAATTATGACAATTTTTTCACTGTAGTATTAAATGTTTTGCCAACATTTATTTAGAATTCCAGTATTAATAAGTGAAATTAGCATGTAGTTTTTCTGCTGTATTTGTCAGTGTATAACTCAATGCTCTTCTTCCTTTTAAAAAATATTTTTTAAAAGTTTTAGTTTTTTGATGTTGCACAACAATTTTTTTCCATATTAAAATTATATATCCACTGAAGTTGTGGTAAAGGTCACCTTGAAATCATTTGGAAAAGGTAACTCTGGAGAGTAGGTTTTAAGTAACCTTTTAGTGTATCTTTTTGTCTTATAATCTCTTTCTGGCTCTATGTCCCTGTCACTGCCTGTTTGATTGAAATCATTTCTTTATTTTTTATTATGATCAAATGTAAGCAACATTTTTCTAAGAGGTTTCTTGTAAGTTCGCTGAACTTTAGGCATTTGTTTGCATTCGGTTGTTCAATGTAGTCTCATACCATTTTTTAGACCTTTTTGTTTCAGTTGCTTTGTCCTTGTTTTTATCCTGTATTTGAGCCATTGTTATCACCTTTATTTAATCTATAATCAACAATTAAATTGATTTAGTGCTCATAATCACTCCTTTTGTTAATGTTTATACTTCTCTCGACTAAATTGTTTGTCCTGTAATTTATTCTAGAGAAAGGCTCTCAGAATATTCCCAGAGTTCTTACAGATTTAAATTACTTTCTAGATATTTGATATTTGAAGAGCATTGCTATATATAAAATCCTTGGCTCACACATTCTTTTCTTAAGTTATTAAAACTCAAAACCATTCCACCTTTGTGTTGGTTAATATTCCTGAACTAGGATTCTAATTCCCCAAGATATTCAGTCATCGATATGTGATTTTGGTTTTCTAGCTAAGTGTTCTGGAGATAACTTTCTTTTCTTTGGAGGTGAATAATTAGAATTGAACATTAATGTTTTATTTTTCAGTTGTACAGTGACCTGTTCAATAATGTAGTTTCAGGACTTCTTTTTTTATGAGCTTTTAAACTTATAACTTAATATTAATAACTCTAATGTAAATGATTTAACAATATAACTAATATAACTAATATGATAATATAAATAATTGTTAAATTTTATACTTTACAGTAGTTTTTAAACTCTCCAGTTATACATATCTTTACTCTCCTTGCCTCTGCCTTTTGATTAATTTTTATGAACATTTTATGATGTGATTTTAATTTTGTTCTCATATAATGCTTTTTCTTTAATATCTACTATTAATTTTGAAGTTTAATCTTTTCTGCTATGGACACCATATCATTTAGTTTACAGTTTCAATATTATATTTTAATTTTCATTTAATATCTTGACATACTAATATTATCATAATATCAAAACATTTTTAAAATAAGTAAATTTAGATATCCATGTCTATTCTAAATTTTGTAATCTTAGTTGGATGTGGTGGTGCATGCCTGTAATCCCAGCGTTTGTAGAGCCTGAGACAGGAGGATCATGGTTCACAGACATTCTCAGCTACTTAGTGAAGCCCTTTGCAACTCAGTGAGACCTTGTTTCAAAATAAAGAATAAAATATAGCTGGGTGTGGTGACGCACGCTTGTAATCCCACCCCTTGGGAGGCTGATACAGGAGAATCACACAGGTTCGAAGCTAGCTTCCGCTACTTAGTGAGGCTCTCAGCAACTTAGTGAGACCCTGTTCTCAAATAAAGTATAAAATAGGTCTGGGAGTATAGCCCAGAGGTAGAAAAGCCCCTGGGTTTCACCCCAAGTACCACACACACAAAAAAGGAATAAAAAATAGGGCTGAAGGTGTAGCTCGAAGTTAGAATGGCCCTGGTATCCATCCCCAGTACTGCAAAATAAATAAATATATAAATAAAAATAAATGAATTTTTTAATCTGTAATTCAAAGGTATTTTAGGCAAGTTATTACTTACAGCTCTTTAATTCAATATGAAGTGTTACATTAAAGTAATTTAAAAAAAAATTAACGCAGTGGAATTTTACTCAGCTATAAAGAACAAAATTATGTAATTTGTAGGAAGATGGAATTAGAGAATATTATTCTAAGTTAGATTCGTCAGTACCAGAATATGAATAGTTGTATATTTTCTTTCGTATATGAAAGCTAGAGAAAAATTGGGTTAACAAAAGAAACCTCAGATAAAGAAGTGGAGCTGCCAGTGAATCCCTAGATAGAGTTTAGGGAAAGGAGGAAGAAGAATAGAGACCTAATGGAGGAATTAGCTTAAATAATGCTATGAAATTATCGAGGGGTGTGTGCATGTGCACTCCTATCACTCTATATTTTGCTATGATGCATAATTACAATGCATGAATAAAACACAAATATCAATTATTTAATTAATTGGATTACCTTTTAACTATGTGTGTGTGTGGAACTGGGGATGGAACCCCAGAAGCATTTTACCTCTGAGCTACATGCCCAGCCCTATTTTTTTACTCTTTATTTTAAAACAGGGTCTCAATGAGTTACAAAGGGCCTCACTAAGTAGCTGAGGCTGTCCGCGAACCTGAATCCTCCTGTCTCACCCTCCCAAATGCTGGGATTATAAAGGCACGCCACAATGCCCGGCTCAACTTTTTTTATTAGAGAAAGGTTTTATCAGCTGGGATGTTTTTCTTCTTTTGTGTTTTTCTTTGTTATATTATTTGTACATGAAAGTACTCAGCAATTTCCTGTTGAGTTTTTTAAGAGTTTGTAATGAGCCGGGCATGGTGGCGCACGCTTGTAATCCCAGCATTCGGGAGGCTGAGAAATAGGGCAGGGGATGTAGCTCAGAGGTCAAATGCCTCTGGGTTCCATCCCCAGATCCACAAAAAGAAAAAAAAAATTGCAATGCACTCTGGACCATTATTAACAAATATGCTACGTAAGTTACAGATGGCTAGTTAGATTTCTCTGTACATGAATTTCTTTTAATATATTGAAATACAATTCATTTAATGGATGACTTTTTAAATTTTTAATATACTTTTATTGATTCATTGTAGTCTTCTATCAGGATTAAGTTCAGAGAGATAGGAACATACATGCACACAGCACTTGGTGGGCTTTCTCCCAGCTCCTTACCTACTCCTCTTCCTATCCCATACAAGATATAGAGATTGGCATTAATAATTTCATATTTGTGCATAACATCAATTGTATTTTCTTCATTAATTCTCCTTTCCCACCACCATCAACCTTTTCTAAACCTCCACATTGTTCCACTGGGGCTTTTCTTCTTTTGTCTAAAGTTCTACTTATATCATAATTACACCCTATTTTTCACATAAGAGAGAAAACATATGATCCATCATGTTCTGTGACTAGCTAATCTCACCTAACATAATGTTCTCCAGGTCCATAGAAGATGCTTCTCTTTCTCAAGAAGATTTTTATGTCTTTTGATTTTTAGTGTTTTTGTTAGAGAAATAAACATCTCTTTTTCTTTTATATTATTTTCCAGAGACTTCATTTAAGAAGTCTCAGTGTTTGTAAATGCAATTTTCAGGTGCAATTTTACTCTACTGAAATCAATGATATAAATTAATGCAATAAAATAAAATATTGTGCAAGAAAAAGGGAGCAAAAACTATGAAAATATTTCTTTGGTACTATACTAGAGAGAAATAGTACTTGCATAAAATAGAGAAAATCATGAGCTTTAAATGACAGACAACACAAAATACTCTTTTTTCAGAATTTCATAAACTCCTATCTAATTCTGCCAAGATTTATTTTAGATAAATTGATATTTCTTTTTCTTGGGCTGCCAGATATTGAAACTCCTTTTTTTTTTTTAAAGAAGGAAAGAGGATATGGAATGATTATGCTTGAGTCTTACAATTAAGTCATGTAAATAATAAGCATAGTAAATCCCACTACAACCCAAGTGCACTTCATAAAAGATACAATAATGAATAGCTTTATAATCTGAAGGATATGAATCTTGAAAATATCTCTGGATAAGTTAAGGATCTTGGGGAATCTTATTCTGTTGAAGTCTTAATACTGTTTCACTTCTGGTCATAATAAATGCAGTAGATCTTTTGGAAGAAAGGCGTAGCATGGAGACATTAGCCCTATACTTATTTCTAAAGACTCAACTCACCAAATTTTGGATCTTACAACTGTGGACAGCCAAAATTGCTCCTTCTTGTTCTACAAAATTATAAAGCTGATGTCAATATGTCTTCTTATAAGCAAAGTGTTAAAGAAACTGTTAATATTTAATTATGTCCCTTACTAAAATTAATTCATGAAAATGAAGGGAATCAAACCCATTTTCTCTCAATTTACCCCATTTTAAAAAACCCCAAGTAATAGAAATTGTGCTTTCAGAGTCCTGATGACTAGACTCTGGTCCAAAAGATCACATTATTTGACAGTCAGAAACCCAGTTAGCTCTTTTTTTGTTTAATCAATGAAAATATCCTCTACTAATTTCACAGCTTCTACTAAACTTAGATATTATTGTCTAATTGTTTTCTGAATTTCCTAAAATAATCAAAATGTATTATTATGTGTCATTTTTTTCTCTTCTTTAGAAAAATTATTAATATGGTGATTAATAATAGCAACATATTAAGGGGAATATTTAAAATATAGTAGATATAAATTTATATTTACATGATTATCGATATTATTTCAAGGAGTTCACAAGTGTGATTCAAAATTTGTTGAATATGTTAATAAACTCTTAAAATATTAAATTTTATGATGGAAAATGCCAAGAGATTTTAATTAAAAGAATACAAAATACTAGTCAACTGCAAAGAACTTTGTCAAATATACTGCAAATATATTTGTCAAGATATATAAAAATGGAGAAGTTTGATCAATCATTAGATTCTTTTTTTCTATTTGAATTGTTTTATTTGTTTATATATCAACCTCTTATATTGATGTAATTTGAATTAATTTAGGACTTAGAGTTTCAGTAGTAATTCAAACAATTTCCTCTATACTACTGGAGTGTATGCTATATACTATACATGTCAGTATAATCATAAACTCAGAAAAATTAACATTAAAACAATTCTATTACCTCTTCTACAGTGGACATTTTAAATTTGTTCAACTTTAACAGTTATGTTATTTTTATCTCCCTTTCCCCCAAGTCCATAATACCCTTCAGGACCTTTCCTTATATTTAATCTTCATATTTCTTTGGTTTCCTTTCAGGTGACATTTTTCCTAAGAAATTCTTTGTGCTTTATAACCTTCACATTTTTGAAGAGAGCTGTCAAGTTACTTAGTTAAACTTTCTCAGTTGCACTTCCTGAGTTTATTAACTTTTTCAGGTTATTAGAAATTCTTGTGTTTAATTATATAGCAAAGTACTCTTGAATGTTGAGTTATTTTCCCTTAAGATCTAAGCTGATCTAGCTTTAACATTTATGAAGGTGATTTGCTGTTACAGGTTAAGCATGTAGGCTTTGGAGTCAGACAGATTTAGGTTTGCCTTCTTCCTTTTCCAATAATTAGTTGAACAATTCTAAGTTTCAATTTTCTAAACTATAAAAAAAAGTAGAATGATGAATTCTCAAAGGGGCTGCGGGAAAGGCAAAATGCATTTTATAAAGTGCCTGGCTTATAAGCAAAACTCCACAAGAGGTTGGATATGTTATATTTGCCAAAAGTAATTAGCATGAAAAAACTGACATGCTTATTCAGTGGCATTAAATAAATGATAACAACAATGTTCAGGAAAAGGAGAAAGTGAATAAAATTGTCTCTTTTATTTGAAAGCCTGAAAACTATGTCTTCTAGTTCTAAGCTGTAGGTTTGTTGTTGTTGTTTTGTTTTTGCGGTACTGGGAATTGAACCCAGGGGTATTCTATCTCCAAACTACACCCTCAGCCTTATTTTTTATTCTTTATTTTGGAACAGGTTCTCACTAAATTGTGGAGGGCCTCACTAAGTAGCTGAGGCTGTCTGCGAACCTGCCATCCTCCTTTCTCAGCCTCCCAAGTACTGGGATTACAAGCTTGTGCCACCATACTTGGCTCAGTTTTTTTTTTTAATATGTCATTTTTCAATATATAGGACTTTGTATTTAACTTCTCAAAGTAAAACTTATCTTTTAAAATGTTTTCATGTCTTTAGTATTAAAATTTTTGGAATCATAGTTAAAGAAATTTCATTCTTATGGTATATAATTTAAAACAAGAGTTTACTAGTAATTTGGTCATTTAAAATGAATTGCATATGTACTCATATGCCATAAATTACTTATATGTTTGTTTGCTTATTTAATAATACATTCTCAAGGTGGATCAAGAAAGCCTGTTTAGCAATCCGTGTAGCTGAATTGACAATAAGAGCAATGGCTTGAGTTTGGGCTCTGGAAGTAAGGGTTTCCTTAGCATAGAAGATACAGAGAAAACCACACATTTTTAGCTTATTGTGTGATGTGAAATTGATACAGTGAGTTACATGACTCAAGATGCATTTCTGGTTAATTATTTCACTTCTTGTTGAACCTTTGTCACAGTGGTCTTATATTGCAACATAAAAGTAAGCTGTGTTATAGCTTTTTCTACTCTGAATTTTACCAACAAGTTTCCTTTTGGGTGAAGTACTCAGGTGTTTTATGATATGTTATACCATGAGTAGGGTCTTTGTATACTAGATCTCTTGATGAAGCAAAATGCATTTCTTTAAAATTGCCATAGATATTTAACTTAATAAATAATATATGCAAATTAAAGTAAGTTGAATAAAGTAGGTTTATTTACCACTTTCTAGGCATTTTGAGTGACAGTATTTTTGACAAATTTAGTCTAAATTATGCTCTGTGAGATTCTTTCCTTTTCTTCTTTTTTGCATTTTATTTAAAAAAAATTTTAAAAATATACTTTAATCAGTGCAGTGTAAACCATACATTATATTGTGGTTTAGTGTGATAGACACGTACTTGTACATAGCACCCAGGTGTAGGTTTCTATTTTCTCTAAGCTGATATTGCTCTTCTTTATCTTCCTTTGTTTTTTAGTTTTGAATAAATAATTGTTATTAGAATATTTCAGCACAGTGCTCATGAAGAGGCCAGAGAGGAAGGATAGAGCATGAATCACCCTACCCAATGGGGACTCCTGCGTGGCGGAGGCACAGGAGCGGGGCTGGGAGTTTTTGGAAGACAAAGGGCTTTAATGCCAAGAGACTGGATCAGAAAGTGCCAGTGGCAATTTTGCACAGGGTAATTTCAACAGGACAAGATTTCCATTTTATTTATATATAGAGATATTTGAATTAAATATATTCAAGTTTGTTATTGACCTATGTCAAAAGGAATGAGGATAAAATGCAAAAAAAGCAAGGGAAATGACAAGTGAGACATCATCTCAAATGTGTGTAGACAGGGTGATTTGCATGTTTCTTGGTAAGCTCAGGTCATTTAATTTTTCACTTAATTTGTATATTTGCTTTCCATGCTCAGTGTTATTAATCTCTTATATTAATTTGTAATAGGTGTAGAGTCATTTTATAAAGCTGATTGCAGTAGTTAGATGCCTTAGAATTTTGAGGCCATCTTCTGGCAGAATTCACAAATCATTTATATTTTATAGGAAACGGATGCAATTTTCTAGTATGAGTACCAGTGTGTATAATTTCTTACATTTTTGGAGCTTACTTTTCTTTGAAATTGAAATTTGACATTTAGATATACTGATAGTTAAGTGGCCAGAACATTTGAAAGACATTGGATTAGTGTAGCAGTGTCCAACTATTGGTGAGATACAAATATAACACTTTCTGTAGAATTTATTTAAAAATTTAAAACATAAAATTGCTACTTTTTTGGGTGGTACTGGGGTTCCTGGAACCCCTTCTACCTCCAGGATACACTCCCAGACCTATTTTATATACATTTTTGGAAACAGAGTCTCTTAAGCCTCTGAGGCTGGCTTTGAACCAGTGCGATCCTCCTGTCTCTGCCTCCCAAGCGCAGGGTTAAGAGTGTGCACCACCACGCCTGGCTTAATATTGCTATTTAAATAATTTTCAATATAATAATTCTTAAAAAAGTTATAATTGCTTTAAATTTCACTACTGATTGTAGTCATTTGTGTGATTTTATCAATGATTGATGCATTTAAATGTTGCAATTTTCTAGCAATTTTCTATGACTGTATCCATGACTAGTATTCTTTATGGTGTGATTGTGTGGTAATAGTATGATTATATCACTATTAAGATTTTTAAATAACTTTCTCTCAGGACACATTTGAAGAATAGAGCCTTTATTTCTCAGCATATAAGCTTTTTACAGAGCAAATTCATTCACCTGGCTTGGTGAATTGTCTTTTTATTAAGTCAACATGCTGAATAATTTTCAAAAGAAAGCCACCTAGTTCACTTTTCATATTACAATTTCAAGAGAACATAATTTGGAAACATATATTACTAAAATTGTTAGCTTCTTTAACTGAAATCAAAGAGAATGATCTACTAAGAAAGCCTAAAAGGATGGACCAAAATGTTTGAGAATATTCTGATAAGGCCATTGGAAGAAAACAGTATTGTTCCATGCTCATAGAGGTCAGAGGAAAAAAGTCCAGAAGACTCCCAATTTGCATTTCTTCAACTGCTGATTCAACCAACCCCAGATCAAAAATATGTAGGAAAATAATTTTGTCTGTTCTGAATATGTTCAGACTTTTTTTCCTTTCAATCCCTGAGAAAGGCAGTATAGCAACTATTTACATAGCATTTACACTGTACTGGGTTTACAAGTAACCTGGAAATGATTTGTAATATACTGGAGGATGTGCCTAGATTGGGTGCAAACACAACTCTTATATAAAGGGCTTGCTTGAGCATCTGCTGATTTTGGTGCCTGTGGAGGGTCACTGAGTCAATTTCCCACAGAGAAATAGGGATATCTGTACTTAGAAGTGTTTTCTAGCACTTCAAACCATAACCAGTGACCTCATGGAGAACTGATTCAGTGAAGTTGTAAAGATAGAAGCCAGGTAGAGAGGCAAGTAGATTTAGAAGAGAGACAAAGAAAGGCACATTACAAGAAAAAGAAAGGAAAAACCAGTCAAAGGAGGAGAATGAACAAAGGAAGGAAAGAGGAAGAAAGAGGAAAAAAGGACAAGAATAAAATAAAAGGAACTAGCAGCTGTGTGAAATCAGAAAATAAGGCAAACTATCAAATATTTATATAAAAAAAACCAACAAGTTAAAGTAAAAGAAGGGTGGGTTAAGAAAAAATATATAAAACAGCAATAACCATACCAAAATAAAAGCACTGTAAAAGCAAAACAAAACAAAACATCCACAATAAAAGTAAAATAAACAGTCCTACTTATTTACGAATATGGGGTCAGGTCCATATAATATTTGCGTATCTGATTGCTTTGGTAGCTTTCAGAATATAATCCAATGTCTCTTAGTTTTCTTTGTACTCTATTTTTATCTTCTTAGGTCACTCTGGGTGTTTGGACACCTTTCTTTCCTTTAACTCCTTTGGGTTTGTGTGTCAGGATGTCTTGTTTCACTGTTATTAGATTCTGTACAATTCCCAGGTTCTGCAAAATTCCAACCTGTAGTCAGCACCTCTGCACCTCACCACCGTAGACTCCCACCTGTGCTTCCCTACAGCAGGGGTGGAGGATGTCCAAAGTATACTTGGAACCTCCCCCTGAGGTCCTGTGCAGATATTGTGTCTCGATGGATTTTCCTGTGTCTCTGGAAATTCCAACTGGGCTAGCCAGTGTGGTCCCAAGATGTACCCTGGGCAAAGGGATGCCGGTTCCTGGATGCCCACACTTCCAGAGCTCTGCTTATTCTGAGAGTGCAGGCTGGGTGCGCTGCTATTACTGGACCCAGGTGTGAGTGGGTGCAGCTGCCTATTGCTGCTGCTATGCTCTTCCAAGGTGTATTGAGCTATGTTCTCAATTAGAACTAAGCATCAGGCTACAGGGCGGGCGGGAACTCCCAGCGGTGGGCCAGGGGTGCAGGCTAGGTGCACAAGGGTCCGGGTACACAGGCAGTGTGTGGTGCCCAGCAGTGAACCCAGATCACCTTCAACAGATGAATGGATAGCAAAACTGTGGGAAATACACACAATGGAATTCTATTCAGCCATAAAGAAGAACAAAATTATATCATTTGCAAAAAGATGGAAAGCCCTGGAGAACATTATGTTAAGTGAGATCAGCCAAGCACAGAAGGAGAAGGTACATATGTTTCCTCTAATATGCCCAAACTAGGAAACACAAAGGATACCAGTGGGACTCCAGATAATGGAGGGGAAATACCAGCAAAGTTTGAATGGAAAGATAGGAGAGGAGGAAGGCTGATCTTGATTAATGAGGGTCTACATCTGAACATGTGTAAAATTATGAATAAGACATGGTTAACCTGGACAACCATTGGTGGGAGGGGGGAAGGGAAAATGGGGGCGGGGGGTGAGAGGGCACCAAATATAGTTTAAATGTATACTATTTATGTTCAATAAAAAAAATTGTTAAAAAAAGAAAGGCACATAACATGGAAGACCACTTTTTTTTCTTTACCCACCTATTGCATAGAATAAAAGAAAGATAGCATAGTGTGAAAGAAGTAAATGTTGGTGTTTTTATTTATTTTGTTTTATTTTAACACAGGAAAATAATTATACACTGAAGATGAGAAAACAAACGAGTGGGATAATTATACTAGAAGAAAATGTGGCAAATTTCAGAGTTTTATTGAAGTTTGAAGTTTACTTTTAACAGATTCTTAGGTGCTTCTTTGAGAGGTGGAAAGAGGATAATTGAAGACAAACTTATTTGTACGTAGAGATAGGAATTTGGAATAATTCTGCTATTTTTCTATAATTTGCAAAGATGCATTTAGTCTGTCAAGGAAACCATGTTTGGGTGTGAGGATGGAAAAGAGAAATAGATTAAAATGTTCAAGAGTTGGAGAACCTGCTCTGGGGAAGGACCAATGGGGTTTACAGATGGGAACAAATGGAAGAACTTTCCACTACATATAGACTAGGCATGCTGGTTTTGGTAGAATGGTGTAGAATTTCCTGATAGTACAGATGGTCTGCATATAAAAGTAGGTAAAGTAAATGCTTGGAGCAATCTCCTGATGGTGATTTATAGATCCACTGTAGTCAAAGGATAAGAACACAAAATGTTCATTAGTTATGGTTGGAGTGTACCTGAAAGCAATGGGCTATAGCGTTCAGTTCAGATACACAGAGATGTCAGTGGAAGGCTGATGACTCAGAACACACGAAATTCAAAAACTCTCATAGGAAGAGTAAGAGAGTCAAAGTGATTGATGGGTAAATATTTCTAAATATGATTTTAGATGCAAAAGTTCTGTAAGTAATTAGTAGGCAGAATGAAAAGATAATTGAGAATAAGATCAACAATATGGTACACAATTATTTGAATTAGCTCATTTATTCTATTTTTTAAAACAGTTTCATTGATGTGTTGGAATTCTACATCGTAATGGGGTTCAAGGTCAAACAAACAAACAAACATGCACACAGGTCTTGGTGTGCTTCTTTTCAGGCTCTGCCTTACTATTCACCCTTCCCTGTACTTAAAAGTGAGGTTCATAGTGATTACCTTCACACATGAACTCAGTAAGATTTCAATTGTCTCTTTCATGAGTTCATCATTTCCTCTCCACAACTCTTTTTCCCAATCCCCTTCACTATGCTACTGGTCTTTCGCCATATGTCCATAAGGTCCCTTTTGTTTCTTATTTTCTCTCTAGCTTCCACATATGAGAGAAAACATTTGATCCTTGATTTTCTGAAATTGACTGATCTCACTTAGAATAATATTCTTTAGTTTCACCATATTTCTGTGAATGATATAATTTTGTTCTTCTTTATGGCTGCGAAAAATTTAATTGTGTATATACCCTATATTTTTATTATCCATCCATCCATTTTCAGACATCTGGGTTAGTACCATAATTTGGTTATTGTGAATTGTGCTGCTATAAACATGGTTATGAATTTAACACTATAGAATTCTGACTTTAATTCTTTCAGAAAGATATCAAGGAGTGGTATAGCTGGGTCATATGGTGGTTCCATTCCTAGTCTTCCATACTAATCTTCATAATTGTTGTACTAATTTGCAGTCCCACTAACAGTGCATAAGTTTCTAGATCCTCACATCCTCACCAGAATTTATTGTTGTTTATGTTTTTGATGATTGCCAGTCTAACTGGAATTAGATGGAATCTCAGTGTAATTTGCCTTTTTATTTGCATTTCCCTGATTGCCAAGGATATTAAACTTTTTTCATATATTCATTGGCCATTTGTAGTTCTTCTTTTGAAAAATATTTATTAAGATCAATTGTATATTTAGGAGACTAACTTTATTTTTGATTATAGTACATTATAGGGAAATACAAAACAATAACAACAGTGTGTTACCAAAGAAGAAAGAAGCCAGCTGAGTTGGGCCTCAATATTCTGCAGGCTATTTTCCCCTTTGTCCTTTGTCTTAAGGGACATTTGCTAATTCTTGGTGGGAGAAGACAGAGGGAAGGTAACAAAAAATAATTCAGTTAAGTTTTTAAAAAACTTTTCTGATCAGAGGAGAAAAAAAAATAGACATTTTTTTGTCAAGGTACCTGGGTTGGGGGAAATTCAAGATTATAGCAGCATTGGAAAATAGGAGTAGACCAAACATTCCACAACTTTTATCCTCTTTTTATTTTTATTTTTTGTGGTACTGGGGTTCCTGGGAGCCCTTCTACCTCTGATTTATACTTCCAGACCTATTTTTAAAAATATTTTTATTTGGAAACAGGGTCTCTTAAGCCAGCGTGGCTGGCTTTGAACCTGCAGGATCCTCCTGTCTCCGCCTCCCAAGCACGGGGATTAAAAGTGTGTGCCACCACGCCCGGCTTACAGCTTTTATCTTGATGCATCTCTAAATCTAAACTTCTCAAGGCAAATGATTAAATTCACACGCTTTAGCCTCCTGGAACTTCAACTATTCTACAGTCAGATGAATGATCTACAGATACACCTTGACTTACAATATGATAACATTCCCATTACACCCACAGTAAATCGAAAACATTGTAAGTGAAACATGCTTTGAATATGCCTAACCTGTCCTATATCAAAACTCAGAAACACAGTGTACCATTTGTACCATAGTACAGTGAGAAAGTGATTGTATGCCACTGTCCTAAGGGATCAAGTATAATTTCAAGTATAGTTTCTACTAATGAAGATCATTTGTATACTATCATAAGATAAAATCTTGCTAAGTTAAGCCATCAAAAATCAGGAACAGTCTCTAGGTGGCTTGGTCCCTCTCCTTGTATTGAACTTGTTAATGCGTGTCCATAAAATCCTGTGTGATTTAGAAGTTTTATTACTTGCTTTTCTTCTCAGGAGTAACAGTATTGTGTTGTATATTTTTATTCAAAAAGGGCTAATTGGGTAATGTGTGCATGTATGTCTACACAAATCTTTTATTCCATTAAGATGTACGACTACAATGCACCAATAAAAATTTTTTAAAAAAGAGTAATTTCATGCATTCTTGCCAGTTTTTTGTGAGAAGTCAGGTCCAGCTCCAAGGCAAGTTATGTCATTCACAAAAGTGAAAATAATATTTTCCATTAAAAGTTTTAAAATCTAAAATTATTTATTGAATGATAATTCAGGAAATGTTTGGAAAGAATTTTGTGTTTTCTTTAGAGTATTTTTTTGAGAAATTATCATTACTTGGGTAATTTATGGCTATTAAAATTTGAATTTCCAGATGAATACTATGGAGGAGATAAAGAGCAAAATATACAATTTCTGCAAAGAGGCTTTCCTTCAGAACATTTCCACATATGTTTATCGCTGCACATCTTCTTGGAATAGTGTGAGATGTAAGATGACTAAATAAATAAATAAATAAATAAATAAATAAATAATAAATTCAAATAGACCTTGAATAGACAGCAGTAAGCTATGTGAAATACAATGTTTTGAAACTAAACTCAGAAATAAAATCTATTCATGACACAGATCAATATGTATCTATACCTATATCCAATCAAAAACTATACGTTAGCCATAACCAGAATGTGAAAATACTGAAAATATTTGGCACTGGTATTCTCACATATGCATATAATGTCAATGGAAATGTTTTCTTCATTAATACTCCTTCTCCTCACCCATCCCTACACTTCCTGCCTACATCTATGAGGTTTCTCTTTCATTATCTAAAGTCCCTCTTGCATCTGGATTACTCCCCTAGCTTCCTTATATAAAATGGAACATGTGACCCTTCACTTTCTGTGACTGGCTAAACTGACATAAAAGAATATCCTCCAGGTTCATTCATTTTTCTATAAGTTACATAACTTTATTCTTCTTGGTGGTTGAATAGAATTCCTTTGTGTACATATCCCAAATTTTGTAGTCCATTCATCTGTTGATGGCCACCTAGGTTGGTTTCTTAATTTGACTCTTATGAATTATGTTGCTATAAACATAGCTATGCATGTGTTTCTATAATATTCTTACTTTATTTCCTTTGGAAAGATACCCAGGGGGGATATAGCTGGATCATATGGTGGATCCATTCTCAGTTTTCTGGAATCTCCACACTGATCTCTACAGTGGCTAAACTAATTTGCAATCCTACCAATAGTGTAGAAGAGTTCCTATTTCCCCACATCCTTTCCAGTATTCACTGTTGTTTGACTTCTTGATGATTCCAATTCTTTCTTTCTTTCTTTTGTTCTTTTTTTGTGGCACTGGGGATGGAACCCAATATTTTATTCTTAATTTTAACAGGGTCTCACTGAGTTGCAGAGGGCCTCACTAAGGATCTGAGGCTGTCCACGAACTGCGATCCTCCTGTCTCAGCCTTCCAAATGCTGGGATTCCAAGCGTGTGCCACCACACCTGGCTCTGCAATTTTGAATGGGGTTAGATAAAATCTCAGTATAATTTTGATTTGTATCTTTCTGATTGCTAATGATGTTGGACTTTTCAATATATGTATTGGCCATTTGTACTTCTTGTTTTGTAAAGTGCCTATTAAGTTCAGTTAATCATTTTTTGAATAGGTTATTTTTTGGTATTAAGTCTCATAAGTTCTTTGTGTATTCTGCATATTAGTCTTCTATTACAGGAATAGAAGACAAAGATCTATTCTGTAGGATCTCTTTAGACTCTTCATGATTTCCTTTGATGAACAGAAACTTTTTAGTTTAAGGTCACCGCATTTATTAATTTTTGTTTTAATTTTCTAAGCTTTGGTTATCTTATTGAGGAAGTTTCTACATGTGCCTATATGTTGGAGTGTTGGACCTATGTCATCCTCCAGTAATTAGACAAAGTCACAACTTTGTAACAATGAAAAAGTACTATCTAAATTTAAAAGGCTAGCATGGTCTATTTATACTGATTTTAATATATTTTACAATGAAGAATATTTTTGAAAAAATATGTATACCAACAGAAGTGATTTACATTCTAATATATTTTTAAGAGTTAGTTCTTGTGGATTTAAATATTCTGAAGTTATATTAATATTCCAACTAGAAATCCTAAAAATTAACAACAATAAAGGCAAAAAATACCCTTTAGAGATAGGTAAAAGACTAACATAAATAATGAATCTCCACCGATAACCAATCTTAGTTGTCTGTTGGATGGAAAATCTTGTTTCTCTAGTTCTGGTGTGTGTTACCTATTTCTTCTTTGTAGTTAATCTCTTTGAGTATTTTCTCTAGTGCTGGTTTTGAAGACATAAATTCCTTCAGTTTTGTTTGTCATGGAAGCTTCTTATTTCTCCATCTAATTTGATAGAAAGTTTTGCTGGGTAGGAAATTTTTGGCTGGAAGTTGTTTTCTTTCAGAATTGGGAATATGTTACTCCAAGCCCTTCTGGCTCTCATAACTTGGTTTGGGAAGTCTGGAGTGATTCTAATTGGTTTGCCTCTGAATGTCACTTGGCCCTTTGCTTTTGTTGCCTTTAAGATTCTCTGCTTGGCTTCCACATTGGTCATTTTGACAATTATGTGGCGTGGGGATCCTCTTCTCTGATCCTGTCTAAAGGGAGTTCTATAAGTTTCCTGGACCTTTGTATCAACCTCTTGCTCTATGTTTGGAAAATTTTCTGCTATTACTTCCTTGAAGAGATTGTTGATCCCTTTGGTTTCACTTTCTTTTCCCTCCTCTATTCCAATAATTCTTAGGTTAGCTCTCTTAAAATGGGCCCATATTTCTTCAATATCAGACTCCTGCTGTCGGATATTTTTTTCTAGATTAGAAACTATGAGTTCATTTTTGGATTGCTCATCTTCTAAGAGCGAGATTCTGTTCTCCATGTGTTCTAATCAGTTGTTTGTGCTTTGAATTGAGGCCTTTACTTCATTAATTGCATCCTTTATCTCTTTTTGGCTCTCTCTGAGTTCTTTTCGAAGCACCTCTATTAATATACCTTCAGATATAGCATTTGGAAATATTTTATCCCATTCTATTAGTAACTGTTAACTCTGTTTACATTGTCTTTGGATATACAATTTTTTTTTTTAGGGAGTTTGTATACTCCTCTGTTGCCTGTGCCATTGAAATCATAACCAAGAAATCACTGCCAATTTCAATGTTGTGAGGTTTAATGACCCAGATTTTCTCCTAAAAGTTTATAGTCTTAAGATTTATATTTAGGTCTATTATCTATTTTGAGTTAATATTTGTATATGGGATTAGGTAAGGGTCCAATTTTATTCTTTTCCATGTAATTATTATTTTTTTATTTTTTATTTTATTTTTTTTTTTTGGTGGTACTGGGGTTCCTGGAAGCCCTTCTACATCCGGGCTACACTCCCAAACCTATTTTTGCATTTTTATTTGGAAATAGGGTCTCCTAAGCCAGCGCGCGGGACTAGCTTCGAACCTGCGCGATCCTCCTGTCTCAGCCTCCCAAGCGCGGGGATTACAAGCGTGCGCCACCACGCCCAGCTGTAATTATTATTTTTTAACAATATTTAGTTAAAAGATTTTTATTTCCACCACCAAATGTTCATGGAAACCTTGTCAAAAATAACTTGACAATATAGGGAAGAATTTAGCTCTAGGCTTTTATTTAACTCCAATGGTTTATATATCTGCCTTTAGAATAGTACTACACTGTTTCAATTATGGTAGCTTTATATGGTTTGAAATCAGAAAATATATATCTTCTAGCTTTGTTCTTTTTCAAGATTGTTTTGGGTACCTAGAGTCCATATTCCATATTAGGATAGATTTTTTTCTGAAAAATAAATATACAAATATATGATAGTTTCACCTAAAAAATAGAAAAAAATATTCTCTGGTAAGAAAGAAAGCAAAAAGAAATATTGAAATGTTATCTTTAAGTCATCAAAAGCTTGGTATCAGACAAATGAAACTGTTATGTGAGATTATCATTTTTAATTTTAGATAAATTGCCATAATACTAGATGTCAACTACTAAGCCAAGCATGGGAGGGAGGGATAGGGAGAGAATGGGGTGGGGATTGGTTGGGGGCTGACTGGGAAAAGTGTGCATGTATGTCTACAAAAGTATGTATCCTACTATGATGTATGAATACAGTGCACCAATAAAAAAAAATTTAAAAAAAAAAAGAAAGAAGGAAGGAAGAGATGGAGGGAAGGAGGGGGAGGGAAGAAAAGAGGTTAACGCTATTGCTTTCATATTGATGTTATACAACGAAGACAATTATTTTTATTTAAAATTACATAAAAATTTTAAAGATGATTTACAAAAAAACATAATAAATAAATAAATAAATAAATATTCTGAAGTTCATTAAGAACTTAGTGAAAATTATAAAATTCATTACTATCATGTTATTTTTATCAAGATAATGGCGTCAAATTTAGGTTTCTTTGATTTATTGCAAAAACTGTAAGGTAAAAAAAGAATACTTAATATTTCTGCACTTTGAGATATTAAAAGTAAAAGATGCATTAAAATGTAACTAGCCTTCTAATTTAGGATTCATAAAAATAGCATCAGCAAAAAAGTTCACTGCTTAATTATACTTTCCCAATATATTTACATCCTTCTTCTTATTGTTTTGCTTTTGAAAACAAATCTGGGCACCAGTATTAAAGTATTCAACTGTTAAGCAAGCATTTTCAAAACATCCAACTTAACAAAAATAATTGTTTTAACATCTGCTTCTTTTTCAATGGAATCCCAAGTTTCCTAAATCATCTCTAAAATATCACAGACTATTAGTTTGAGTGTGTATGCTATTTAAATACATTGCTATTTAATAACCACTCTTTTAAAGTTGTATACTACAGAATTAAAGAAAAAACACGATTTGTCTCTTGAAATTTTACCTACTCATGAAAATGCATTTCAGATCCTACCTCTTTTTTTTTTTTTTCAAGTGTTCTGTTTCTTCTATGCGGGTCTTCTCCTATGCTATGCTGTCCTGAACTCTGTTCCACATGTTCAGATACTCTTCAGATACTCTCTTCAGATACTCTTCACTTGTGTATGAGGTAAACTGATTACAATTTGAGACCCTGGAGGATGAAGATTTTATTCTTCTACATTTTTCAGATATAGAGAAAATGTTTCAAATTTATGGTTAGATGATTTTCAATTGGTTTTCAGAAACAAGAAACTTAGGATACCTGAGTTAATAGATGTGTGATCTTCACAATAACTATCAAGAGATCAAAGGCAGCTGAGTGCCAGATAAGCCATCTCTCACAGCCAAACCTTTCTGAGCAGCTTCCAAGAAAAACCACTTGCTAAAGCATGAGTTGAAGATACCTGGAGGTAGCTCCTTTGTGTTATCAGAGTTGATGCATCATGGTCTTCTAGGGAACTTAGTGGACTGGTTTATTTTTACTTCTGGCTTCTGCTTTATTGAAAAATATACAACTCAAATTTTTAACCTAAGGGTTTAACTGTGGAGACTGAGAAGCAGTTTTATTATAAAATCTTCCATTATTACATATGGTCATAACAGCACAAAAATGTCAGTGTTTGGGGAATATTTTACTTAGGCCAGATGTACCCTAATGATTTCAAAGGACTTGAGAATATATATATATATATATATATATATATATATATATATATATACTCACTTATTTATTTATTTTTAATTTATTTTTAATTTTTATGTGGATCATATTGACAATGGCATACATTCAGACTGTGCTTGGTGCCCTCTTCCACTCCCCACTTCCCCTCACCACCCAACAATGAATATCCAGGTTGACCATGCTACATTCATGCTTTTACACATATTTGAATGTAGCTCTTCCATTAATCAACTTCAGCCTTCTTCATCTCCTACACTTCCATTTCAGCTTTGCTGAAATTTCCCTCCCACTAACTGGAGTCCCTGTGGTATTCTTAATAAGTCCCTAGTTTAGGCATATTAGAGAAAACATGTCCCTCCTTTCTCTACATTTGGCTGATCTTGCTTATCATAATGTTTTCCAGGACTTTTCATCTTCTTGTGAATGATAAGATTTTGTTCTTCTTTACAGCTGAGTAGAATTCCATTATGTGTATAGATAATTAATATCCAGAATATACAAAGAGCTCAAAAGACTCTACACTAGCAAAACAAATAACCTAATCAAGAAATGGGCAACTGAACGGAATAGATGCTTCACAAAAGAAGAGATACGAATGGCCAATAGATACATGAAAAGGTGTAAACAGTATTAGCCATTAGAGAGATGGAAATCAAAACTATGCTGAGATTCCATCCAAGCTCAGAGTGCCAAACATAGAGAAATCAAATAACAATAAATGCTGGTGAGGATGGGGGGAAAGAGAAACTCTTTTACACTGTTGGTGGGTGTGCAAACTAGTTCAGCTGCTATGAAGATCAGTGTGGAGATTCCTTAGAAAACTGGGAATAGATCCACCATATGATCTGGCTATAGCACTCCTGGGTATCTTTCCAAAGAGACCGAAATCAGAGAACTACAGTAACATATGCACACCCATATTTATAGCAGCACAACTTGTAATATCCAAAATATGGAACCAATCTAGATCTTTATCAAGAGATGAATGGATTGCAAAATTATAGGAACTTGGAATTTAAAGCAAAAATTAAATTGAGGTAAAAAGAGAACATCTTTGAATGTCTACTTAGGCTCTTAAAACATTTAAATTGAAAAGAAGATCTAGATACAAAAATATTTGAGTTTTTACCTATTATTAATACATTTCTTAATCATGGCCTTTCTTGGTTTTGAATGCCTCATACTTATAAATAATTTTGGAAGAAACATCTTGCATGCCCAATTTTGTTGTTTTTGTTGTTGCACTCAGGTAATTATATTGGGTTTAGTTCTACAGATATTTTATTGTGTATATAAAAGAGAATAATTATCTCTAAATCTTACAAAGATTTTTTTTGTATCTAGTTATCTTGAAAAAGAGCATCGGATACATATTAGTGATATAATATGATAAAAAAATTTAACGATTCCTTCATTTTAAGATGGTTATTCTTTTCTCAGGATTATCTTCTCCAGGTCAATAGCAAATAGAGGACCCTTTCTTTGTTCCTTGACAAACAGTATTTTCAACTGGTTTAGCCTGCCTTATTTCTTCTGTGTAAAATCTTTACAATATTGTCTTATGGAATCCCATCATTTTCCCTGATTGAGCACAGCTCCTGAACTTGATGGATAACCTACTGACTTGAGAAATGCTTTGTTTTTTCCAGAGAACCTGAACTCATAAAACAATCATAAAATTTCATTTAAATGAAATTCCACAGTGATATAATCTCCTCCACTCTGTGCAAACAGGGATGGAGTTTGGTTACCATGGTTACTTGTCACCAGTCCTGCTTTCTCTGTGTTTCTGTATTAAGCTGGACCAGAGATCAACAAGCCTAGAGAGTCATCTTAATGAGGCAGAAACTGAGAAGGATGCTTTATCTGATGGCTGCGCAGCGGTTTATAAAGCATGTACTTTTAATCATAAATGAAATGAATAACATAGGAGATATTTTTATAAAAATAACTGCTTACTTAGTAATGACATATGATTAAGAAAAAAATAAATAAAACTAAATTACATATCTACTTATTATATGTTTATCTATCCATCCAACATGTATTATGAAAATAATACTCATTTGTAATGTTGAATTTTTTCAGAAGTGTGGAACAGTTTAAATGCAGTATTTAAATTTATGTGTTTGTATGTGTGCTTATTGAAAGAAGAAAAATACTAATGTTTAATATGTATTTTGAACCAAGACAAACCAATATAAAATTTGAACCTGTTATGAACAAAGATATTTCCAGGATTCTGTTACTCAGGTACAATCTGATTCATTATATACACAGCCATTCCTTATTTTTTTCTTCTGAAGCAAGAATAAAATGTAGATTTGGAACAATGTTTAAAAACTAAGCTATATTTCAAAAAGATTTTTAATTGTATAGATGATCTCAATGTAACCTTGAAATATTAAAAAAATATTTACAATATAGTTTACTTAAATGTATCATCTGGATAGTCCTAAATGTAATTATTTCAAAATTATTTCTAAGAATGCCAATGTTTTTACATTGATAAGTGACCGAGAACTGGTGGCATACTTTTCTGATACTAAAAGTTTGGTAAGTAATCTAAATATGACAAACTAAAGAAATATAGCAGAAGCTCTTATTACCTGATGGGGAGTAGGAATCTATTGTTTTATTATAATTATATTCTAGCTGTTTTTGGAGGCAGAAGAATTATGCTAAGGAGAAAATTGGGCAACTGCATTTCCACTTCAAATTGTGATTAATCTGGGAAAAAATAGGTACAATACTCTTCTCTTTAGAATCTATAACACTAAATTTCTGGTGGAATACCATAAAAGCTGGTGTTCTAACCAAGAAACTGAATTCAGAGTAGTCTATCAAAGTGGGTGGGAAAAATAAATGTTTACTTTCCTTAGCCTCAAATAAAATATAATATTCCCTTCCAGTATAAAGGTAGGCAATAAGCCACAGCTATACTACCATTACCTTTGACTTCACCCCCAAAAAGTTATTGGTATTTTAATAACACTTCAGTGGCTTCAAGTGTCTTAAAATATCATTTTTGCTCATTGATACTTTGCATTTGTGGTAGTTTTGAGACTACTTATTAGATTTTGACATTTAATGATTGTTAATAATGAAGCATTTGTCTTCATATATAATATATAATTTATTTTAAAGCATATTACTGTGCTTCAATATAATATTTCTTGTAATTTTACTTATTTTAAGGCTTTCCTTATAGTTCATCATAATTTGTCTTTCCCTGGCCAAAAAAGTGAAGAACACATGCTTTAAGCAGATATTTACTGGAAACTAAAAAATTAGATTGGAAATTATTTCACATAATCCATCTGCTCTCCAGCTCTGACTCCAAAGTACAGGTTAGGCCAATGCACAAGCAGAAAGCAATATCAAAGCAAACCAACGCCAGATCTCTAGGTCAGATCAAGTTGTGGAATCCTTAGGCAAAGTTGAACAATTAGGGTACAAAACTGCGTGTCATGAGAAAAATCTGTCAAAATGGACACTAAGAAAAGACAATACTTCTGAAAATGAGTTATTACTACAGAATTACTAGGAGAAAAAGTACTCCAGAAAAAACCCTTAGTATCCTTAATTTAAAAAAAAAATCAAGGTTGAACACAATGAGATAGAAAAAGAAAAGAATGAGATAAAGAAGTAGACCAAGAAAACAAAATTTCAACATCTAAATAAAATCTTCAAGATTAAAATAAAAGAACAAAATTTAGAGAGAAAAATTGATTCAATGATATAGAAGATAGATTTCAGATACTTTCCTACATAACAGAGGGAAAGAAAAAAGAGAATGACAGGATGAAATTCTAAGTATTTCAGCAGATGAAAATAAAAGATGAAAATGAGAAAGAAACTAAAACTTTACACAATAAAAGAGGCTCCAGAAAAAACCTTACAGAAAGAAACTTCTGTTTCAGAAAAGAGAAAGTTTCTAATGATAATAATGTTTCCGCGGGAAGATGGCGACCGAGAAAAGCGGGACTTAAGAGCCCCGCTAACAACAAATCTCCATTACCACAAAATCAGCGCCTTTCATAGCCAGAAAACACCATCACCAGTGAAACAAAAAATCACCAGGCTCCAGAGAGAAAGCGGACTGAGAACAGAGTCACAGAGGAGATAACCGTCCTTGCGCCCGAGGACGTGGCAGACGCGGCAGCAGCGCCATACTGCCGGAGGCACCGGCGAATTCACGGACGGCTACAGCAAGCCGAGGTGAGCCACTGCGGAACAGCCAGGCGGGATTTCTCCGCGCAGAGAGCATCTAAAGCTCCCAGTGGCCGAGCTCAGCACACGCTGCAGGGATTCAGAGTAGAAATCAAAATCAAGAAGAAAAACGCCAGCCCCATAGCCGAGGGCGTAGCAACGGCGCCATATTGCCACCGGCGGCAGCAGCAGCGAATTCAGCGAGGCCAGTACAGCTACATCTGCGTACTCAAGAACAGTGAGTCAAATTGCGGGCCACTGCGGAGAAATCCCAGTACTGTACTCCCTGGGACTTGACCCAGTGGGGGAGGGGCGGTGGCAGAGATATCACACCATAGTAGAACGTGCAACCTGGCACCCCCCACAGTCTAAAGCAGCCTCTATCGACTCTCTGGGTCGGAGACTCTGTGCTACAACCCAGTAAAGGAGTAGTGGGGTCCGAGATACTACTGACTCGAGATCCAGAACACCTTAAGGGAAGTCATAGTGACCCAAGGGAATAATCCAGAGAAGGCACAAACATCGGAAATCATGGGAAAGAGGAATAATACTGGAGCAATTAATGCCCACAACCCCACAACATCAGAACCCGATAAAACAGAAAATCAGAGATTTCTAGAAGATCAAATCAGGAAAATAACTGTAGAAATAATAGAGGTGCTTCGAAAAGAACTCAGAGAGCCAAAAAGATATAAAGGATGCAATTAATGAAGTAAAGGCCTCAATTCAAAGCACAAACAACCGATTAGAACACATGGAGAACAGAATCTCGCTCTTAGAAGATGAGCAATCCAAAAATGAACTCATAGTTTCTAATCTAGAAAAAAATATCCGACAACAGGAATCTGATATTGAAGAAATATGGGCTCATTTTAAGAGAGCTAACCTAAGAATAATTGGAATAGAGGAGGGAAAAGAAAGTGAAACCAAAGGGATCAACAATCTCTTCAAAGAAGTAATAGCAGAAAATTTTCCAAACATAGAGCAAGAGGTTGATACAAAGGTCCAGGAAACTTATAGAACTCCCTTTAGACAGGATCGGAGAAGAGGATCCCCACGCCACATAATTGTCAAAATGACCAATGTGGAAGCCAAGCAGAGAATCTTAAAGGAAACAAAAACAAATGGCCAAGTGACATTCAGAGGCAAACCAATTAGAATCACTCCAGACTTCCCAAACCAAGTTATGAGAGCCAGAAGGGCTTGGAGTAACATATTCCAAACTCTGAAAGAAAACAACTTCCAGCCAAAAATTTCCTACCCAGCAAAACTTTCTATCAAATTAGATGGAAAAATAAGAAGCTTCCATGACAAACAGAAACTGAAGGAATTTATGTCTTCAAAACCAGCACTAGAGAAGGTACTTAAAGAGATTAACTACAAAGAAGAAATAGGTAACACACACCAGAACCAGAGAAACAAGAGTTTCCATCCAACAGACAATTAAGATTGGTTATCTGTGGAGATTCATTATTTATGTTAGTCTTTTACCTATCTCTAAATGGTATTGTTTGCCTTTATTGTTGTTAATTTTTAGGATTTCTAGTTGGAATATTAATATACCTTCAGATATAGCAATTGGAAATATTTTATCCCATTCTATTAGTAACTGTTAACTCTGTTTACATTGTCTTTGGATATACATTTTTTTTTATTTTTTAGGGAGTCTGTATACTCCTCTGTTGCCTGTGCCATTGAAATCATAACCAAGAAATCACTGCCAATTTCAATGTTGTGAGGTTTTATGACCCAGATTTTCTCCTAAAAGTTTATAGTCTTAAGATTTATATTTAGGTCTTTTATCTATTTTGAGTTAATATTTGTATACGGGATTAGGTAAGGGTCCAACTTTATTCTTTTCCATGTAATTATTTTTTAACAATATTTAGTTAAAAGATTATCATTTCCACCACCAAATGTTCGTGGAAACCTTGTTAAAAATAACTTGACAATATAGGGAAGAATTTAGCTCTAGGCTTTTATTTAACTCCAATGGTTTATATATCTGCCTTTAGAATAGTACTACACTGTTTCAATTATTGTAGCTTTATATGGTTTGAAATCAGAAAATATATATCTTCTAGCTTTGTTCTTTTTCAAGATCGTTTTGGGTACCTAGACTCCATATTCCATATTAGGATAGATTTTTTTCTGAAAAATAAATATACAAATATATGATAGTTTCACCTAAAAAATAGAAAAAAATATTCTCTGGTAAGAAAGAAAGCAAAAAGAAATATTGAAATGTTATCTTTAAGTCATCAAAAGCTTGGTATCAGACAAATGAAACTGTTATGTGAGATTATCATTTTTAATTTTAGATAAATTGCCATAATACTAGATGTCAACTACTAAGCCAAGCATGGGAGGGAGGGATGGGGAGAGAATGGGGTGGGGATTGGGTGGGGGCTGACTGGGAAAAGTGTGCATGTATGTCTACAAAAGTATGTATCCTACTATGATGTATGAATACAGTGCACCAATAAAAAAAAAGAAAGAAAAAAAATAATGTTTCCAATGATAACAGAAGAAAGAAAGAAGGGAACTATTCAGGCCTCAAAATTCTCTGTTATACTGTCAAAATCCATAGGATGATATTTATGAAAACTTGAGATAATTTTTATCCAAATAAATTTTACTAGAAATAGAAGTAATCAAACATACAAAACTTTAATTTGCCAATGCCTCTGAAAAGTTGGTCTGGGAATATTTTTTCATTTTCTTTTTCATTTTCTTCTTTCTTTCTTTCTTTCTTTCTTTCTTTCTTTCTTTCTTTCTTTTTTTTTTTTTTTTTTGGTCTTTAGTGCTGAGGAGTGTGCTCTGGGGTATTTTACCTTATCTTGTTAAATTGCTAAGGCTGGCCTCAAACTTGGCATCCTCCTATCCCAGCCTTCCAAGAACTGGGATCATAAATATGTGCCACTGTGCCTGGCATTTAAGTCTTGACTAATAAAAAATTAATGTTTATCCAGCTGAGATGATTAGATCTCCAATAAATCACTAAGAATTTCCTGAATGAAGCATAATGTTATTTAATGATTTATAGTCTTATCTTTCATGTACCACTTTTTGGAACAAATACCAAAATCACATTGACAGAGGATATATATATATATCCTCGATTCTAATTAAATAAAAATAAAATTATAATTTAAAACTTCATAAAAATAACCATGCTAAAATTAACCCCACAGAAATGTAGACTACATAATTATAGTAGGATAATATTTGTGTGTATACATGTGTATAAAACAAAATTATATGCCACACTATTTAAAAATTCTATTAAATATTAATACTTAAACTATATATTATATTGAAAAGAAAAGATGGCCTAATAAAAGTTAAAAAATTCTAGTATATGATGTTTATGAAAAGTATGAATGAGCCGGGCATAGTGGCTCACGCATGTAATCCCAGCTTTCGCGCAGAGACTGGAGGATTACGGTTCATGGACAGTCTCAGCTACTTAGCGAGGCCCTTAGAAACTCAGTGAGACCCTAGGACGGGGGTGTGTAGCTTGGTAGCTGGGAGGCAGAATCCCCCTGGGTTCTTTTTTTTTGGTGGTGGTACTGGGGTTCCTGGAAGCCCTTCTACCTCTGGGCTACACTCCAAGACCTATTTTATATTTTTTTTTTAATTTGGAAACAGGGTCTCTTAAGCCAGCTAGGCTGGCTTTGAACCAGCGTGATCCTCCTGACTCCGCCTCCCAAGCGCCGGGATTACAAGCGTGCGCCACCACGCCCGGCGAATCCCCCTGGGTTCTGTACCCAGTACCAAAACAAAAAAAAAAAAAAAAAGAAAAGAAAAAAAGTATGAAGTATGAATGAAGCAAAATAACAGCAGGTGCTTAATGATGGGTAAAGTTTGAAATAGCCAATGCAAGGCAAAGAGAGAAAAACAATGTTCATATAAGGCATACTTGTATTCAAAATATAATTCTTGAAATTAAAAAATAAATATTTTTATTGGTACATTGTAATTATGCATCTTAATGAAATATGATGTGGTAGAGACATACATGCACACATCACTAATATAGTCATTTTGTCTTTTAAAGTATGTAACTTTTAGGAATATAAAAACATAAATAGCATTAATACATTAATAATCTAAGCTTAGCTGGGTGTGGTGACACATGCTTGTTATCTCAGCATTCGGAAGTCTGAGACCAGATGATTGCAGTTTGCAGGCAGCCTCAGCTACTTTGTGAGGCCCTGTGTAACTTAGTGAGACCCTGTTTCAAGAATACAAAATAGGGCAGGAGATGTAGCTTGGAGGTCTAATGCCCCTGGGTTCCATTCCCAGACCTGCAAATCATCACCATCATCAATCATCATCATCATCATCATCATCCCAGCTTTGTCAGAATAAACTGAAATAAATTTATAATTTTTGCAGAATTAACAAGAATGTACTACAAATTTTAATAATTGGCAAAATAGAAAATATTGTGTACTCATTCAAAAATATTACAAGCAAATCCTGCAAATACAAAAAGCTAAATTATTATGCTGGACATATTTTTTATTTGAATACAATGCAAGTGGGAATTTCTTTAAAAATTAATCAGAGCAATATGCTACAAATATCTTACTAAATTTAAAGTAATAGCCAGGCATGGTGGTGCATGCTTGTAATCCCTGTGCTTGGGAGGCTGAGACAGGAGGATCATGCAGGTTTGAAGCCAGCCTCAGTTACTTAGTGAGACCCTGTTTCCAAATGAAATATAAAATAGGGCTAGGGGTATATCCCAGAGGTGGAAATCCTCTGGCTTCCACCCCCAGTACCACACAAAAAAAATTAAGAGTAATAAAACATTTCCAAATACAGTGTGTCAAAACAGAAATTATAACCATTACAAATCACTAAAAACCATCAGAATTATGTTTCTATCAACTAGCAAGTAATATTGAAAGTATATTATTCAGTAGTTTAAGAGTTTAGAATGAAGCAAATTATAAAATAAAGCTAAGCAAGTTTAGAGACAGACAGTGAGAATGATGTACAAAGAAAACTATGACTATCAGTAAATTTCTGGGAAATTATACTGTGTGTGTGTGTGTGTGTGTGTGTGTGTGTGTGAGAGAGAGAGAGAGAGAGAGAGAGAGAGAGAGAGAGAGAGAGAGAGAGAGAGAGAGAGATTGGGAATTGAACCCAGGTAAGTTCTACATCTGAACAACATCCCCAATCTCATGTTATTTTTATTTTGAACAAAAGTCTCACTAACCTGCTAAGGGCCTTGGCAAGTTGCTGAGGTTGGACTTCAACCTGTCTTAGCCTCCCAAGTATCGGAATTACAGATGTGCCCCACCATCCCTGGCCTGTAATTGTTCTTTAATAAATATTTGTCAAATATTTGCGAAGTATATGCCATAGATCATGTCACTTATTCCTCAGAACTGCACTCACAGTTTTGTTGTTTTACAGTTGTGTTGTTTTATGGATAAGAAAATAATTTCCTTATAACAGTTTACATAGTTCATGATGGATGGTAAGATTGAATTTTGATTATTACTCTTTGTGTCTACAAAGTTCATTCCTTTAACCACAAAGTGTGTGTGTGTGTGTGTGTGTGTGTGTGTGTGTGTGTGTGTAACTGGGAGTTGAACCCTGTTGAACACAGGAACATTCTACCTCGAAGCTACACATCCAGCCATATTTTTTATTCTTAATTTTGAAACAGGATCTCACTAAGCTGTGGAGGACCTTAGTAAGTAGCTAAGTCTGGCTGTGAACCTGTGATCCTCCTGTTTCAGCCTCCTTAGTACTGGGATTACAAGCTTGAGCCACCATGCCCAGGTAAACTTGATGTATTAAATAACATAAATTTGGGATTTGGGGTTTCCAAATCAGAAGTAAATCAGGGGTCTCACTGAGCTGAATCAAGGTGGGTCATGGCTGTATTTCTTTCGGAGTCTTTCAGGGCCAATCCATATCCTTGCCTTTTTAGGTTGTAGCATTTGCTGCATTCCTTGGTACATTGTCTAATTTCATCCCCAGCCTGAAAGCCAGCAATGGCTAGACTAGTCTTTTTCACATGGCTTTGCTTAAATATTCTTCCTCCCCAGGCTTCTCATAAGAACCTTTCTGATTACAATGAGTTTATTCAGATGAGCCAGTATAATTTTTATATTTTAGAGTCAATTGATATGAAATATTAGTTATATCCATAAAACTTAATTTTCTCTTGTCATACTCTATAAACATGTCCATAGGTTCCAGAGAATAGGATGTGGGTATCTTCAAGGGGGATTCCATAAAATTTTTGCTGTCTGATCCTTCTATATGTTGCCTCTTAGAAAGCAAACTCTGTGACTAATTGTGATATGGAAGAATACATAAATTAGAAATAAAAATATTTCAATAAATAAATTGAAAGTGAAAAAGTATATAAAGTTTCTGTTGGTATAAAGCAGAAAACATTGTGGCTTGTTTAGGTATGAAGGGATTCATAAGTAATATCTGTAGCTCATGGGATCTTTAGGAGGATTACTACAATACAACTAAAGGTGAAATTATCCTAAAGAAGCTACTTGCTTCACCTCAGGAATGCAGAAGCCACAAACAGCAATTGCTGACTCCAGGCCATTCTATTCTGCACCATATACTTCTGCTTACTTTAGTAAGATGGGGCTTCCATGTTTATCCTGGCTTATTCTGCTTCTAAATCCTACCTGGGTAGATTGGTGGAACAGGAATCCAGTGTCTAAACAGTATGTATATTTAGTATACTGATATAGAGGTGAAATGTATTCATTCTTTGCAACTACTTTTTAGGTTTTTGGAGAATGGAATTCACTTTGGAGAGTATTATTCTATGGAAAAGATACTAAGAATACTTTAGGCAGTCAGAAAAATCAAAAGGGATATGTAAAAATATGAAAATAAATGTACTTTGTTAAAAAATCTTAATACCACTTTCAGCAAAGTGTCTGGATTAAAAATCAAATAAAATACTTAGGAATAAACTTAACCAAGGAGGTAAAAGATCTCTATAAATAAAATTATAAAACATTGAAAAATGAAATAAAAGAAGATCTTAGCATATGAAAGACTTTCATATTCATGGATAGACAGTATAAATATCACCCAAATAACCATACTTCCAAAAGTGATAAAAAGATTCAACTTAATACCCATTAAATTACCAAGATCATTTCTCCCAAACATAAAAAAAACAGTCCTTAAATTCATTTGGAACAACAAAAAACCCAGAATAGCCAAAGTAGTTCTCAGCAACAAAAACCATGTAGGAGGCATCACAACACCTGACTTTAAACTCTACTACAAAGCCATAGTAATAAAAACAGCATGGTACTGGCATAAAAACAGATACATAGACAAATGGAGCAGAATAGAAGACAGAAACAAATCCACACATACACAGGTAATTGATTTTTGACAAAGGGGACAAAAACATACACTAGGAAAAAAAGATAGCCTGTCCAACAAAAGGTGTTAGCAAAACTGGTTAATCATATGAAGAAAATGGAAATAAATCCTACTTTCTCAGCCTGCACAAGAGTCAATTCAAGATGGATCAAAGGCTTGGAAATTAGACGAGAGACCTTGAGGCTCCTTGAAGAGGACATAGGTCCAACACTGAAACACATAGGCACAGATAAAAACTTTCTCAACAAGACCCTAAATGCACAAGAAACTAAAAGGCAAATCAATATGTGGGATTGCATGAGACTAAAGAGCTTCTGTACAACAAAGGAAACTATCAAGAACCTCACCCAGAGCCCACAGAATGGGAGAAGGTTTTTGTCAACTACTCCTCCAATAGAGGACTAATATTTAGAATATTCAGAGAACTCAAGAAACTCAGCATGAAGAAAACAAATAACCCAATCAAAAATGGGCAAGTGAATTAAATAGACACTTCACGAAGGAAGAAATTCAAATGACCAATAAATGCATGAAAAAATGCTCAACACCATTAGTAACTAGAGAGATGCAAATCAAAACTACCCTGAGATTTCACCTAATTCCAACTAGAATGGCCATCATTCAAAACACAAACAACAATAAATGCTGGCAAGGATGTGGAGAAGTAGGAACTGAACTACACTGTTGGTAGGATTGCAAATTAGTGCAACCACTTTGGAAAACAGTATAGAGGAACCTCAGAAGTATGGGAATGAACTTACTATTTATCCAGCAATATCACTTTGGGTATCTATCCAAAAGAAAGGATTTATTTCCATTTTCTTCATATGATTAACCAGTTTTGCTAACACCTTTTGTTGGACAGACTATCTTTTTTTCCTAGTGTATGTTTTTGTCCCCTTTGTCAAAAATCAATTACCTGTGTATGTGTGGATTTGTTTCTGTCTTCTATTCTGCTCCATTTGTCTATCCAAACTACCAAACTAATGCATGCATGTCTATGTTCATACCTGCAGAATTCACCATTGCAAAACTATGGAACCAGCCAAGATGTTCATCAATATATGAATGGATTACAAAACTGTGGGATATGTACATAATGGAATTTTACTCAGCCATAAAGAAAACACGATTACATCATTTATAGGGAAATGGATGGAACTGGAGGACATTATGCAAAGTGAGATTAGTCAGTCACAAAAAAATAGGAAATTGGATGCTTTCCCTAATATGCAAAAGCTAGGGAGAAATGGGTCACAGGAGGAACTCTAGATGAAGAAGGAGATTCTATAGAGGAGCAAATAAGGTGACCCAAATGAGGGGATGGAGGGAGGGAAGAGGGAAATTCTCTAAAGCACAAGATGTACTTAAACATATCAAAGTCAATCACTAAGCCAAACATGGGAAGGAGGGAGGAGGATGGAATAGGGTGGGAATTGGGTAAGAGCTAATTGGGTGATGTGTGCATGTATGTCTCCACCATCTTTTATCCAATTAAAATGTATGACTACAATGCAGCAATAACAAAATTAAAAAAAATAAAATCTTCTTAATATCAAGATTTGTAAAATTAATGAGTCACTAAGAAATTATCAAAGTTGACTAGAATCATTAGAGAAAACCTGTGAATGATAAAGTAAATTTGAATGTTGCCCTATTCCCAAGAAAAGAAAATTCAGGTTATTTTAAATTTTTATTTGTTGAAATACACTTTTATTGGAGCCTTATAACCATGCATCATATTGAGTAGATGTGGTAGAAACATATAGACTTTTAAAAAAAATCTTTAAGGAGTATTTTCTCCTTAGGCTATTTAAATGTTTCCAGGACACAGAGGAAGAAGAAAAGCCTGCCAGTAATGCCTTAACAAAACCTACCAAAGAGCATATGAAAAGAAAATGTCAATCTCAATCATAAATGCAAATGTCAAATAGTAAGCAAATTATCAGCAAATGATATCCAGCTGTATTTAAAAGACATAATCCATTATAGTCAGTCGAGTTTGCTTCATGAATGCAAGAGAAGATCAATACTAAAAAAATCTATTAATCTGATTCTTCATATTCACAGTGTTAAATGGAAATATATTTAACTATCCCCATGTGAAATTTGTTTGAACATAACGATCAGTGCTGACTCAAAATAATCTGCTAGAATTTTTGCCTGTATCCCATAAAATAGTATGCAACATATATCTCAATTTCACAATCCATGGTTAGTTGGCCAATTCATTTAGAACAAATTAACAAGTACTATAAATAGAGGTAATATTCTCATTACTTATAAATAATCATCTATGTTTATTTAAGAAACAGACTCTCAAGAAAAACTAAAAGATCATTGGCATATGCAATGATGAATCTGACTTTGGGATCTGAGATTCAGCTGTGCCATTTACAGTCTTGGGCAATTGCTTAATTATGAACAAAAGGTAACATCACTAAATTTCACTTTACATAGGTTATGGTGGGACGTTTCTTAAGCCAAACTCTACGGTAAAAGTATTAAAGGAGAATATACACCCGGAGTACTGAGCATGGTCACCAAATGATCCATGTTGCTGCTGTTTTTTATTATTTTTATTACTGGTGGGGTGTATTGTATATCATTAAATATAGAAGTAGGTACACAAGAAGCAATAGATCTCTTATATGCCAGTACAATATAGTCTGCATTTTATAACACCCTTTTCATCTTCCTTTTGTTTTATTAATGAAATCATAAAAATAGCATCATTCTTTATGTTATCAGAGAAACAACCCCACAAATTCTATGTTAACATGTATAATAAAGCAAATGAAAAGAAAATAGAGTAAGAAGAAAAAAAACATGCCTTGACTGATTTAATTGGCTCCTTGCTTTACAGCTTGATTTCAAAGACTTTACTAAAACAATGATTGATCAATTTTTTATACCCACAAGTTTGTAGAGAATAATTTGATAACTATTTGACATAGATGGTTGTTCTTTGTAAATGTGCACTGGCACCATTGTTAATATAATTGTTGAAGAATTAAAGAATCACATACAAATTCTGGGACCTCCAAATTCTTTCTATTGGTCACTAAATAGAAAATATACCTCTCAAGTTCAAATCTATTTTCTGTTGTGATTTCATACAAATAAAAATATATGAGCAGGAAGTTTGGCAGAAATATTCCTACTATCTATTCTGTCACTTTACTTAATTTTAATTTAATTAAAATAATAATATTGTTTTATAGATATATTAACTTAGATTTTGAAACTAATTTTATTCTCCTTGATTTAGTAATCCCAGTATGGTAAATTGGCCACCAATTCATATATCTTAAATTGTTCATTCACATAAGGAATGTCTATGGCAAGCACTGTACTAGATGTGTGGAATAAATTAATGAATGAAATTACCTTGTATGATTTACATTTCAATCCTAATTTCCTACTGTTTATGAGATATGATTCTTAAAGCCTATTTGGATTAGAAAAATACATTATGGTATATCTAAAAATCTCTCATTATTAACGGAAGTCAATATTACTTTCCTATTAGAAATCACATTTGGATACATTTAATGTCTTTCCCATATTTCATCACAAAGGACTCTCCTCACATGCAACAGAAGATTATGAAAACCCCAACTACATATAATCCATATCTGATTCAGTTTATCAAATTCAACTATAGATTTGTGTCTTTAAGAACCATTTTTAATATACTAAGCATAGTATCTATATCTTTCATTTCTATAACATCTTTAGTTTCATGACAGCCATTAAGTGTTCTTTCCATTATTACAGTGAATATTCAGTTCAACTAGTATTTTTAAACAGGTATGATCACCCCAGGTCTTATTTAGCTTTGAAGGAGATTTATCTAGAAATTCTTTTTTAACCTTATAGCTTGATTTGAAAGACTTGACTAAAACAATGATTGGTTGATTGATTGATCTAGAAATTCTTTTTTAACCTTAAAGTTAGCTGGATGTTACTATCGGAATAATATTAACTTAAATAAGAAATAATAGAAGAAAAAAACAAGGATAAACAAAACAATTAAAGGAATTATCATGAAGTTTATCCTGGAAAAATAAGCAGATATTGATAAACAGATATTGAGAGAAAGAAAGTAGGAAAGTCCAGTGCTAGGGAATAGGATAAATTCAGAGAAATAAGAATGAAAGTTATATTTGACAATTGAAAGATGTTGAGAAGTTTGAAGGGGCTGGACACAGAGTACAAGGAAGTATCAAAAGAAATGTACCTGCGATATGTAGTTGTCAAGGGAATTAAACATTGTGTTAAGGAGTTTATTTTTTATCTTAGAAATAGTAATAGAATAGGACAAAAAGCAACTTGAGGATGAAAGTAGAAAAATCTAATGTGTTATGTTTTTGTTTAACAATGGTTAGTGTCACTGGGTTGATAGGGAGAAGGTAGAAATTAGAGGGTATAAAGACCTATCTAGTAGCTTACTAGCATGGTTCATTTGAAATGTGAGGTGTATTTTATCTCTGAACTAGGGTATTGGTAGATGAAATAGGAAGGAGAAATTATGTGTCCAGTTTTGAAGATCTTACAGATTGGATGTGGATAACAGAAATAATTAAACATGGCTTAATTTTTCTCCAGCATGACTGATGAAGATGGGAATGCCATTCACCAAATAAAGAAAACAGATAAAAAGGGAGTTTGTGTTTACTTTTAGCTTTGGTTATATCGAATTTGCATTATGGGAAGATTTAATGTGAAAATTCAAACTGGCGACAATATGTTTAAATTAAGACATATCCATGTTTAAAACTCCATATATGGACATTATATATAAGTATTTTGAATATTATTGACACTAGCTAAATTTTTATAAAGTTATTTATAATTAGAAAATTATTGGTAGTAAGAATTTTGAAATGCAAATATTTGCTTCAGCATTGGCTGGATTAGAGTGTTAAACTTTCAGTAATTGTTAAGGAGAGTTAAGAGAGAGATAAAGATGAAGAAAGAGGAATAATTAATATTCTCCTCGTCTAAGAAAGTGTTGGATTTACTTTTCTTCCTTTCACACATATTGTGAATCATCTATAAAGCTCCAATGGATGCTGAAGCTGCTTGGGTTTGCAACAGACTGTGAGCGGAAAGGATGTATATTTACAGTTTGGGGAGAGAAGAGATGAATTCTATGACTTAAAATTCTCCAATGGATGTTTTAGCAATACATAGAGAAAAAAAGAAAACTGTGAGAATTTTTTTGTGTTAAGTTATTGAACTTAGTTTTCATACCTAGTTTGATTTGATTCAGTTTTTGAACATTGGCTGTGTGGCTGGAAATGACTGATCACGTTGCAGAATGTGAAGTCACAGGTCTTTTTCAATCTCAGTTACCTGAAAATTGAATCTTGAATTGTGACGAATTTTTAATCTTGGCTCTGCACAAGATGGCCTTAGGTGTCACACATCCCTGGAAGCAGTACCTCCTGTTGTAATGTTGCTGTGAGTCTCGACAGCCCCTTCATATTTTTTCCTCTGTGCTTTGAAGATTCTTTGATGTCTCAGCTACCTGAAGAGAACAGGGAAACTTTCAGCATATCACAAAAATAACCCTCAAATACCCCCACTGCAAATAAAAACAAAAAATAAAAATTCAATGCAGAGTCAGAATTTTCCCCCTCTGGTTTCTTTTGCCGAATATTTGACTATGGGATCAGTCACAAAGTTGTAAAATAGTTGAAGTTTCACTTCAATATCTTACCACCCATTGAAGACCCATCTTTTATCTATCAGTAGAAATCCATAATCTTTTTTCCCCTTTATTTGTTAAAAAGCCATTTAGTTGGTTTCCATTTACATGAAAATACATGTGATTAACAGTTGAGGTAATACTTCTCCCTGGAAGAACTTAAACTGTAGCCACTAAACAACTGCTAAATTTCAGATACAATATTGAGAAGGATAAATAATTAATGTGAACTATCTGGATCCTTCTCTGTGGTTTTGCAATCACCCGTTCATTTTCAAATAGTTGGATAGAAGAATATCAGCCAAGGCAGTGGCCTGAAAAAATTCATAGACATCTATGATTTTGTTGCTGCTGACTGAGTAGGCAACCACCTAGTAGGAGATAGAGATCATTCCTATCAAGGTAGGACAGGGGAATTAGGCACCCTCAATGTGTCATATGCCAAATAGCTGCAATTACAGATATCTATATAGTTAACTATAGTTATCTATAACTATAGAAAGCATTTAGTATTTTAGTCATCTTATCTCAACTAATTGCTTTGTAATTACTTGGTAGTTTATAACATAGATGAAGACATCTGAAATTTTGTTTTGACAAATTATGAAATCAGTTGCTCTGTACGAACCTTCACCTTAATACTAAACATTCTGTCTGGCATGTGGCATCTGAATAACAACCAAATGATTCTCTGTTCTCTACCTATCCTTATACCATAATTCTTGAGAAATTATGTAGCACTGAATGGAACAGAAATACATTATCTTATAGGGATAGCAGGATGTTTTTTAAACTTAAATTAACAATCTTTACTTAGACTGCAGTTAATACTTTTCTCATTCCTGTACATATCTAATTTATTTCATGCCTAATTCTTGTTCAAATCATGAATGTACATTTCTGAAAACCAAAATTCTAAACACAGAAAAATGATTAAAATTGGTCAAAATTTAGATAAAGGTTAGCTGTATAAGAAATGCTATAATTTTAGAAAAATAGAGCAAATTTGTACAAAATATGTATTCCTTACAACAATTTCTTAGTTATTTAAAAGATTGTACAATTACTTAGCATCTAATTTTACAGTCACTGGGGATTTCTTGCTAACATCTGTGCATATTAAAACATCTTGACTCATTATTCCAAATGTCTTCTGGTTATTCTATCTCATGTCTTTCCTACTTAAAATGCATCACATATTTGTGTTTCAATAGAATATTTGTCTATTTTTTGTTTCTTTGTACTTCAAGGAAATGGCTATCATAACAGAAAAATAAATTTTTAATTTTTACTCTAAGTTTTAATCTACTCTTGTGTTTTACAAATCACAAACATTTTACTCTTTATCACTATATATGCTATAAGTATCTGGTAATTAAAATATGTAGTAAATACATGAAAACAAGTAGAGCACAGTTCTGCTACAACTCTACTACTCTGAGATGAAAGGACAAAAATACAGATTTCATCCCATGTCTTGTCTCTAAAGGAGGTACTTGGAGTCTTGTGAAAAAGATAAGACACTTTAATGTTAATACCTTATTATTTATTTATTTATTTATTTATTCATATATGCATACCTATGTTCATAGCAGCACAATTCACAATAGCCAAATTATGTAAACAACCTAGGTGTCCATCCACAGATAAGTAAATTAGAAAATCATGGGAAATATACACAATGATATTCTACTCAGCAATTAAAAAGAACAAAATTACACCATTTACAAGAAGATGGATGGACCTGGAGGACATTGTGTTAAGTGAGATTAGCCAATCACAAAAGTGAAGGACCATATGTTTTCTCTAATATGCTCAAATTAGGGAGTAATTGGTATACCAGGGGAACTCTAGATAATGAAGGTAAAACCTCAGTGGAGCCAGGGAGGGAGAGTAGAGGAGGAGGAAGACTGAGGTTCATTAATGGGAATGCTACCATCAACTGTGTGTATACATGTAAATATTCCACTGCCAATCTGGCTACTCTGTATTGGAAGGAATATGGGGAGGCCGACGGCAGAAGAGCCTCATGTGCTGTGTGTGTATACCACTGTCAATAGGATTTACATTGTGATGTGAGATTCTAATGCACCAATAAAAATATTAAAATAAAAAAGAAAACTACTTAATAAAAACAATAGCCTTTTGAAAAATATATACATATGTATATCTATGTATATGTATGGATGTGTGAAACAATTTTTGCACAAGAATTTGATACCTTGGTAATTTTGAATATATGCATGACATATGTATTGAGCATTATATTATTTCATAAAGCTTCAGTATAAAGTCATATTCTAGAAAAGCAGTTAACTAAGCTATAAAGAGTCTAAAAATAAATTATGGATTGGTATTAAGTGAAAATTCAAATCCAGGTTGATGGATTTTTTTTAAAATTCAGTTTCCATATGGAATTTTTTATCACATTTTCATAAATTATATAAATAAATATTAAAAGCATCCACCTAGTAAACATAATGTTAACTCCTAGTTATAGTTATAGTTATTTTAATTTATTCTTCCAATATATTTTCTTTAAAAGCATATGTGTGTGTGTGTGTACAAAGTATAACTTTCCTCTTATTTATGGAATGTTTAGCTTTATTTTTTATAATGATTACTTTCCCTAATGTAAAAGATATCTGCAAAATATTCTGATTTTCTGTTGAAATAAGAAAGCCATATTTAAAATATTGAAGATATCAAAAAGCTACTTCATCAGGAGAAAATAATTTTTCAGTAATATTTACTTTATACTTACTCATTCTCTGATGCAATGATGGAATACTTTATTCTCTTCTCAGGATATTTAGGCATTTTTTTAATGAGACAATTCACTTCTTAGAGCTTGGGATTGAGATACATTTTAATTATGCCATATGTTTCCGTATGAATGGAGCTATTACAAATATCATTAATTTTTATCACAACTGTTCCATTTGGAAGGGTTTACATGAGATAAAAGCAGAAAATATACAGTGAGAATAAGATTATATTAATAAAATCATTGGTACATTAAATGTTTTAAATTTTAGCCGATTTAGGTATTGGATGTCTGCCATTTTATTGCAAAGATAACTTAAAGAACAATTATTCTTAATATTATCAGAAAACTTGAAAATATATTTACTACATAATTACTCAATTTTAAGTTATCTTCTTAGCCAATCAGTCAACTACCCAGAAACAAATTTTCTTTTTCTAATGCCATGTCATAGTTGAATCTGTAACTATTTTTTGGTTCTTTGTCCTTCAAATAGGTATCCTTTTAAATTCATTTCTATACAGTGAATGTACTGCTTTTATTTTATGAATGAGTTTGTTGTCTTTTAACACTCATTTTCAGATTTCTTTTAATTAATTCATCTCCTTATGGTAATTAACAAACTCACTGTGAATTAGCTAAATTAGCCAATCAGAGATTATATCATATGACATGTATAGGATGGAACTACTTGTTCTTTTGTTAATAATAATGTTTTGGTCTTGATAGTCTCAACCTTGTTTTCCTTGTAGTTTCTTTCTGTCCTTCTAAATTATTACATTACCCTTATTATAAGAGTTTAAAAGTGGTACTTAATTTTTGTAAGGATTCTATGTTGTAAGGAAGTTCATTATTTTTGATAGATCTATAGACAAAAATAATATCAATTAATATAGGACTATTTTATATATGTGAGTGTAAATTTAAAGCAATTTTTAAATTTTATGTGTAGCAAGAATTATTGAACCAAATGTAACAAAAAATCTTGAAGACAATAAGATATAAAATACAGTAAGAAATATAACATCATGCCAATATTGATTAATGGAACAAAATAGAGAACCAGTACATAGGATGTCAGGGTCATTCTACCTGCAATATGCTCCAGCCCTTCTTATATTTTATTTTGAAACAGAGTCTCTGTTAAGTTGCTGAGAGTCTTGCTACATTGCTGAGGCTGGCCTTAAACCTACAATCCATCTGTCTCAGCCTGCTAAGTACTGGGATTACAGTTGTGTGACACCACACCCATTGTTTTTTAAAGACATGGTATAAGGTCAGTTTGGTATCTATCGAGAATAAAAATAAATCTTGACTTTTATAGCAAAAATTCATTTCAGATGAACTGTAGGTCATGAATATAACATGCAAAATAACAAAGTCGAGGTGACAGGTGACTTATCCTCATGACACTCAGAGTAGAAAAATATTTCTTAAGGAAGTTACCAAAATTATGGGGGAAAGATTGATAAATTAACTATATGAAAATAATTTTTGTTTACTAACCAATAGAGTAAGAGAAACTATTTTTACCATTTGAACCTAATAATAAATGTGAGTCAGGAATATATTAAGAATCTCCAAAAATCAGTAAGGCACTAGTAGAAATTTTACAAGATAGCTAGAATTTTATAAAAAGTCTCATTTATTACTAGTGTGAAGATAAATTGGTACAACCATTTTTGAAAACTACCTGACAGTATTTATTAAAGTTGGAAATCAATTTGTTCTATCATTGTCATTTCTACTCCTAGGTATTTCTGAGAAAAAAAATGGATATACCTCTGGATATCCATTTAATACACAAGTATGTTGAAAAGAAAACTAAAAGAATGTATATATATATTGGCTATTATAAATTGTGCTGCTATGAACATGGCTTTGTGTATGTTACTGTAGTTCTCTGATTTCAACCCCTTCTGAAAGATACCCAGAAGTGATATAGCTGGATCATAAAGTGGATCCATTTCCAGTTTTCTAAGGTATCTCTATACTGATCTCCATAGTGGCTGAACTAGTTTGCACTCCCACCAACAGTGTAAAAGAGTTTATCTTTCCCCACATCCTGGCCATAATTTATTGTTATTTGAATTTTTTATGCTTGCCACTCTGATTGGGGTCAGATGAAATCTCAGCATAGTGTTGATTTACATCTCCCTAATGGCTGATGATGTTGAACATTTTTTTATGTATCTATTGGCCATTTGTATCTCTTGTTTTGTGAAGTGTCTTTTCAGTTCAGTTGCCCATTTCTTGATTGAGTTATTTGTTTTGCTAGTGTAGAGTCTTTTGAGCTCTTTGTATATTCTGGATATTAGCCCCCTATCAGAGTGGTGGCTGGTAAAGATCTTCTCCCATTCTGTAGACTTTCTCTTTAGGTTCTTGATTGTTTTCTTTGGTGAGCAGATACTTTTTAGTTTGATGCCATCCCACTTACTAATTCTTGCATTAATTTCCTATGATTTGGAGGTCTTATTGAGAAAGTTACTGCCTGTGCCTATATGTTGGAGTTTTGAAAACTACCTCTAATAACTTTATAGTCTCTTGTCAAATTTCTAAGTTTTTGATCCATCTCAAGTTGATTCCTGTGCACAGTGAGAGGTAAGGAATTAGTTTCGATAGCCAAAATATGAAACCAACCTAGGTTTCCATCAACAGATGAATGGATTGCAAAATTATGGGAAATACACACAATGGAATTCTACTCAGCTATAAAGAAGAACAAAATCATATCATTTGCAAAAAGGAAAGACATGGAGAACATTATATTATTTGAGATTAGCCAAGAACAGAAAGAGAAGGAACATATGTTTTCTCTAATATCCCCAAACTAGGGACTACTAGGAATATCACAGGGACCCCAGATAATATAGGGGAAACCACAACAAAGCTGAAATGGAAGGGTAGGAGACAAAGAAGGCTTAGGTTGATTAATGAAGGAACTACATTCAAATATGTATAAAAGTATGAATGTAGCATGGTGTACCTGGACACTCATTGTTGGGGGGGGTGTGGGGAAAGAGGGCACCAAGCATAGGCTGAATGTATGCCAATTTCGATATGATCCATAAAATAAAAAATAAATAAAATTAATCCTATATGAAAAAAGGAATATATATAAACATATATGTACATTTATTCACATATGTACATATGTGTATATACACAGAAATATGTACAAAATATGCATACAAACTGTGTTAACTTCTCCAACCATAAACTACTCAAATGATTAGTAAATTTGACATATATTCATAATAATGTGAAAGAATATCACTAATGTAATTTGAATAAAAGATAGACACAGAAGTGTACATAGAGAATGAGTGCATTTAAAAGTGCATTTATATAAACTTTAACATATAAAATTAATCTGAGGTTCTCTAAATTATGTCAGTGGGGATATAATGAAAGAGATCATACTTATGATATAATTGAAGACATAATTCTAGGATACTGATGGTATTTCTTGATGTGATTGGTAGTTGTATTTATGGTTCACTTTGTAAAAATGTATCAAGGTTTCAGAATAGGTAGCCATTTAATGCCCTAAGTGAAAAAGATGGCATGATTTAGCACCTTTGTTTTTCACATTATTGGGGTTTGAACCTAGAGGCATTCTAACTCTGAGCTAAACCCCAGCCCTTTTTTTTTTCTGTTTCTTTGAAACAGAATCTCACTAAGTTTTGGATAGCCTGACTGAGTAGCTGAGTCTGGCCTTGAACCTGTGATCCTCCTATTTCAGCCTCCCAAGTACTGGATTACAAGCCTGCACAACTACACCTAGTTATTTTAGAACATTTTTGAATATATAGTATACTGAGAGAAATTTACGTATAAATTCTAACCTTCATTTTTAAAATAACGTTTATTTAAAAAATGTTGTAAGCTAAAATTTAAAGGTAAAAGAGAATGAGGAAAAAATAAATATAAAGGGGAAGAAAGAAAATGAGCAAGGAGTTGCAATATTTATTTTATGTGCTTTTGAAGTGATTATTTTTAATTATTAACTTTTGTAAGAAACAAATTATAAATTAGATTTTATCTCTGCTGAGATAAAGATTTAGTTTATTCAGTGTATGAAGTATGACCAAGACCAAATAAAAGAAAAAGATAACTAATATTTCAAGAAATCATTGATGTATAAAAAGGAAAAAGAAGTGTTTGAGTGGAGCCAAGAGTCAAGAATCCTGTAAGATATAGCAATTGGCATAGCTCAGAAAAGACAGTAAGATGCCTACACGAGGCATTGTATCTGAACTGCAAGTGCTTAGAAGGAAAAAGTGGAATAAAACCATGGAAAAATAGGATAGGTTGTACTTACTTAACTGGGTAATGTTGAACCTCATGCTATGTAATTTGGACCATATTTCTGACCTTATTAAGTTCCTTTGGGAGAATGTATGTGAAAAGTTGACATTTGACGTAATGCTTTGAGATGCAGTAGAAGAACTTCTGGAGGGAGGATTAAACTGGAGAAAATAATATGAGTTTTAGAAAAATCTGAGAGCACTCTATCCCCTTATTTAATACATGACAGTGGAGGTTCATACTAGTTGGTAGCATAATAAAGTACAGAGTCTACATTTCTGAACTTTTATAGAAGGATCATGTCTCTAAAGGTAAAATTAGTAACAGGTAGCCAGAATAGGTAACTATTCACTTCTCTAGGTGAGAAAAGATGATGGCATGAACTAATTCAGTGAGAATATGAAGAAGCTGACATTTGAAAGTGAATTTTGGAAAAGTTTGACAGACAAGATGTAGTAAGTAATAAAATGTGGGGCATGAGGAAAATATTTTTGGATCCTATCTTGAATGACTGGAAGAAGGAAGAGGTTTTTAATTGAGCCAAGAAGAGGAGGATGAGCGGGTCTGAGGGAGAAGAAGAAAAAATGTTTAATTTATTTTTGCATATAAATGGCCAGTTTTAGTTAGGAGACAGCAATGAGTTTAGAAGCTTTTTTCAAGATTCCTTTTTATGTGTGAGATAATATCATGTCAAAATGATGGGTTTCCCCATTTCAGAGATTTATTCAAACCAATTGCTGAGAACTGGGTTGATTATTTGGGCTTCAAGGTATATAGATGCATTTTTCACCTTTACTTGGTTGTTTTATCATTGTGTAGACCAATCAAAAAAATTTTCCCATAGATGTATATGTGTTACTTGTTTCTTTCTGCTGTATTTGGAAATCGTCTAACTGTGCTAAGAGGGGCAAAGGGGCCATTGTTCAGCTGTAGCTACATTTTCTCCCAGCAAAGTAGGTTTAAAATGCACCATTCAGAGCTGGGATGTAGCAAATTGGAAAAGCACTTTCCTGGCAAGTGCACCGCCCTGGGTTCGATCCCAGTCCAAACAAAGAAACAAACAAACAAACAAACAAACAAACAAAACACATACCTCCTTTAAAAGGCACCATTCAGAATTCTGTACATGTAAGGATTCATTTTTTTGAAAACAGAAACAATGATTGAATTTTCACTGTGAGCCAAAGACTTCAGTGCACTGTTAACAAGGCAGATAAGGTATCTGGAGAAACCTGTAATTTAGGGGACTCTTCAGTTCACCTATTGATCAGGTAATGAAGATCTCTATCAGCCTGAGGACCCTAAGGATGAGCAGACTATCAGACCACAAGAACCCAGTTCAAGACTACTGGACTGGGATCATCTTTCCATACCTTCTCATACTCAGCTTTCACTATGTTTCCTTTAAAAGAAGGGTGGGTATGAAAGGTATCTTTAATGATAAATGCTCTGAAGGAAAATCACACTGTTTTATTTGAGGACAAAATGAAGAGAGAAAAATATTTTCCATTTATATATAGAAAAGAAATGGATTAACTCATATTAGAGATATTAATTTGAGCTTTTTTTAAAAAAATAAGGTAAATAGAATTGAAACTAAATGTGGATCCAGATCAGTGAAGATTGTGATTAGATCTTGCTCCAAAATAATTTTCTAAAAGCTGTATGTTTGAGTCATGTCATACTAGAAAAACTTGTGCAAGTTTCCTCCCTCCCACGGATGTGCTTTTTATTTTGAGATATATAATTCATTTTAATTATTATATGAAGTAAAAATTTTGGCCAGTTTAATTAATTATAAACCATACTTGAAAAATACTACTTCCTAAGCCTTACTAGACTCATCTATGTAATTATTGTTTTATTTTCATAGAATTTTATTAACATGAAAAAATGTTTGTTTCATCTAATAGAGAATTTAAAAAGTAACAAACTCCCTTTCTTTGTAATACAAATTTTATTCTTCATCTCTACAATATGCCATGTGGAGATTGAACATATTAATCTGCCTATATCGAAGGCATCTTAAGGCAAAAAAGTCTGGATTGTGAATCTAAAAACTTAAGTATGATTAAAAGCATCTGCTATGGGCTCTGTGTCTGGGTCTGCCAAATTGCCCCAAATATCAGGCATAAATTCATACTTTTGATAGATAGCTAGGTCATCTAGAGACATCAATAAAAGAGCTAAAATAAGGAGAGTAGAGATTAGGAGAGAAAAAATGAGGGAAGCAAAATCAGATATAATGTCATTAAAACATGAAATAGTATAAATTGCCCCTCCATTGTGAAATTTAAAAGATATTAGCACCTAGGACTAGCAAATAGAATAGAGGTCACTGTAGGCAAATATAGAGAGAGGGAGAAAGGACAATGAGAGGATTAGTAGTGGGTACCAAAACACAGTGAGAATGGAAAAATAGTTCTAATGCTATACAAAAACTGGCAGACTTTATTCTACAATTTAATTATACATTTCAAAGTAACTAGAAGAATTTAAAGGTTCCCACCACATAAAAATGACAAAATTTGAAGAAATGGAAATGCTAATTACCCTGGTTTGATCATTACATATTATATGAATGTACCTCATAAATGAGTATAATTATGTCAATTAAAATAAAAGTATAAAAAACTAAAAGCTTTCCACCTAATATGAGCCTGAGAATAAAATAATATTTTTGAAGCACATTTAATACCATGTTAAGGAAGACAAAAGCAGCAATTTTCCAAGATAAAGTAATGTTCTACAATATTCTGATCAAAACTTTAAAATAAGGCGTGTGGCTGTACATGGTTGTAATCCCAGATTTGGGAGGCTGAGACTGGAGGTGGTTTATGGACAGCCTCAGCTATTTAATGAGGACCTTTGCAACTCAGTGAGACCCTGTTTTAAAAAATAAAAATAGACTAATAAATAGTGGTAGGGGTGTAGCTTGGAGGTGAAATGCCTTGGATTCCATCCCCAGTACCACACACACACACACACACACACGCACACACACACACACACACACACACACAATATATATATATATATATATATATATATATATATATATATATATATATAAAAGAAAAACCTTGTAGTGATGTTCAAAGAGGGAAAATTTATATCTAGTTTCTATGAAAAAATAGATTATATTCTCAAACAGTAAATATTAAGCACTCCAACCATGTATACCACATAAGTACTCAATATTCTATGACTAATGAGACCATTATTATCTCTAACCAACATAAGTGTAAAGATATGAAAAGTATTAAACTCAACTCAGCATTGTCTATAAGATGTATAAAACATTATTAAATTAAATTTATCAGTATGTATTTAAAACATGCCATTTTGATCAAAGATGATTTGGCCTAGCAATGCAAGGAAGTTCAGTACCAGAAACTCCATTATTGTGTTTTTTATTTAATTGGTACTTTGAGGTACTGCTAGACACTCCTTCTGGACTCAAGAGCTAGTTTCCTAGTATCCAGGAAAGCTGTTAGCATATAGCTTTCAGCTACTGATCATTTTCAGGAAAGAATAGATGAAGAGTTACTTTGTCCAAATTCCAACACCTTTCCCTGAAAACTAGTAGCAAATGACTTATACAGGAAGGAGCTTAAGGGCATGGTCCCTTCACACAAACTCAGAAAAAGTCTTGTTTAGTATATCACCTTGGGTTTAGTCCTCCTTGTGGTGTTGACTGAAGCTTCCCTAGAGATTGCATTACAGCCCAACTTCTCTCTCCATACAACCCTACTCTTTCTTCTTCAGATAATTATTTTAAGTTAATCCATGAATAACATCTTACATGTTAATAATGTCTTACATATTAATTTCTAGCCAAGAATCTGCATTCTGTGAAACCCAACTAAGTGTAGAGTAACGACAATAAAGACAAATCTATAGAGAAAACATTTGAAAAATTATTAGTGATATTATTTTTAGAAAATCAGAAAATGAGGGGCAGGTCCATAAAGTAATGGGATATATAACAAAGCCCAAAGGAAATCCAAATAAATCTATAGAAGATCACTGGAATGAATAAGTAAATTAAGTACATTTTGTTAGATTCAAGCTCAACACGCAAAGATCAAAATTCTTTCTGCATAAGAATAAAAATTAACAGACAATAAAATTTCTAAAACCTTTAATAATAGCAGTTAACAGCTTTCAAATACTTATTATTTGCCTGGCACTTTATTATAAAAGCTCCCCACGCAAGTAAGGTATGAATAAGTACCTATGAATACAATTAACAAAGACACAAATATGTATCTGAAAAAAACTTAAAGAATAATATTTAAGGAGAGAAAAAAATTGAAAACTGAGGGATGTGTCATCCTTAGTGTAAGATCTAAGGGCAAATGTGTCGAGAAATTTTTGAAAAAGTTGGAGTATGGAGATTCGTCTTCAGGATTTGGGAGAGACCTGAAATGGACACACGAACAGCTGCCTGATGAGCAGCTGCCCTGAAAAGAAAACACAGACAATTGCCTGATGGGCAACTGACAACTTCATTCTCTAGGACTAAGTTTTTATACCCTTTTTAAAATCTGACTTCATGAGAAAGAAAACACCAAAGTACAATACAGAGTGATTGATATAGAACATACGTCATATACTTACGAAATACAATTATTAAAGGGAAATTACAAGAGCAAGGGGGAACAAAGAGACCTGGTTAAAGATTATTAAAAGTGTGATTATGGCCAGTTCCTGCTCTCACCGGGGGGGCTGGGGCATGAAATTCCAGAAAGAACAGGAGTCACCCAGAGTCTTGTGAAGTCTGGCCTTTTGCCAAACCGCTTAACTCTCTCGGAACAGGCTTCGTCCATGTCCTCCATCATTGGAGGAACTAATCTTATCACATATAAGCCACTGTAAACCTCAGATAATTAAGGAAGAGTAGGATTAATGCGATAAAAATAAAAAACTGATCAATGTAACAGAAATAAACTGTGCTATATGGGGTTCTGATATATGACAAATGTGGTATTGCACATCAGAATAGAAATGTGGCAATACATTTAGGAACAATTCATTAACATGATAGAAAAATGAATTTAGATTCTAATTATACCATGCATAAAATCAGTTGTATGTAGGTTAAAAGACTTATTTTTTAAAGAGAAAAACTTCACAAAACTTTTAGAAGAAAGTATTAGCTGTCGTATTCCTAATCTAGTGTTTGACAATGATAATTTCAGGATGAAAAAGCAGAAACCATAGGGGAACAAATTGATAAATTGACTACATTAAAATTTAAAAACTTCTATATATCGATAGCCCATGATTTTACTTTTTATTATTCTTTAACATTTTATACTTTATTATGTATTTATAGATTTTCAAACATTATGTAATATTATTCTGCAGGTTTTGAATATTTAACAAATAATATCCTAACTTTTGCTTATATTATATTTATATTTTAGGATGATAAATGTAGCCTTAGTTCATTAATTTTTAACTTTTATAACTTATTCCTCCATGTAAAGCTATTCCTCCGTGTGCTTATTTATTCTCATATTGGTAGAAATGTGGGTCGTTCGTGATTCCTTTTTCTCTTATGAATAATGTGACCATGAACAATGTTGCAATCTAATACTGTGTACAAGTCTTTTTTTTAGGGCAATGGTAACTAGAAAGGTAAACAAGGAAAGCAGAGAAATAGGACCAGGGAGGACACATATAACTTTATACAAGATGAAGGATGAAAAGAAGAAAGGAAGAAAGAAAGGAAGGAAAAAAGAAAGGAAGAAAGGGAGAGAGGGAGGGAGGAAGGAGAGGAGGAAGGAAGGAAAAGGAGAGGAAGGGACAAAAGGACAGAAGGAAAGAAAGTTGAATAAAGGGCACAAAAACCTGTTCATACCACTGTACTATGTGATTCTATTACTATATGATTTTATATATATAGTCATATATGTATTGATATTTCAACATTCCATATGAAAGAAAAAGTGCTTTCTTCTTTGAGCTCATTATTATACGGTATTGACATCATGAGCTTTTTTTAAAATTTATTTCTTCTTAATGTGTAATTGCATAATCTATTATTTGCAAAACTTTGGAGCCATGTCCTTTCACATGCAGTTTTTAAATAATACTGTAAAACAATGTAAATTTCTTCTTGATACAGTCTTAAGTCCTTTTATTTTTTTTCCAAGGAAGAGGTATATTAAAATATATTTATATGTTTCAATAGCTTTACTGTAGTATAATTCAGATACCATAAAATTCACTCACTTAAGTATATAATTTGATGGATTTCAGCATACTTACAGGGATGTGAACCACACCACAATCTAAATTTAGAGCATTTTTTCCTTATATACACCCTAATAATTCCTTCCTATTTTTCACTATTACCTTGGCTACTAGGGAAACAATAATCTAATTTGCATGTCTAGGTTTATCTTATTCTGGACATATCATTTAAAGGAAATCATATACAACCTAAAGGATGCTTGACTTCTTGCACTTAGCATAATATTGAGGTTTATCCACCTTTTAGTACATACCATCACTTCAATATCTATTCACCAAATAATACTCCAGTGTACAAAATACCACATTTTATTAAATTCTCAAGTCAATAGACTTGTTCATACTTCAAATTTTTGCTGTTTTTAATATGGTCACTATGACCATTCATGCCCAAGTTTTTTGTGTAATGGGTTTTATATCTTTTGGTTGCCTACCTAAGAATGAAATTACTGGGTCATATGAGAACTTGTATATTTAACATTTTAAGGTTCTTTCTAACTGTTGCACAAAGCAACCATACCATTTTCTTTCCCACTAGCAAAGTATGAGAACAAGAGGGCTCCTGTCTCTTCACAGTCTTGTCAGCACTTGACATTTTGTGTCATTTTAATTGTAGCTATTTAAATGGGTGTGAAGTGATATCAAATTTTGGTTTTGATTTGCAATTTCCTTCTGTCAAATGTTGTCACATATATCTCATGAGTTTATTAACCATTTGTGCATCCTTATTGAAAAAATATTTAATCAAGTTTTCTTCCCACTTTTTAATTGCATATTTTATGAATGAGCTATGAGATCTATTTATAGATGCAACTCCTTTATCAGATAATTTTTCCAATATTTTCTTCCAGTCTGAATTTTCTTTTTATTTTATATTTTTGCTGTCATAATTTTTTTTGTATTTCAATGAACTTCAGAGTACAGTGTGTGTTTGTTCTGAAATTTTTACTTTGCCTACTTCAATAACATGAAGATTTTTTCCTATATTTTCTTTTAAATGTTTATTTAAGCTTTTAGATTTAGGTCTGTGATTAATTTAAAGTTAATTTTTTTATGTAGTGAGAGATTATAATGGTCTGAATTCATTCTTTCACACTTGGCTTTGATTTCTAATTTAGTGATCTAAATACTGAGCTTTATATTATACCATGCTGTTTTGATTACTGTAGCTTTATAATAAATTTTGATATCATGAAGTATAAATCCTTGAACATTGTTCTACCTATTTATAATATAAATCACATATCTTTATTTTTATTTCATTTTAAGGATCCTATCCTTTTCTTCTACATTTAATGTATACTATTGTTATCATATATATATATATATATTTATTTACTTTGTTAATATTTATTTATTTATTTATTTATTTATTCATTTATTTTTGGTGGTACTGGGGGTGGAACCCAGAGGCTTTCTACTTCCGGGCTATACTCCCAGACCTTTTTTATATTTTATTTGAAAACAGGGTCTCATTCAGTTGCTGAAAGCCTCACTAAGTAGCTGAGGCTGGCTTTGAACCCGTGCAATCCTCCTGTCTCAGCCTCCCAAGCGCAGGGATTACAAGCATGTGCCACCACGCCCGGCTTTATTTTGTTAATATTTAAAGCAACTTTTAAAACATCAAATTTTCATTATTCTTGACAATTTTTCTCTGGTTTACATTTTTACTATTTATTTTTATAACTCCCTTATAGAATAGGCTATTGCAAATTACTGTACAGATATAAAATATTTTCTTTTATAGCTTTAAATTTTTAATAAAAAAATGTAAGTTTGTCCCAAAGTTAAAATCCTCTTTGGAACCCTCCCCATTAGAAAATAAAAAGTCAAATCAAGTACAGTCTGTGAGAAAATAGTCACTTTCTCTGTTTTATTCTATGCTTGCCTTTCTTCCTTTCTCCTCCCTCCTTTCTTTTCCTTTCTTTCTTTCTTCCTTCCTTTCTTTCTTTCTTTCTTTCTTTCTTTCTTTCTTTCTTTCTTTCTTTCTTTCTTTCTTTCTGCTTTTCTTTCTTTTCTCTCTCTTTCATCTTTCCATACAAAATACTAATATGCTGGATTTGATTTTTAACATTTAATTATTTTTTATTGGTGTATTGTAATCATAAAACTTGCTGAAGTTCGGGATAATAGAGGCGTACATGCACAAAGTATTCATTGAGACTGAGCCCTCTCCCTGTGCCTGTCATATTTCCTCCCCTGCCCCTCTTTCCTGTGCTCAGTTCAAAATGACTGGCTTTCATAACTCTGTGTATGTACATCATGACCACTGAAGTGTTTCCCTCTCCCCCCTCCTATGTCCTCCATTAGGTCCCCTTCTTAATTCATCTAAGGTTTCTTCTCCTTTGTCTGGAGTCCCTCTTATGTCCCAATTTCTCCCTAGCTTCCAAATATGAGGGAAAACATCCAACGTTTTACTTATTGTGTCTAAATAATATGATTTAGCATAATGCTCTCCAGTTTCATCCATTTCTCAGCAAATAACATAATTTTGTTCTTTTTATGGCTGAGTAAAACTTCATTGTGTACCTATCCCATAGTTTTGTAATCCACTCATCTGTCGATGGACATCTTGGCTGTTCCATAGTTTGACAGTTGTGGATTGTGCAGCTATAAACATGGATATGCATGCATTGCTCTGGTAGTTTGGTTTCCATTCTTTTGAGTGGATACTCAGAAGTGGTATTGCTGGATCATATGGTAGGTTCATTCACATTCTTCTGAGGATTCTTCACACTGTTTTCTAAAGTGGCTGCACTAATTTTTAATCCTACCAACAGTGTACCAGAGTTCCTACTTCTCTACATCTTGACCAGCCCTTTTTATTTGTGTTTTTAATGATTGCCATTCTAATTGGGGTTGGGTGACATTTCCAGGTAGTTTTGATTTGCATCTTTGATTGCTAATGATGTTGAATTTTTTATACATTTATAGGCCATTTGTATTTCTTCTCTTGTGAAGTATCTAGCTTCTAGTTTACTTGCCCAATTTTAATTGTGTTATTGTAGGGCTGTTTTGGTGGTGAGTTTCTTGAGTTCTCTTCATATTTTAGGTATTAGTCCTCTTTTGAGAGAAGTGACTGGCAAAAATCTCCCATTCTGTCAGTTCTTTCTTGAAGTTCTTGAGAGTGTCCTTTGCTGCATAGCAGTTCTTCAGTGTAATGCAATTTCACATATTAATCCTTGCTTTAATTTCCTGTGCTTTGTGGGTCTTGTTGAGAAGTTTTTACCTATGCCTATATGTTGAAATGTTGCTCCTATGCCCCGGTCAAGGAATTGCAAAGTCTCTTTTCTAATTTCCAGGTCATTGATACATCTTGAACTGATTCTTGTAGGAGTCTTATTTTCATTTTTCTGCATATGGATGACCAATTTTGCCAACATCATTTGTTGAAAAGGCTATCTTTTTTCCAGTGTATGTTTTGGCCCCTTTGTCAAAAATCAATTAGCTGTAAATGTGTGGATTGGTTTCTGAGTCTTCTATTTTGCTCCATTGGTCTATGTGTCTGTTTTTGTCCCAGTACCATGCTGTTGTATTACTGTGGCTATGTAGTAAAAATTTTTTTTTTTTTTGCAGGTCTGGGGATGGATCTTAGGGGCATTCTACCTCCAAGCTATATCCCCTGCCCTATTTTTTATTCTTTATTTTGAAACCGGGTCTCACTGAGTTGCAGAAGGCCTCACTAAGTAGCTGAGGCTGTCCGCGAACCGCAATCCTCCAGGTCTCAGCCTCCCGAATGCTGGGATTACAAGCGTGTGCCACCACGCCCGGCTTATATGTAGTATAATTTGTAGCCAGGTATTATTATGCCAAATAAGCTTTCATATTTATTCAGGCATTGTCAAATATATACAGACTGTTTAATATAAACTAGCCATTATTTTAGCTGATAGGTATATAGCAGTAAATATAGGAAAATATTTTATCACATCTTATATTCTAGTAGGAAGAATAATAAACATGATTTGAGTTATAATTAATAATAGTATGTGGAATAAATCAATTATAAAAACAAATGGTAATAAGTAGTGTGTTTCTGCCTGTGAGGAATATTGCTTTGGGCAAGTTGATCAGGAAATATAGCTTTGAGTAGGCTGTATTTGAACAGAGACTTAAAAGACACACATATTTTAAAAATCAGGAAAACTGAGGAAAAGCATCTTGGGTAGAGATTTATTTTGGCTTTGTAGGAAAGCCGCTGCAATTGTCTATTGGTTTTCTGCTCACCCATCTCTGCTGAGCCGACCCTGGTCAATAGCTGTGCGGCGACTGCATCTTCTTTCCCCCTAATTTCTCAAATCCTTTCAGTTCCAGTTTCTTAAAGGCTGAGTTACAGAAAATGAAAAAAAACCATGTGTTTTGAGTTTTATCTCGTTTTGCTCCATTTTTGCTAAAGACAAGTTGGAATATTTCCTGATTCTGTTTTTGGACTATCGATAACATTGCTAGACAAGAGTGATGTTACTGACATTTTCAAGGACCGTGTAAATTATTTTAGGTCATAATACATGAGGATAATGTATTTCACCGGATATGGTATATGTAGTCACTAGTGTTTTACTTGATATGCACTCTGTTCCAGTTGGAGCTTGTAGATAGTACCTATTTCATAACTACATTAAAGGTTAAGTTTTATTTTTTATTAATTTTTATACTTATTGATTTTTTTTCTGCCTGTCAGAGAAAAGACAAGGTTTTATTTAGTAAAGTAAGGGACTTGAGAAGGGTAATGCAGGCCATCTCAGAAAAGGAAGAACATCTAAATAAGAGATTTTTGCAGCTTTTTCAATTCTTTAATAGAAACCCCTAAGGCCGTGGGTGCGGTTGCACAAGAAGGAAATGGATAATATAAACTCTCACATCTTTACAGGAAGTAAAACTATATCTTAGTTAGATTTTCTTTCTTACATATAAATTATTTTTCAATACTAATTTGTCTTAAAATGATTATTCTCTTGTGTGTATGTGGCTGACTTCCAGCAAAGAAACCAGGACCTCATTCCTACAACCACTAGAACTGATTTCAACCAACAACTGAGATGAACTTGGAAGTGAATTCCTCCTCAGAATTTCCAGATAAGACTCTAGCACACCTTGAACCTAATCTCATAAAACCCCGAGCAGAAAACCAGTGATGTCCATCCAAACTTCTGACTTCAGAAATAGTGAAATAATAAATGGGTGTTAGAATGCTAAGTTTCTGGCAATTTGTTACATAGCAATGGAAAAATAATATAATATTAGAACAAAAAATAGAATTTGTAAATGTTAACAAAGGAGAATATTTAGAATTATTTAGTATAAAGATTTAATTGTATTTTTATCATGGGCAATCAAAACAGATATATATTAAAATACATGTATTTAACACATACATTTTATACATACACATATTAATATATTATAAAGAGCTTGTATAAAGAGGGCCTAGAAATATAAGTAAGCATATGCTACAGTTTCTGCAAACTTAAATCCTTAAAAAATATTCTAGGTTTAGGTTCAATCTGAGTGTATCTGATAACATATTGAGCTCTGACAAATAAGTCATTCTCTTGGAGGAAATAAATTTTTCCCACTGTGAAAACTAAATCTTGTAGAGCAGCATGAACTATTTAGTAAAGGTTCCCTCTCCTTTAATATACTTTTAGTGTTTTGAAAGAGTTTGACTCATTTCACATGTGGGATCAGTTTACTACAAACTCAATATAAATCTAAGTTGTAAGTAACTTGCAATGTTATGCCTTAAGGGTTCTGAAATTCTTTATATTTTTAACTTTCTTTTTCACATCAAAATGACTGAGAAATATTACTCAAAAATTGTTATTTTGAACTATATCAATGGAAATATATTTACACTAAACATTTACATATATGTTATTAACATTTATCATATATTACAAATTTCAAGGTACTATTTACCTCTTGAACATCTTTGGCATTGGTTAATACCTATGATTTATGCCAAGTTATATTGTTCATAAATTTATTCATTGAATGTCAAATAAATGCCATGCACCATGCTAAGATTTTGTATACAAACTGAATAACTTATGGTTTCTAACTTTCAGGAAAAGTATATAAACAGGTGATAATGATGTAATTTTTGTGAGGTTTTTTTTTTTTTTTTGATGGTACTGGGATGGAACCCAGGGGCATTTTACCTCTGAGTGACACCCCCAGCCCTATATTTTATTCTTTTTTTTTTTTTTTTTTTTTTTGGTGGTACTGGGGTTCCTGGAAGCCCTTCTATATCCAGGCTACACTCCCAGACCTATTTTTTTTTTTTATTTTTGGAAACAGGGTCTCTTAAGCCAGCGTGGCTGGCTTCAAACCTGCGCGATCCTCCTGTCTCCGCCTCCGAAGCGCGGGGATTACAAGTGCGTCACCACACCCGGTATTATTCTTTATTTTGAAACAGGGTCTCACTAAGTTGCAGAGGGCCTAAGTAGCTGAGGCTGTCTGTGAACTGAGATCCTCCTGTCTCAGCCTCCCAAATGCTGGGATTACAAACGTGCAACACCATGCCTGGCTTACAGTGTGATGTATTTTTATAAGTACTAAGCCAAGATAAGATAGAGTTTAAATTCACTGAATAGAGAAATGTATATACCAAAGGAATTTTATTATTACTATCTTTATTTAAATGCCACAAGCAATAATATCCTGAATTCCATTTTCACAACAAATGGCAAAATAAATATAAGACCCAATTTAATTTTAGTCTTCTAAGATAAAAACAAATAAGTATATTATTTTTTATATTGTTATTTATCTTTTTCAACTTTTAAAAGTTGAAATAAAATTGCTTCAATTATAGTACTATAAAAATAGGAATAAAGTTACTTTTCCAAAATTTTTAATATACCTTTATTACCATAGGCAGAAAGTGCCAAGATATATATTTTATCACAATAGGAGATTTTTAGCAACATAAAGATAGAATTCTTGATTTAATAATATTTGTTTTTATAAATGTTTGATAATAAATACTTGATTACATAGTTTATGTCATAATTTAAAATTTTATAATCAATGAAGGTCCATAGAAAGGAGCAAAATAGTGTGATGAATATTGGATGTATAGAGAAACTTTGAGTTTTTAATTAAATTAGGTTAATTAGAAAAGTTTAGTTAGTCTTAAGATATTACCTAGAAATTTAGTAATTATAAGTATAGAGTGAAGGATCATAGAGTCAAAAGATCAAACTTTTAATTCTAACTCTGATATAGAATAACATTTATCTTTTTTTTTTTTTTGTATAACAGGAGATTGAACCCAGAGGCATTCTATCTCCAAGCTATACTCCTTGCCCTATTTTTAATTCTTTAGTTTCACTAAGAAGCTAAAGCTGGCCCAAAACCTGTGACCCTCCTGTTCCAGCTTCCCATGTACTGGGATTACAAGGGTGAGCCACCAAGTCCAGCCAATTTGCTGCACCATCCTGTGGCAAAGATCTTTGTAGGTGGGAACTTTAGGAACTACTTAGGTCATGAGGGTTCCATCATCATGAATGGATTAATGGCATTCTCATAGTAATGGGTTATTTGTAAAAGAATGAGTTTGTCCTCTCTCTTTTTCTACCCCCATCTTTTTGGCTTTTCACTTGTCTCAATGGTATGACTGACTCACCAATGCTAGCCCATCAATCTTAGACTGCCTAGTCTCAGAATTATGAATATGAAATATTTGTTCATTATAAATACCCAAACTAGGCCATTCTATTATAGCAGCACAAAATGGACTAAGATTTTAAATATTATAAAGGACATATGCCTGCCACTTAGATTTTGTAGTTTTGAGGATACAAAGGACAATAAAGTGTGGAATAAAATAAGTGGAAAACAATATAGACAGATGGTACGTAATCAACAGCTTTTTTGATGCAGCATTTTTTTTATCCTTCTTCAATAAAAGAAGAGTCTGTGCAAAGGATATTGTTCAACTTTTATGCGAGGCATGTTTGAAGCCCTTTTTATATACTAATGTAGCAGAAACTTTTTAATATACATTTTTGATTGGTTGGTTGGCTGCTTGAATGATAATATATCTTAGACAAAGCAATCAGATCACATTGTTAGCAGTTATCAAGGCAGAGAGACAGGGTTAAATTCACAAGGGCTAGCTCTGTGTAAATGGTCAATCTGTTTCCATGGTAACAGGTTGGCTGAGTAAACTATAAATTTGTAGGTGTTGGTTTGTGCCCTCTTATCTTAAAAAAATCTGAAAAAGATTGTTTCTATAAATATGGTTTCTATCTCTTGGCTAAGTACAAGTCTAAGGATAAATTTAGGGGAAGAGGGCTTTTAAGGTGTATAAATTACCAGTTCATATGGATCCCTTTTCTGAATCTTGCACCATACTTTACATATGAAACATGATCTTACTGTGGTTGGCAGTTTTCTAAATATAAGGAAGTGCACTTTATCACATTTTTTCTGAAAACATCATTTCTATGATTTCTTTGGTCACAGGTGCTAATGTCACTCTCAGTAAAGCAGAAAGTTGTTGTTTTTAATACAATCCATTACCTTCTTTTCAGGACTATTGCAGCAAGCAATTTTAGCAGACACAAGGAGGATTTTAAAATATGATACACAAAAGATATCTTCATATATAAAATAAGGTTTAGAAACTCGCAAGAAAATTCAATGTACATATTTGAATTTGTTTAAAATAGTAAGAAGTTTTCATGTTTTATATAGGAAGGTATTTTGTTCTTTTTAAATTTTGTTTTGTTTTAATTTTAATGTCTTTCTTTGGGGATTTTTTATGTAAAATAATGTTTAGGATTTAATTCCTTTTGGTTAAAAACAGCGGCCTTGTCTCATGAATTCATACTTCTTAACTTTCTATTTTTTCTTGATACATGCTTTGATTCTTTTCAGGGTTATGGTGTGATTTCTCCTTTTTCTCTACATCTTTCTGTTGTTCTCTGCTAAGCTGAACTGGTTGTGGAACTCCCAGTGATTTCAAAGGAGATTCCAGATCTCAAACACCCGCCTGGCTGTATGTGTGTGTGTTTGTGTGTGTATGAGTGTGTACAGCCAAGTGACAAAGTGGCTCAGAATTACTTAGAACATGTGCAAAATGAAGATTAGAATAATAATTTTATCATTATAATTATTATTTCTCTTTAATATTTATTTAGCACCTTCACTCTGAGAAGCTCAAGCAACTATATGAATTTTAAATTAGCCATTGGGCTCTAATCTTAACTACACCACTAAACTGGATGAAGCACAAAATTAATAATGGAATTGAATGACATATATTGCTAGAGAGACATAATTCCATTGCAGCTTAGCTCTTTTCTGTTATTGGAAAATTGCCTTATATATTTGCCTACAAAGCTAGATAGTCATCATTATTTTAGTGTCAGGGGTCCATTTACTATTTTTTTTCCAAATAACTCCAACTGGCAGCTTATTCAAAGTAGAGAGGAAGTAAACTGATATATATATACACACACACACAATTTTTATTTTTTCTATTAACATTCCACGCTAACTTTTGTGGACAAGAAAAATTTGATTGCTATTTTTCTTTTGAAGATTTACACATATTCACTCTACTTATGTTATACTCAGTTCTTACATTTTTATAGTATTTTAAGGTAAATATAATTGCATTCAAGTTCTATCTTTGGGCTTATGTTGCAGGTGAATCTGAATTTCAAATTACTAGGGTTGAAGCTGGGTGTGGTGGCCCAGGCTTGTAATCCCAGTACTTGGGAGGTTGAGACAGGAGGATCATGAAGGTTTGAAGCCAGCCTCAGCTACTTTGTGAGGCTCTCAGCAACTTAATGAGAAGTGTTTCTAAATTAAATATAAAATAGTCTGGAAGTGTAGTCCAGAGGTAAAAGACCCCTGGGTTCCTTCCCTAGTACTACCAAAACAAATAATAATATTTACTAGGGTGAATTATTTGATTATACTTTTCACAATTAAAAATTACAATAGAATACAAACCTTAGGCATTTTGGGAAACTAATGACATTATAAGAAATAATAATTTTCTCAGTAATAGTTCACCTGAACCCTTCATTTATTTTTAAGATTTTAGGAGATAGATATTATCTCTCTTGAATTTAGATGGCTATTTTAGGTATTTTTTTCATAACATACTGTGGGTTTTTCCTATGAATTTTTTCTTTCTATTATTTATTTTCTATCAAGTGACAATAAAATAACTTGAAAATTTTATTCAGATTTGCCCAATTTATATCTAAGAAGACTTTTGAAATAATACATAAAGAACCAGGCATGGTGGTGCATGCTTGTAATCCCTGTGTTTGGGAGGCAGACAGGAGGATCAAGCAGGTTCGAAGCCAGCCACACTGGCTTAAGAGACCCTGTTTCCAAATAAAAATATAAAATAGGTCTGGGAGTGTAGCCTGGAGGTAGGTAAAATGGTTTCCAGAAACCCCAGTACCACCCCCCAAAAAACAAAAAAACAAAAAAAGAAATAATACACAAAGAAAATAAGCATTGTTATATAGCCCTCAAAATATTTTACATTTTTTATTATTCTGCCTTTAAAAAAGGAAACCTTGCTATTAGTGAACATGCTAGGCATTATGGTAAATGACATAAGCCAGAAACAGATAGACAATACCACATGATCTCATGTATATAGAATCTAAGAAAGTCACTCTCATAGAAACATAGAGTAGAAGGGTGGTTGCCGGGGGTCTGGGAAGTGGGGTGACAGAATGGAAAGATGCTGGTCAACAAGTACAGCTTTCAGTTATAAGAAGAGTAAGTTCTGAAGATCTAATATATCATGGCTAATGATAATATATTCTTAAAAGTTTGAAAATAATATTTGAAAGTATTATTTTCACCACACACAACATAAGCAATCTGCGAGGCAGTAGATATGTAATTATTGACTATGGTGACAATTTCACACTGTTTAAAGGCATCACATTGTCACCTTACATTCATTCAATTTCATTTATCAGTTATACCTCAATAAAAATGAGAGAAAAAAGAAATCATTAAACATTTTTTCAAAATGACTATATCATTTTCTATTCTTATCTGTAATAAAGAAGAATCCTAGATGCTCTTCACCTTGTCAATACTTGGTATTGTCAGCTTTTGTAAAATTTAAAAAATTTTCTATTTATTTTTAAAAGTTTTACTTTTATGGAAATCACATTTAAAAAGGAATATATTCAGACAGTGCTTGGTTCCCTCCCCCCACCTGCTTAATTTTCCCTACCCTCTTAATAATAAGTGTCCAGGTTGACCATGCTACATTCATAATTTTATACATATTTGAATGTAGCTCCTCTATTAATCAACCTTAACCTTCTTCCTCTTCTATTCTTCCATTCTTGCTTTGCTAAGGTTTCCCCTCAATTATCTGGAGTGCCTTTGGCATCCCCAATACTCCCTAGTTTGGGCATATTAGAGAAAACATATGGCCCTTCTCTTTCTGTGCTTGGCTGATCTCACTTAACATAATATTCTCCAGGTCTTTCCATCTTCTTGCTAATGACATGATTTTGTTCTTTTTTATTGTTGGATAGAATTCCATTGACTATATTTCCCATAATTTTGCAATCCATTCATCTGTTGATGGAAATCTAGGTTGGTTCCATATTTGGGCTATTACGAATTGTGCTGCTATGAGTATGGGTATGCATATGTTACTGTAGGTCTCTGATTTCAACCCCTTTGGAAAGATACCCAGGAGTGGTAGAGCTAAAACATATGGTGGATCCATTCTCAATTTTTTAAGAAATTTTCACACTGATCTCCATAGTGGCTGAACTAGTTTGCACTCCCGCCATCACTGTAAAAGCATTCCTCTTTCCCCACATCCTCAACAGCATTTGTTGTTAGAGTTCTTTATGCTTGCCACTCTGATTGGGGTTAGATGGAATCTCAGTTTTGATTTGCATCTCCCTAATGGCTAATGATGTTGAAAAACTTTTCATCTATCTTTTGGCCATTTGTAATCTCTTCTTTTGTGAAGTATTTATTCAATTCAGTTGCCCATTTCTTGACTGGATTATTTGTTTTGCTAATGTAACATCTTTTGAGCTCTTTTTATATTATGGATATTAGCCCACTATCAGAGTGGTGGCTGGTAAAGATCTCCTATTCTGTAGACTTTTTCTTTAGGTTCTTGATGGTTTCCTTTGATGAGCAGAAACATTTTAGTTTGATGCCATCCCATGTATTAATCTTGCTTTAATTCCTGCACTTTGGAAGTCTTATTGAGAAAGTTACTGCCTGTGCCTATATGTTGGAGTGTTGAGCCTATGCTCTCCTCTAATAACTTTACAGTCTTTGGTCTAATTTCTAAGTCTTTGATCCATGTTGAGTTGATTCCTGTGCACAGTGAGAGGTAAGGATTTAGTTCAGATAGCCAAAATATGGAACCAACCTCGGTTTCCATCAACAGATGAATGGATTGCAAAATTGTAGAAAATAAACGCAATGCAATTCTATTCAGCTATAAAGAAGAACAAAATCATGTCATTTGCAAGAATATGGAAAGACATGGAGAACATTATGTTAAGTGAGATCAGCCAAGCACAGAAAGAGAAAGGAATATATGTTTTCTCTAATATCTCCCAACCAGGAAGTATTAGGGATACCAGAGGGACTCCAGATAATAGAGGGGAACCTGCAGCAAAGCTAGAAAGAAAAGGTAGGAGGTGAAGAAGGCTGAGGTTGATTAATAGAGGAGCTACATTTGAATATAATGTGTATAAGTGTGAATGTAGCATGGTCAACCTGTACATTCATTGTTGGGAGAGGTGAAAAGGAGATGCAGATGTGGGAGGGCACCAAGCACTGTGTGAATGTACGCCATTTTAAATATGATCTATATAAAAATAAAAGATAAAAGAAAAAATTGCAAGTAACTACTTGTGATAAACATTCATTCTCAGGTAGAAACTGTAAAAGTTAAGTTTACTGATGCTAAGCCCCTACTAGAGTTACAACACATTTGGATTTTTATTTATATTTTTATACTTGCTGTTAACTTAATTCTTTGAGGAATCAATCACTTCATAATAAATATGGCTACCACACAAGTTTTTCATCAATAGAGACCTTAGATAGTTATGTGGAAAAATGCTCGTAAAGTCATTTGGTCATTGGATGATAGCAGTTACAGTCCTTAGATTTCATATAGATACACAAATACACTCATATAGATGCAGTTACATGAGAACTTATTTTTTCTTTATTTTTTAATAATGCAAATCCCACATACACATGTACATACATAAACAAACTTGTATGTGAGAGATGTGTGTCTTTATAAATCCTTATGAAATATGGAATTACTAAATTTTATTTTAAACATAATATTTTAAAGTAGATGAAAACTTCCTTTTATGTTATGAATAAAATGCAAGAGTTAAACAGAGGTAGAAGCAGACAGAGTAGTTTAGGTATTGTTGGAATAACTCAAGTGATAATTAATGCTGGCTTGAACAAAAGTGATGGCAGTAGAATTGTAAATTAGGCAGATTCTGGATTTATTTTAAATATACTTACAAAAAAACCTATTGATGAATTGGTCTGTGCTGGTTGATGAGATTTGATAATAGATGAAAAAGAACAGAAATTGACTTAAAAGTTTTCTTCCTGAGTTATAGGGTGAATGATAATAAGAACTGAGATAGAGAGGAAGAGGAAAAATAGAGTTATATGAAATTTGGGTGGAAAGAGCTCAGTTTGAGATGTTTTAAGGTCAGAAAGCCTATTAAATAGGATAGAGGATATACTGACTAGATAGTGAGCCTGGAGTGATGGTATAGGTACAGCATTTAAAGGCACATGTCTGCAAGCAGTCACTAGAGGAGCACTTTCAGAAACATACAAAATGAAGGCTGAAAGTGGATAGCTGGGGCATGGAGACATTTACAAATGGAAAAGAAAACTGAGAGCGATTACACTGAGGAAAGAGTAAACTGAGTAAATAGACACTGAGTAATGTCCTAAAAACAAAACGAAGGAAATATTTCAAAGGTGAGAGAAAGTGGGTGCAACTAAGTCAATACTACTTGTTAGTTAAATGAGAAAAAAAGACTCAACATTGACCATTAGTTTTAGAAACAAGAAAGTTGTTTGTGACCTTGATAAACACCATTCTGAACACTCCATGACACTGTTATAAAGTAGACCAACTGAAGAGCTTTTAAAGAAGAATAAGAGGCAAAGGATACAAAAAAGCAAAATCAAAACAAGCAATAACAAATAAAAAGCAAATATTAACAATTCTAGTCAGGGTATTTTTTGTTTGCTCATCTACAGATATTGTTATACACAAATAACCCTTGCTGGCCATTGGACCATTATAATAGACACAAGTTTACTACCAAACTTCACTTCAGAAAAGGACTTACTGCCCAGCAGTGGGAAGCACATTTGCAGGGCAGGCTTCACCTCTCAGCTCTTTCATTGTTTCCATCAGAAGAAGCAGAGATGTACCTGAACACAGTCATATTATTTCCAGAGAAATCCACATCTGCTGATTCAGTGTGGCAAGAAAGACGAATCTGGCTATTTCTGCTCAATGCAGGACAACTGTGCTGGTAATAATCACTTCAAAACTCTGTTCTCATTAGATCAAAGGTGTGTTAAGTCGGCATCATAATTTAACTTTCCCTCTGCCCATCTCTACCTTAGCCTAACAGGGATTAATCTCTAACAAACACCATGTAAACCCAAACTCTACCTACGGATTTGTCTTAGAGCACCCTAACCTCTGATAATTGTCCTGTTGTACCTGTTAACACACAACGATGAGGAGACAGAAAGGAACATAAATAGATTCTCTCCTTTAGTCTTTCCACTTTTGGACTGCAATTTTCATCCAATAAATGGGTATAGATATAATATTTCTCAAAAACTGGCTATTTGTTTCTCAGATACAACAATTTTTCAGATCCAATCAGTTTCCTAGGGTTGCCTTTATGAGAGCCATTCATCTACATTAGTTCACCTATTATCAAGAGATGATTAGTGGAATATTAAAAACCTATGTCTTTGAATGAGATAGTAGGTTTTCATATGTTTTTCCCTTTCACTACAAATATACATAAGACATTTTCAGGTCATGGCATTAAGATTAAAAATATGTTTTTATGCTGGGTGGGGAGGCGCACGCTTGTAATCCCTGCGCTTGGGAGGCAGAGAAAGGAGGATCGTGCTGGTTCGAAGCCAGCCTCACTGGCTTAAGAGACACTGTTTCCAAATAAAAATATAAAATAGGTCTGGGAGTGTAACCCTGAGGTATAAGGGGTTTCCAGGAACCCCAGTGCCACCACAAAAAAAAAAATGTTTTTATGAGTTTATAAGATTTGACTTGAATAGAAGCTCTACACTGTTTGTCTCTACCAGAACATAGCCTTAATGGTTCTTTGCCTAAAGAAGCAGGTCTAGAAGATAATTTGTCTCCTAGCACATGAAATTTAATTGACTAATTTGAAATAAACTCATCTTAGGTCGGTATTTTGTGCTTCCTTGTCATTTTTTATTAGTAAAATTTCACCACAATAGCTGAATGTGACATCAAATGTGTAATGGTAAGGCTAAATCACGGGTACTTCATAAAATTGAAGGTACTCTCTTTAGAAATATATATTTTTACTAAAGTTTTAAGTTTGTTGTTAACCTCAGTTTACCACTCTGGATTTTCAGAGTTCAGTGTTCAATTACTTGATAAAGATGTTACGAAGGAAAATAAAATTCTGATAAAACTATTTTAGCATTCACCATAATATGACAGTGAGGAAACTCTAGACATTTCTGCCAGCAAATATAGAGCTAACTTCTAGGAACAAGGCTGAGAGTTAACACCAGGGGTTTCATGTAAATGAGACGGGCACCCCAGCAAAATATTATTAGGAGTCTTTCAAATGCACTGAACTAAGTCTCTGCCTTGCTGATTATTTCAATTAAGGAAGCATGCTATTTAAAGGGTAATGAATGAGTAGATCTCCCTTAATTGGGGCGCCTAATTTCTTCGTCCACTCTGCTCAGAAAAGTGAAGTATACACATTTATTTTCTTCTCTCACTATACCAGTTTTGCCAATATGAATTCTTGAACCTTGACAGTTACTGTTTAAAAGTGATTTCTTTATTATCATGTTGCCAACGTCAATTTGACCACTGAGAAATATGTAATTGAACAGTTCTGAACAGGGACTTATTCTCAAAGCTCTGTAGTACTACTCCATAAGTCAATATCTGGAAACTTATTTAAGATTTCACATATATATTCCTATATAGAAAATGTTGCTGGGAAATTGGATAGATTTATATAGCAAAATGAAACTAGACCCCTATTTCTCATCTTGTACAAGAGTCAACTCAAGAAGGATCAAAGATCTAGAAATTAGATGAGAAATTTTTCAACTCTAAGAGAAAAATATAGGAGCACTGCTCCAACATATAGACACTGGTAGATATATCCTCAATAAAACTTCTAAAGTTCAGGAAATAAAACAGAATCAATAAATGGGATGACATCAAATTAAAATGCTCTTGCACAGCAAAGGAAATAATCACAAGTCTAAAGAAAGAACCTACAGAATGGAAGAAAATACTTGCTAGCTACTTCTCTGAGAGAGGAAAAATGTTTAGAATCTACAAAAAAATAAAAAAAACCACTAAAACAAGATCAACAAATAGCCCAATTCAAAACAGTTGAACTTAACAGACATTTCTCAAAAGAAGAAATACAAACAGCCAATAAATATTTGAAAAAATATTGAACATCACTGTAATCAAAGAAATGCAAGTAAAAGTTACACATTGTTATTTCCTCTAAGGCCAGAATGGTGGTGAATGCCTGTAATCCCAGTATTTGGGAGGCTTAGACAGGAGGATCACAGGTTTGTGGCCAGCCTCAGCAACTTAGTGAGGTCCCCAGAAACTTAGTAAGATATTATTTCAAACTAAAAAATAAGAGAGAGTTGCGAGTGTAGCTTGGAAGTAGTATTCCCTTGAATTTAATTCCCAATATCAGAGAAAGAGAGAGAGAGAGAGAGAGAGAGAGAGAGAGAGAGAGAGAGAGAGAGAGAGAGAGAGAGAGAGAGGAGAGAGCCTCTAACAATAGCTAGAATGACAATCATCAAGAATAAAAGCACTTATAAATGTTGGAAAGCGTGTAGGGCAATAGAAACTCCTGTATATTGTTGTAAATTAGTACAACCATTATGGTGATCAATATGGAGATTTCTCAGAAGACTAGGAATGGAACCATTATGTGACCCAGGTATATCTCAGTTTTTTTCCAAAAAAAGCCAGTCAGAATACTACAGTGATATATGCATATCTATGTTTATAGAAGCACAACTCACAATAGTCAGATTAGGAAACCAATCTTATAAAATTGTGGTATATACACACAATTGGATTCTACTCAGCCATAAATAAAACAAAGTTATGTCAATTGCAGGAAAATCATTGGAAATGGATAATTTTTTAAATATTTTATTTGGAAACAGGGTCTCACTAAGTTCCTGAGAGCCTCACTAAGTAGCTGAGGCTGGCTTCGAACCTGTGCGATCCTCCTGTCTCAGCCTCCCAAGCACAGGGATTACAAGCGTGCGCCACCACACCCAGCACTGGAAATAGATAATATTATGCTAAGTGAGATCAGCCAGTTGCAGAAAGTCAAAGGTCATATGTTTTCTCTCATATGTGGAAACTAGAGAGAGAATAGGAAACATAAGAGACTTTAGATAAATGACAAAAGAAACTAGTAAAATAGTGAAAGGGGGTTTGGGTAGGGAGATGGGGAGGGAAAAAAAAGAAAGAATGAGGTTGGAAATAGTTAATATAATGTCATGTACATATATGCTTATATCATTACCAATTTCACTAATGTGTACTAGGTTGGGGAGGAGCAGGATGCGAAAGGAAATACACCAAAAGCTGTGTGCATGTATATGTGTATTACTTTAAACCTCACTATGATGATATATATATTTATATGGTTAGGTGTGGGTATTAGGACTAGAGATATATTTCACTCTCCTTTTGTGAGTCTTGTATATAAAACAATGAACATTTGATACTTTTCTAATAAGGGGAGAGGCATGATTGTTTAAAAATTCATCTTTTCTAACTGGCATATTTAAATGAGGGAAGTAAAAATGAAAGTTTTAGAATCAGAAACAGTGTAATTTCTCAGAAAGATGATGTACTCAAATGAGAAGTAGAACAACTAGATTTCCTTCTATAAATTGTTTTTATACCATTAGTACTGACTTTTTGTTTTCTTTCACATTTCCCTCAGCAATAGTGCCTGTTATCCATCTGTTTCTCTTACAATAAACAGATAACAAACACAGATAGGCTTACGGTTAGAATAAATTCTAACAAATTCCACCAACTCAGAGCTTTCTCACATGCTAATTTTTGAGCTCTGCATTTTTCTAGTAGCGATGGGGTTGTCTCCTGATTTTAGGTGGATTCGCTTGGTTACCCTGAAATTCATCACTCAATTTTGGAAAATCAAGCATTATTGCTTTGGAATTGTTTCTTTGACCTTTACATTCATTTCTTGGTTATGTAAACATGGTGGTGCTATTACCACTCCAGAGGTCATATGTTGGCCCAGGTAAAATACTAGAAAACACTGCTTTAATCAAGGAGTAGAATCGGATTACTTTCTCCTTCCATTCATAATGACGACAGAATCTATTTTATTTCATCTTTAGTAAAATTATCTTTTTTTTTCCTTTGGGAAGCTCAATAGAAAAAAACATGACATTAAAGTATGAAATATGAGTGTGAAGATCAAGAAGTAATAGAAGTATGAGTGAGAAGAATAGCTTGTCATTTATCCTGGGCTTTGTGCAGCTGCAAAGACCCTTTCCAACAGATGCAGCTGTTTAGGCTGCTTCGCCTAGTAATTTTTCCAGAAGCATTTTCTTTAAAAAGTGTCATTGACTACTATGATCATCTATCTAATGTAAAAATACAGTGCTATTAGATTTTAACAAAGTTACATTTCATAACTATCTTCTCATAATAGCAATACTAAGCAAAGGGAAGTTTTGTGTTCTTATAACTACATTCCTGGTTGCAGCTTTTGCTGGCTGCATGCACTTTATTATTTTTCTATAATATGGTGGTCCTAGCAAGTATAGACACAGGTTTCACCAGCCTTCAATTATATGATTCATTAGACTTGAGCCAGTGTTAAAAGACAGGGTAGCTTACTGGTTGTTGTTTATTTTTGCTTCAAGTAATAAAAATATTTTCTGAGTTCATCTATCAGAAAGAAGAAAAGAAAACAAGTCACTATGTTAAATCTCCAAGCCAATAGTCCCCTTATTCTATTTTCCTAGGCTATTAAACTGATGGAGAAGAGGTGACCAGCAATCTCTTTAATTCCCAAACTCTAGGGATATAAGAGATGGTAGCATTCAAACATTTGCTTTGAAAATGTTATTATTTGAGTCTGGAATGTGTCCCTTTAAGCTCATATGTTGAGGGCATGGTATCCAATGCAGTCAGGCTCAGAGGTGGAGTGTGGCTAAAGGAGGTAACTCACTGGGGTTGTGACATTAAAGACTATATCTGTCCCTGGCTACTTCCTGCTTCTCTTCCTCAATAGCCATGGAATGAGTCTTTAAAATCATGAGCCAATATGCATTTTCTCTTGCCAGGTATTTTGGTCACAGTGATGAAAAGAGCTGACTTAACATAGTAAATATGAGATTATTGTCAGTGATGTTGAATATGCCAAATGTCGAGGTATTGGAGGGTTCCTTATAGTTTTTTTCTTTATTGTGATCTTGAACCACTTGAGAAGTAAGAGGAAAAATTAGCGTGAGAAAGCCAAAGCATCACCCTTATTACTGTGAAAGGATGCTTAGGGGAAAATGGTTTGCAGTTTGGGCACTAGTGAACCTGAGTAGTAGTAGCCCAAGGGAACGCCATGGTGAGCTGGGCAGGATTCTCCCCATCCCCTTCAGAAGGCTTCTTTTAAAATTTGTTGTTGGGACATAGAAATAGAAACATGTGTTCCTCTAGAAAACTCACTTCTAAGAACGCCAGAAGAAAGACATGTTCTATTCACAGGAAATTCTTTTTTTTTTTTAACTCATAACTATGTAATGAGAGAGGGCAGGAGTGTTATAGTCTGAGAAACTCTTCCCCATGATGAAAATAAAATAAAAAATGGAGACTTTCTCGCATCACCACTTTGTTGAAATGATCTCAAAATAAAATATGCTATTTTAACAGCAACATTTTAGCATTTTATCTAACAATATTTATATTGTGCCCCTTAACCCTTCCTTGTTTTTTGTTTTGTTAAAATAAAATCATACTTCAAAATGTTTAAGGAGAAAAACAATAATAGGAAACTTCAAAACATTTTAAGGAGAAAAACAATAATAGGAAAACACCTTTTTTATCTTGACTGTCTGCCAGGTTAGAACAGCCTGTGCCAGTTGGCAACAATATCGTGTGTGTCATTGTTCCATGATATGAAGAATTAGGGGACATTCTGATCATATCTAGAGTTGCAGCAGACATCTGAATCTGATTTATTTATCTTCTTGAGAACTGCAGATGGTCAAGTCTGTCTGTCATTGCCTTTGGGATCAATCCATTTTCTGAGCTGATGGAACTAACTAGCTTGATCTTCCTAGTACACCTGTCCATGTTGAATGAAAAGACTGCCAATTTATCACCAACATTCTTTTTAGGGTCTTCCGAAAGATGTTTGCTTGTACTACTTGTCCAGAGTTAAATCTTAAAAAAAAAAATAGAGTTTGACAGTACTTCCTATTATAATAGATATGCTCATTTATATGAAATAGTAAACTCTTCCCATTAACTTTTACTTCATACAACCTTTTGCCTTATTGTTGTATTGTAACAATTTCTACAAATTTTATTGGTTCAAATAAAGCCCAATATTGAAGCTGGACTTGGTGGAGCATGCCTGTAATCCCAGTACTTCAGAGGCAGAGACAGCAGCTGGGTTTGTGGCCAGCCTCAGCTACTTAATGAGGCCCTCTGATATGTAGTGAGAACGTGTTTAAAAAATAAAGAATAAAAAATCTGGCTGGGGGTGTAGTTTGAAGGTAGAATGCCCTTGCTTTCAATCACCAGCACCACAAAAAATTAAAAAATGAAAAAATAAAGTCTAATATTGGCGTTTCCCCGGGCTTGACATACTGCTAACTGAACTCATTCAAAATTCAAAATGTAAAATGAGTGTGGTGGCACACACTTGTAATCCCAGCACATAGGAGGCTGAGACAGGAAGATCATGGTTCGAGGACAGCCTCAGCTACTACTTAATGAGGCCCTTTGCAAATCAGTGAGACCCTGTTTCAAATAAAGAATAAAAAATAGGGCCAAGGGTGTAGCTCAGAGGTAGAATTCCCCTGGGTTCCATTCCCAGTATAACAACAACAACAACAAAAATTCAAAATGTACTGTCTACATGTCCTAAAGAAATTTAAATATTTGTACATGAAATATACATATGAACCATTATATATATATATATATATATATATATATATATAATTGTCACACACATATATATATATATATATATATATATATATATATATGTGACATTTAACATGTGCAAGTAACATTTAAAGATTTTAGGGCATATAAATAGTATATATATATATATATATATATATATATATATATATATATCTCAAGCATTTCTTATAACATTTGAAAATCTTATAACTTCAAAGTTAGTTGCAAAGTAACATCTGAAACCATATGAATGAACTTTCAAATGCTGTACACTTATGAGACAATGAGTTTAAGAGCAAAATATATCTTATTGTTATTATTAATATAGTTTTAAATCATCACCTACCTGAAAGAGTCTGGTAATACCCAAGAAATCCTTGGACCACACTTTGAGAATCCTCCCTTAAAAAAATCTGTTAATATGGTATAGGAGTGTAATAGGCCTGTGTGTGTGTGTGTGTGTGTGTGTGTGTGTGTGTGCGCGTTCGCGCACGCACGTGTTGGGAATATATTATCCTATAGAGGGTGGTTAAAAGAAGCTTCTCTCAGGAAGTAAACTTTAAAGTAAGGACTAATGAAAAAGAGCCAGCCAGTGGCTCCATGGAAAACAGCATTTCCTGCAGAAGCAGCAGTCAGTAGAGATGGAGTGCTTTAGGACTCAGATAATTAGACAGTTTCTTCATAGAAAGAAATACGTACAAATTTCAATCACTCTTGGAGTGACCTTTTAAATTTGGAGCAATTGAAAATTTCAAAATATGCCACAGTTCATCCTACTTGAGAAGATCTGAACTGTTGTATTCCTGAACTCCGTCATTTGTTTATATAATTTCACTGAAGTACTGCTTCCCATCCTCGGTAGGGAGGGACAGATAGTCCACACTGCATTCACCTAAATGCACTTCTCTAGGTCTTTAGATTCATGAGTTTGTTAGGAATGCACTGTCTTAGCCTATAAAGATTTGATTTTTCCTGAATTGTCCCGGGAGTTATTGCCTCTGCCAAGCCATCTATGAAAGTAGGGAATGTTGCATTAGGAGGACTGGGCAGGCTGTGTGAACCTTATCTGAGAATGAAAATGGCACCCTCATGACTTTGGTTTCTAATGTAATTTTTTCTGTTTTAGCTAAAATGATTAATGTCTAAGTCCTTTCTGAATCATTTCAAGATTTTCGTCCAACTCAAATACCTTTTCTCCTGACAAAACTTTCTGAATCCTCTTTTATGACTCCCTAACATTGTTTTGAAAGATGTCTTTCAAAGGACTCCTGCCACGCTTCACATTTGCTTTTATTGTCACAAGAAATCATATTCAGGTTTGTGTTAGAATTACCTGTGAAGTACAAGCTTCTGAGCTGCAAAGGTGGCAGGGAGTGCAGTAAAAGTGCATGTTTGAGGTTCAGTGAACTATGGGTTAGAATCCAATTTGACTGTAGGAATCCTTAGTATCTTTCTGACTCATTAAATTTCTTATTTAAAAATAGGGGAAATGTACATTTTGTGATTTATCTGGTAATAATAAATTTTTCTGTAAAGTGCATTAGAACATATTCAGGACTCTAAATATTTAATCTGTTTACCTTTCTTCTTTACCTGAGGCTTGGAATTTTTATCATATAATCACAGAGAAGTGTCTATTCTATTATTTTGGATTTCTAGAAAAAACTATTTAAATAATGCATTTCTCCTAAGTATTTGAATAATTATTTCCATTATTATCTATGTTCTAATCTGAGAAACATGAAATTACACATATTGCAGTGTTAAATGAGTAAGAGTTATCCAGGATGAGGAGGGGAATAAGAAAAGCCCTGCAGGATAGCATCCAGTACTGAAGGAAAGATGAATCATGCCATTTCTGAGAAATTTAATCAGGTATAGCAAGCTTCCTACAGCAGTTAGGGAAGAGGAGCAAGTAAGGAAAGGAGAAAACTATGAGAAAAATGCCCTTTTCAGAAATATTATGGCTTCTGACTTAAGCTTCAGACCTATGAGAAGATACTAAAATGTGTTAAACTTCAGGGCAAGATAATCAGAATGTGATTTTAATAATCCTCTTAGTTACAAAGTGGAGAAAAGTAGATGCTAAATAAAAGTGAATACAGGTGTGTCAAAGAGGAATGCCATAATAATAGTGCAGGAGATACTGCAAATTTGTACATGTATTTACATACATACATGTATGTTAACATCTGTATGATTATAAGCACAAAGTAGCTTAACTTCAACTGCTTCTCTCTGGGTTCTGCCATAATAATTGTTTATTTGCTATTTTTGTTTATCTTTGTATCCTACTTTTACATAATAGTTGTACATGTGATAGTGAACTAAATTTATTCAAAAGATTATTTTGTATGAATATTTTTTACTAATAAGCATACTGATCTAAATATACCAGAACTGATTTTTTGACAAGTATATAGAATTTCTTTATTTAGATGAACAATACCTTATTTAACCTTTTGGATGACTTTCTTTCAGATAAATTTTATCACTTCCCAAAGTTTTCTCTCTTCTCATCTTAATATTTCAAGTGCGCTTACTTTTGCTTTGTTTTCACATGAACCTTCTCAAGCTACATTGCTTTTATCCCTTGGCTATTTGAATAAGGCTATCTTTATTCACATTATGGACTTTGTTTTGTTTTAATTATTTTTTTCTAGGACAAATTATACTCTCTGCCCAATGACATAGTGCCCATAGACTCTTCTCAGAGCTACTCCTGTAGTCATATAGTCGTGAATGTGTATGCATGCATGTGGTACTGGTGATGGAATCCAGTCTCACACAGGGTAGGTAAGCACTCTGCCATTAAGCCACATCCCTAGCCTAGTTATATGGTTGTATCTCCTTTTTACCCAATATTTAGTCAATGAAAACTTGTAATTACAATAAACAAAACTGCAAGTTTTGTCTTATTTTTGATAGACATTATCTCATGTTCTTTGGTATCTCAAAAAGATTTTTATCAACTCTACCCATCTGTTTCAAATGTAGTAGGTCTGGATGGTACCTGGACACATGTAATTTTAACTGTTTTTGCAGATGGTCTTCAACTTCATCTATTTTTATGAAAAAGTAGATTTATGTACTATGTATTAGGAATTGACCCCAGAATTGCAAATATGTGCATTTACTTAACTCTCAATATCCTGATTATATGTTACTCCCTATTTTACAAGAGAAAAAATTAAAGTATTAATTTCACATGCTTAATTAATGGTGGACCTGAGCTTTACAATGGGCAGGTGGACTCCAAAAGGTACACTTTTAGAGCCGGGCATGGTGGTGTAGGAATGCACAGGTTCGAAGCCAGCCTCAGTACTTAGTGAGGCTCTCAGCAACTTAGTGAGACCCTGTTTCCAAATAAAATATAAAAAAATAGATCTGGGAATATAGCCCGGAGGTAGGAAAGCCCCTGGGTTCCACCCCCAGTACCACAAACACACACACACACACACACACACACACACACACACAATCAGAGTGTAGACTTTTAGCCATTATTAGATCTAATTTGTAGAAGACTCCATCTAGTATATGTTAGGGTACTGAGAGTTTATCCTAATATCTTTGCAGGTGTTTTCTGGGTTTTATGATTTAACCTGAAGAAGACTGCTGATAAAATTATTAGAAAAAAGATAAGTGGAATTAGAGTAAAAATCAAATAAATAATATATGTCTTGTGTATAGATATATCAAATCAGGGGCTACTGAGAGATGCACAAATCATCATCCTGACATCTGAAGCAGTTTTGTTCTTGCCCTGTAAAGTCCACTTACAGCCCAAGCGTGAAGACAAAGCCTGTGTAAAAAAATTGCCAATTGTATTTACCACTTACTATGTAGTAGGAAGTTATAATTACTTCAATATGTTTAAACTTTTTACCTATTATGTGACATAAATAACCTATGTCCTACATTAGTTCATTTTCAGGTTTCATCTTTCTTGACCTACCAGTAACATTTGGCACATTGGGTAACTTTAAGATACGAGAGGGACATTAGATAATGAATGAGAAACTCCAATGGGGCCAGGGCGGTGGTCTAGGGAAAGGTGGGGATGGGGAAGAAGGGAGATTTAATCAAGGAATAACGCCCATTGACATATATATATATATATATATATATATATATATGTATATATATATATATGTATATATATACATATATATATGTATATATATGAAAACATTAATGCCAATCTTAATATAATGAAAAGGAGGAGTAGAGAAGGAGTGGGGGGAAGCCCACCACGTGCTGTGTGGATGCATGCCACTACTACTAGGAACCACGTTAAGACATGAGACTGCGGTGCACCGATAAAAGTAAAAACTTAAATGAATAAATAAATATTTTCCAGGCTGAGACAGGAGGATCTGATTTCAAGGCCAACCTCAGTAGAGGCCTTTTGCAAGTAGTGAAACCATGATTCAAAATAAAGAATACAAAATAGGGGTGGGGATTTAGCCAAGAGGTAGAATGCTCCTGGGTTCCATCTGCAGTAGCGCACAAAAAATAAAATATTAGCCATAATTACCATGGTTGGAGTATAAATCTTGCTTTCCTTCCTCTTATTTTTTCTTTGTTTTCTATCTCTATTATATTCTGAGTATTATTACAATAAGAAAAACCTAAAAATAGAACTAACATATGATCCAGCTACATTACTTGTCAGTATATATTTCAAAAATTCAAGAAATTAAGAGTCAGCATATTTTAGCATATCTGCATATTCACACTTATTGTTAGCACCATTCACAATAGCGAAGTTCTAGAATCAGTCTGTGTCCATTGACAGATGAATGAATAAGAAAATGTGGATATACATATTTATTTATTTATTTATTTATTTATTTATTTATTTATATTTACTGGAGATGGAACTCAAGGGCATTCTACCTCCGAGCTAAACTCCCATCCCAATTTATTTTTTGGAGCAGGTCTGGGGAAGTAACCCAGGGGCATTCGACCTCCAAGCTATACTCCCTGTCCTAGTTTTTATTCTTTATTTTGAAACAGGGTCTCACTAGGTTGTGGAGGGCCTCACTAAGTAGCTGAGGCTGTAGGGAAACTGTGATTCTCCAGTATCAGCCTCCCAAATGTTGGGATTGCAGGCATGCGGCACCATGCCTGGCTCATTATATATATATATATATATATATATATATATATATATATATATGTTTATCATGTGTAATATATATGTATTTACATATAATCACATATATTATTTAACCACAAAAATTAAATTATGTCATTTTCAGGAGACTAAGTGGAACTGGAGATCATGTTAGACAAAATAAGCCAGACTCAGAAAGGCAAGTAGCACATGTTTCTCTCATATGTGGAATCTATAAAAGAAAATATTAAAAAGAGAAAAGACACCATAAATTTAGAAAGATTACCAGTGAAGAGGAAGTTGGGGGAGAGGAAGGCAAGGGAGTATAATTGAGGGTGGAAATGATAAAAATATTCTATATGCATATATGAATAGCAGCAGTGAATCCCACTATTTTGTATAAGTAACATACACTAAAACCAGCAGCCAAAACAAAAAGAAGCCCCCCAAAGACTAGTTTTCCTTTAACTGAAATGGCCACAATTTTGGTCCTTTGCTAATTTTTCTCCAGTCTTACAACTTCTCTTGCTAGTCTAGAGCTCAGTCCTTGGACCATTTTCTTATTGTACATTCATCCCCTTTAATATCTCATCTATTTCATGGCTCCAAATGCTGTTAATATGCTAATGGATTTTTTATTCAATGGCTCAGACTGCTTTCTTGAACTCAGCAGTTGAGCAAAGAATTGATCACTTGCAAGTCCTTGAATTTTATCCAAATATATTCAAAAGCCTACTCCTCCTTCAGTTTACAAATGTCAGTTTGTCACCACTCCATTCTTTTATTTACTTAGAATTTTGCTGGTGCAATATAATTACACATGTAGTAAAATTTAAAGAGATGCATTCATCCGTGCACACAACAACGCTTGGCGTGGTTTCCTCCAACCCTATTTCCCTCTCCATTCTCGCAGTTTGCAAATCCCAAAACATTGCTTTTGTCACTATCAATTAATCCTCTACACAATACTATCAGGTACCAAGACTATCCAAAATAAAACCACTTCTCAGCAACTGTCACTACCATTTGGATCCATTTCTCACTGGAATTGTTGGGGCAAGCTCTTAATGTTTTTTTTTGTTTGTTTGTTTGTTTGTTTCCCTGTCCATATCCAAGCTTATTGACACAACCAGAGTGATGTTAAAATTCAAGTCAGAAGCATACCTTTTAATTTCTCTAAACCTGAAACTGGAGGCAAAATCATCCTGAGTAAAGAGCGTAAGTCTTAGTGGACCACAAGACCACATTCAACTTCTTGTCCATCTTTCCTAACTGCTAACTTTCCTGACTTCTTCATACTACTCTCTTTCTTGATCCACTGCAATCGCAGTGACTTTCTTGCTGCTTTTAGAAGATAAAGCACAGTACTTGCTTTGAGGATTGTCATATTTTCTTCTTCCTGGTATTTTCTTCTCCACCTATCCCCATGGGCTATCTCTCTGCTTCTTTGTCTCTTTAAAGTATTTAATTTTCAGTGTGATTCAAATTTAAAACTGACTCCCCACTAACCTAAAAGTATCCAACTTAAAACTGACTTCTTATCATTTCTCTTTCTTTGTATAAATTTTATGGTTAGTTTTTTTTTTAATAGATAAACCTAGTTTAAAAGATATTAGCATGCTTTTCACTTCCAACTTTTTGGAGAAAAGGGAATATTTTTTAAGTAATACTATTCTTCCTAAGCAAGTTCCTTAGGTTTTTCATTTGTTTTACTATCTTATGTGATTTTGATAATGTAGTGACAATCTATGCAAACAAATTATAACTCACTTTTACTTCAAGGCAGTGGTAGAGATGCTAGAAAAACCATTTCCTATATAAATTATTGGGTTAACAGTCCTAGAAATTAAGGTGCTAAAGTTATTTTTATAAAGATTATTAACAATGTTTATAGGTAAAGTTCCCACAGATAAGTTCAGATTTTTTAGGGAGATTAATCTGAGCATTTCGAGTAATTTTAGCAGTTACAAAACTTATATAATTTTATCTTTTTTATCTTGATAAAATATAGAAAATCCATTATTTCATCTAGATATCATGACCAGGCTTTGTAGAATCTGAACCAATGCAACCAGGTGAAGCAAAAATTTGGAATATGGATTTCTAATATTTTCTTGAATATTAGTGTCAGAAATTTTGCATTCAAACTTTCTGATTTTTTTTTACAGAAAGTATATATGATATTTATTATTTAGTGGGGTAATTGAGATAAACAATGAACATATACCTTGCTAATTGAGATAAGACCTCTGCTAAGCTAGCAGGTTCAAGAAAAGGCTGTGTTGAGTCACTGAAAGATTCCACATGAGGTAGGAACGAAAGCTGTTTAGCACACAGGACTGTTTAAACACTTATTCTTTCTGCTTAAAACATTGGGCAAGCCGAGTATGAGTGTGCACTCTTGTAATCCTAGCTCTTGGGAGGCTGAGACAAGAGGATCATACAAGTTCGAAGCCAGCCTCAGCTACTTAGGCTCTCAGCAGCTTAGTAAAACGCTGTTTCCAAATAAAGTATAAAATAGGTCTGGGAGTATAGCCCTGAGGTGAAAAGCACATGGGTTCTACCTCCAGTACACCGAAAAAAAAAAAAAAAAAGGGCAGTAGTAAGTTTACTATGGAATTGTACCTGGGACTAATAATATAACTCTTATTTAAATAAATTATTTATGAATTACATTTGTATTTTTAAAAATACATATTTATAGATTTCTATTCTTTTTTTGACCTCCATATATACTGCCACAATGCATTATTTTCATTATTTTTCTTTTAAAATCTGGAGAAATCTTTTAAAACTTTCCTGATATTGTTGAGGTAAAGTAATGCCTTTAATATTGATTTTAATGAAGATTTGTTTTTCAAATGTGTTCATCTATAATTACATGGGGTATATTTACATTAAAAGCTATCCATTGTTTATCTGAAATTGAAATTTAACTGGGCATCCTCTCTCTTTTTAATAGACATTATGTTTATAAAGAATTTAGATTCACAGAAAACTAAATGGACAGTCTAGTGATTTTTCATTTATCTCCTTGCCCCTACTCTAAAAATCCTTGCCCAGTGAGGTACATTTGTTAAAACGAATGAACTCATGTTGACACATCATCCCCTAAAGTCCATGGGGTGCTAATGGTTAACTTTTGGTGTTTTATATGCTATGGGTTTTGATAATTGCATAGTGACATGTACCATAATTATAGTATATACAGAGGTATTTCCAGGCCCTAAAAATCACACACTTCACCTATCTATCCCTCTCTTCCTAACTCCTGAGAAAATCTTATAATATCTGTTCTACAATGGTATATAGTTGAAATCACAGTATAGAAACTTTGTAGGTTTTTTTTTTTTTTTGGTGTGTGTGTGTGTGTGTGTGTGTGTGTGTGTGTGTGGTACTGGGGATGGAACCCAGGGGCTTTTCTACCTCCGGGCTATACTCCCAGACCTATTTTATACATTATTTGGAAACTGTCTCACTAAATTGCTAAGAGCTTCACTAAGTAGCTGAGGCTGGCTCCGAACTTGTATGATCCTCTTGTCTCAGCCTCCCAAGTGCTGGGGTAAGAAGAGTGCGCCACAACACCCGGCTAAATTGGTGTTTTCACGTAAGAAGAGGCATTTGTTTTCTTCATGTTTTTTCATGGCTTGATAGTTTATATTTTTCATAATTTTTTTATTATCTGAGTGTACCATGGTTTATCCATCCATTTACCCACTGAAGGCCATCTTGATTGCTTCCAAGTTTTAGCAGTTAAAATAAAAGTCTCTATAAACTTTTGCCTGCATATTTTTGTGTAGGTGTATGTTTACAACTCATGTGGGTAGATAAGGAGTCCAATTGTTAGACATCTAGTAATAGTGGTTTTGTTTTGTGATCATCCACTAAACTGTTTTTCAAGTGGCTCTGCCATTTTGTATTTTGTCTCATTTTGTTCCAAAGGTGGTGGATGAGGATTTCTGTTTTGCCACATCTTCAGCAGAAGGAAGCCTTGGATTTTGGCTATTTTATTAGACATGAAGTGCTTATCTCATGTTAATTTTCAATTTCTTAATGCATATGATATGGAAGCATTTGGGGGTTTATGCATTGGTATATCTTCTTTGATATGATTGTTTTAAGTATTTAGTAACTTTTAAAAGAATGTTATTCTTTTTCTTACTTAAGAATTATTTTATGTTATGGATAATTGTATCTTAATACTTTTGGAAATATGTCTTTTGAAAATATGTTGCAATCTCTGCCTTACTTTTCCAATTTTAATGATATTATTTGCAGATTTTTTTTTGTGTGTGTGTGTGTACAAAAGGGAAAGTACTAGGAATTGAATCCAGAAACACTTACCTCTAGGCTACACCCCCAGCCCTGTTTTATTTTTTATTTTGAAACAGGTATCACTAGGTTGATGAGAATCTCACTACCTGCTGAAGCTGTCCTTGAACCTGTGTGATCTTCCTGTCCCAGCCTTCCAGGTACTACAGGCATGCTCCACCATACTCAGCTGAAAATTTTAAGTTTAATAAAGTCTATCTCACCACTTCTTCCTTTTGTGGATCATGACTGTTTGTGAAGGGTGTAAAGTGTGTGCCTAGATTTATTTATTTTTTGGAAGACGGGGATGTGGTTGTCCAGTTGTCTCAGCACCATTTGTTGAAGGAACTATTTTCTCTCCATTATATTGCCCTTGTTCCTTGGCCAACTACTAGAGTGGTTTTAAATATGAGCAATATGACATGTTGCAATATTGAATTCTGGAAAAAATTAAAGCAAAGTAGAAAGTTAATGGACCATAATTTGGGGAGAGAAATGTTTAGATAGGATTCACTAATTCAAATGACTGTGGCGATCAAATAAATGAGTATGGCAGATTAGGAATCATTATAGCAGGACTGGTGGGAACTGTGACAAATTTGAACTTGTGTATAATGTTCAAAGCTATTTAAAACCAAATTGATAAAGCAAGTAGATGAGCTAAATTTGGCCAGAAAAGGAAGGCAGTTTGTGATATTATAACTCTTAGTTTATATATAGCAAATAATCACATTCATTTTCTTTCCTCTTTTTAAAATTCCACCTTTCCTAAATTAATTATAAGCGGTGGTTCAGAGTAACTTCTAATGGATAAAAATAATATATATTTCACCAATTTAATGAAATTAAATTTGCTTCTACTCTTATGATACACAACAAAGCATGCTGCTTTTGTATATATATATATATACACCCTATAAAGCCTTTCTGCTTTTGATGCTTCTGGCTTTTATCAATTGATTTTCATAGTGGATAACTAACTAGGTGCTCAAAATTGCCACATATTTTTCTTGTACTTCAAACATAAAACCTTCCTGGCACCCAGAGCTAGGATGTGAAAATGCTAAGCATTAAGCAAAATGGATTAGCCTTCAGAAGGGGAGCTTCAGACTATCAGTGCCAGAGGGGTTAATGGAAAACAGTGTGTCATATTTGCCATTTCTCCTATATTATCTTGCCCAGAACACCTGCTTAATGAACTAGACATAAATTATCATACTATAAGCACATTCTTTAATAACAAAAGCCGTGTGGAAGTACGCCTTCTTGTTGAAATAATAAACTCAGAAAAATGTTTTTTATGAAGTTTTTTGAATGCAACATTCAAAAAAGATTAAAAAAAGTATTTGTGACTTTGATGATATTTTTTTCTCTTTCTCTAGAGGTAGTAAAATAGACTTTCTGATTTTCAGTGATTTATTTAAACTAGAAGTTGAGTATTCCTTTGTCAGGGTCATAGGCAAGATTTTGTATATTCTCAAGCCTACAAACGGTTCTACAAAGATTTTCTTTTCTGCTAATGTTTTTCTCCAGTATAATAATTTTTCTTACAATTTTCCCTTCAGATATGTATGCATATATGTAATTTAATAATACTCATCTATTATTAGCTCAAAACAAGTTTTCTTGATTATAAATATATTGATAAGAAATATAACAGTTTTAGATGTAATCATAGCATATGATTTTTTTCTTTTGATACAGAATTTTGGAAAATAGACAAAATTAAGATTACTAGAAGAAAAGATGATACTTGATATTTTCAGGTTCATGAAGTAGGACCCTGTGGAAAGGAGCAGCCAGGAGCACTTTGGAGCCACTCCTCAGTGGCATCTTCAAAATGGTATGAGCAGTTTGGGGTCTAGGATTTGAACTCCTTCTTCACATTAGCTGATGTATAAGTTTTCATCACTATGGCCAAAATTCCTTACAATAACAACTTAAGGAAAGATTTATCTTGGTGGAAGATTTCAGAGGATTCATTCATAAGTGGCTGTCTCCATTGCCCTGGGCTGCAGATGAGACAGGTCATGGTCATGGCAGGACACAGTCGAAGGAAGGTGCTCAACCATGGCATCTGGGAAGCAGAAGGTAAAGGAGAGTGAGGTCAGGAAAAGATAGATAGAGCCCTGAAAGAAATTACCCCAATGACCTACTTCCTCCAACTATGCTCCACCTGCCTATAGGTTTTACTCTCCTCCCAGGAGACCGCTCAAATTATGAATGCATTGAATCAAATAACTCACTGATGAGGTCATATTCCTAATGATCCAATAACTACAAATATTTCCAACTCTGAACACTGCTACATAGGGAACTAAGACTTCAATACATAAGCTTTGGTGGAAGGGAAGTAGAGTGAATTCTAGATCAAAACTGTACCATCTGGAGATACAAAATACTTTTTAAATTTGCCTGTATAATTACTGTGCTTAAAAAGTATCATTGTCTATCACTATTCATTTTTATAAATTACTTTTAGGTTCATTTTGGACTATGGGTTTAAAAACACTGCTCAACAACCCCCAATATTGTTACCACTGGATCATAGAACAGATAGGTACTTCTGAGTCTCTTCCCTCAAGTCAAATAGTCTCTTTGTGTCCCAGAGCAAATACATCCTGTACTCAAATATAAAAAAAGCAATATTATGTTTGTATTTGATTGTTTTCCTCATTTAGTAAAAAATTTTAGATAGCAATTGAACATCCTGTCTTTAAAAATTAAATGAGGTATTTCTGGACACTTAAGAAACCTGCAAAGAAAGCTAATTTATTGACCAGTAATTTAGAGAACCTAGGCAAAGCAGTTGTATACTTTTGATAGATTTTACTATTTCATAAAAAACTTATATTCAATTCAAATGAAAGGAAATATGTAAAAAGAGAATTCTCAACTCAAGAAATTGACCAGTTGATATTTATGTTAGATTCATACAGTGAATATGATTTGAGAAAATATTTTGAAAAGCCAGAAAATTCTTTCTGTAAGGTGCTGAAGAAAAAAAAAACACATTTATTTTATAGATCTTGGAGTATAAAAGAAATACAATAGAAATTAATATTTGCTAATGTGATCTAATTAGGTTTTGGTAGGGGTTAAATTATATTGTAGGACTATATTTTTCATTTGACTTAGAATGTAGAAAAAATGACCTCACAACTACATTATTGTACTGAGGAAGGACTCTATTTTCAAATCTTCAGAAGGGAGGCATAAACTTGCCATTTGATATGGACAGTTCAAAAGACAGGTGTCCACACTGATCTTCATAGCTGCAAAATTAGGCCATTTACAGGAAAATGACTGGACCTGGAGAACATTATATATATATATATATATATATATATATATATATATATATATATATATAGTGAGATTAGCCAGCTACAGAAAGTGAAGGGTCATGTGTTTTCTCTCATACATAGAGGCTGGGGAGTAATGAGGATACCAGAGGGACTTCAGATAATGGAAAAGAAACTCTAGTGAAGCCAGGATGAAGGTCTAGGGAAAGGGGGAGGGGAGAGGAAGGGTCAATGAAGAAATCACTCCTACTGACATTACATAGATATATGAAAACACTAATGTCAATCTTGGTATCTTGTATGGGGAATGGAGGAAGTGGGTAGGGGGCCAGAAGAAAGCCCACCAAGTGCTGTGTGCATGTATGTCACCATGAGTACATTGCGATATAAGAATATCTATAATGCACCAATAAAAGTATAAAAATAAATTTAAAAAACAGGCCTCTCTTTTCAGTTCAATCTGTTTATGTTGAGACCACCTGTGGGAAAGACCAGAATTTTTCACCGAGAACTCTGAATCTCTCTAACCTGTGTACAGAGATTTGTGGAGGTCTCCAAATTGTGGAACTTCTAGCAAGATTTAATTAGAAGTTTCAGATTACAGACCTGAAAAGGATTTATATTTTCTATATTTTTCTTTTAATTAGTATATGTGCTAAGAAATGCATCCCACAGTGAGAATTATGATTTATTAATTAACACTTGGTTATGATACTATCACTTGCCAGTATATCACAGTAGGTGAGAATAAATATAACAAACATAATCAAACTCTGTCATTTTTTTTTGGCTTACAACATGCTGTTCATTGTGAAATCTAATTAAAAACAAAAATCCGTATTACCATTATGATTCCTTCTTTTCATTTAGTATTTTTTCTTCTTTATTATATACATAATAATTTTGTTATTTTTATAAGTTTTGGTATACTAAGCTTTTTTTATTAAGATGTCAATTTGATTTTTAGTTTAATATTACCACTACTTTTCATAGGCCCTTTGAGTGTGCTGAAGCATTCAGTAAATGTTGAATTTTGATATTAGAATTTACCTATTAATACATATAAATATCCTTAAGCATTTGATTACCTATAATTAGCATATTCCATTCCTATTCATCATTTGATTTGTGCTTCTGTTTGGAAATTTCACTCTAATTGTTTAAACACTATACGCATTGGAGATAATACGAAGGATCTTATTGTTAAGTATACACAAATTAGAAATCTTACGATGGATTAGGCTCTCCTAGTAAGTATTCCAAAGTTAAGAGTCATAGGTGATGCAAGAGGTTCAAATCCTCCAGTGTATCACCAGTATTCTGTCTCTCCTTGTATGTACTCTATCTCAAGTTTACATAGGAATATGTAAATGTCTTACTTAGTAATATTTTATAATTATTATAATTTTATAGTCCTATAGTTACACAGCTTGTAAGAAACTTTCCAAGAAGCCATGCCTAATAAATTTATAGATTTCAGGGTTTTTTTAATCACATATAACCTCTGAAGACCAAGTATATTATGCTAAGAATATACTAAAGAGAATAAATCTCCTGCTAGAAAAAATGGCAAATGTACGTCAGACTAAACACCTGTCTTCATTCCTTTCTAGAATTCACCCCTACCATATTTTTCCCAGGTATAAGGTGCAAAAAATGTTATTATAACTCTTTATTTTATAATACTGTTCATTCTTAAAGGTATCTTTGGAACACATTTTTAATCATAATAAACAGAGATAGCACTTTTTAATGGGTATATAATTTTCTTATTGTAAAAAAATCACTCCATTAAACTCATTGTGTTCTCTATGGAGAGACACCATAAGTATTTGCTATTAGTAGAAATTGAGGCAAAGTGTTTTATACATTTAACTTTATTTGATTATCTTATTATTAGAACATATCTATTTGTGTGTGCAGCATAGTTTTTCTTCTTTGATTCTGAGTTGGTTATATGATTTGTTTTATTCATTTCTACCTATGATCAGAAGTTATATGTTCCAGTTCCAAGACTAACCCTTTAGAAGCCTTGAGTGTTTCTACATGCTCTCTGAAGTCTCTTATTTCACCATAAGAAAAGAATATGTGCATAGGACTAGGACTCTGGATCCAGAAGAAAGATGAAACATATGGACCAGACCCAAGCCTCTCCAGTGGACCCAGGCTAGAAGCAAACCTGGACCCTTGGATGTACAAGTAAGGCCATTTTAGATAAGCAGAGCTATCCAGAAAAGCTTAGTCTAGATCAGTCTTTCTTCAATCAGTATGTAGATTAATAGGAGTAAATTATTGTTGCTTCATGAAACTGAACTTTGGTATTTTAGTTAGATATAAAATGTCCCCTAAAGAGCCCATTTATTAATATTAAGGGTTGCTATAGTTGAGTTATGAAGGTTGTAATTCCAGCAGTGGATAATTCATTGTAATGGATTTATTTGGGTGTGGCCAGACAAGTGGGTCCCTGAGGGTTAGGCCTTAGAATTATATATGGCTCCTCCTCTTCCTGCTCTTTCTCTTGTTCCCAGCCTCCATGATGTGAAGAGCACAGCCCATGTGCTCTTCCTCTCTTCGCTTCCTGCTACCATTACCTGAGATCCATGATCCCAAGCCTCACATGGGTTGAACCCAAACTATAAAATAGTAAATTTTCTTTCCTCTATGTTACATGGCCAGTTTTTAGATTATTGCTGTAAGGATAATAACTGGAATATTTGGAATGGTTTGTTATTGAGCATTTTTGTGGCATTAGCTACATGTATATTGATATGAAGGATATATTCCGAGAATTAAATGTTTTGTGACACTAAATACTTCCTTAATTAAGTTTATTATAAATTGCATTTGTCTAAAGTTTATTGATAAAAATATAGCTTATTTTGGGTTTCCATTTATAATTTCTACATCTAGAATTTATATATGAAGATATTATCTAGAAACTGGTCATAATAGTTTGCTCTTGCTTTATTAATTTTATTTCTCTGTTAATTATAGGTTTGAATTCTTATTTTTATAAAAGAAAAATCATGAAGAGAAAGCCTATTACAGTAATAAAGTCAAACACATGAGTTCTGCCTCTACTGAAGACTTTTTAATTTTTTTTTCAACAGATGTAAAGCCTAGAGTTTCTAAAAAGAGTTTGGATAAGAACTTTATGCACCCTTGATGGTATTTCAGGGCTTTCATCAGTAGGAGCCGAAACTTAGTTAAAATTATTATTTTTGTTGCCTTTTGTTAGTTTAGCTTTCCCAGAGAAACATCTAGACTTCTGGAATGTTAATGCACACAGTGGTACACATAAATAAAACACAATTGCACTTCAGATACTCATGAGGGAGAATGAGTTGGAGCTGTGAGCTACTCCATAGCTATAAAAACCACAATGAAGACAACTTTGTCCACGTAAGTATAACTCATTCACCCATGATACTAGATATTCTAAGTGTGTGTCAAGTCAAGGACTTTGGAGTTGTATGTACCTGGATCACATTCTCTTCCCACTAAATTGCTTCTTATTGAATTGTTGTTTGTTGAGTTGCCACATTTTATACTGAGATAAAATTCTATAAACTTCTCTGTGAAGGTAATTGATGTACTTGAGTTGTTGATACCATTTAGTATGCAATAGAGTCCTGTCTGAAATTTCAGAGTAAACATCTTTTTCTAAAATTGCTTGTCCAAACTTGCTTCTCCTTGCCTCAAATTTTTAAGTACTTCAGATTTATTTTGTATTGTGTGTCACTTTTTGGAAGGCTGTTCTGAGACTTATAAGTATGTATCAAAGTATAAAATGTGGATAGAAATAAAAATGGAATGAAATGTAAATAAAATGAAGCAAATAACAGCTTATTCTTTCTATGTGACATAAAGTTATGACACAGCGATCGATTCTCAAACTCACATTATATTATTCTTCATAGATATTAACTGCCCACTTGTTTGATCATTAGTTTAATAAGTGAATGCCACATGGCACTTTTTCTCTATGAACTATGAAGGATAAAGGATAGCTGAAAAATCAGTTATAAGGTAATGTTACATATTCTTTCAAGCCTTCTCTCTGATTCATGATATGTTATGGCTCTTGAGATATTAAACATTATGTAGTGCACCCAGTAAAACTGGGTATTAGACAAGCAAAAATCTTGGGCAATACTATAACTGTAATGTAGAAAATAAAAATTATTTTATTCATTTAGACCCAAAAATGCCTATAAAAGACCTATAATTAGTGTTTCTGAATCATATATATGTCAGGCACATATATGTCATTGGAATTTAAAACAATAATGATTAAAACTTAAAACTTAAAAAATACACAAATGTGTTAATTGGAGATAATACATAGAGTCATAAGTGAGGTGTTAATTATTTAGGTAAACCTGAGTCAGTTATTTTGTGTGTATTAAAAACTCTGTAAGTAGATATTTAAGTGATTTGGACTTTATAATTTTAAGATTGATTTTGATTTAACCTGACCTATTTGAGTTGGTTATATAGATTAAAAATTTTAAAAATGAATTATTTTATATAGTTTATAGTGTTTATTTGACAGTATATATAAAATAATATGCACACACAGAATTTGTTCTCAAGGATATTTGGTATTGCTTTAGTGTTTCACATTTTTTAAAAATGTAAACCATCCATTGGTTATTTTAGTCATTAAATCAGTGTAAAACACTCATAATTTTATAGTAAAATTAACTTAAATCAGATTAAATTCAGCCTTGCAGAATAAATTGTGGCATCAAATGCTATCCATGGACCAGAGCATTGCTTTCTTCAGAGTCATCTTCCCTGACACATTCATCTTTATTTCCAGTCGAAGTTAGATTTTACTTATTTTTAATTGTGTTTGCAAAGAACTGTGTTCCTCTACTCTTTTGCAGTTAAATGTATATTCAAATATTTATTTTTTCTTGTGTACATATTTTTTTTAAATTTTATTTTATTGGTGCACTGTATTCATACATCATAGTGGGATACAAACTTTTGTAGACATACATGCACACATCGCCCAGTCAGCCCCCACCCGATCCCCACCCCATTCCCTCCCCATCCCTCCTTCCCATGCTTGGCTTAGTGGTTGACATCTAGTATTATAGCAATTTATCCAAAATTAAAAATGTTAATCTCACATAACAGTTTCATTTGTCTGATACCAAGCTTTTGATGACTTAAAGATAACATTTCAATATTTCTTTTTGCTTTCTTTCTTACCAGAGCATATTTTTTTCTGTTTTTTTAGGTGAAACTATCATATATTCATATATTTATTTTTCAGAAAAAAATCTATCCTAATATGGAATATGAATTCTAGATACCCAAAACGATCTTGAAAAAGAACAAAGCTAGCAGATATATATTTTCTGATTTCAAACCATATAAAGCTACAATAATTGAAACAGTGTAATACTGTTCTAAAGGCAGATATATAAACCATTGGAGTTAAATACAAGCCTAGAGCTAAATTCTTCCCTATATTGTCAAGTTATTTTTGACAAGGTTTCCACGAACATTTGGAGGTGGAAATAATAATCTTTTAACTAAATATTGTTGAAAAATAATAATTACATGGAAAAGAATAAAATTGGACCCTTACCTAATCCCACATACAAGTATTAACTCAAAATAGATAAAAGACCCAAATATAAATCCTAAGACCACAAACTTTTAGAAGAAAATCTGGGTCATAAAACCTCACAACATTGAAATTGGCAGTGATTTCTTGGTTATGATTTCAATGGCACAGGCAACAGAAGAATATACAAACTCCCTAGAAAATAAAAAAAAAAAATATTGTATATCCAAAGACAATGTAAACAGAGTTAAAAGTTACTAATAGAATTGGATAAAATATTTCCAAATGCTATATCTGAAGGTATATTAATATTCCAACTAGAAATCCTAAAAATTAACAACAATAAAGGCAAACAATACAATTTAGAGATAGGTAAAGACTAACAAAAATAATGAATCTCCACAGATAACCAATCTTAGTTGTCTGTTGGATGGAAAATCTTGTTTCTCTGGTTCTGGTGAGTGTTACCTATTTCTTCTTTGTAGTTAATCTCTTTGAGTATTTTCTCTAGTGCTGGTTTTGAAGACATAAATTCCTTCAGTTTCTGTTTGTCATGGAAGCTTCTTATTTCTCCATCTAATTTGATAGAAAGTTTTGCTGGGTAGGAAATTTTTGGCTGGAAGTTGTTTTCTTTCAGAGTTTGGAATATGTTACTCCAAGCCCTTCTGGCTCTCATGACTTGGTTTGGGAAGTCTGGAGTGATTCTAATTGCTTTGCCTCTGAATGTCACTTGGCCCTTTGTTTTTGTTGCCTTTAAGATTCTCTGCTTGGCTTCCACATTGGTCATTTTGACAATTATGTGGCGTGGGGATCCTCTTCTCCGATCCTGTCTAAAGGGAGTTCTATAAGTTTCCTGGACCTGTGTATCGACCTCTTGCTTTATGTTTGGAAAATTTTCTGCTATTACTTCCTTGAAGAGATTGTTGATCCCTTTGGTTTCACTTTCTTTTCCCTCCTCTATTCCAATTATTCTTAGGTTAGCTCTCTTAAAATGGGCCCTATTTCTTCAATGTCAGATTCCTGCTGTCGGATAGTTTTTTCTAGATTAGAAGCTATGCGTTCATTTTTGGAATGATCATCTTCTAAGAGCGAGATTCTGTTCTCCATGTGGTCTAATCGGTTGTTCATACTTTGAATTGAGGCCTTTACTTCATTAATTGCATCCTTTATCTCTTTTTGGCTACTCTGAGTTCTTTTCAAAACACCTCTATTATTTCTACAGTTATTTTCCTGATTTGATCTTCTAGAAATCTCTGATTTTCTGTTATATCGGGTTCTGATGTTGTGGGGTTGTGGGCATTCATTGCTCCAGTGTTATTCCTCTTTCCCATGATTTCGGAAGTTTGTGCCTTCTCTGGGTTCTTCCCTTGGGTCACTATGACTTCACTTAAGGTGCTCTGGATCTCAAGTCTGTAGTATCTCAGACCCCACTACTCCTTTACTGGGGGTTTTAGCACAGAGTCTCCAACCCAGGGAGTCGATAGAGGCTGCTTTAGACTGTGGGGGGTGCCAGGTTGCACGTTCTCCTATGGTGTGATATCTCTGCCACCACCACTCCCTCACTGGGTCAAGTCCCAGGAGGTACAGTACTGGGATTTCTCCTCTGTGGCCCGCAATTTGACTCACTGTTCTTGAGTACGCAGATGTAGCTGTACTGGACTCGTTGAATTCACTGCTGCTGCCGCCGCCGGTGGCAATATGGCGCCTCTGCAACGCCCTCGGCCGTGAGGCTGGCGTATTTTTTTTTCTCTGGTTTTGATTTCCACTCTGAATCCCTGCAGCGTGTGCTGAGCTCGGCCACTGGGAGCTTTAGACGCTCTCTGCGTGGAGAAATCCCGCCTGGCTTTCCACAGTGGCTCACCTCGGCTTGCTGTAGCCGTCCGTTGAGTTCGCCGCTGCCGCCGGCAGTATGGCGCTGCTGCCGCGTCCTCGGGCGCGTGTGTCTCCTCTGTGGCCCTGAGCTCTGTTCTCAGTCCGCTTTCTCTCTGGAGCCTGGTGGTTTTTTTTTGTTTTTCTGGTGATGGTGTTTTCTGGCTATGAAAGGCGCTGGTTTTGTGGTAATGGAGATTGGTTGTTAGCGGGGCTCTTAAGCCCCGCTTTTCTCGGTCGCCATCCTTGTGTACATATTTAATGAGGAGTTATATCGTCCCCCAAGACTCTGACCCGCAGGGCTTAGAGAACGACACAGATACCTCTTCAGCTGAAATATGAATTCTTCTTTAATGGATCCTTAATATGTCTCAATAATATGTCTCTTCTATATGTCTAATATGTCTGACAATGCGTACAACAAGCACAATATATATCAGCATCATAATCCCTCCCTCTATTCCCTACCAACCCCAAGCTTCCACAGCTAGGGCATGCACATTTCTGACTCTCTCATAGGCAGGCTGGTGGTAGCACGAGGTGCTGCGTCACTGATCATTCTGCAGGCACGTAGCATGGCACACTGCGCATGCTCAAGGAGACATCCATCTTGTGAGTCTCATGACTTGGCTGCAAGCCTAGGCGCCATCTTGAATCCACGCTGGCAACAAGCCTGGGTACCATCTCGGTCCAGCCGAGTGGGCCCCGACATCTCCCCCTTTTTGTTTTATTAAAATAAGGCTCTGGATCGTGCCTGTCTTAGGTTGCCGACCCTCAAGGACCATTCTTACCCGTCATTGGGAGAACAATAGCATGATTGTTTCCCTGTCTTAGGTTGATATGGTCCCAGGGATGATCTTACCCGTCACTGACTACCGATCCAGCATACTGAGCCATACGTGGGGAGATGAGCCAGCTTCAAGGGCTGCCATAGCTTGCACCAATATGCGCTGTTGTTGCAGTGTGCGTTGTCGAGTTCACCTGATATATCCAACCAGGAAACAGCATGCTACCACCAGCAAGAATGCCCAGAATGCCATGCCACCCCAATCTTTTAAGAAACCCAATGTTCCATGTATCAAGTCCATCCATTGTTGTACTGTGGCAACTTCTACATGGGTAGAATTAATTGCAACGATGGACGCTCGAAGCTCAATCATGGTGTGTTCAAATTCACGGCTCCAAGTCCCTAGAAGCATCTTGCTTAATTGCCGAGACAAATTACCTGCATGGGAGAAATTCTGATACTGCACATACGTTATACATAATCCAGATAATTTATGAATACATGGTACCATCGCCATTTGTCCTAGAATGTCAATCTGTTCTTGTAACAGGTCTACTCTTTGATTTACCATTAATATGCCAGCTTTAAGTTGTCCATTTATTTGAGCTTGCTGAGCCATGGCAGTAGCCGCATGTGAGGATAGGGCATTCATAGTGGCTGCAGTATTTATAGACGTTGCCAAAGCGGCAGCAGCTGTAACTGCTGCGGTCACAGAGGCCACAATTATAGCAATAAGAGCAGAAATTCCAAAATCTCTCTTTTCTCGGTTCAGCAAAACTGGAAGGGAATTTACATCTACTCTTATTGGCCAAGGAACTGCTATAGGCAGTCGCATTACTACTGCCCAAGGGTTCATAGAAGCATTCCAGCAGAAAGTTAGAAAACAGGTATCAATAAAACAACCTAGACTATCATTAACCAAGGAACTATTAGAAACAAGCCAAAAAAATGGAGTAGTTACACAAACAGGAGTGGGTCCAAACGGGAGTTGTGGTCCTATTGAACAATTTACTTTGACGCTATCCTCAAAAGTATCAGAAAAATTCTGAGAATAGCTGCAATTTTTTACAGTTCCCCCTAAAATCATAGACATAGCTGTTATATCAGTACAGCCTCCTGCTATCCCACAGAGAAGCCAAATATTAAAAGGATTGGGCGGCTTATACTGTATAGGATTTTGATATGAATAATTATATCCTGCCCAAGTATGATTGCGCATAGTAGATATGCCTGGAGAAAAACTTAAATCATAGCCTGAAGAGGCCCAGACTACCTTAGAGTCTTGGCAGTCAGTCCATTTAAATGGCCAGCTACATGGGCTATAACATTTTCGAGCCCACCGCGGTTGCAAAGGATGTTTTATTTTTGGGATGTTCATATCTAGAAAATGCTAAAGGAGCATATCCTTCTAAAACAGTAACATTTCCTATGGGACTGGAATCATTAAATGGCTGAAATTTTCCCATAGTCTGATTATATAACTGCACACATGGATTAGAACTATCATAGGTATCATTCAAAATTTTATTAGCATAAAAACATAAACTGCCACTTAAAGTTATATTAAAAAATGCATAAGGCCTAATTTCTTCATCAAAGGAAGTCCAGGGCAAATTTAAGGAACTATTGGTCTTAAAGAACCGAGGAAAAATGGTGGCAGTGGTGGACACAGGTAAAGGAAGAGGGAAAGCAGAAATAATTCCCCAAAGATCTTTTTCACCCATTCCAATGTTGAACATTACCAACAGAGTTAGCCATATCCATTTGTTGCTTGGCATCTTCCATTGATTCCTGTACATGGCGCACCAATCTTTCAGGAACCCAGATTGGCGAGTCTTTGTCCTGTGGGAAAACACACACCGACCCTCGAGCCCATGTTAGCACTGGATCCGGACCATTCCATGCTCCTGTAAGAATATCTTTCCACATTGCTTGCCCTGCATAGCGCTCATGAGGCCTGTAATGTCTTTCCGCTGCTATTCGTTCATTGGCATCCAACGTTAAAAAATTTAGAATAAATAATATAAGATTTAGTTTATCTTTTGGTGTGGTCCATTGAGCCCCTATTCCCCCTTTTTGTTTTATTAAAGCAGATTTAATAGTGGCATGGGCTCGTTCTACTATGCCTTGGCCCTGTGGATTATATGGTAATCCATGATTTAATTGTATAGCCATTTGGGCACAAAAATGAGAAAATCTTTGAGAAACATAAACAGGTCCATTATCAGTTTTAATTTTGTGAGGGATTCCCCAGGCAGCAAAAGCCTGCAGACAATGGGAAATTACATGTTGGGCCTTTTCTCCAGTATGAGCAGAGGCAAAGATAACTCCGGAACATGTATCCACGGAAACATGTACATATTTAAGAGAGCCAAATTCAAGAACATGCGTGACATCCATTTGCCATAGGTGAAGAGGTCGCAAACCTCGAGGATTTACTCCTGTAGTAGGCTGTGGCAGTAATGTCAAACAATTTTTGCATTGCAATACAATGCGTCGAGCTTGTTCTTTAGTGATTTTAAATTTTAGTCTCAGCATTTGGGAATTTACATGAAATTTATTGTGAAATTCTTGAGCCTGTAACACTTTGTCTTCATTTGAAAAAATAAGTACAGTTCGAGTATGAAAATCTGCAATAGCATTGCCTTCAGCAAGCTGTCCAGGAAGTCCTGAATGAGCTCGTATGTGGGTTGCATAGAAGGAACATTTTCGGTTCCAAATATACCGTTGTAACTTAGCCAATAATAAAAGAATAGTATATTTTCCCTTAATATGTCCTACACATTCAAGGCTATTAAGTGCCTGTACCACATATAAGCTATCTGAAATTAAGTTGAATGGAGTGGAATCATAGAGCATAAATACTTGAATCACTGTCAAAATCTCTACTGCCTTTGCTGATGAATGGGGAAAAAGAAAAGTTTGTGGATCTGAGCCTTCTTTGAATATCACTCCTATACCTCCTTTGGATCCATCTGTAAAAATATTTGGTGCTCCAGCAATCGGTGCAGATCGAGTGATTTTAGGAAAAATAATAGGATGAGCCAAAACAAACCTGAGCCATGGATGTTGTGGATAATGATTATCGAATTGTCCTGTGGCCATTACATGGACAATGTAATTACATTACATTACATGGACAATGGCCCAGTCAGAATTGGTGGCAGCTAGAGTCTAATATGTCTGACAATGCGTACAACAAGCACAATATATATCAGCATCATAATCCCTCCCTCTATTCCCTACCAACCCCAAGCTTCCACAGCTAGGGCATGCACATTTCTGACTCTCTCATAGGCAGGCTGGTGGTAGCACGAGGTGCTGCGTCACTGATCATTCTGCAGGCACGTAGCATAGCACACTGCGCATGCTCAAGGAGACGTCCATCTTGTGAGTCTCATGACTTGGCTGCAAGCCTAGGCGCCATCTTGAATCCACGCTGGCAACAAGCCTGGGTACCATCTCAGTCCAGCCGAGTGGGCCCCGACAGAGTTATTTTTTCACTGTTTTATCACAGAATCTAGCACAATATAGAGCCTCAATAAATGATTTTGTATTTCATAAATGATTGAAATAATTCTTGCTCAGTTTAAATAAGGTTTTTCTTTTCTATCAAACATTATAAGTAAATATATTTTACATATATATTTTCTTCTGAATGCTAGGCTAATTATGAATACATAATGTTTCTTAGTTTATTTAGTTTTTAGACTTGTATGTATTATACCATATTTTCTTTTGTGTATAGTAAATCACAGTTTGACAAAATGCTTTCTAATCCCATAATATGATAAGATAGAGATTGAAAATTGATTTCTTTTGTGAGTTTTGTTATATCTTTAGGTCTTCTGATCAAAGGGCACTGATGATTATTTTTTCATTTATGTTTGAACTACTGACAGGTGCAGAAGACAGAGATTTATAATTTTTTTTCTGAGCAGAATTGTAAACATCATGCCTCCTGGTGGCAAGGGTTGGGCAGGTTTACTAACTCCTTTAAAGCACTGAGATTTTTGGAGGATCCTAAATTGAGATAAAGTCCTCCTAAGCAGTATTTACCTTAGCCCACTTTCACATTGCTCCCAAGAGATGTGGAAAAGCCAGGGTTACCATAGACTCAAGAGGCCAATCCCGCCTGCCACGCTATATGTAATAAATACACTGTTTAAATCTGTCCAATTTTGACTGTTGCAGACCAGTTCTAGAAGTGTGGCAAGTTAATCTAGCAGCTATAGTAGGTGCTGTTGCTTAGGGACTTAATACTTCCTATGTGGAAACTATTTAAAATTATGAATTACTATATATTTTCCAATTATTTTAAAAACACTGAAAAAATCATATGCTATTATGGCATCATAAGTCTAGATGAAAAGTAAGAACCCAGACTATTTTATTTTATATATTTGTTTATTTATTTTGCAGTACTGGAGACTGAATCCTGAGGTATTCTACCTCCATGATACATCCCTAGTCCTATTTTTTTTATATTTATCTTGGAACAGTCTGAGTTGCAGAGGGCCTCACTAAGTAGGGGAGGCTAACCCTGAACCTTCAATCCTCTTGTTTCTGCCTTCAAAGCACTGGGATTACAGGCATACACCACCACGCCAGCTTGAACCCAGACTACCAAACTGAACAAATAAATTATTTTTACTCCAAAGTTCTTTTTCAAACCTGGAGAATCTGAATTTAAATTTTTTATTTTTAGTCAGGAAAGGGGAGATATGCAGGGAGGACCTGGTCTACCTTGGCTGGAGGAGGGATTGCTTTGTGAGCCATTTGTAAAGTGGGAAGGGTTGTAACTTCTAAGCATGTGTTAATCAATAGAAAATCAGCCATATCCAAATGCTAGTAGGATACCATATTCTGGCTGAGCAGAGAAAAAGGGGAAAATCCCATGCAGTTCATAATCACAGGCAGATCAAAGTACATCACCTGTACTGTCTCAAATACCTTGTGATTTCAGTTTCTTGGGTGTCTTATGCAAGCAAATGCCAGTGCTTTATGCTGGGAACCTCTGTTAATCTTCCTCACAGAATCCTGACAAATAACATCAAGGTAAAAGAGTAGCTGACCAGGACTGAGAATCAAAAAACAACACACACACACACACACACACACACACACACACACACACACTAGGAAGAAGAAATGATTGACAAAGGCTTTAAATCTTGGAGCTATTAAGCACACAATATTTAATTATAGTTTTTTAGTTTTTTAGAAAGATAAGTTTTTCAGATCTTCAGTATGTGGGAAACTAATAAAAAGGGTCAAACAGATTTGAAAATTGACCAAAAAGACTATTTAAAGAAAGGCAAACTAATTTAAAATAAAATTTAATGAGTTAGAAACTAACTAGATGAAAAAAGAATGAGAACATTAATAAACTACAAGATTGGATAGAAGAAATTATCCAATATACAAAAAATGGTAGGAAGAGAAGGAAAACATAAAATAGAGATTGAAAAAACCATGTAATAGTATCATAAGAAAGTACAGCATATGTTTATTTGGAGTTCCAGAAGGAGAAGAAAGAGAAAAGAAACACAAATATCATTGGAATAAATAATTCTTGGAAATTTTCTGGAAACAGGAAGAAACTAGTTCACTAATAATAGGAGCCATGATTAGATGAATACTGTAGTATCAGAGCAGCAATAGCAAAAAGCAAACTTATAGTCACAATGTGCCAAATAAAACTAAGCCCTTAGCATTTTATATTCTGTAAATATATAGTTGATAATTAAGACAAAGCAAAGACATCTTAAGACAAACAATATCAGAAAAAATAGCTTTCTATCAAAAGATTCTCAGAGGACAATCTAAAAGATATGATTCAAGAGACAGAAAAGTGATTCTCAGGGAACCATTAGAAGTTGTGCAAAGGAAAGGATGATAAGAATGGTTAAATATAGTAAATTGAAATTATCTTCAAATTTATAAAATCACAATAGCAACGTTTTATGAGAATTAGACCAACAAGAGCACATGGTGGAAAGTAGTAGTAACTGAGATCGATGTGTTATCAAAGAAGAGACTAAATAAATAAATTTTTATTGATAAATTTTGTATATATGTTGCAATTTCTAGACTAACTGGGAGAAAGAATAAAGAACATATATTCCAATGTAGTAGATAAAAATAGAACATGAGAGAAATTATAAATATAAGCAAAAAAAAAAATCAGATAAAAAAAAAAAAGTCAAAATAAAGCCAGGCGTGGTGGCTCATGCTAGTAATCCCAGTATTCGGGAGGCTGAGACAGGAGGATCACAGTTTGCAGCCAGCCTCAGCTAGTTAGTGAGGCCCCTGCAATTTAGTTAGACTCTGTTTCAAAATAAAGAATAAAAATAACGAGACTCTGTTTCAAAATAAAGAATAAAAAATAGGACTGGGGTATAGCTGGGAGGAAGAATGCCCCTGGGTTCAATCCCCAGTACACACACACACACACACACACACACACACACACACACACACACACACACATTAAATCAAAGCATAGAAAAGGAGGGATAAAACAAAAGTGGTCTAGACACAAATATATGAGTAATTGAATTAAATATAAAACAATAGTTCGAATGAAAGTAAAAAGAAGGACTGCATAAAACATAAATCTTATCTAAATATTCTTTTTAAGGGATATATCTAAAATATTAGAAATTGAAAAAATAGAATAAGAAAGGAAAAACCAGTAAATGTTGCTTGGTGCAAATATTTAATTTAATTAATTTTTTTTGTGGTACTAGGGATGAAACCCAACACCATTCTATCTTTGAGCTATATCCCCAGCCCTATTTTTTATTCTTTATTTTGAAACAGGGTCTCACTGAGTTGCAAAGGTCCTCACTAAGTAGCTGATTGTGTCCGCAAACACACTCAGTCTCCTAAATGCTGGGATTACACGCATGGACCACCACGCCTTGCTTTGGGTGCAAATATTTTAACTGAGGCAAAATTGATGTAAGCAAAATTCACAAAGGAGGTCACATAAAAGACAAAATATCCAAATTATTATAAGTAAGTAAACGTATCTTATTGACATTGTGCCATAGTCTCATATTTCCTTAATTAATAGAACTTAATAATATCTTGTAGAATGTTTTCCAATTTAAGTGATGACATTCAAATGAAAATACATTCTCTATGTGTCACACTTAACACTCCAAAAAGTTCCAAATACTTACAGAGGTTTACAGTTTTAAATATACTCTTCTTGGTGCTAAGAAGTATAATGAAAGCGTCTGCTGCTTAATTTTTCAATCTTTGTTATTTAAGGTTATAAATCATGAAATTAACTGATAACGATTATTATTATTATTTTATTTATTTATTTATTTATTTATTTATTTTTTTTGGTGGTACTGGGGTTCCTGGAAGCCCTTCTACCTCCGGGCTACACTCCCAGACCTATTTTTACATTTTCATTTTGGAAACAGGGTCTCCTAAGCCAGCACGGCTGGCTTCGAACCTGCGCGATCCTCCTGTCTCTGCCTCCCAAGCGCGGGGATTACAAGCGTGCGCCACCACGCCCGGCTGATAACGATTATTAAAGTGACAAATTGCCTCAGACTTTTAAATTTGTGGTTTACTTCATGACAGCTTGCTCTGCCACGCCGATGATGAGTTATCACGTTTTCTACTGATTTCCCTCTGAATTTGCTGCAAGTCTTTGTTTTCTCTTATTCACGATGTGGCCAAACCTTAACTACTTTGTTGCATAAAAAGTATTTGTCTAATAATTTGGAACTGATAAAATAATACCATAAAAATTCGATTTGGGATTTAAAATCCAGATTTAGTTTTGACAAGTTTTGTGATTATGAGTGAGAATTCTTAGGATTACTATCACTTGATATTCCTAATAGCCACAGAAATGAGGGCATACACGATAATATTATCATTATTATGAATACTACAAGTTTCTTTCTTATTTTGAGTTACTGGAATTGAGCACAGGGGCAGTTTACCTCCAAGCTATACCTTCAGCTCTATTTTGTATTCTTTATTTTGAAATAGGGTTTCTTCATTTGCGAAGGGCTTCTCCAAGTAGCTGAGGATAGCCACAAACCTGTGATGCTCCTGTCTCAGCCTCCCAAGTACTGGTATTGCAAGCATGAGACATCATGCCTGGCTATGATTTTCTTTACTTTTCATTCCTGTGTCTATTTATGCTAAAACCAAGTGCTGTATTCCTACATAGTTTTAAAACATAGTTATTGATTGATTGATAAACATTTGTTATATATTTAAATACTGGATCTTTCTCAGTTATATACTAAAAAATATCTGATACCTATTGGAAACTGCCTTTTTAAAATGAGGTTCATTGTCAAAGAATCATTAACTACAATATAATATATTTTAATATAATTACTGTAGTCATATCATATACCATCACTTTCTATTAGACTTTGTTTTGTGTCTTGTTAGAAGGAATTATATAAACTTTTACTCTTTCCATTTATTTAGTAGTCTATAAAATTTCTATTTATTTAATAAATTTTTATTTATATGATTTATTTATTTATTTATTTATTTATTGGTGGTATTGGGGTTCCTGGAAACCCATCTACTTCCGGGATACACTCCCAGACCTATTTTTTTTTATATATTTTTATTTGAAAACAGGGTCTCTTAAGCCAGCATGGCTGGCTTCGAACCTGCACGATCCTCCTGTCTCCGCCTCCCAAGCACGGGGAATACAAGTGTGAGCCACCACGCTCGGCTGTTTTTATTGTTTTTAATAAAACATACATTCAGTGCTAGATTTTAGAGGACTCGTGAATTTGTGACTAGTGACCAGAATCTTTGGAATTATATTTTCTCCCTACAACCAACCTATTGAAATTGAAATGAAACTCTTTCCATTTCAGAATATTCATCTTGTTATTAACTCATATTAATATTAAAATAAACTGATATTAAGTTGAAAGATTACCTAAACATTATCCTGTGTTTGCTACCTAGACATACCACTTTTATTTCCAATTGTTCTGAACCTGTATACCTTTTATTATTGTTTCATTTTTCTCATGCAATTGTATTGGAAAAGACTCCAGTACAGTTTGCAAACAAATAGCCATAATCAATATATTTACCTTCATTTTTAAGTTAACAGAAATTCTTTTAACAAAACAGTGAAAAATGAGGTCTTTAAGATTTTTGTCAAGTGCTAGGTTTTTCTTTGATAACTTATGACTTTAAAATATGTTTATATGTCTTTTAAAGTAAAAGGACAACAGTGTATGAGAGGTAGGTCATGGTACTTTTGACTATCTATGAAATATACATGCATTTTAAACCTCAGGGATGAGATGAATGTTTGAACATCAGCACAACATTTCATGTACAATTTTAGAGCCTCATACATCTGTTAAATATCTTCTATTGACTAAAATTGAGACCTCTTGATCTAAAAGTTCAATAAAACATTCAGCATGTGTAGAACACTCATTATATGGCACTAATTAAAATTCATGGTGTGTACAATCAAAAGCACAGTGAAAGCTCACACTCCAGCTGCTCAGGGTATAAAATAAAAGCTAAGCAAATGTTAGACTAAAATATGACCCATGCAATCTTTAAGAGGATATACAAATTCTTAACTCAATGTTTTATTTCTATGAATGTTTTATTAAAAGCTTATGGTTCAATTTCAAATTCCACTTTTAACTATGTAATAGTTCCAGATACCATAAATAAAGAAGAGGCTAACCAAATGAAAATGAATTTATCTAATAGTAACTTACAGAGTGTGTAGCCTCTCTATTTGGATTTTTGTTTGTTCTGTTTGATTTCTTTGAATTTGACTGTATTTTACCCTATCACTTTGGTATGTAGTTGAAAATATTCATTTTGGTTCAGCCAGCATAATGTTACTCAGAGCTTTTTCACTAGATGTTTTGCAAAAATGATTTTAGGTCACTTTGCTCAAAAGAAATAACAGATCCCTTAGGCTTTTCAGAAGAAGCTCAGTCTGCCTTGCTTTCTAAAATGTTGACAACTTGAAAATAAATAAGTGGAAAAATGTCTTGGTTGAACTGATTGTAGTGATGGAAAGGTGCTTCTCCAGGGAAGTGTGGCCACAGGCCTGCCGCACTAAGGAGGGATTTAGTCTGGAACTTTATCTTACCTGCAGTGCTTGTTACTGCTCAGCCTGAAGAGCAGATGATTGTTTTCGCTGGACCTCTCCACTGCTTCTCAGGCCGCCTGCACATTTCAGCGGTTTATAAGCACTCAGAGGAGACATTCTGCCTATGGCTGGATTAACCTCACTTTTTTCCTGGATCTTTAAAAAGAGGATGTCAAATTGGCCAAAGCTTCTTTGGATGTATTTCTATTCTACTATTTTTTTTTAAATAAAATTGCTTACTTTTGTTTCCAGAGAGGTTTCTAAAAGGAGTTTTCATTTCAGATTATTAGTATATGGAATGTGTTCCTCACTAACAAATAAGGCTAAAAAAATAATATATGTGGATAAGACCTCTTTAAGTCTATAGCAAGTTTTAGCCATACAGAATAGTGGTTAAAACTTCATAAATTAAATCATTTTGCATCTCAGCTTATACTTAATATTCATATATATGAGAAGGTAAAAAATTGGGAAAGAACAACAAATATCACTATTATATATTAAAGAAATCAGGGATTTTACTAACTAGTTACAATAATTTCTTAAACTTAGAGAAACTTATCAATTGACTGATTCTCAAAAGTTATGTGGTCTTGGATACATTTTTGCTATGTGTCAATCAGTTTCCTACCCAGAATTGATAATATTAACTATCTGCCAATTAAATTGAAATAAAATCAATTTCAAACTTCTGAGTTATTCTCTACTATATTTTTAATATTCACATAAACGACTGGATCATTCGTTTGTACCCAGTCTTGAACTTGATCTAAGACTTTAAGCCTTGATCTTTTGTTGCATGAATATTTAATTAGACTGAACTCTTTTTCTTTGGCAGAGTGAGAGTGAAACATTCTTTATTGCTGAAGTTATCCGTTGTGCTTGGCATTTTAATTTACTTTCTTAAACTTTTTAACCAAGGACCATTTCAATTCCAATGAGCATACTTTATCACACTTTTTCAGATGATTACATTTTCTCTTTGAAGTTTCTTTTTTTTTCCAATTCTTCTGAAGCTTTAGAATATTTCCCCTCTAGATGTAGCTTACTAAATATGACATTGAAGTCATATAGAAATCTTCTGTGATTTGGGGATTGAATTGGTAGGTGACTCACATTTAAGGAATGTATCATACTTTTAAATATCTGCTGTAAACAATCAAGTGGGAATGATCTTCATTTCTCTGACTAATGGTACTTATCTTAACCAGAATTAAGTGCATTAATGTAGGTTACTATATCTTGAAGAAAATTTAATAAGTTACTCATGAGGTCATAACTACCCTCTTTCCCCCAAATTTGTCTGTCTTTCATTAAGAGGCAGAATGAGAGGAATCATGTTAAGGCTGCTAGTTAGACTGGAGGGTAAAAGCAAGAGAAGAATTTTTACTGTATACCTTTTTTTTAGACCATATACACTCCTATATGCATTTATATGAGCGATAAGATTACACTGAAGTTGTTGATTTCAAATTAGCTGCTATTAATAACGTAATTTAAAGCTAGGCATTGTGGTGCATGCTTGTAATCCTTGCATTTGGGAGACTGAGACAGGAGGATCGTGGTTCACAGTGGCCATCATCAGCTACTCAGTGAGGTCCTTGGCAACTCAGTGAGACCATATTTCAGAATAAAGAAAAAAAAATAGGGCTGGGGGTGTGGCTCTGAGGAAGAATGTCCTTGAGTTCCATCCCTAGTACCACGCACACAAAAAAAATGTAATTATAATGCTATGAAAATCTTTCAGTATCTTATGATTTCTAAAGCATTTTCTGTTTCTGATTTTATTCCCATAAGATAGATGTTGAATAACATATATATATATATATATATATATATATATATATATATATATATTGTTAAGTAATATAGTCAAGATGAAAGTTCAGGTCTTCTGAAACTCCAGTCTGGCCACCTTTCAACTACATTGCTATTCTATAAATTTCAAAGTTTTCCAATTATTGCCAATATTTAGAATTCCTTTTACTTAAATCCAATGTTTCTATATAAACTTTAACATAGATTTATCCAAGTATACAGAAGTACCGTGATAAGCAGGTTAAACCTAGCCTGGAGATTAATTTTTTACTCAAACCACTGTTACAAATTTGCAAGTAGGTATTTGAATAAAAATATCTATATTCCCAGTGAGATAGATGGGCAGCAAAGATTCCATGTCTCCATGGGAATCAGATTGTGCTGGAACTGCTGTCTACTTCCCATAAGGTATTCTTTTATTCGTGTGTGTGTGTGTGTGTGTGTGTGTGTGTGTGTGTGTGTGTGTATAGTAATGGAGATTGAACCCAAGGGGCATTCTGTCTCTAAACTCCCAGTTCTGTTTACGTTTTATTTTGAAACAAGGTCCTATTAAGTTTCAGAGTGCTTCACTAAGTTGCTAAGGCTGATCTCAAACCTGCAATCCTTTTGTCTCAGCCTCCCAAATACTGGGTTTACAGATGAGCACCATGATACCTGGCCCTAAGATATTCCTTTTCAATAAGCCAATCCTTTATGTTTTCCTGATACTGAAATGATGCCAGTTGCAGAACTGAACACAAAATATGATGACACCATATTTCCAGAACTCCTACATCAACTTTTCCTCCTTTACTTTAAAAACCTGACAAGCACAGGCAACTGCTCTCCTGACTCCTGCATGACTAATTTAGTTCTGTTTGGGTTGTTTCTCTTCATTTCTTATTCAGACTTCACATCACTTTTGCATCGTTTACTGATGGCATTAACATGTGAAAAAACAGGAATTGCATTATAAAATGCCTTCTTTCCATTCTATAACATATTTTTAGGAGAACCTTAATCCCAATTTTCACAGTAAAAATCTTTTATCTGTTTCTCTAAAGCATGTTTCTCTTTTCCTTTGCTGTTTAGACCTGTATGCCATTCGGTGTTTTACATGTTCAGTTGCATGTAGTGCAGGTATGTAGTGCAAGGTATGCTAATGTCATCCTCTGGTTACCAAAAGAAAAATTCAAAAAGCTAGAACATACTGGGCACGGTGGCACACATTTGTAATCCCCACACTTGGGAGGCAGAGACAGGAGGATCGCGCAGGTTCGAAGCCAGTCGTGCTGGCTTAAGAGATCCTTTTCCAAATATAATATAAAATAGGGCTGTGAGTGTAGCCCCGAGGTAGAAGGGTTTCCAGGAACCCAAGTACCACCCCCCAAAAAAAAAAAGATAAAACACACACACATGCACGCGCGCACGCGCGCGCACACACACACACACACACACTCACATAAGAAACATCGACATTTTCTGTTTTATTCTCTCAATTCTGAACTTCCAAAAAGTAACTGGGTTATGTTCATTTGACTTTTCAAATTTACTTTTTAGATTAAAATCATCCCCTGTTATGGACTAGAATATGTAATGAATACAAATGAAATACATTTTTTCTAACTTCTTTATTTATACCTTTATTGGTACATGGTAATTATACAGTATATAGAGGTTCAAAATGACACAAATATACGCACACCCAGCACTTGGTGTGATTCACTATATAGCTCACCCTTCTCCTCTTCCTCCTTCCAGCACATACTAATGGTGTAGGTAGTGATACCTTCATATATAGACAGAATCTTATTTAAACTGTTTCCTTCCTCAAACCTCCTTTTCCCCTTTCCTCCCCCTTTCCTCCTTCCTCCACTAATCCCCTTCCACTATTTATCTGAAGACCTTTTTTTCCTCTATTTTCTCTCTAGTTCCCACTTATGAATATAGAATCCTTGACTGACACTGGTTGATTTCACATAGAATAATGTTCTCAAGTTCTGTTCATTTTTCTGCAGATGACAACTTAATTGAATGTCTCAATTTACACACAGAAATAAAAAATGGAACTTAATGTGACATGAAAACTGGTAGGGGCATGCAGAAGATGTCACAGAACAATGCCATCTTAGTCTATACTGAGGATGTCTGGAATGAGATAGCTCCTGAAGACAGGGATTGTGTTCTGTGCAGGAAATAAAGATTTACCTGTGTTCACCTGTGTCCTGTGCATGGAATAAAGATTCCTTATTGAGAGGAAGAGACAGAAGGGTAAGATGCATGCAGAAAAATTTATAAACACCATGATTTGCTTAAAGATAAATTACAAGGTAAGAAATGTGATAGATGAGCTGGAGAAACAAGTGGGCATGGCCTCATGAAAAGCCTAGACTAGGGCGCAAAGAACTTCATATTTTCAGGTCGGAGAGATTTGAAAAACTACAAGCCAAGGTGTAATTGAGTGAGAAATGCAATTTTGAAAGTATGCGGTTGACAATTTATACTTGATACAAACTCTTCAATGCAGAGTCCAATCAGTAAGATAATACAAAAATATTTTGAATGAGTGAAATAACAAAATTATAGTAAGGACATGGAAGACATGGATATTTTGATCAAATAAATATCTCATACATAAAATATGGTGATTGAATAAAACATAGGGCCAGAGGAAAAACAAACAAGTATTTATTTATTTTTAGTTTTTATATTTTTAGTTTTTATTTTTTTCTAGATTTGGTGATTGAGTAATTAGCCATGTGCCAACAATAGCAACACGTATCTATTGAACTAGAAAAATGTTGGTTATAACTAAAAAAGCGCAGCTGTCTTAGAAACATTTGCAATATGATTCTATTTTTACCCATGTGTTTTAGTTAATAATGTTTGCTTACAAAAGTTTGTTAATGGAAAATTATAAGTAGAAATGCTGATTGGGATTTTTCATATTGGACCAGTTGCATGTGCTGAGTTTGTGTGATATGTAGGGGGTAGTAGAACTCCATAGATATTCACATCCTTCTATAAATATCTGAACTATTTTTCTACCACACTATATAAGTATTTATGTATTCCTATTAATAAAATAAAGTATAGCACCTATAATAAAGTAAGGGCCAGTATGCTTACTATATGCAGGTACTATAGTATGTTTTTTATGTTCTTTATATTTCCCCACAACTAAAGAATATTATGTTAAGTATAGAATGTCAACAAGTAGCTTCCTAAATTCAGAGCCCAAATCTGCTGACCCTGAACTCCTAAATACTACTGTACACATAGTATGCACATGTTGCAAGAGCACTGGCATTGGGAATACAGTCTTCTTCAAGTATGTACCAGGAGGCAGATATCTTATCAATTCCACTTCACTTCTAGTGTCATTAAATTTTCTCAGAAGAAAAAAAGGTGGGCATAAGTAAAATACAAAAATATTCTGATGGGTATAGAGGATATACTCAAAGATTAGAATTAGAATAAGAGTTTCTTTCAATTATGGAAAGTTGCCACATGAGGAATCTATTTTTGCATTTCTTTCATCTTCTCTTATGATGTTTGCTGCAGCCTTAGAATTTCATCCTGGTCCTTTATTGTGATAATATCAGAAAATATTTCTACAGCAAAAAAAAAACATATCAAATAAGCATAATGTCTCTCTCGCAAATATGGATTGGGAAACTTAGAATTTTTTGAGTCTTTTGACTTTTTTAAGAAACAATGCAATATCAGAGACTAGAAAAAAATGATTCAAATGTGATTTTTATCATCAAAGGTGGATTGTTATTTAGATGTCATGGTATAGAATTCCAGCTTCTCACCAAAGTGATAATAATATATGTCTAGAACTTTAATTAAAAATATGAACATTATAAAAACCACATTATATACTGTTACTGCTCTTCCCAAGAAAATTGGATTTTGAACTTTCTACTTGCTAGAGTGTAGACTATATGATAAGGGCTTTCTGTGGTCTAGATAAAAGAAATGAGCACTATGTCATTAACATAAATATACATACAGCATGGTTTAAGGGTAATCCCAGCCCAGAGTCCAGCCAAAGAAGAGGTAACAGAAATGCAATTCAGTCACTCTCCGAAGGCTTAAAGTTGCTAAACCATCATTCATATTTGAAGTCATTAGTAAATGACGTCATCAAAGGGAAAAAATGGTAGTATATTATGAAAATACTGTTTATTTTACCTTACACAAAATAAGCTCAAGTTGGTAAATGGATTTTTAATGAGGAGACAATTTTATCATGACAAAAATATGCTATATACTACCAAAACTACATTTAAGTCATAGCAAGATCAAGACTTTGTCTTCAGTGGAAATAAAATAATCAGCTAAGTCTATAAATTGTATCACTGATGTTCATTGATTGACCAATTTTTTGAGGCATGAAAAATTTGAGAGTAATAAGAATCTCAGCTTTGCTGCTGTTATAAATGCTGACTATTTGCTCAACTGAATTTGAAATTAATGTTTAAACTCACATGACATTGCCAAAAAGAAGCTTTGTTTGTGGACAAATTAATGCAAGGCCACCAACAGCTGTACCTCTTCCACTTTCTTTTATTATGTAGATGAGTAAGAGCTTTTAATTTATCATAACTGACTTCAACTCCTTCCTATTGTTCAGAGTTATATAAACCTTCCTTATGGCTTACGTTATTATACATGTTAACATAGATTTTAATTATCATTGCACTCCTTAGCTTAATCTCTATTGAGGATTTTCCTAAATAATAGTGAAAGAAGAATGAACCGTAAGAGTACCAATAATTGTGCCAGAAGAGGAGGCACACACTTGTAATCTCAGTACTTGGGAAGCTGAGAAAGGAGGATCAAGGTTCGAGTACCGCTTCAGCAAAATAATGAGCCCTTAAACAACCTAGAGAGAATCTGTTTCAAAACACAAAAGGCTGAGGATGTAGCTCAGAGGCCAAAAGTTCCTGGGTTCAATCCCCAGTAAAACACACACACACACACACACACACTATAAATAATTGTGAATTTCAAATCATCTGATAATTAAGAAAATTGAAATGACATGATACACCTCATTTCATGTGTCATGATTTTTGAATAATTTATAGACTTTGATATTAAGACATTTTATTTATGATCACTGCACTGCAAGCTGTGTCTTAATTTTGTATTATTTTTTAATTGTCTCATTCTCTGATTTCAATCTCTTTGGAAAGATACCCAGGAGTGGTAATAGCCGGATCATATGGTGGATCCATTCCCAGTTTTCTAAGGAATCTCCACACTGATATCCATAGCGACTGAACTACTTTGCACTCCCACCAACAGTGTAAGAGTTCTTCCTTCCCCACGTCCTTGCCAGCATTTGTTGTTATTTGACTTCTTTATGCTTGACACTCTGATTAGGGTTAGATAGAATCTCAGTGTAGTTTTGATTTGCATCTCTCTGATGGCTAATGGTGTTGAACATTTTTTCATGGATCTATTGACCGCTTGTATCTCTTCTTTTGTGAAGTGTCTATTCAATTCAGTTGTCCATTTCTTATTTGGGTTGTTTTGCCAGTGTAGAGTCTTTTGAGCTCTTTGTATATTCTGCATATTAGTCCTCTATCAGAGTGGTGGCTGGTAAAGATCTTCTCACATTCTGTAGGCTTTCTCTATAGGTTCTTGATGGTTTTATTTGATGAGAAGAAACTTTTTAGTTCAATGCCATCCCACTTGTTAATTTTTTTTTTTTTTTTTTGTAGTACTGGGGAAAGAACCCAGGGGCATTCTACCTCCAGGCTACGCCCCCAACCCTATTTTTTATTCTTTGTTTTTGAAACAGGATCTAAATTGCAGAAGGCCTCACTAAGTAGCTGAGGCTGTCCATGAACCGTTATCCTCTGGTCTCTGCCTCCAGAATGCTTGGATTACAAGACTGTGCTACCACACCTGGAGTCACCTGTTAATTCTTGCTTTAATTTCCTGCACTTTGGAGGTCTTGTTGAGAAAGCGACTGCCTATGCCTACATATTATTAGAGGAGGGCTTAAGCTGAACACCTCAAGTGAGTTTATTTGATTCTGACCTTCTGTAATTTTTTTTTTTTTTTTTTTTTTTTTTGGTGGTACTGGGGTTCCTGAAAGCCCTTCTACCTCCGGGCTACACTCCCAGACCTATTTTTATTTTTGGAAACAGGGTCTCTTACCAGCACAGCTGGCTTCGAACCTGCGCCGCCTCCCAAGTGCGAGGATTACAAGCGTGCGCCACCACGCCCGGCCGGACCTTCTGTAATTTTTAACATGAATGAGTGTGGATTTTGTCAAATGCTTTTTCAGCATCTATAGAGTTGATCATGTATTTTTTTTTTCTTGGTTCTATTTTTGTGGTGAATGACAAGTATTGATTTGCATGATGAACCAGCCTTGTATCCTTCGAATGAAGCAAACTTGATCATAGTGTACAATTTTCTTATATGTTTTGAATAGTTATCACTAATATTTTGTTTAGGATTTTTGCACCAATGCTTATCAAGGATATTGGTCTGTAATTTTATTTTTGAAAAGAATATTTATTCACTGTTGGTATTAAGGTAATATTGGCCTTGTAGAAGAAGTTTGAAAGGTTTCCATCTCTTCCTATTTTATGGAATAATTTGTGTAGTACTGGGTATAGTTCTTCTATAAAGGCTTGTTGAATTCAACTTGTAATACATCTGGACCTGGAATTTTTTTTTAATGGAAGATTTTTATTGCTATTTCCATCTGTTTGCTTGCTGTTGATTGGTTTAGGTTTTTTATACCCTCTCAGTTAAATTTAGGTATATTGTATATGCCTAGAAACCTGTCGTTTTCTTCTGTTTTTAAGTTTATTGAAGTAAACATTTTCAAAATAGTTTCCAATGATTCTATGGATTTCCCCACTCTCTCTGGTGATAGCTTCCTTTTCATTTATTTTAATAATTTGGATCTATTCTCTCTTTATTCTGGTTAAGTTAGCTAAGGGTTTCTTAGTCTTGTTGACCTTTTCAAAGACCAGCTTTCTGTTTTGTTGATCTTTTATATTTTTTGTTGTCATATTTTTCAAATACTAGTATTAGTTTTTAACTTAAGCTTGGTTCTATGATAGCTTATTTTAATATTAGTTATGACTACACAGAGAAAGTACTGAAAGATACTTTTAACAATTCCTGCAAATTCTCCCTTTTTGATGGTTAATTGTGCCCCTGTAAAACCCATACGAACATTTGATATCCAGAACTTAAAAGCAGAAATATATATTTTTATCTTTACTTTAAAGAAGCCAGAAGTATTTAGCAATGGGGTTGTGAGTCAGCCAACAATAGTATAGAATTTATCATGCTAGAAGGAAATCATGGCCAACATAGAATTCTATAACCAGCAGCAATATATATATATATATATATATATATATATATATATATATATGTATATGTATATGTATATGTATATGTATATATATACACATACATATATATGATAAATAAACATATATACATAAAATATAAAAATATAAGTAAATATATAAGTATATATATATATATATATATATTTTTTTTTAATGAAAACTAGAAGCTGGGCATGGTGGCATATGCTTGTACGTTTGTAATCCCCGGGCTTGGGAGGCAGAGACAGGAGGATTGCGCAGGTTCCAAGCCAGCTGCTCTGGCTTAAGAAACCCAGTTTCCAAAAAAATATATATATTTATATATAATATATAAAATATATTATATATAATATTATATATTATATATAAAAATATATAATTTGTAATATATATACATATATACACATACATACATATACATACTATATATATACATATACATATACATACATACATACATACACACACACATATATACATATACATATACATATACATATATATATATATATATATATATATATATATATATATATAATGTCTGGGAGTGTAGCCCAGAGGTAGAAGGGCTTCCAGGAACCCCAGTACCACCAAAAAAATAAAAAGAAATTAAAACTAGATAAAAATATTTTAGACAACAAAAAATAATCTTTCCTAGCTAGCAGACATGCAATACATGAAAGACAAAAGGAATTTTACAGAAAAAAGGAAAATGATCCCTGATGGAAACCAAAAAACTGAAGATAGAGCGATAAGGATGATAAAAGAATGAGTAAGTATAAATAAACCTTAACTGTATGAGACATAATATCATCTGTGCATTACAAATATTTGTAGAATTAAAAGGGCAGGGACTAGAATATTGAAAGCCCCTGTGTATTCTATTAATTTGTTTATACTCTGATCATTATTACTTTCTTCATTTTGTGAGTGTAATTTCTCCTATTTTTTGTAGATTGTTAGGGTGAACTTTGAGGTCACTGATTTAAAACATTTTTCTAATTTGGCCTGGAGTGATATATATTTATCTCTAAATTTATTTTAGTTATATACCAGAGATTTTTATATATAGTTTTTATATAAATAAAAATACATTCTCATTTTTTATTTCTTTTTTTGACCTCTTATTAATTAAAAGTTCATCATTTTATTTACAATATTATAAAACAGATTGTGAGATTTGTGGAAATCAAGCATTCATCCTTGTTTCTGAAGAAGATGGTGGATGTATTTGACTTGGATATACATTCAAACCATTAGAGAGATGGGTAGGTATGTAGGTAGAGATTGATAGGTAGATGATACAGTTAATTCTTATTGTTCTAAATAGAAATATATTATACAGTTGCCTCAAACAATTAAATCTAGTACTACCAAAAAATAAAAATAAATTAATGAATGAAAATCGGCAATTGCTATGAGTAAAAATACAGTAAGTTTTCTATGAGCCACCAGTCACAGTTTTGGGGTCTATAATAAATACATATCATTGTGTTTTGTGCATTTATATTTAAAGTTATTTTATTTAACATATATTGGTAATTTTTTAACATTGAACTCAGAGCCAAAAGCACTCTAACTTATGCCTGAATTTTATTTATTTATTAAAATAAATTACTGGTGTTTAAAATAAACATATTTTCTCCATCAGGCCCATTATGGCCTTTTTGCCCTTAAGAATAATTGAAAGTCTCTATTATATTTAGGGTATTATTTATTTATTTATTTATTTATTTATTTATTTATTTATTTATTTTTGTGGTACTGGAGATGGAACCCAGGAGCATTCTATCTTCAAGCTACACCTCAACCATATTTTTTGTCCTTTATTTTTTGATAAAGGGTTTCACTGAGTGACCAAGGGCCTCACTAAGTAGCTGAGTCTGTTCTCAAAACATGATCCTTCTCTCTCAGCCTCCCAAATGCTGGGATAACAAGCATGTGCTGTTGTGGCCAGTTCCTTTGTCCCAGAGAGACCATCAAGGAGCTGATCCATATGTAAGAAGCAAAGAGCCTTTATTCAAGCTTAAGCTTGGGTGCCTGACATAAACCAACACTGCAGTTCAGTATGGGAACCCTGAGCATACTTTGGCTTTCATTTTTGTACCCTTTTAGACAAAGAGCCTCTATTGATTGGTCAGTTCTCTTGGCCTTTACTATGATTGGCTTAGTAGACCTATAGCATTAGCTCTTCACAGGGGATTGGTTAATATTGTTACTTGGCAACTGTCTCAAGGCTGGGGTCTACATTTTGACATATTTTTCTTAACTTTCCAGAATATTACCACAACTGCTAGCCCATAGAATGTCATCTTGACCTGGTCAGGGAGGAACCATCAGACCACCAAGGACATCTTGTTTTTAGTCCTTGGGCAAGGGGATTGAAAATAGCCCGTAGGTCAGGCTTTTTAGTAATTTTCTTCAGCAATTTTTACTTAACTATTTAACTGCCATCTCAGTGCCACCACTACTGGCCTATTTGGGACATTTTAAACGGTAATGCTATTATTATAAAACACAAAAATGCTGTTAAACATAATGCTAAACATAAAGGACATATTTTAGAAAAATAGAAAATCTAAAACAAGAAGGTATATGTTTGCCTTGCTAGGGAATGGCAAATGTTTGCTTTTTGGGGAAAATCTACAATGGCTGAGAAAAATTATAAACAAATTTTATTAAGTACACATATTTTCAAATACTAAATCTAAAAATCATGAGGATCACTGTATTAGCACAGGAAGTGTTATTAAATTGATATATGTGAAGCTTCTATGCTTCATGTTTGGAGGTAGAGAATTTAGGGCCCTATGAATTTCAAAATTGTCTTTTTTTGTCATTAATCAAATACATTGTCTGGGTGCTTCCAGTAAAACACCCATAATTTTTGTGGTTGTTGTTGTTTTCTGAGTGGTATTTTTTATTTCTTTCTTTTTTTTTTTTTGGTTCAGCTTAAAGGATTCTCTCTGCCTTTGAATAACCCTCACAGTTTTCTTTCCTCTCTAGGTTTTCTGACCAACCTCTAGTTGAGCATTTCCTACTCATTAAAACAAAAATTTTAAAAGGCATTCCTTTTTTTTTCTTTCACAGTAGATTTTGATGTCCATCATTCATAAACATTAGTAAAATAAAAATTATTTGGTATTTTCAGGAAGAAAGGAAAAACTTAATTTTTCAACTCTCCTCAGATGTTGGTGACCATTTTTATATTCTATTTTGTAAAGTAATTAAGGAAAATAATTATAAGAGAAGATAGATTTGCACAACTAATCAGAATAGACATTCATATCTTGAAACACATTTTCATCTAGATAAATTTTCAAATTATGCCTGTGCAAATGTATGCATGATGTATGTTTATATACATACACACATTATTTATTTATGACATTTTAAATTAATATTTTTGGGTAAGGAGGATATAACTAATAACTACTACATCAGAATAATAAATAAAATTTATTAAAATTTATTTGAGTGGCTAGCTATACTTCAATAATATGTAGAAAGGTTTAAATTTATATATGAAGAAAAATAAGCTTTTTTTCTTTTTTGCTATGCTAGAGATCCAATCCAGGTCCTTATACATGCTAGTCAAGTTCTCTATCACTGAGCTGCATCCTTGATCCCTAAAGTTGTGTCAAAAGCCTGGAACATGCATTTCTTCTTAAAAATGTTTTTATTGGTGCATTGTAGTCATGCATCTTAATAGGGTACAAGTTAGAAGAATATATGTACACATCACTCATTTAGCCCTTCCACAATTCCTATCCCATTTTCTCCCCCTCCCTTCTTCTCATGTTTGGTTTAGTGATTGGCTTTGATATGTTTGTGACTGTACATCATGTACATTAGGGAATTTCCCTACTCTCCCCTTCCACCCTCCCCAGTTATGTTGCCTTCCTTGCTCACCTATAGTTTCTCTTTCTTCATGTAAGGTTGCTCCTATGACCCATTTTCTCCCTAGCTTCCACATATTAGGGAGAGCATTTGATTTCTTACTTTTTTTTAACTGACTAATCCCACTTAGCATAATATTTCTAGTTAAATAATTTAGTTTATACTTGCACTGAATACTTTGTTATTCCTAATATACTTTCATTATATTAAAGATGAGTGTTATTTTTCAAAAATATCATTATATCATTTGTAATTCTTCAATTATTTTAAATGACTTAATTAGAAATACTCTCATTAAAATCACTCATAATAAGCTGGGCATGGTGGTGTACGCTTGTAATCCCCGTACTTAGTTGGCTGAGATAGGAGGATCACAGGTTTTCAGCTACTTAGTAAGGACCTTTGCAGCCTAGTGAGACCCTCTTTAAAAATAAATAATAAAATATAAGGCTAGGGGTATAGCTCGGAGGTAGAATTCCCCTGGGTTTCACCCCTAGTACTGCAAAACAAAACAAAAAACAAAAAACCCCACTCATAGTTAAATGTCAAATTTTCCAGTTTTATTAAGAAAAATATTTAAATTAAAATAGTAATACATAATATATCTTCTCTTATATATTTAATTTAAAAAGCAGGTTACTGTTTAAAGAAAATGGTAATGTCATCATTACCTTTTCCTTAGACATTATCCTTTCTAAAACATCATTTGACAACATAGGACCACTCTATTTTACTTTTGATTTTGGCCCCTGGAAATGTTCCAACATGCACGATTGACTCAATATATATTCTTTTCCTTTTAAAGAAATTTACTGACCTGAAATTTATAGTGGATAGGCAAATTTCAGGCTTAGAGGATATTCATTAACCTGTCAACATTTATCTTTCTTTCTTTGGGCATCCAATATTCCTGAGAGCAGGCTGTAGTGCACATTGGAGAGGAAAAGGGCCATGCTCTCTTAAAAGCAAGTTTTATTTTAGATGGTTGCTAGTGCATTGCTAAGTACGAGCAGATCATCTCTGCATATCAAGACTTTAGGAGTTTGTGACTATGATATTTTTTCATCTCTTTCTAATTGTTTTATTCTGTTTAGGCCAGAATAACAAAAAGGCAATAAATTGGATGACATATAAACAATGGACATTTCATTTTTATAGTTCTGGAGACTACAAAGTTCAAGATCAAGATGTGGGCAGATATAGCTTTCTAAGAGTCTGCTTCCTGGTTCATGAACCTTCTAGCTGTGTCTTCATAGGGTGAGAAGGACCAAACAGCTCTTTGGGGCTTCTTCTCCAAAGACACTAATCCCATATAAGAGTGTTCCCCTCTGATCTCCCCATCTCTGAAAGCTTCACCTCTTAGTCCTATCATGTCAGTGATGAGGCTGTGACATGTAAACTTGGGAAGGACAAAAACATTGTATATAATATTAAAGAGTTATTTTTCTTTCATATACCAATGATTTTTGTTGTTATTAAGAATGCATACACTTGAACATACATATTTGTGGTCAACAGAAAATTGGGTATTTCACTGAGAAGCAAAATCCTGCATTTTATAATTAAGAAACATGCATTTTCATTATTATTTACTATGTCATAAATAATTTTATTTCCATAGTTTATAAGTCATATTTACCTGTAAAAATAAAGATTCCTGAATCAGAAATGTTCCCAGTGATGATTGTTCCAGTTCTTCAGCAATCAATCATCCATCATGTAGATTGTCACATGGATATAAATTGCTAAGAGGTGCCAGGCGTGGTGGTGCAGCTTATGATCACCGCGCTTGGGAGGCAGAGACGGGAAGATCGCTCAGGTTCAAAGTCAGCCACACTAGCTTAAGAGACCCTGTTTCCAAATAAAAAAAATATTTAAAAAATAGGTCTGGGAGTGTAGGGCTTCCAGGAACCCCAGTACCACACACACACACACAGCGCGCACACACACACACACACACACACACACACACACACAATTGTGAAGAGGTATTACTATAAAGTCACTATGATGAGGCAGATTTTTTTTTTTTTTTTTTTTTTTGGTGGTACTGGGAATTGAACCAAGGAGCGTTCTACCTCTGAGCTATACACTCAGCCCCATTTTACTTTATTTTATTTCATTTATTTAAATTTTGAAATAGGAGGTCAATAAGTTGCAAAGGGACTCACTAGTTTACTGAGGATGGTGGCAAACCTGCAATTCTCTCAGTTTACCACGGACTGGAATTACAAGCTTGCATCATCATGCTTGGTTCATCATTATATTTTAAAGGCCTTAAACTCTTGAACTTTTTTTTTTTTTACTTATGAAAGAAAATTTTCTTAGATTTGCTTTGGTAACTTTTATATTTTACATACATAAAATATAAATTTACAGAAGAACATTTCTGAAAATTTGAATAAGATGCATGCACTCACTTCTAAAATTTTGCTTTTTATAATCACTATTATAACATTGTCTGATTAGAGTTTATTTCTAAAATTCTACATATATTAAGAGCAGTTGTTTTTAATATTTTCACTATTTTTAATAGTGGTCTAGTGTATATTCCTGAAGTATCTACATTGGCTACATCTGAGATTATTTCCATGAAATTAATTCCCATTAGTACAGCATAGAGCATACATCAAAATATCTTATAATCTTTTTGATATATACTGCAAAATGAATCAATTGATACATATTTTCAAACTGCTCTCATAGCAAATGACATTAATAATGAACTCAACTGTCCTTTTCCACCAACACTTCCCAAAATTTGATATTAGCAATGAAATTTTAAAAAAATTTTCAGTTAACGTTCATGTAGATAAGTAAAAGGTTAAATATACTTACCTACTATTTTCAATATTTTATTTTTATTTAAATTTAGATTTATTTTTCACTGATACAGAAAAACATAAAAATTGTACATAGGAATAAAGTACCATGTGTTATTTTATACAATGTAGACATTGCATAACAGCTAAATCAGGTCAAATTTATCTCCTTAAACATTTATCATTACTTTTGATATAACTTTAAAAATCTTTTCTTCCAGCTTTTTAAAATGCACAATTTATCATTGCCTATAGTCATTCTACCATGCAATAGAACACCAGAACTCACTCCTATCTAACTGTAACTTGGTATCCATTGGTCAACCTGTCCCCACCCTCCTGTTACCACCAATCTGTGAGATCAACTTGTTTGGATTTCATGCATGAGTGAGATCATGCAGCACATATCTTTCAGTGCCTGATCTATTTCACCTAACATAATCATCTCCAGTTCCATACAGATTGATTAAAATGAAAACGTTTCATTCTTTTTATGGCCGCATATTATTCCATCTTGTGCAGGTGCCACGTTTTCTTTATTCATTCATTACTTAATAGACAGCTAGAGGCTTCCCTTTTTGGGGCTACAATAAGTACAGTAAATTAGAAATCTCTGACATACAGATTTCATTTCCCTTGGATATTACCCAGTAGGGGGACTGCTGAATTGTAAGGTAACTATTTTTAATTCTTTGAGGAACTCGCATGCTGTTTTCCGTAACAGCTATACTAATTTTCATTCCCACCAACAGTGTGCAAGGCTGGCCTTTCTCCATATGCTACCAGCACTCATTATATTTTGTCATTTTGATAATAACTCTGCTTGTTGAAGTGAGCAAATATGTCATTGTGGTTTTTATTTGCATTTCTCTGAATCTTAGTGATGTTGATAATTTTTCATATATTTATGTTGGCCATTTGAGTTTTTGAGAAGTATCTATTTAGGTCTATTGACAATTTTCAATTTGTGTGTGTGTGTGTGTGTGTGTGTGTGTGTGTGTGTGTGTGTGTGATATGTACTTTTCTGGATATAACCTCTTGTGTGATTTTGTGGTTTTCAAATATTTCATCTCATTATATAGATATTCTGTTTAGTTTGTTGATTGATTTCTTTGATGAACTGGCGTTTGATGCAATCCCATTTATCTATATTTGTTTTGAGTTTTGGTGCTTTTGAGATCTTATTCAAAAAATATTACCCATTTCAATGTCCTAAAGTATTTCCTTTATTCTTTCTTCTAGTATTTTAATTGTGTCTGGTCTCATATGTAAGTCTAATCCACATCGAGTTGATTTTGTAACTGTAAGAGAGGGATTTTGTTTTATTTTGCTGAATGAAATGTGCTTTTTTCTCAAGACCACATATTAGAAAGACTGTCCTTTCGCCATTGCATATTTAGCAGATTTATCAAAAATTCAATTGCATACGTGTAAGTACTTTCAATATTTAAAACTATCTAACAGTATCCTATACACATCTTCAAACATTTTACTGGGGTATTCATCTTTTAAATTTATCTAAAATCTTAATTATAAAGATTTAGCTTTTATCTACTATGTTACATAAAATCTACTCTAGCCAGTTATTTTGTTATTTGCCTTTCATATTATGAATACTATTTCATAATCTAGGACAAATATACACATAAAACATATAATCATTTTTCCCTTTCTCTCTTACTCTTGTTTTGAAATTTTTTCTTCTTGCTCAAAAGATTCTCATGTAATCATCCTATTACCTCTTGATTTTTAATGTCTTCTTTGCATCAACACTTAGTTGAGTTGTAACATTTTTGTGTTAGTATAGTATGGGGACTAAAATTTTTTCTCATATTGAATGATCTTTATTGTAATAAAAATTACTGTATTTGTCTGAAAATTTAAATACTACAGGGTATTTAAAATTATTTAAAATATTATACATTTTAAATCTTACAAGTAAAAATATTTTTATTTTTCTTCATACTCCATAGGTATTATATTCCTTTCTATATTCCCTTTCTTGGCATCATATTTTCTTTTATATTCAAACACTGAGATATTTATAACAGAGTTCACCTTTTTATGATTTTTTTGATGCATTATAGTCTCACATGTGGTCCATACTGATCGTGACTTAAATGCACACAGTAAGGACCCATTTGTGTCAGCGAGTGCTTACATAGAGGTAAAAATTAAACTAAGTAATCAGGCAGTTAATATCAGTAGAGACTAGGCTTGAAAAGTTTAGCTGATTGGCCCTATGATTCTACTAAACCTTACATTACAGACACATTAATTGCTTACAAACATCAAAGCGATACCACACTTCCCTCACTCTGCCTTCCGTCTGATTTTCACTCTTTTGTGTTGATCTCACAGGCTCTCTTATTTGAGGGCTCTGAAGATTAGCGCTGAGAAACTATATTACCTTGGTGTCTTCTCTTGTCACTTTTGACACTGATTGACCCTATCTGGCTCTGGGAAGTGGTAATACACTGCTTTAGTCTTACTCTTTTCATTGCTTTCCTTGTGACAAAGGAAAAGATTATGACCCTCTTGATAAAAGCTTGAACTAGAGTATGTGTGGGCAAAATACAAAACTAGAGAGAAATGTCTGAACACATTTTCAGGTTTTTCATGGTCATATGTTTAAATGTATTTCACTCTCTCCTTATGTTCATCATGGTCATTGCATCTGCAGGGATATTTATATATGACTTTCTGGGGAACTTCAACTGGGAGATATGACCAAAGAAATCTAACAAAAATGGGGGAGTGTTTCATAACACTAATAAATTCAATTGCATGCAAGTTACATGCTACATAACATAAATTTTAGTTCTATTTTCTACCTGTGAAATTGTTAGTTTTATGGTCTAAAAGTAATTATCTGAAAACTTTGTCTGTACCAAAGCATATAAGGAGGGTTAAAAATAATGATTTAAAAACAATGAATTACTTGATACTTAATTTTGATGTTATTAGAAACCTTTTCATTTATTTTATTAAAAAATTATTAATAATCATTGATTGTAAAAATCAATGGAATTGACTGTGACATTTCTATGCATGCATATATAATGGTTTTTTCTTATCTCTCTCCCTATTTCCTTCCCTTGCTTTCCCCTCTCCCCCTGATGTACTTCCTTTTTTTCTTTTCTTTTTTTTTCTTCTAATAATCCCTCCTTTTCTTTCGGGTCATATTTCTGCATCTGACTTCTTTCACTTAACATGATAACCACCAATTTTCTGCCAATGACATAATTTAATTCTGCCTTATGGTGGAATAATTTTTTGTCTATATACATCAAATTTTCACAGTCCATTCATCTGTTGATGGGCACTTGGGCTTATTCCATATCTTGTTTATTGTGAATACTCCTATATAAAAAAAAGGATATGTAAGTATCTCATATATACAGACTTCCTTTCTTTAATATATATACAAGAGTGTTATGGCTAGGCCATATATGGGTAGTTCTATATTTAGTTTTTTTGAGGAATTTTCAAACTGTTTTCAGTAGGGGCAATACTAATTTATATTACTACCAACAGTGTGTCAGAGATTTTTTCTTCACATTCTCACCCTCATTTATTTCTAATAGCCATTCTGACTGTTGTGAGAAATCTTAATGAAATTTTGACTTATATTTCCCTGATGGCTAGATTTTGAGCATTTCTATATAATTATTGACTACTTATACTTCTTTATTTAAGAAGTGCCTATACATATCATTTGCTTATTTATTGATTGTATTACTTGCTTAAAATGTTTTGAGCTTTTTATATGTTCTGGATATTAATCCTCTTTCAGATGAATAACTGGCAGAATTTTGCCATTCTTTAGGTTGAATCTCTATTCTGTTGTCATTTTTCTTGTGCAGAGGAATTTTAACTTTATGAAACTTTATTTGCCAGTTTTTTATTTTATTTTTAGTTTAATCCAGGAAATTGCTGCCTGTGTAAATATTCCAAGATCTTTTTTCTATATTTACTCTAATAGTTTTAAAGTTTCAGGTCATATATTAACATATTTAATCCATTGTTTTCAGTTGAGATTTTATTTATTTATTTTGTGGCACTGGGGATTGAACTCAGAGGTATTAAAAAACCCAGCCCTATTTTATTTCTTCTTTGGAAACATGGTCTCATTAATATTGAGTCTGGCTTTAAACCTGTGATCCTCCTTTCTCAGCTTCCCAAGTACTGGGATTACAAGCCTGTGCCACCATGCCCTGCTTCAGTTGAGTTTTGTATAGTATGAGAGATAGGGATCTAGTTTCAATTTTCTACACATGAATATCCACTTTCCCCCATAACATTTGCTAAAGATGCTGTCTTTTCTCAAAAAGAATGTTTTTGGCAACTTTGTTAAAAATTAGATGGTTAGCTGGGCATGGTGGCGCTTGCTTGTAATTCCAGAAATTTAAGAGGCTAAGACAGGAGGATCGCAGTTCAAGGATAGCCTCAGCTACTTTGTGAGGCCCTTTGCAACTCAGTGAGAACCTGTTTCAAAATAAAGAATAAAAAATAGATCTGGGAGTGTCATTTGGAGGTAGAATATCCCCGGGGTCCATCTCCAGTACCTCAAAAAAAAAAAAAAAAAAAAAAAGAATAAAAAGAAAAAAGAAAAAAAATCAGATAGCTGTAGATGGGTTCTCTATTCTGCTCCTTTGGTCTATGTTCCTGTGTTTATGAAAATACCATTTTGTATTTGTTGCTATGGAAGGCTCTTCTCATTGATTACCAAAATTAAGAAAGGGTTCAAGGAAAAATTAACTTAAAAGGTATTAGTTAAGAGGAGAGTGCGATATATAAAAATTAATTTAAAAGGTATCAGTTGAGGAGAGTGTGATATATTGAAAAGAATTGTAATTAGCTTGTTTGAGAAAAGAGAAAAAATCATGCCAGATATAAATATATTCCTGTCATCCAAGTTAAATTCTGTACAATAAAAATGTTAAAACTTGAAAATTTAATAACCTTTCCCCTTATCAAAACCAGTTTATAGAATGATCCTTAATTAATTTGACATTTTTTCAAAAACATGTTTCTTTAATGATTTTAAATCTATACATCTATCTACTAACTTCTCTCATTTCTAATGTCTCTGTTTTATCACAAAGTATATAATTCATTGATTGTATTGACATCTTGTCATTCTCATAATACTTTTTAAATTTTTTCTCTATTACATACCATACTTGTTACATTTTGACTAAATATTTAAATTATTTTAGTATATTTAATGCAAAGACTTTTAAAATTAAATATATCAGTAATTGTTTCCCTGCAAAAAAGCTATTTGCATACAATAAACAAATCTATCTTCTCTTTCTCCTTCTCTCTCCCTCCCCTCTCTTTCTATACCTCTATCAAGATATTTTATCCTTTTACATTTTTCATATTGCACTAGTAGACCTTCTAACACAGTAGGTGATTCCTATTTATTGTATTATTTTTATTTACTGATTTTCCTTCTATATTTAACTCTTATGTGGACAGTATCTATACAGATATATTTTGGATAAGTTTTTTATCTATCTTTATATATACATGTACTCTAATGCCTTCTGAATTTGCTATCTATTTTCTGGGGCCTAAGAAAACTGTCAAAGAAGTTTAGATTCCTATTTGACACAATTTGTATTCATTTTATTATAAAAATAATAAAATTATTAGAATTTTTAACATTAGAACAACAAAGAATGAGAAAATAGAGAAGTTTGTGTTAAGTGAAACTAAAGACATCAAAGTTAACAAAGCATGTGAGATTAGTCAAATTACAGATATGAATTAACTTGGGAGAACTTGATTAATAGGGTCAAATAGAGATTTATAAATCTATATATTTGAACTTCTCTTATATGTATTTAATACAAAATATTGTGAAGAGTATAATGTATGTGGCACATCTTACATGATAACTCCATAATGTTCATATTCAACCAGCATTCCTGCGAATTAAAAGGGCTTAAAGGGAAGCTTAAAAACGTTATTTAAAAAAATACTTTTTATAGCCACATACACTCTAACTCTAAAAGTAACCATATGAAGGTGAGAGGAACATTCTAAAAGAACTATACTTTTATGAACAGTGTTTGATATATCAAAGAAAAATTGCACTGGGCAAGTTAAATAGGAGAGGAATACTGTTCAAGATTACTGCCATAAGGGAAAATGAATGGGCACAACACCACTGAAACAAAGGGCAGGGGAGTTTTAAAATACTGGGGTGAGCAAGTGAAAAATTCTAGATAATATTAGGAGGAGTTGTCAATGTGACTAGGCTATCTGTGTTTTCTAATCTATTCCTATCAAAGCTAGTCTCTGTGTTCCTGCAGACTGGGCGATAGAGATGCTATTTTTTCTGGATAATTATATTGCAGAAGGATGGCTTTCTGATCTTTGTGAATGACATTCCTGTATTGTAAAATTGAAAAGAGTTTGAGAAAAGATATACATCTTAGAGGGTAGAGAAAGAAGGCAAATTCTCTAAGAAAAGAGAGGTCAAAAGTGCCCTTGTCAGGAATCCTGTAGGAAGTTTAGTCAAGCTGAGGGAAGCATGATGGTTGCCTTGGTAGGATAGAAGAGACTAGGCTGAATCTCAGGTACTTATCACCACAAATATTCTCTCTCTCTCCTCAGAATGGCAAATGTTTGCACTTAGAGGAATCTGTTCCTTCCTTTTGTTAAGGTCCCGTTTATAACCAAAAACGTGACTAATTTCAACATAAGAATTATAATCAAGGAATTTAAAAAAAATATTTACATTCAGAGCCCCTGCGAGGTAAGATGGCTGGAGCCGGCAGCGACAGAGGGCCCCTGGCTCCCAGGATGGAGAAGAAGATGTTTCTTTAGAAGATACTGAAGAAGAATTTGACATCCTTGAGTCCAGTGCTGTGAGGCACGATGGTGCCACCGTGGTTCCCGCTGCTGCAAGAGGCTTACTATGAGAATTAAGTTTGTTATAATTATAAATGAAGAATTCAGAAAATCACCTGGAAATTCTTGCTTTTGACTCAATATGTCAACTGGCAAAGAAAACACCGACATGAAGAAGAAAAGAAAGCGACTGGAATGCTTTGGACTTCTTTGATTTTTGCCCCTTAACTTTTCCTCTCCAAGTTTTATATATTAAAATTTCTAGGTGTTTGAAGATTTTCCTGGCTGGGCTTGGTAACACACCTGTAATCCTGATACTTAGGAAGATGAGACATTTGAGGCCAGGATTGCACATTTGAGGCCATCCTCTATAACATAGGAAGACTTCAGCAAATGACCTGCAGAATGTACATTGCGTCGAACCCAGTCCATGCTGGAGAGGTGCTTCAGCTCCAAGGGCTGAGTGATGCGCTAAGTCACGGTGCCCTCCTGGGAGCCGGGAGCCCCCTTGATCACAGCGCAGAAGCTGCACAAAAGCCAACCCTGGCCACAGACCAGAGCGAGGGGACCTGGCCCGTGTGCTCACCTGCTTCACCGCCAGGGAGGCGGGCAGCAGGCACCTCAGGCGGCACCTCCATGCCCGCTCTCTGGAAAGTCCTTCTAGATTGCTGATTCTACTTTCTGAAGCCATCCTTGAACCTGCAGTCCTCCTGCTTCAACCTTCTTAGTACTGAGATTACAGCTACTTGTGAGGAAATCTACTCCCTTCCACAGAACTATGGGCTAAGAAAAATCTTATGAAGGAATGAGCAATGGGTGAAACTTTAAAACGATGATGGTTAGAGAGAACAAGAGACCCAGCCGAGGAACATCTACTATAATTCTTTGGGAATCTGAGTAGTTACGCTTACTGAGCAGCTGTACCGATCAGTCTGGATGAAGGAACCCTTCCCCCAGGCCTGAATTACCTGGGGACAAGACACACTGAGCAACTTACTGAGCCTCAGGAAGAAGCAGAAAAATATAGTACATCTGTTACATTTGGCTTTGGAATAGCCTTTCAAAGGAACAAAAGTAAGCTGGCATCATAATGATTGTCTCCGTGGTGGCATGGTAATCATCATCCTCCAAGAAGTCATCGCTGCTGTCATCCTTCTGGACTTCGTATTAATTAATCAGTTCCTGGAGTGGAGGAGCTTTGGTTGACAGGGCGGGTGCTCACCTCCTGATCAAGTCCACAGTGGTGCCTTTCTTCCTGGAAAGTCCACAGTTCTGGCTTGAAAGATGACTGAAAGAGCCGATGATGTGCTGTTGCCTGTTGGACCTGCCAGTAAATGATGGCCAAGCAAAACAGATATCCTAAGAACACCAGTTTGTTTCCAAGATTCCATGCTAAGTACCACTGGCAAAAAAAAAAATTAATAAAGACGTGATGCCCCTGAGGACCTCACATGCCAGCTGGGGAGAGAAACTTGCAATCAGATATGTTCAAGTAAAAAATGCCATTGCTGAAGCTACCACCTACATATGAGTAGAACCTGATAGTGCGTTCTCTCAACTGCAGTATGGCTGTCTTGCTTCCTACTCCAGGACTTCTCAACCACTGTCTCCTGGCACACCCGTGAGGTCCTCTCACCACCATAACATCGACACAAACCAATAGTGCCTGGGACCAAGTGCTTATAGTTCCCATGATGTGAGAGCAGCATCCCTCTGCCGTGACTTGCTACTGCAGCTTCTGCCTTGGAGCCAACTGACTATGCACTGAGCCCTAAAACTTAGCAGGGATAATGGCGGAATTAGAAACAAGGTGACAGGGAGGCACACGCCATGCAAGAAAAGTGATTTTTGGAAGAACATCCCAGAAGGGATTAGAGAAAAGACCGATTCATCCACACATTCTGGGGACTCTTAACAACATACCTTGTAAGAAAAATGATCTGGACATGGTGGAGGGAGCCCAGCAACGCCGGGCGGGAAGCCAAGCCACGTGTCCTGGTGAACTTGGTGCGCCTGGCCACTGTGCTCCTCTATGGTGCTCTGGGGTTCCTGTTGTGCTTCGAACAGCAGATTCTGCTCTGTATGGTGAGACTGTGGGCCTCCACTCTTGGAGGGGAGATAAACTTCATTGCTGCTGAGTACTCGATCCCACAACTTCTTCAAAACACACATACTATCTTCTCTCATTAAAAAAGAAAATATTGGCCGGGCGTCGTGGTGCACGCTTGCAATCCCCGCGCTTGGGAGGCAGAGACAGGAGGATCATGCAGGTTCAAAGCCAGTCACGTGCGCTGGCTTAAGAGACCCTGTTTCCAAATAAAAAAAGTATAAAAAAAAATAGGTCTGGAAGTGTTGTCCAGAGGTAGAAGGGCTTCCAGGAACCCCAATATCACCAAAAAAAAAAAAAAAAAAGAAAAGAAAATATTGGAGAGGGTTTAAGATGGTGGCTGCGGCAGCCAGAATTTAGGAGATGCAGACAAATCCTATCCAATTCACCTAGAACTTTTGGAAAAAAATCCCCGTGAAGGGGGACTGTTCCTGCCGCACATGCTTAAGAATTCTGGACATCATATCATGTAAGGAAGTAGCTCAGCTGAGAACCAGGAAGAAGGCGGTGGCAGTGGTGGCTGCGGTGGTGGCAGCGGATGCTAGTATTTGGGAGAAGCAGCAATCTAATTGAACCCACCCTGATCTTCTGAAGAAATTGCCCCAAAGTTAGAATGCTACTGCTGTTCATGCTCAGGAATTCTCGACAACATGCAGTGTTGGAAAAGTGTTTGGGAGTGAACTGAGATGGTGGAGGCAGTGGCAATGGCAGCGGCCAATATTCAGGAGAGGCAGAGATCTTACCCAATCCACCTTGATCTTTTGAAAAAATTTCCCCAAAGGTAGAATGCAATCACTGCACACGCCAGGGAATTTGGGACAACATGCTATGTGAATAAGGTGCTCAGAAGAGAACTGAGATGGCTGTGGCAGTGGCAGTGGAGGCCAGTATTTGGTAGAGGCAGAGATTCAATCGAATCCACCTCATAATTTTAAAGAAATGTCCTCAAAGGTATAGTGCTGCTGTCGCACATGCTCAGGAATTCTGGAAAACAAACTGTGTGGAAAAGGTGTTCAGTAGAGAACCGAGATGGCAGTGGTGGCAGTGGCAGTATTGGTGACCAGAATTTGGAGAGGCAGACAGATCCAGTCCAGCCCACCTTGAACTTTTGAGGAAATCTCCCCAAAAGTAGACTGCTTCTGCCACACATGCTCGGGAATTCTGGACAACATGCTAAGTGGTAAAACGGTTTAGGGAGTTTCAGAGGGAGCCCCTCATAGCCTGGATGGGTGGCCACACTGTGTGTTCTGGGAATCATCAGACCTTATGGCCACCGCGCTCCTCTGTGCAGAGTGGGAGGCCAGGGTACACGTGGGGCATCAGAGCCTGCTCTCCGAAGTGAAGCTGTGGACCTCTGCCTTTGAAGGGAAGACAAAATTCATTGCCACTAGGTATTTGGGGTCCCAGCTTTTGCAAAAGACATGTACTTCTTTCTCATATTAAAAAAAAAAAAAAAAAAAGAATGCTGGGCGTGGTGGCACACACTTGTAATCCCCATGCTTGGGAATCAGAGACAGGAGGATCACGCAGGTTTGAGGCCAGCCTTGTTGGATTAAGAGACAATGTTTCCAAATAAAAATTTATAAAATTAGGTTTCCAGGAGAGTAGCCCGGAGATAGAAGGGTTTCCAGGAACCCCAGTACCACCAAAAAAAAAAAAAAAAAGGAAGAAAAAAGGAAACATCTGTAGACAACCTGCTAATAGTGACAGAGACCAGAGCCAGAGCCCGATGCACAGCAAGGCTGATGCCGGGGCCCTCTGAGGCCAGGATAGGAGCCTGCCAGATGGCTATGTTAGTACGAGGGCCAGTGAGGCCAGGATTGGAGCCTGCTGTGCGGAGAGGCCTGTGCCGAGGCCAGCGAGGCCAGGATAGGAGCCTACCTTAAGGCAAGGCTGGTGCTGGGGCAGCGAGGCCGGGATTGGAGCCTGCCATGATGCAAGGCCAGTGCTGGGGCCTCGGAGGCCTGGATCAGAGCCTGCCGAGGGGTGAGGTTGGTGTCGGGGGCATTGAGGCCAGAATAGGAGCCTGCTATGAGGCAAGGCTGGTGCTGGGGCCTCGGAGGCTGGAATTGGAGCCTGCTGAGGGATGAAGCTGGTGCTGGAGCCAACGAGGCTGGGGTCAGAGCCTGCCATGAGGCAAGGCCAGTGCTGGGGCCTCGGAGGCCAGGATCTGAGCCTGCTGAGGGGTGAGGCAGGTGCCAGAGACAGGGAGGTCGTGATCGGAGCCTGCCATGAGGCAAGGCCAGTGCTGGGGCCTCCAAGGCCTGGATTGGAGCCTGCCGAGGGGTGAGGCTGGTGCTGGGGCCAGTGAGGTCAGGATTGGGGCCTGCCATGAGGCAAGGCCGGTGCTGGGGCTTCCGAGGCTGGGATCAGAGCCTTCCAAGGGGTGAAGCCAGAACTGGGGCCAGCGAGGCCAGGATTGGAGCCTGTGGAGGGGTGAGGCTGGTGCCGGGACCAGCAAGGCTGGGATCAGAGCCTTCCATGAGTCAAGGCTGGCCAGTGCTGGGGCCTCTGAGGCTGGGATTGGAGCCTGCTGAGGGGTGAGACTGGTGCTGGGGCTAGGGAGGCCAGGATCGGGGCCTGCTGTGAGGCAAGGCTGGTGCTGCGGCCTTTGTGGCCAGAACCAGAGCCTGCCATGAAGCAAGGCCAGTGCTGGGGCCTCAGAGGCCAGGATCAGAGCCTGCCATGTGGCGAGGCTGGTGCTAGGATCAGCAAGGCTGGGATTGGTGCCTGCCATGCGTTGAGGCCGTAGCTAGAGCCAGTGAGGCCAGGATAGGAGCTTGAATTAAGGCTAGGCTGGTGCTGAGGCCTCCAAAGCAGGGATCAGAGCCTGCCATGAGGCAAGACCAGTGCTGGAGCCAGCTAGGCTGGGATCAGAGTCTGCCGGGTGGCCAGGCTCATGCCAGGGTTTTCAAGAGTGGAATCGGAACTTCCAATGTGGCATACGCAAGAAATATCACAGAAAATAAAATATCAGATGCTTTCCCTAATATGCAAAAACTAGGAAGAAATGGGTAATAGGAGGAGAACTATTTGAAGAAAGGGCCCTATGGAGGAGCAATTAAGGTGACCAATCAGAGGGTATGGGATGGGGGAAGATGGAATCTCTTTAAAACACATGATGTATGTAAACAAATATATCAAAGTTAAGCACTAAATCAAGCATGGGATTAAGGGAGGGGGAGGGAATAGGATGGGGAGTGGATAAAGTCTAAATGGATGATGTGTGATTAGATATCCTCACAAGTCTTGTATTCCATTGTGATGTTTGACTACAATACACCAATAAAAATAAATTAAAAAATTTACATTCAGATGTATGAAATATATGTGAGTACAATCTCTCTCTTTCTCTCTTACTCTCTCTCTCACACACACACATAGTATTACACATTAGAAATAGAACACATAGCCTTGCCTATTAGAGAATGTTCAAGACAATAAAAATCTGGAAAAAAATTTAACATATTACCAACATAAGATATTACATAATTTATGATTAAAGTTTAAAGTATTATATAAATCCTATGTTTTATACATCAATCCTGTCTTTGCTATCTTTATATAATATGGAATTTTTTAAATAGCCAACATAAGGACTATATCTCAACAATTTTGTTTATCTTGTTTTTGAGCTAAATGCCTCTAGTATACTTAAACCAAACACACAAACTCATGCACACACACACACACACACACACACACACACACACACAGACACATAGACACACAACCAAAATATGATAGCAATATAACACATCACCAAATAAGGAAATTAATTATATTTCCATTTAGCTATATATGTAGAGATGTCTATATATTAGTACAATTATTTGTCAATTAATATAAGTATATACATTATATATAATATTTTTATTGCATATTACTTGTATCATTTAAAAAGGAATTACATATACATGTATCATTAAGATATTGATATTTTAACTTGTCAATATATTTTTGGCAAAATATTTGACTTTACTATCAATGCAGATATGAACTATTAAAATGAAATTTTTTTTTTGCACTAGGGATTTTTGACACTCAGAGCTTCATGTGGAAAACATGAGTTCTACCACTGGTCTATAGCTCCAGCTCCTAAAATGTTAAGAATTTAATAAAAATTTTCTCCTAGTTGTTGAAGAAAATACGCATGTATTTTATTTTCTACCTTTGCTGCTGTCATTGAGAAATTCAGAGTTGGATTTAATGTTTAATTATTATTCTCAGCAGCTGATATATTTGCTTGTTCTGCATCATTAATTCTAACAGCCATGGGAAGACAAGACTCCCCCAGGAAAGTGTCTCAAGTCACTACATTCATGACATTTTTCATCAAATTATTTCAGGTGTTTTATAAAGACAGTTGAGCCAAATATATTTTCATTATATTACCTGGAAATTTAATAGAGTTTTGTGTATATAACTTTTATTAATTTATCTTAAATTCTTTCCAGAAGAATGACTTATAGTGTATATTCATTACTCCAACAGGTAGCATTTTTATCTTGAAAAATTCAACTTAGCTTAAAATAATATAATTTAAAATGTAGGATATAGTTCAGTTCAACATTTACTGGATGCTATGACATATAATGTGCTATAAATAAAAATATGAATGAATGTATTCTTACCCTGGTAAATCATGGCAGAGAGATGGACATATGAATGGATTATTTCAGTACAGTTTTGTACATGAGAAATATCAATTATACAGGTTAGAGCTAATGGTCTCTGGAACCAGACAAATTGAATTTGAACTCTCAACTTTACAACTGACTAGCATTGTGGTCTTTTTCAAGTTAATAAACATTTCTATATGTTTATTTTATTAAGCATGAAAGTATAGTAACAGCTATGTAGTTATCACCTGTATTATATAACTAGAATATGGAACTGGCTTACTGAATAACTAGAATTATATTGTTAATAAATACAATTTATTAGTGTGACTGATAGAGCCTAAATTTGTGATAAGGGTTACAAATAACTTTCAGTTTCTTGAGATTTAATAGGAAAATTTCTAAACAAAAAGAGGGGGTTGCAGAGAATCTCTGGAATCAAAAGAGATCAGAAATTGACAGAGACAAATGTATGCTATATTATAATCTGGAAATATTATCAGATCCATAAGATTAAATTGTAAAATGTAAGGTGCAAAGTAGAAAAGGGACACTAAAGAGATAAGCAGAAATTTCATCATAAAAAAGTGTATGTCTCTCAAAGGTGATTTGCCTTTTTTGAGTGAGGGGTATAAATTAAGAGTATTTTGTAAAACAAGGAGTGAATTAGTCATGTTTGATTTTGCACAGATCTGTCCAAGGTCAATTGATTGAAAGAAGTTAGAAGAGATGGAGAAAATAGACCAGAAGGTTATTGAAAATAGCATTGGATAATATAGCTCAAGTCATTCTATAGACATAAAGATTAATTTACAAGGCTATTATTTTTGAACTATTGCTCATTTTACTTATTTGCTTTATTCTTTGAAATTTCAATAAGAAGAAAAAGCAATGGCAACAACGGTAATTAATTCTCATGAAAAAAAATGATAGTCTGGGCAATTTAAGAATTTGCTCTGAGTCAAGGGAGTTAATGAACCCATGATCCAAATCAGAGCATAGCAAAAAGAAACACTTTTAAAAAGTCAAACCCTAGCGAGACATATGATTACCTTCTTAGGCATAGGGTTTAATTTCCCAGTTCTTTTTTAAAACAATATATCTAGTGAGTAGTAACAATTATTTCAAAAAGAGAGTAAGAAGATCAAATCACTATTGCTTCTTGGCCTTTTGGCTAAGATTATGTGTAGAAGATTAAATCACAACTATATATAAATGGCCAAGAATAATAATGTAAAATTAAGCATTTAATGCGCAGAAAACCATTTTTCTTTATTAGTTAATTTTGTAGATCTTTGATTGCTTTCTTGAAAGAAGTTTCTTGAGAAGTGCTTGGATTATGGCCAGGTTGCTCTTCACTGGAAGGTATGGCCAAGAGCCAGTAGGGGGCAGCAGAGCACCAGTCCCAAAAGCAGAAATTTGGGCGCTACCTCCTGAAGGATTACCACAGCAGGTGAGATCAGCCATTGGATTTTCTCAGAAATCCAGATTGGGTGGGAATGGACAGAAAAAAACTAATGTGTAGTAAATGTGCTTACATAATTACGAACTAAAGTTTGAGAAGGTCCAAACTGAAGATTGGAAAGCCAAGTGAAATGAAAAGCAGAGTCAGAGTCTTCTAAAAACCAAGAGGTTTTTAGAAGATTCTTGGATATGGAAGGGCCCACATCAGCTTCTAAAATAGGACTTCCCTACTTAAGAAGCTTTTTTTAGCATCCAATGTATCAAAGTCCCTCATGCCCAGATTCTTTGCATGGGTACCTTAGTACCAATTAAAACATTGTGAGTAAAGTTAAGTAAGAAACTGAAAAACACCGGGGGAAAGTACAGATTCCAGGGACAGTTTTGAAAATTTGGCTTTCCTTATACATGAGACACAGGAGAATCTTACACCTGGGGAGAGAAGCCTAATGTTACAAGTATTGGAATTTTACTCTGTTTCCTTTCTGTGTTCCCACAGTAAATTGTCCTTGTTCACATGATGGTGATCTCTACAGGAGCACATTCAATTGGTCTGATCAGGGCAAGGCTGAAGATTTTTCCTCTAGCAATGAAAGAATACAGAAGATATATTTGAGAAACAGTGGATAGAGCAGGTAGCTCTGTTGGTTCAGTTGAGGTGGAATCAATTGTTCTGACCATCAAATCAAAGAATATTATGTCTTAAAGTTCTCTTGATTTAGCAGAATAAAACTGCCCACTGAATAAAAATTGTGATGTCAGAACACAGCTTTTGCCAAATCATAGTGCTCATATTGTAGCTCATAGAACCACACTTTGCTCTGGAAATTAGAGGATTTCTAGTTTAAATTCCATTATTTTTATAAGTTTATTTTGTTGATCAATTGGTAGGTAGTGATCAATTGGTATAATTCTAGTGATCACATTTTTCTACTTCCAAAAATATATAACCAAGATGGGTGAACCAGGCGTGGTGGCGCACATTTGTAATCTCAGCATTTGGAAGGCTGAGACAGGAGGATCGCGGTTCACGGACAGCCTCAGGTACTACTTAGTGAGGTCCTTTACAACTCAGTGTTTCAAAATAAAGAATAAAAAATAGGTAGGGCTGGGGGTGTCACTTGGAGGTAGAATGCTCCTGGGTTCTATCCCCAGTACTACAATAAAATATGAATTGCAGACAAAGTTTTTCCCATGGGTCATATGCTATGTTTGGATAGGTCTGAAAATTGAGGTGAACTAAATCATCTTTAGAATAATTTTCTGAAATTGTGTCTCTTTAAACTCTTTCAAAAATGTAAAATTTATCAAAAATAATGTCTTCATTTATTGAAAATATTTTAAATTACTGCTTCCCTAAACACTCCATCATGTCCAAATCTGTGACTTGTGATAGGAGTGTCACTGGTCACCCAAAGTAGGTTTTTTTGTTGTTGTTCTTGGGAAGAATGTTTAAATATTCAATTTCAAGCTATTTCACTGCCACAAGTGCAGATGGCTTGTCTGTTGCTTCCAGTCTGTTGAAAAAAGCTCTGAGATCCTTCTTCTCCTTCTGAGGCTGTAGATGAAAATGCTCCCCCTCCCTTGATATAATGAAGCCTTAACTCCTAGGACCTTAGAATATGCCTTTTTTGGAATAAGATTGTTTTTGACATAATTGGATAGAATAAAGTCTTTAGGGAGAACTTAAATACAATTGGACTTATAGTCTCATAAAAAGTGGAAATTTGGATTTAGAGAAATCCTAGGTGAAGTTTGTAGTTAATATTTCTATAGGGCAGAGAGCAAAGAGGAATTGTGAGGGAGGCCTAGAGCCTTCAAAGAAACAATGGCCTCTTGGATACAAACCTTTACCCTGTAGAACGGTAAGACTTTGTATTTCTATTACTTAAGCCACTCAGTTCTGGTATGTCTCTTTGGGCAACACTATAATATTATTACAAAAGGCAGTATGTCTCTCCTGAGCATTTCTATTGTTAGTTAGTAAGGCTTTTTTCAGGGCAGTGTTTTCTCCAGGAATATCAACCAAAGAAATGGTTCAGTTGATCACTGAATTTGCACCAAAAATAGAAATTTTCCAAAGTTTATGATTTAATTTTTATTTTACTCTTCTTATCTCTGAGGCAGAGTTTAACTCCCACTTAATGCACATTCTAAAGTTAAATTTAAAAAATGTTATAATACCTTTGTTTGCAATAATTATTAGCAAATAAGAAGATATATTCTATCCAGTCAAAGTAAATGACATGAAGAATGGAAATACTATATCAGCACTCTGAATGATTTCATTATGACAGTGCATCTGATAAATACCCAAGGGCAGCCAACTCTACTCACCTGCTATGAGAGTAGATGAGAGCAGGCCCAAAGGACGTATTGAATCTTTTGAAAGTCCTCCCAGGTATCGTGTGATTGTTTTTCTATAGTTTATTTTTTATATTTTACAAAGTCTTTTGATGCTTCATTCAGGGCTTCAGAGCTGTGCATCACCTACGTTATGAAATACATGGAAAGCAAAATTAAATTACATTCTGATAGCTCTAAGGAACTGTTAATGTGAAAACTGAAGATAGAGGAGAAAATAAACTCAGAAAGTCAGTACATACTTTTAATCTATGAAAGGGCATATAGATATTTATAAAGGAAAATAAAAACACTAAATTATGAAAGTGTGACTCTATTGTAAAAGTTGTCATATGATTTTAATATTATTAACTTTGATCTTTGAGGAAACATGGAAAAGGGCTGAGTGTATCTTTTTTGGTTAAGAGGAATCAGTCTAGATACATGCAGCCCCTTCCTTCATTGACTTGATTTTTTTGTGTGTGTCTAAGTAACCCCAGTTTACTGAGTTGGCAGTCAATATATGTGAGATTATCTGAACATTTATTATTGAGAAAGTATTTTTTTCAATATAGAGACATTAGAATTGAAAATAGAAATGACAACAAAGTCAAATCCAAACTTTGGAGTTATGGCTAGGAGTAATTTATATCAATTGATATTTAAAATGTTTGTAATTTGTAAGATAATTTGATATATTAGATTATCTGAGATTGTATTAGATTAAAATTTACAATTTATGTTGCATGACTGATTTTAGATTTGTGATTTTATCACAAATGCACAGTGCTTTAGATCTTACATATTAAAATGTATATTTGAAAGGCACTAAAAGAAAGCAGAATTATTGAATTTTAAAAAGATTCAAATGAAAATCGTAATTAAATTGTAAATAAAACATTTTTCATGGTGTTTAAATTTATTTTGAATTTAGCAAACAAGGAAAAAACTGAAAAGTATTGTCTTTTTATTAAATAAAGATGGAATAATTTTTTATATATTGAAATTATGAGAAAAAGTATTTCCAAATTTGGGTCTTTAACACACTGAATATTAATTTTAAACCCAAGAAACATTAAATGTTAATCTCCAAGATTAAAACAAACAGGGATATCATGAAGTGCATTTAGACACTGCTGTGACCTAAATTTTGGTATACAACAAGTATTTGGAACCCAGCTATTCCAGGATGGTTCTTATTTTTGCACCAGTATCAAATAGTGAAAAACGATGACAAGTGCTGTGGTCAAACTGTTAGTTTCTTCTTATGAGATTTTTTTCTTTTCTTTTTTTTTTTTTTGTGGTACTGGTGATGGAATCCAGGAGTATTCTAGCTCCAAGCTATACCCCCAGCCCAATTTTTTAATTCTTTATTTTGAAACAGGGTAGCTGAGGCTGTCTGTGAACCCAGATCCTCCTGTCTCAGCTTCCCAAATGCTGGAATTACAAGCATGAACCACTATGCCCAGGTCTTATGAGAAAGTTTTGAGTAGTAAAACACACATCATATTTAGGAACTGTTAGATATCTTGTTTTTTGTTTCTAAATGTGGCAACTATTACTACATAAAAAGTTGTACTTTAGGAATTTATTGTCCTGGAGCAAGATATCTATCCTTTATATTATCTAAAGGTTGTTTAAAAGAAATGTTGTACATCTTTCTGAAATGACACTGCCAAATTTACAAGATTACTTTTTTTCTGGAATGAGAAAAAAACTATTTTTACTTTCCATAATTGCATATTAAATAGACATTTTACCCCCTACTAAGGGAACACCAGGAAGTCTTTGGCATCAGAACAGAGGGGTCAGCTGCATTTTGTTAGCTCTGAATCTTAAACTGCTAAAGGTCCCACTTATGCCATGTGAAAAATAATTAGCATTGCAATTCTGCTATGTTCTCACTTTTTACATTTTTTACTGGTACATTGTAGTCATATATCTTAGTGGAGTATAAGATGGTAGAGGCATACATGCACACATCACTTATTTAGCCCTTCCCCAATTCCCACTCATTCTCTCCCCCTTCCCTACTTTTCAATTTCTTATATTTTGTGACTGACTAATCTTATTTGGCATAATGTTCTCGGGTTCCATCCATATCCCTGTAAATGATGTAATTTTGTTCTCCTTTATGGCTGAGTAAAATTCCATTATGTACATATTCAATAGTTTTTTAATCCATTCATCTGTTGATGGACTTCTTGGCCGGTTCCATATTTGGTAATTGCGAATTGTACAGCTAGGGACACAGATATGCATGCATTAGTTTGGTTTCCTTTCTTTTGGGTAGATACCCAGAAGTGGTATTGCTGGATCAAATGGGAAGTTCATTCCCATTCTTCTTAGGATCCTTTATACTGGTTTCCAAAGTGGTTGCACTAACCTGAAAACTCACCAACAGTGAAATCTCACAAACAATGTATTAGAGTTTTACACATCCTCACCAGCATTTGTTGTTGTGTTTTTAATGATTACCATTTTATTTGGAGTTAGGTGAAATCTCAGGGTAGTTTTGATTGCATCTCTCTGATTGTTAATGATATTGATCATTTTTTCATGCATTTTTTTTGCCATTTGAATTTCTTCTTTGTGAAATGTCTATTTAGTTCACTTGCCCATTCTTTGATTAGGTTATTTGTTTTCTTAGTACTGAGTTTCTTGAGTTCTCTATTTATTCTAGATATTAGTCCCCTATTGGAGGAGTAGTTGCCAAAATTTTTCTCCCATTCTGTCAGCTCTCTGTTGGTGTTCTTGATAGTTTCTTTTGCTGTACAGAAGCTCTTCAGTTTAATGCAATCCCATGTGTTAATCCTCCTTTTAATTTATTTTGCCTTTAGATTCTTGTTGAGAAAGTTTTTACCTGTGCCTATGTGTTGAAATGTTGGACTTATGCCCTTTTCAAGGAGCAGAAAGATTTCTGATCTGATTCCCAAATCTTTAATCCATCTTGAATTGACTCTTGTGAAGGGCGAAAAAGTGGCATTTATTTCCATTTTTCTGCATATAGTTAACCAGTTTTTCCAACATCATTTTTTGAAGAGGCCTTTTTTCCAGTGTATGTTTTTGATCCCTTTGTCAATAATCAGCCATAACTGTACAGATTTTTTTGAGTCTTCTACTCTGCTCCATTGGTCAAAATTTCTGTTTTTGTGTCAGTCTCATGCTGTTTTTTATTACTATGGCTTTGTAATATAGTTTGAAGTCAGGTATTGTGATTCCTCCTGCATGGTTCTTGTTGCTGAAAGCTAATTTGGCTATTCTGAGTTTGATGTTTCCAATTTTTGAGTTAACCTATACTGCATCTGAGGGCACTAAACTTTAACTGCAACCTTTGCTTTCTTTATCTGCAAAATGCATAATTTAAACCAATTATCAACATTATTTTTAGTACAACTTTGAATTCTTGAAAGAGAGGTGTTTTTTTCACTATTTAACTTGCTATAGTGGTTTCAATATTTAGTAAGATAAGATATGTGAGAGTGAATTTGCTTGCTATCTGTTTTGTCCTGTTTGCATTTAATTTTCCTATTCTTTTTAACTGTGATTTTGTAAAACTATATTTTCTGTCAAAGTAGCAATTTATTACATAAATGTACTCTTTTCCTTTTTAACTATAATATGGACATTCATTTTTGATACATGTATCTGTATGCTCCGCTCCCTTAATTTTTCAGAAGTCATCCATTAGTGTTGGTCATCCATTTTAGCTCATTGTTGCTTCCAGAATGTTAACCTTTGTTTCAAATTTACTGTTTGTCTTGGAAAGAAGCCAGTTGTTTGGAGATGTGAACCCCAAACCTCCCTGAATCAGGGAAAGGGGAAGTATCACATTTGGGATAAATGAATAGCTGACTGCCTTACTGGGTATGCTTGCTAATTATATTCTATGTCGGTTACACACCCTTCTGCAGAAGTAAATTGCCTTGCCAAGTTATTTTTGGTTTTGTGTGCTTTATTTGTGGCATCCCCAGAAACCATTTTTAACAAACTGAGGTCACCTTCAGGATCATCACTATTTGATTGAGTGCCACGGTATGTGAGTGTAAATTAGACTTGTCAGTTAGGAGAGAGAGATTTCTTCTACCTTTTCCTATCCTGTATTTAAAAAAAAAAAAAAAAAGTCTGCCGGGCGTGGTAGCGCACGCTTGTAATCCCCACGCTTGAGAGGGCAGACAGGAGGATCGCGCAGGTTCGAAGCCAGCCTCGCTGGCTTAAGAGACCCTATTTCCAAATAAAATATAAAATACATCTGGGAGTGTAGCCTGGAGAAGGGTTCCATCCCCAGTACCAACCCCCCCCCAAAAAAAAAAAAGTCTGCTTAAGTGTTGCAACTGGAGTTTTCTCTGTACTTTCTTCTTTTTTTTTTTAATATTATCGGAGGAAAATGACCTACAGCAAAATCAAAATCATTACAATTTCTTCTCTTGGCCTTTTCTGTGATAAAGAGGATAGCCAAAATAAGGAGCTTTGGTTTGGGCTGTGAAATAAAAAGCTTCTGGGCCAATTGTCAGTCTCTGGTTTATAACATGTTTTGGGTCAAGTCAATTAGTTAGTCTCAACACATCTTAAAAGGAGATGAAATTTATAGTAATCACAGTGCACTTATCCATGTTACTTAGGGGAATTTCTTTCTTCCTTCTTTATGTTTGCCTAAGAATTTCATAAATGCTAATTAATAATAGATTAAATTAAAGAATTAGAGCAGTGAGGCTTTTGCAATCAAAGTCAGTATGATACACTATGCACAGGAAAGCATGTTTTATTTTTACTTTTTGTCCTTCTCAGTAAATTGCATATTTTTTGTTTGTTTGTTTTTGTTTCTAACCTTCCAGTCTAGTGCCTGGTGTAAGACACTCCATAATTATAGGAAGAATTGTGAGAATGTAATTGTTTCTTTACTGTCAAGGGAGTAGTTAAAACTACTGGTAGAAAGGTAACATTCCTTTGCAAAATTAGCATCTCTTAAGAGATTGCAGGTGCTGACCCTCTCCCATCTTCTGCTCTAGCTGACCAGGAAGGACGTGAAGCGGTAACTCCCACCAGTAGGAGTTCAGCATGGGAGGAGTTTTGCATCAGGGATATAAAACCCACTTAGTTCTATGTCAGGTGTGCTCTCTTGCACACCTGGGAGCACCCTCTTTTGCAAAAAAAAGTAAAATCAACTCCCCAAGCAATTTTGACCATGCCAGAAAAGTTATTTCTAACAGAGAATGAACGAGCCATCACATTCTATTTGCTAACTGCTGGTAAATAATGAATTACTCTAACACCTATTGGCTTAAGGCAATCTAGAGATTTGTTATCTTGGACAATTGTGAACATGGAATCAGCTTGGTTGAGAGCTTCTGGTACAGTCTCTTCTGTGTGGCTGCACTCAAGATGTTAGGATCTCTTCATAGGATTGCTTATATATGCTTATATTACTTATATATGCTCATGTCACAGAAGCTTGTTTCTCTAGAGTACATGACCCCAAAGAGATCAAGGAAGAAACTTCAATGTCTTTTGTAATCTAACCTTGAAAGCTACACAGCATCATTTCACAATGTCCTGATATTTAAACAGGCCAACCCACTTTAACCTATTTATTTTTCTAGGGGGGCAATCAATACTGGAGTCATCTTGGAGGATGGTTAATACATATTTAAAGATACTTCATAAGTTTCCAGAGTTTTTATATTTATTGCCATTATCTCATCTTATTTAAATTATTTCTGGTATACATGAGGCAATTGCAGCCCAAAGAAAATGAGTCAATTCATTATCATTCATAGGGGTCAAGAAATATATTCTTAATAAACTCTGGAAATTAACAGTGAACTGAAGAATGACGTTAGCAAATATGCATTCATTTTACTTTACTCTTTTCCAGACTCATTGCTGGAAAATCCAATGCATATCCTGATGAGGGAGAGGCACCTTTATCAATCTCAGATTTGCGTACTTAAAGCTTTAGGTTTCACAGGAATGAAACAACTTCAGTTAACATCAGTAAATCCCTTTAGCTTAAGTGGGAGAAGTCAATCGTAGAAAAATCGCAAAGCGTAAAGTAACCCATAAAATAACACTGCTAGTCTGATTTCTTCAGAAAAACAAGCAGTGGGAGGAAAAGATGCTGTCTGAAAGCATGCAGAACCTCTCCTTACAAAACCAAAACCAAAACCAAATCACAGCATCTGTTTACACTAGAATGGCTATTATCTTTAAGAAAATCAGAGCAATTTTCCATGAAAAATCAGGCCATCACATCCCAGAGTAAGAATAATCACTCGACTGATGTCAAACTTACTGAAAAAGCTGAAGAAAGACTATACTCTGGATATTTAAGAAAATCACATTATTTAAAAATTATTCTTACTGTAGTTTTGTCTTTATTTTTAATCTGGTTGTACTAAGAGTTTCCTTTTTAAAAATGAGAGTGCATAATATGTCGTCTTCTGTTTTGGAATAAAACAGCTTCTTAAGCATTGTAAGAAGTTAAAGAATTCCTATGACACTGGTATGTTCCAAACACTGAAATGACAACTGTCTTAATTTCTTGGGGTAGCATGCCTACGGGGAAAAATGTATTTAAATAAGGCTGTTAAAAAATGTTAAATTTCTCCAAATACAATGCCCTACTTCCAGGAAGAAATTGAACACTAACATAAACATCCTGTTACTACACAGGCCATGCCCTGGAATCTGACAACCTCTCAGCTCCTTGTTCTGATGTTTGATAGTCCTCTTGCCATGAAGTTCTTTATTTAGTGACTTTCAGTTTCAAGGTACTCAAGTCCTCCTAAGCTCTTTTCAGTCTTTTGTTTGCTTTACTGTGATCAATCCACATATATTTTATCCTTCAGTCTAAGTGATTCATTGTTCAATTAACATTTCTTGGCTTCCATAAATTATTCCTCAATTAAGTTTAGTATAGGGTAATTGGTTTAACCCTTGGCCACTTCCTCCCATTTGCAGTACCATGGAGGCTCTGCCCTAAAAGAAAGCCCTGCTGCTCTTGATAGCACATGCAATCCATATGCACTTTTTCTTCAAATAAAGAAACAACTATTGAGGTCAAAGGAAAGGTTAGGCATGCTCTAAGGGCAAAATATGAGCATTAATGCAGCATTTTCTGTTCTTCTGCAACTCACTACTCTATTCATCTTTGTGAATTTATGTGGCTTCTTACCTGTAATGCAGAACACAGCCATCTTTATTACTGCCATCATCATCATCATCAAAGATCACAGCTACATCTTTGACTATTTTGTGTCTTATACTTTTACAGAATTGCAAATATCAACATTATTCTTTGTGAAATGACCAACACTGGAATAAAGGAAGGAGAGAAAGAAACCCTGGCAGGGATTTCCTGATGCCTCTGCAGTTCTGTGCATATATACAAACATAACCTAGATTAGGAAAAAATACAAATAGAACGAAGACAGGCTGCCTTCCAGGTGTCATGATTCACAAAGGCAGTTTGTGTGTTTGCTAGAGGGTGTGGTGTAATGAGGTGAGGAAATCACAAGTCAGGGAATCAGATTCTGGGGCCAAGTCTGCTACTGCTTCACTAGTGTTTCTCAGTTTTTAATGTGGATAAATCACCTGAGGGTCCTGTTAAATTACAGATTTTGTTTTAATATTTGTGGGGAAGGGAATGGCATTCAGAATTTTTTCCATGTTCCTAGATGATGTGGATCGTGGTCCACATTTTCAGTAGCGGGAGCTCAATCAACTAACTTTGAAAAAGTTCCGCATTCTCCTTTATGAGCTTTATTTAGCTTATTTATTTATTTATTTATTTATTTATTTATTTATTTTAATAAAGTGTCTAGGCTTAACAGTAAAGAAAAGTCTCCACAGTCTTACAATATTTTTAATTGTGTAACTCCTTAACACGTCTACTAAAGGTATATAAAATGATATCTTTCAGCTATTTAGTCTAAATTTACATAGAAGAATTTGGTTCCTCAATTTTTTATGCCTCAGATGAAATGTGAATAACAAAGAAGTATTTGAGATGAAACTATATGCCATAACTTCCCCATACAATGACATAGTACTAAGAAAATAATTGTATGCATGGTAAATGTTTTTATACATACATACCTTCACACATATATAGTCTTTGTTTTTAAGAATATGGTACTTGCTGTGAATACATATGTATGTATATATTTAATTTTAAATGTACATCTATACACACAAATTATATGTAAATGTATTTGCATATATATTTTATGTTTTTTTAGTGTATGTGTGTGTGTGTGTGTGTGTGTGTGTGTGTGTGTGCGCACACGCATGTGCGTGTATGTTTGATATTGGGGATTGAACCCAGGAGCATTTTACCTCTGAGCTACTCCCTCAGCCTTTTATATTTTTCATTTTGAAGTAGGGTCTTGCAAAATTCCTGTGTGTTGGTCTTAAACCTGTGATCCTATTGTGTCAGCCTTCCAAATATTGGCATTATAGGCTTATGCCTATAACCGCACCCAGCTTTTATTGTCTGTGTGTGTGTGTGTGTGTGTGTGTGTGTGTGTGTGTGGTCCTGGGGATGGGCTTTCTACCTCCAGGCTACACTCCCAGACCTATTTTTTTTTAAAATATTTTATTTGGAAACAGGGTCTCAGTAAGTTACTGAGAGCCTCACTAAGTAGATGAGGCTGGCTTCGAACCTACACAATCCTCCTGTCTCAGCCTCCCAACTACTGGGATTATAAACATGTGCCACCACATCTGTCTTTTATTGTCTTTTGATAGAAAACAACACAGATGTAAAAATGCAAAATGAACCTGTAAACCTAGCACCAACTAAAATGTTAGTATCTTTACCAATTTTGTCTTAACTACTCCTTCACCCTCTACCATCTCATTTTTGAGAGAAAGATTTTTTATCAAAAATGGAAGACCACATAATTTTTGGATAGTATTTCATGGATCTTTTAACATATGTGTTTTCCTACACTTGAAATCTTTTGCAAAGATTGTTTCCTTATTTATTTATTCATTTATTTATTTTGTGGTTTTGGAGGTTTCACTCAGAGGCCTTGTACCTTGGAGATACATCCCTAGTACTATTTCATTTTTTTTTTTTTTTGGAAACAAGGTCTCATGAAGTTTCTGAGGGTGTCTTACAACATGCAATTTCATTCTCCCAAGTACTTGGATTATAGGCATGCTACACTGTGCCTGGTAGATATTCTTTTAAGGCCTCATTTTATTTGTATATATATTTTTGTGAAAATACTGTGCAAATACAGTGGTCAGCTGGTATATATTCACCAAATAGATCTCTCTTTAAAAAAAAGACGAAAAAATGAGACAATGAAACAAAAGCCATCAGTTTGTTGCATTCTGTGTTATAAACACTCTTAGGACTACCAATTCAACACTATTAAATGTGGGTTTGAAAAAAAAGATGCCTAAAGAAGTTACCTGTATAAATTACAGGTATTATATAATATAGTATAATATTATAAATATTATTTTTGCATAAATTTATACAGCAGATCTCGTATAAACTGGCCTCAGTCCACGACTACATAAATCTGCCTATTTAATTACATAGTTTGGGCATATTAATGTATATTTTCATCTTTATCTCAAATATTAAAGTCCTAGCTCATTTAAATAAAGAATAGATAGCTTATCTCTGTAAATATTTTAATTTATGTCGGCAAGTTATTAAAGTATTTCTGTCAAGTGTCTGACTGAAATGGTTGGAATATGCTAAAAGAAGTGATTTTCTAATTAAATTAAATTAAATATAATAAGCCCTATCCTGGTATCTTGTACCAGTGGGCACTCAATAAAAATTAACTCAATGAGCAAATGATATATTGCACATGTTAATGAAGCTATAGTTATGCAAAAATACATATTCTTGTTCACACATAATTGAGGCGAGAGAATTAGGCATTTTATTTAAAATAACATTCTATAAACTATATAGGTGATTTATATTCAAAACATAAAATGCCTGGGGCTGCTCCATTCTCAGGCATGTGAGTCACTGAAAATCAAGAGATGGAAATCCAGGGGGTATGATGTTAAATAATGCATGAGTGATATAATTTTATTGTGTATCTCATTAGTAAAATGTGATAGGAACCAGTCATGTTAAAAAAAGGAAAGCTTTCTTTTCTTAGATACCATTTTTCAGCATCATCACATTTAAAGAGTCAATTTTCAGACAACCTGATGGGAAATAATATGAAGTTATAATGCAGTACAGACAGTTGCTATTCTGTGGATCAAAAGGAAAATCATGAATATCATTTCTGATTCAAGCTTCAGTCTCTTTCTTTCTTTTTTATTTCCCTTCCTTTTAATCTCCTGCAACAAACAATTTCAAATTTCTTCCACCTAATAAAATGCAAATTACCTCTTGGTTCAACGTTATTAGAGCAATGTTATTATGAGCTCTTCCACTATATAGCATTCTGGTAAGGAACCAGGTTGTATAAATAATCATCTTTTCCCTATCTCCTACTTCCATTTATAATTAATGGTCTACATCACCTTATCTTACAGACAACCACTTATTCATGAACAAATATATGATCTGGTGTAGATGCATCTGAGTGTTCTAAGAAGCCAATATATCAAATTTGCTGCACGAGAAAGTCTGCAATTTCATGCCTAGCCATGGTATCTTCAGTCAGATGCTGGATCCAGAAGCATAAAACAGAAGGATCCTTTCTGAGGTCTGCTGTGCATAGTTAAGAACTCTAAAAAGGACAAATTATGAGACTATGCAATAAAGTATTTATCTTGGTTTTTAAACAAGAGAACAACTTAATATTTAAAGTTCTTACCAGAAACACTGTTGCAAGCAAGTCCAGATACCCTATAGATGATCACTGGATTTATAGCTTCTCTTCAAATAAAAATATATTAGCTGTGGTTTCTCATGCCTCTATTTTAGAATGAGGTGCTCTAATGAGTAATTGAGTGGTCAGACATGTGAGAAAGACACACACACACACACACACACACACACACACACACACACATGATGCAAGCATATCAATGTAAGGTTTAGAAGTAATGTTAACTATTTCAAATTCAAAAGCAGGTAAAAGATCCCATGACACTGGTATATATTTTTTGTTGTTGATTTTTGCTGCTTAGCATCTATTTCCCTTTTCTTACAGCCTTGAAATCTATTCTTAGCCATATTTTCCATTCATTTTGTGAATTTTAGGTGGAATAATTAATCTAGACCCTCCGTCTACAACCAACATAAAGCAAATTTATTCACTGAAATAATTCATATAAACTTTCCTACTTTTTCCTTAATTAAACTAGAGTGGGCAGTAAGATGATTTCATCTAATCATGTTATAGGAGTTAGGAATATTATAAAATATTAAAACACAAACCAACTGCTGTATTTCATTTGTTCATTTTCTGTATCATTTTCTAGGCTAAAAACTTGAGAATTAATTTTTACAATAGTCAAAAAATCCCTCAATTAACTAAACCAGGCATAGTTTACAAAGGGTAGAATTTTAATTACTCCCTTAGGATCAGCAAAAGTTGCTTTGTGGTTTAAAGTAATTTATATTAGTTCTTTTATGCTTAGTTTTTATTTTTAACCTTTATTTTTCCATAATATATTATGTATGCATATTATAATAGAAGAAAAAAGATGGAGAGCTTTTGTTTTGGATCATATCATAGGTCTCCACACTATTAACTGAAGACAGTGTCTACATGACTGCTTCGGGTTTGTCCGGGGCCAGAGACAGCCTGGAAGTTGCATATAAGTAGGCTTGATATCAATAGATGGTTAACTGACAGTCAGTAGGCCATGTTTTCAGAAATCTCTATATACATCTTATGATTATACAAAAGAAAAGCAAACTATTTTAAGAATAATCATCTTATTCATTAGAAGATGAGTGATGTGTGCACATAAGCTTCTACCATCTTGTACTCCAATAAGATGTATGACTATAATGTACCAATACAAATTTTTAAAAATCATTTGATTTTTCTTCAGTTTTGTGAAAGATGACAGAAAGCCCTGCATTCTAAGCTGTTCTTGGTTCAGACTAAAAATAGGGAATATTGTTTCACCTTGGATAAGTCACTTAATCTGGGTCTTATTTTCTTTACCTGTGATAAAATGTAGGCTAATTATACATATAACAATCTGTTTGGCCCATGAATTAAAGCACTTTCTGTTTTCTAGTTAAAATGAAATATGGAGTATAATTAAACAATAATATAATGATGATTAATAGTTTTTCACAATTTAATTATGCAATGTGTATGATTAATCATTGTAATTTAAAGGGTATAATAAGCAAGCAGAATAATTATGTATAATGGAACATGAGGTTCAGGTTAAAAGGTATATATTAAAATTACTCATAGTGTGCTGAAAAAAATATTAAATGATATTACTGAATATGCCCTAAATGTAATTAGCTTCAAAGGTTTATGTATGAAAGGCAGGCATTTCCCTCCCCCTGTGGCAGACAAGGCAGCTTTCTCTTGTTTTCTCTATCTTCTCTCCCCAGCTGAATGTATATTTTTAAGTGTTCTGCATTTTTTATTCAAGTTTTCTAGAAAAAGGAAAAGGAAGAGATCTGAGATTTTTGGAAGGACAGACAGGGTCAGCTCTCTTGGTAGAATCTTTAATGCTAGTCCACATTTAAACAAACTATTTAAATATAGACAGTTTCCATTATACTAACACTTGGTCTTTAATTGACTGATTTCTGGGTGAGTTTATCCATACAATGTCAAAGAAAGGTTAGAATATTTTTTTCAGAATTTACTTTAGTCAAAGGGAAATGACCAGTGAGAGGATGTGATCCAATATTCCCTGTGGTTCTTGAAGCTTGACACCAAATAAAGCAATTATTAACTTTTTCTTCTGTCTTGGTACATAGGGGAGAGGATATCTGCTCATTCATTTACTTATTTATTCACTCAGTAAATGTGTGCTGTGGCCATGCTTCACATCAATGTATAGTGGACAAAATCTACAATTACAAAATATCCACATAGCTGCCCAGTGCTTTCCCTGATAGGCCAATTAGTTACAAGTATCCAAAACAAAAACAAAACAAAACAAAACAAAAAAAAACCCAACCTTTTGGTAAATAGTAATCATGATTTTGGTAGCATTAACTAAGAAAAATAAGCAAAATAACCACCACAACAAAAGCCTGTTATACTAAGTCAAATTCACTAAATTAAATATACTTAGACTTGTGTTTTAGCTAATTCCAGATTCAGTAGCAAAGCCATTGCAGTTTCCTGATGAATGACTGAGAACTGGGCTTTGCAGGACAACTTAGTTATACTGCAGGGCCTGGTTGTTTTAGAAAAATAGCTCGCAGGGATCATCATGTTAGGGCAGAGATAGTTAAGACTGAAGCAAGTAACACTTCACTCCTTTAGTATCTTTATACACAAGAGACTTCAGTTGAGAGCAGTGCTTCATGAATATCACTGAACAACAACAACAACAACAAAAACAAAAAACAAAAATAAAAAAATGTAAATGCAAGTGTCACTTTTATTGCCTGTAAGGAATCACTCAGCCCCATGCTTGCAAATAACTCACAACAACATCGGCAGGGATTAAGCTTGCCTCTGGAGAAGCACTTAAGCAGTCTGAGGTGACAGAACCATAGCTGGATGGTGCTATTATGAATTATGCTGAAGCATAATGTCAGGCAGTGCAGCAGAGCTAAGAATGCTGGGCAATAGCTGCAGATAATGCGTCTATCTAGAGGCATTAGTATGGTTCCTTGGAGGGGTGGTCATGTGTTCTGAGATGGAGAGGAAGGGGAAAGGGAATCGATAAAGGAGATGAAACAAAACAGATGCAGTAAGCAGATTTTACAGTTGTACTGGGCTACAAAAAAAAAAAAAAAAAAAAAAAAGACAATCTCTTTACCTATTTTACCTATTACTGCTCTGTTTGCCATCAGGAGGTCTGTGAGTAAATGTACAGTAATACATGAAGCCTTGTTCTTTGTTAGATAAGGACCATTGTAGCCAGACTCACTTGACTTACTTGACTTCTGTGTGTATCTAGGGAATACATAATGGCATGTGCACTCATTATGTTTATAATGTAGCTGGAGAATACTGGTACAGATAAATGGATGAGAATTACCAAATTTGTGCTTATAAACCTTACCTGCTATCAAAGTCTAGAGTGAATTGTCATGTAAACAGGCTTCACTCTGCAAAGGATTCTAAAGTTGAGCCTTTGAGGAAAGCTATTATCTAGACTGCAGGGTAGGAAGAGACTGTTTCAGTGGAGATATGGTGAGTAAAGATCTAAATGCACAATCTGTAGGTCAAATTAGAGAGGTAATAATTTGATTATTTGGGCATAGAAGAGGAATTTCCGTGGAGGGAGAACTAGAGTTCCTTGTGTTGGACTAGAGTAGATATGTTTAGTGTTACAGTTTGGGGGAACTCTTCCCGGGGACCTCGGTTAGGCTCCTGGAAACTGTTCCCATAAGCAAGGGGTCCTTGTCCAAACTTAGGATAGATATACACTAGTCCAAACTCTTGCTGACAACTTAAATGAGTTTGTTATTACAAAGATAGAAATAAAAAATACAGTTACAGCCCTATACTATCACAGGATAGTACAGAGGGGTGGCCCAAAACAAAGTCACTGGAGTTAAAAATACAAAACAGCTTTTATAGATACAAAGTCCCCCAACTTGCTCTACCATGTAGTCCTATGACCTGGGTGTAAGTCTGTCCCTTAACTCCATGCAGACCTCTTTTGTTATACTTATGGGGATTTCTGGTCTGGCAAAAAACCCTTCTCACCAAACTGCAGGTATAAGTCTAGGCTTCTTTTGTTAAAATCAGAATGATTCACAAGGTCAAGGACCACATGGTATCTGCTCCCCTTTCTCAGAGGTCAATGCCCTCCTCCCATACTTTTGGAGAATTCTTATGTAAACCTGTTTTTAGGATGTGAAAGTCCTAGGTCCCAACTCCTCTATCTACTTGCTAATTACTTTTAGTGAGAGTACTTTGCATTATAACAGCTACTTGAGTGCCTGGCAGTCACCAGGCCTTAACTTTCTTTTTTACAGACCTGAACTCTACTTTCTATAAACCGATTTTTGAAATATAAATTAATAACCAAAACTTCTTTTTTGAATCTTTTTAGGCCATTTCATAATACTGGTACATTTAGTTTCCTCAAATTCTTCCTTCCAGTTAAATGGATTATACTCTACAATTTTAAAGCTAAGCTAGCTAGTAGATGGGTTTTATTTATTTTTTTGTTTGCTTGCTTATTACTCATTTATTCAATTTTGAATGTGTGAGCATTGGTTTTGTGTATGTACTTGGCTAGGTTATTGGTGTCAGGTCAGTTGCTCCTTCAAACACTAATCTTGTTGCTGCTCTGAAGTTTTTTTAGTGTGTGTGTATGTGTGTGTGTGTGTGTGTGTGTGTGTGTGTGTGTGTGTGTTTGGTATTAGAACCCAGGGACATTCTACCTCTGAGTGACAGTCCCCAGCCCTATTTTTTATTCTTTATTTTGAAACAGGGTCTCATTGAGTTGCAAGTAGCTTCACTAAGTAGCTGAGGGTGTCTGCTAACCTCAGTCCTCCTGTCTCAGTCTCTCAAATGTGGGGGATACAAGCATGCACGCACCACCATGCCTGGCTTTGAAGGTATTTTTTCTTAGGTTATTCTTAGTGTACTATAAATAAAGACCATTCTAGATAACTGTGGCAGGACCAATTCAATCATCTGAAAGGCTTTAAGAGCAGAACTTTTGCTTCCTAGAGGAAGAGAAGTTTTATCTTCAGATAACACCCTCAACTCATTCCTGAGAGTTCTAACCTGTGTTTCCTGATCATTTCTTTAAAATGTTAGACTCATGTAGCCTACCCACATAGTGACATAAACTAATTACTTATCACAAATCTCTTAATATAATTTTTCTTCATTTCCTTCTGGTTTTGTTTTTCTGGAAGAGCCCCGATTCACTCAAAATGCCTGAACAAATTGATTGGGGTTGTGGTAATAAAAAAATTAGGTTTGTTTTTGTTTTTAGTAGGAATATGTTAGATGGAAACTGAAGCAATAAATAATGATTAAATCTAGTGACCGTGTGGAAGGTGAAGTGCAGGAAGAACTTGTGAAATTTCCTTCATTTGTGGAAAAACATATATTGAACAATTCAAATGAGGTTAGGTTTAGGATTCAGATTTATAGAGTTAGAGATGGAGTCTGAGATTCCTGCTCAAAAAACAAGGAACCTGAAGAATCAGAATAACAAGTATTGACCATTAAAATAGATATATATCAACAATATACTGGAGACACCATAACTAAATTCATTCCAAATAGGGGTCTTGGTAATAGGCATTTTGGAGCAAAGCAGAGATGAAGTCAAGTGATGAATACAACTTAAATGTTCAGTGACATGCCAAGAGCTGCTGTATCTGTGCTTTTGGTATTGCTAATAGTGATTGGCTCAATTATGCTATTTTATTGAGCCCTCTTTATTTAGTAGACAGTTTTAATGAACTTCAGTTTGGAAGAAAGAAGAATGACTGTTTTTTTCTTTTTAGCTCAGTATATAGAAATTAAAAATGAAATCATGCTATCACTGAAAAACACGTGGGCTTCACATTTTAAAGCAATTCTTGTATCTTTGCAAAGGATATGCTGGCAGCTAGAGAATAATATCCAGTGTGGCACAGGTATAAGTATTGCCTTGAATCCCGAGCATCCTTAACAACATTACTGTTAACCCTGGTGGTCCTGGGAAGCTGCCTTTCTAAGTGGATTATTGTGCAGTACTTGGCTGATCTAGCTATGACTTCCTGAGGCCCTCGAGCTTGGTTTAATGGTAAAAGTTTCAGACCCACCCGAGTTAGTGAGAGTTACACTTTAGAGCTTTGGCAACCTCAGGCAACTGAAGTTATTCAGACGGAGCTGCATCTAAATGAGTGAATGCCCTTGTTGCCATATTCGAACAGCTGTCACAGAGGCCCTGTGTTGAAATGAACAAACTCTATAAGTCTAAAATGAGAGCATAATTTGCCAAGAAGGACTGTATAACAGCTGCATCCAGAAAGGGACAAGAAAACATTTCCTATGTCTACAGTGGTGTTAAATGACTTGTAGTGCATGTTAAGAATAAAGATTAATATAAACCAAAGAGAGAAATATCATTTGTACTTATCATGGAAGTGAGAAATCTCTTCTCAGATATTCTCCTGTATAATAATTTTATGAACAAAATATGGCTTTATTTGTATTTAACATGTTAATGTGAACATATTTGCAATATACCAAACCATGTAATTGGTTGGGCTTAAAGTAATTAAAAGAAAAGAATAAGTCGGGCGTAAGGGTGTATGCCAGTAATCCCAGTACTTGAAATGCTCAGAGTGGAGAATTGCAGGTTTGAAGCCAGCCTCAGTCACTTAGTGAGGCTGTAAGAAACTTAGTGAGACCCTGTTTACAAATAAAAATAAAATAGGAATGAGGGTGTAGCTTGAAAGTAGAATGCCCCTGGGTCTTATCACCAATAACAAGAAACAAAAACAAACAAACAACTCCCCAAAGCATATAATAATATGAAAAATAGATATCAAATGTAAATAATGAAGAATAGATAGATTAAATTAAACAAAATTAAAATTTCAGATATACATGTATATACTATATTTTTAATAGTCGGTATTTAGTTTATGGTAGATGTGGCATTTCAAATTAATGGAAAAATATGAAAGCATAATTAATGGTGCCATAAAACTTATTTGATTAATAAATGAGACAATTTCTCATACACCAAAATAAATTTTAAAAAATTACCAGTAATTTTTAATGGTGCCATAATAGTTATATGAAGAAAGTAAATATTTAATTTGGTTATAAGAAATCCTCTCAATGTAGATTATAATATTTTTGACATTATTTTCTTCTTTTTATATATTCCATGTTTTTCTATCAAACATACTAACCAGGTAGATGGTTCTTTATTATTTGGGAAGTATTGTGGCATATAAAAACATAGAAATAATCTATATTTATTTTTGGATTTATTATTTCTTTTACTTCCAAATCTCAAGAATGAATATAGTATGTCAAAGAGAGAGTGGGCAGGTTTTACTGTTACCTTTGCTCTGAAAATAGCCTAGGAACTGAGGTGCCAATCTGGAGAGCTGGCACAACTTCAGGAGGCATTAGAGCGTTTAGTTACATTACTGACATTACTGAATATATATATATATATATATATATATATATATATATATATACACATTTATTTATAATTTTATTTTATTATGTACCTATCTTTGAAAGTTGGTTAATTTTGATTGGTGCCACAGTAAATATCACTTTAAAATAGTTTATCTATTTTTACCATTTATTTATTTATTTATTTATTTATTTATTTTTATTGGTGCATTGTAATCATACAGCATGATGAAGTTCAGACAGATAGAGATATAAATACATATAGCACTTTGTGAGCCTGCCCCCCCCAACTCCCAGCCTGTGCATTGGTAATTTTGTAAATGTACATTATGTCTATCAAAGTGTTTCCTTCATCACATCTGCCTCCCTCCACTTGCTTTCCTTCCATATGCCCCCTTTATCATTCCACTTATATTTCTCCTCCTTTGTCTAGAGTCCCTTTTGTATCCCAATTTTCCTCTAGCTTTCACATTTGAGGGAAAATATATGATGTTTCACTTTTTCTGATTGACTAAATCTCACAGCATAATATTTGCCAGTTCCATCTATTTTCCTGAAAATGATAATTTTGTTCTTCTTTATGGCTGAGTAAAATTCTATTGTATGTATATTGCATAATTTTGTATTCTGTTTAATTGTTAATGGGCACCTAGGCTGGTTCCATATTTTGGCTATTATAAATTGTGCTTCTGTAACATAGATATGTATGGTAGTCTGGTTTCAATACTTTCAGTAAATACCCAAGGATGGAATAGCAAGGTCATATTACAGGTTCATTCCCATTCTTCTGAGGTCCCTCCCTACTGTTTTCCAGTGACTGCATTAACTTGAAGTCCTACCAACAATGTATCAGAGTTTCTACTGCCTACATCCACATCAGCATTTATTATTATTTATATTTTTATATTGCCAATATAAATGGGTTTAGGTAAAATCATAGAGTAGTTTTGACTGCATCTTTCTGATTGCTAATGTTTTAGAACATTTTTCATATATTTATTGGCCATTTGTATTTCTTATTTTGTAAAGTGTCTGTTCAGTTCACTTGCCCTTTTTTGATTGGGGTTTTTTTAGCCCTAAGTTTCTTGACTGTATATATTTGAGATATTGGTCCTTTATTGGAGAAGTAGTTTGCAAAGATCTTCTCACATTCTATTGGCATTCTGTTTGCAGATGATATAATTCTGAAACTACAAATTTAACTAAGAAACTCCTGGAGTTGGTAAATAAATTCAACAAAGTAGCAGTATACAAAGTCAATCTAAAAATCAATAGCTTTTCTGTACTCCAGCCATGAATTCACTGAGATTGAAATCTGGTAAACAATCCCATTCACAATAGCCCCTCAAAGAATAAAATACTTACCAGAAAATCTATCTAAGGAGGTAAACACACACACACACACACACACACACACACACACACCTCTACAATAAAAATATAAAACACTAAAGAAAATTTAAGATAACCTTAGAAGATGAAAAAAATCTCCCATGTTCTTGAATAGGAAGAATAAATATCATAAAAATGTCCATTCTACCAAAAGTGATCCACAGATTCTACACAGTCTCTATCAAAATATCATGGTCATTATTCACAGATCTAGAAAAATCAGTAATAAAATTCATAAGGAACAATAAAAGACCAAGAATAGCCAAAATTGTTCTCATCAATAAGAACCATGTAGGATACATCATAATACCTGACTTCAAACTATATTACAGAGCCAAAATAATATGAACAGCATGGTACTGGCACAAAAACAGACACATAGACCAGTGAAACAGAATAAAAGGTTCAGAAACAAATCCATATGCATACTGCCAATGGAATTTGACTCAAGGCCAAAAACATACACTGGAAGAAAGATAGCTTTTAAACAAATGGTGTTGACATCTCTGGTTATCCTGATGTAGAAAAATGAAAATTAATCCCACCTTCTCATCCTGCACAAGAGTCAACTCAAGATGGATCAAAGATTTTGAAATTAGATCAGAGACTAGATGAGGGCATAAGACAATGCTCCCATATATAGGCATCGATTGAAACTTCCTCAATAAGTCCCCAGACTTACAAGAAATTAAAACAAGGGTTAATAAGTGGAATTGCATCAAATTGAAGAGCTTCTGTGCAGCAAAGAAAACTATTTTCAAAAACAGTTTCTATGATTTATGTAGACAAAGTTTCTGTATTTGGCAATCCATGGTAAAAGAGGTACATGTTTATACTTCTCTTGAAACATGTGCACAAAATCCTTTTTGCTCAGTTCTGCCAATTCAGAATCCATCACAAAGTTTGAGAAGTGGATACCTCACCATCATTACCTTGTTTACACATTTTTCCAACTTAGTATGCACAAACTTCTAAAATTATTTTAATTTGTATTTTTACTACCAGAGAAGATTCACCTTTTAAGATTCTGTCAATCTGCAATATATTTTGTTTGTCAAGAAATGTTCTTTTGTTTCCAATGTGTTTAAGTGCTTTTAATGTTTTATATGAACTTCACAAACATTAAAAATATGGCTTTTTCATCAAATTTGCTGAGCAGATATTCCTCATTTCCCTCTACTTTTTCATTGTAACCTTTAAAATGAACATAGTTTTAAATTTTTATTTACCACATTCTATTTTTTATTTCCTTTGTATTTTATTATTTGGGGAAGGGGATTTTATTCTTATTATTATTGCACTAAAATTATACCTTATAGTTATGTTATGTGATTAAAAACATGCATGCATATAGCTCTTTGTGTATTTCCCTTTACATTCCACCTCACCCCCACACAAGAGTGAGACTGGTAATAATACATTTATATAGTACCATCATATTATTTAAACTATTTTCTTTTTCAATCCTTCCTTTTCTCCTACCTAACTTCCTCCCCAAGCCACTTCAACTACTGTACAGATTTGTATGAATTACTTAACATCCCTTATGTTTCCTATTTTTCTCTAGCTTTCACACATGAGAGAAAACATACAATGTTTAACTTTCTGAGACTGACTAATCTCACGTAGACACCATTTCATTCCCAAGGCAGAGCATGTGATTATCCAAGAGATATACTGACTAAATGAATGGGGGAAATTATTTAGACCATAACCTAAAAATGTAAGTTATTCTGAACCCCATTCATTTTTATATAAATGATACTTTTAATTAGAATAATATTTTGTGTATAAATATTTTCTGTCCTTATTAATATGTTGATAGACACCTGCATTGATTCCATAACTTAGCTACTATGAACTGTGCTGCTACAAACATGGGTATACATGTATCACTATAGTATTCTTACTTTAATTCTTTAGGAAAGATACCAAAGCATGGTATAGTTTGATAATATAGTGAAATATATAAATAGCTAACACACACACAAAAACCCATATACAATCCAATAAAAAATGCACAATAGAACTGAATAGAAATTTGTCAAAAGAAAAAATGCAGTTTGTCAATAAATATATAAAAAAGTTCAACATCAGTATCAATCATGGAAATGCAGATCAAAACTACACAGAGATCCAACCTCACTCCAGTTAGAATGCCAATCATCAAGAACACAAACAATAGCAAGTGCTGGTGAAGACATGAGAAAATATGAATTCATACATTGTTGGTGGAATTGTAAATTAGTACAACCCCTATGGATATCAGTTTGGAGCCTTCTCAAAAAACCAGGATGGGCTGGGTGCGTTGGCTCACACTTGTAATCCCCAAGCTTGGGAGGCAGAGACAGGAGGATCGCGGTGTTTCAAAGCCAGCCTCGCTGGCTTAAGAGACCCTGTTTCCAAAATAATATATAAAATGTGTCTGGGGGTATATTCAGGAGGAAAAAGGGTTTCCAGGAACCCCAATACCACCAAAAACCAACAACAAAACAAACAAAAAAACAAACTAGGATTTTGTATTTTTATTAACTGTTTTACTTTTATTTAATTCAGAAGTTGAATGTGTGTGTATTTATGTGTGTACAAATAGAGCTCTATTTTTCACTTATTTTCTGTTTTTGCCATTAACTATAATAAAAATGAAAATTATATTGTCTAAATAATTTCTTCCATTTATTTGTTTAATGTTTTTCTTATTGGTTAATCATGTGCTATTTAAGATTCAGTCTTTGCCTTCAAACATTTTATCCCTGAATGAGTGTGGTCAAGATGCAAAAAAGAAAGATAATATAGTAGAAATGTCCTAATGGTGATAAGTATAATGTGCTTTGCGAAGCAAAGTGTCTTGAGAACTCACAGGGGCCACTTCTAGAATTCTACTTCTATCTTAGGAGTGACTTCTATGTGATAATGTTTAAGATTTATTGAGCATGTCCACGTAAAGCTGACAAGGGGGAGCTTTCATGAGGAGAACAATGCACAGAGGAAAGCCTGTGGCTGCATAAGAAAGAATCCTGAAGGTATGAGAATGGAGCCCATTCAGCAGGCTGAAATAGGTCAGAGTGGTTGGTTGGTACTAATAATATGAGGCAAGTCACAAGATGAAAGCTAAAAAGAAAGCAATCAAAAGGCTGGTTCCACTTTCAGGCTCTCCACCGTGCTCCAGGCATGCTGTTTTTCTTCTCTTCTTTTTCTATTTTCCTACTGATTTTGTAATGGAGAATTTTATTCAATGCTGAAAAAAAAAATCATGGATGGAGGATGGAGAGCTTCATAAGTAACATTAAAGACACAGGACATGTTTACTAAAGGCATACAAGGCGTTTAGGGATTTGTAGCAGAGATGGGGCATCATGTGATTTTTGTATCCACCCAAGTCCCTGAAGTAGTATGAAGCTACATTAGAAGAGTGCACCCCACCTTCAAACAGGAACATGCCCACCAAATTGCACTGTGAGGAGAAACAAATGCTTATTTTGTTAATGAGCAGAAATCTGAAAGCAGTTACTAGGTAGCAAGTAATTTGCTGTCCACATATAAAGAATAGAGAGCATCCTAATTTTTGAGCTGCAAATCATTCATTCATCATTCAAACTGCAATGATTATTTTAAAATTAAAATCCATGTTAAGATCTATAGTTTGTTTTGTTTTTTTTTTTCAGTACTGGGGATTGAACCTAGGGGCATTCCACCTTTGAGTACATCCCTAGCCCTATTTTTAAATTTTGAAACAGGGTCTCCCTGAGTTGCAAAGCACCTCACTAAGTAGCTAAGGCTGGGTACAAACCCCATCCTCCTGTCTCAGCCTCCTAAATGCTGGGATTACAAGAGAGCACCACCATACCCGGCTTATAATGGTTCAAATAAAACAGATGTTTAGATTTCAGATATATGAAGATATTTGAAAGTATTTAACAGTAATGGATGAGAGGGGAAATACTAGAAAGAAAAAGAAAGTTAACTGTAAAATAACTTTGTAAAAAAATGATAACTAGGACTTCATTTTGAAGGTTTTCTCTAAAGCTGTCTCACTTCATGTTCAGCTATGAATATATATAGTGACTTTAATGGCAAAATGGGAAGAGGGCTTTAGACATTGTGAAATATATATAAATGTATCATATATGTAATATTATGTAATATGTATAATACATATATACACATATATAATATATTTATGATAGATTTAAACTCTGAAGAAGTGCTTCAATTTTGTACAAAAAGCCCCCCAAAACTTAAGCTTATTATAAAATGGAATATCTATATTTTTTGGTGGTACTGGGATTCCTGGAAACCCTTCTCTGGGCTACACTCCCAGACATACCTATTTTATATTTTAATTTGGAAACAGGGTCTCTTAAGCCAGTGAGGCTGGCTTCAAACCTGTGCAATCCTCCTGTCTCTGCCTCCCAAGCGCGGGGATTACAAGTGTGCGCCACCATGCCCTGCCAATAATTTCTATTTTTAAAATCATGCTTTCTATACTGTTCAGGAGTACAAATTATTAAGAACTTTGGTTTAGTTGAGTAAAAATATGGAACTTTTAAAAATTAAACATATTTTTACTTATCTTTCTTTTTGCCTAAATTTTTCTAATTCTGAGGCTCTTACAAAAATTAAAAGTTATTAAAAGTCGTTTATTGTAATGTTACTATAAAATTATAGAAATAATTACTTATATGTTATTCATCAGTGATCAAGATCTCTAAGATATAAACTTTATGAGATAGAACCATGATTTTAAAAATAAATTTTAAAGGTTTTCCATAGAGTATTAAAGTTTAGTTTTCTTTATATTACCCATAACTTTAAATATAGTTAAAAAAGGCAAATGCTATAAAGCCTAAATGTTCTGTTTCCATATTGCCCTTAATTGCATGGAATGATAATGCCTTTCTCTCAATAGGTCCCTTTATTTTTAGAAGGTACTTATATTATAGGTTGGAGTGTTGGTTGAATGAAGACTTTTCCTTTATAGTTTCTAATAATAGATATTGTAAACAAAAGAAGACAATTGAGGTTGGCAGGTTGGGGGGATAGGGTTGAAGTTTATGCTATTATCTACAGAAACAAATTGTACAGGGGAAAGCAATCAGCATAGATCAATTTAGCCTGTGGAGTTGAGGCTCCAGTAAAATACTGCTCCTCATTCCACCTCCATTTATACTTGCCCTACAGGTTATTATTTATTATTGAACATTATTCCAAATTCTTAAGGGAAAATAGTGTAATTTATTTAAAGTAATACTATACTACTGTGCATGCAGTATACTCAAATTCTTGCAATTTCTATTCTGACACACAGGGTAACTAGATGTTATTCAAGAATTACTTCTGTGGTCCTGACTTCAATGGATTCCTTTTATTAACATATTGCTTTCATTTATTGTCAACAAGAAAAATAGTTTTTAATTTAGTGAGCTTTGTAAAAATCATTATCTCTGAATAATTTGTATGTCCTTGGCAAAATGAACTAAGCAAAGTGTTTAACTTGATATAACATGTAACCATGAACTATTTTGGGCCGTTAAGTGTTGAGGAATTTTTCATTTGAATTAGATTACTATACTCATACCACATTAAAGAGCTTAATATTTTTACTTCTAAGTCATGAATCCATTGAAATAATTATTCCCTGATAGGTTCTTTGTATTATGAGATGAATTGTGTAAGCACAATACATTACTATTGTTTGTTATATATTCAATTTTACTTATAAAAAGATTTGTTTAAAATTTGAAGTATGGAGTAACCAATATACTAGAAATTTATTGGATACCTATGGTATGCTTCCCATTTAACTAGGTACTTTGTAATGTGAAAACTAGGTATAATATTTATTCTCTCAGTCATAAAGAAAAAAACTAATACATGAAAAAGTAACTAGTGAAAGAAGACAACAAAGTAGTGAATCATGTATTCATTGAATACAATAGAGATGGATAAGAAAGGAGTTCAGTAGAGCGTCTAGTACTCAGAAAGAATTTTTATTTAGTGCTTTAAACTAAATTCATGGTGATAGCATGGGTATTGTTTGGATAATTAAAGAAAATGGCCCAGTCTTGCTTGTAGAAAAGCATGAGAACCTTCATGTAAGTTGGTTGTAGCTTTGTGTGCTAAGGGAATCAGAGTGGAGGATAACATGATTTTTTTGTGGAAAAATTAGTTGGCTAAGTAAAGTGTGCAAGAATGGGGGAGATTTACATGCTATAGAAACACACACACACACACACACACACACACACACACACACACACACATATATATATATATATATATATTTTTTTTTTTTTTCCCCTATCTCCCAATGCACAGGCTGTTTTATTCCTGAATCAATGATAGGAATTCCTTTGTGAATTGGAACTATTTGGGGGTAACATAGACAGTGAATGAAGGGAAATTTTGTTCTTAGTATATTTTTCTCTCCAAACTCCTCTCTCCCAAAGTGACTGTTCTGAATTACTTCAATAATTTATGTGAGAATAACAATCTGCCTTTGTGCTTACATCAACTAGGTGATTGATGTATGGGATGTTGCCACTGAGTATCTATTACATTTTAGATATTATGTGTTTATCGCATAGTTTTTCATAGTAGTGCCTAAAGTTTAGATGGTTCTCTTGTTAAAAATGGGAATTACAGACAGTATAAATGGAGTGATCAGGCAAATTTACAACTTTTTAATTCTAAAGTCTATTTCTTCTAAAATTAAGCTGCCTGGTCAAGTTGTTGGTGGTTGGTTGAATCTGTCGAATATATTCAGCTTTAACTTTTTATCCTTCTGATGGGCAAGTAAATATTAAGTGTCCTATGATTTAAACTACAGTTGACAGAAACAAAAATAGGTACCTGATTTAGGTTGAATCAAATAGTTTCTTTCTAATATAGGACTTTGAACCAAGATGCACAAGAGATGGATTGAGTTTATATTAATAACTAGAACTATAAACAATTAAAATCTAGGCCATAATCATTGTGATGAAAAACCAGTAATGTTGAAAAATGAAAGTGATGTAGAAAAATAAACTATAAAACATAAAGGAAGCAAGTCCCTAGGGAGGAAAATGTAACAGATGTAGAATGAGAAATAGAGGTGCACAAAAATCTGTCATTGTATGATTAAAAAAATACTTATTAGATCCTCTTGCTTGAATAAACATAGAATTATAGGTTCACAATCATATTTATATTGCAAGTAGCAAATATAAATTACTTTATAGCATATCATGGTACAAAAGAAAAGGCTCAAATCAAAAGGTATGTTGATTTTTATTTCTCTGTAGATAAGCTTAATTTTTTGAGGAGGGTTTTAAGGTTTTGGCTTTTTTTTGCTATTGTTTAAAGCAATTATCTCAGTGAGCCACACTAATTAAAAATGCAAAATAACATTTTAGTTCTGTTTAAGAAAAATTATTTAGAAAATTTCAACATAAATGGGAATATAAAAAATATAAACAAACAAACTATATCTCCCCAAATAAATCAATCTTCCCTTCTTCATCAGGGGCACTAATGGTAAAATAAATAAGCAAAATTTTATTTCCCTTAAGTCTGTAGGAAAATATTTTCAAGACTTTTATACAAAATTATCATGTATGGATATTATATAAGAATAACAGGTCAACTTATGAAATGTATAAGTAGTGAAACTAATGAATGCATTTAGGTAATAATTTAACAGTAAAAACCTAAAGCCATAACTAGTTTGTGGTGCCCCATATGTAATGATTTATTTTTTTAATATAAAATGTGATTCCAATTTTTGAAACTCTACTGGTAATAAAATTCTAATTAGAAATAATGAACAACAAATTATGAAGGGGGAGATTTATTTTTCACTTTACATGATAATATGGTAAGACTAGAATATTTTGTAAAATGTAACAAATTTCTTGCTTTTTTCATGTGATTTCTCCAAAGAAATATATTGAGAGTAAGATTAATACTTAAAGCTATATGGGTTATTCTATGGATATTTTCAGATGGGTTATGGTCTATTTGGCCATATAGATGAAGCAATTTTCCTATTTAAGCAAAATTAGACTTTGTTTCAAGTAACAATACAATGAGGTCATAGGAGGAGTTGAACAATTACCAAGTGTTTTTTCTTTCTTTCTTTTTCCCAGTCCTATTTTTATTCTTTACTTTAAAAAAGAATTTCATTGCCCTGTTTCTAAATAAAATATAAAATAGGTCTGGGAGTATAGCCTGGCGGTAGAAAGCCTCTGGGTTCCACCCCCAGTACCACCAAGAAAATTAAAAAATAAAAAAATAAAAATAAATAAATAAATTAATTAATTAAAAAAAAAAGGGTCTCACTGAGTTGCAAAGGGCTTCACTAAGTACCTGAGGCTGTCTGTGAACCAAAATCCTCTTGTCTCAGCCTCGCAAAAGATCAGAATACAAGTATGCACCAACACACCTGCTATCAAGTTTTTTTTTTTAGAATCTAGTGAGATAAATTATTTAAACTACTATATTTTTCACTTTATTAAATATAAATTAAGTATGCCTTGTTTATGCCAGCCACTCTTCTAGGTGTCCAAAATACATCAGTGAGCAAAGTAGAAAAGAATCTCTACTCTTGCTGAGCTTAGCCTTTTTATACATTCATTTTTCCACACCTAATTAAAATGCATCGTGAATGCTTGGCAGCTTTCACAACTAATGTGTAAAATTTGATGTGTTTTTGTTTCTCTTCTTTGAATATACTTTTTGCAGTTTGTTCTCTCCAATGTTAAGAGAAGAGACCTCATATGTTCTGACTATTGCTCAGAACAGGGCCATTTATGAAGACACTCAGGAGTGCAGAGAAAAGAACACTGCCATAAAAGTGTTGACTTCTCTAGATTAATTTTTGGAAAGACAAGCTAGTTGTAAATGCAGATCTTTCATGTATGTTAGGTTGGATATCTAGATTGGAGAACTATGAGAAAATTGTAGGTACACTTAGAATTCCATTGCTTCATCAGGAAGATGAGACATAGAGACTGGCGATGGGAAATAAATGGAGAATTGTTCCTACATTCATGTAAAATTTCTATTTTCTTTTTAAATTTTTTATTGGTGCATTGTAGTCATATATCTTGATGGGTAAAGATGGTGAAGACATACATGCACACATCACCCAATTAGCCCTTACCCCATTTCCTCTCACTCCCTCCTTCTCATGCTTGGCTTAGTGATTGACTGTGATGTTTGCCTAAGTACATCATATGCTTTAAAAAGTTTCCCTCTTCCCTCCTCACATCCCCTCAGTTAGGTCACCTTATTTGCTCATCTATAAAATCTTCTTCATCCAGAGTTCCGCTTGTTACCCATTTTTCCCTAGGGAAAGCATCCAATTTCATATTTTTTGTGACTGACTAAACTCACTTAGCATAATGTCATCCAGTTTCATCCACTTCCCTGTAAATTATATAATTGTGTTTTTCTTTATGGCTGAGTAAAATTCCACTGTGTACATATCCCACAGTTTTTTGTTTGTTTGTTTGTTTGTTTGTTTTTCCTTTTGGTGGTACTGGGGATGGAACCCTTCTACCTCCGGGTTACACTCCCAGACCTATTTTATATTTTATTTGGAAACAGGGTCTCCTGTTTTCTTAAGCAGTGAAGCTGGCTTCAAACCTGCATGATCCTCCTATCTCCGCCTCCCAAGTGTAGGGATTACAAGTGTGCCCCACCACGTCCTGCTATCTCACAGTTTTTTAATCCATTCATTTGTTGATGGATATCTTGGCTGGTTCCATAGTTTGGCAATGGTGAATTGTGCAGCTATGAACATAGATATGCATGCATTAGTTTCCTTTCTTTTGGGTAGATACCCAGAAGTGGTATTGCTGGATCAAATGGAACTTCATTCCCATTCTTCTTAGGATCCTCCATACTCTTTTCCAAAGTGGTTGCACTAATTTGCAACCCCACCAACAATGTAGTAGACTCCACATCCTTGACAGTATTTGTTGCTGCTTGTGTTTTAAATAATTGCCATTCTAGTTGGAGTTAGGTGAAATTTTAGGGTAGTTTTGATTTGCATCTCTCTGATTGCTAATGATGTTGATGATTTTTTCACGCATTTATTGGCCATTTGAATTTCTTCCTTTGTAAAATGTCTATTTAATTCACTTGCTAATTTTTTGATTGGTTGTTTTCTTAATACTGATTTTCTTGAGTTCTCTGTATATTCTAGATATTAATCCTCTATCAGAGGAGTAGGTGGAAAATATATTCTCACATTCTGTTGGCTCTTGGTTGAGGTCCTTGATAATTTCCTTTTTTGTATAGAACCTCTTTAGTTTCATGCAATCCCATGTACTGATTCACCTTTTAGTTACTTGTGCATTTGGGTCATGTGGAAAAAAGTTTTGTTTTTTTTTTTATTCCTGGAAACCCTTCTACCTCCAGGCTATACTCCCAGACCTATTTTTATATTTTTATTTGGAAATAGGGTCTCCTAAGCCAATGAGGCTGGCTTTGAACCCGCACGATCCTCCTGTCTCTGCCTCACAAGTGCGACGATTACAAGCATGTGCCACCATGCCTGGTGGAAAAAGTTTTTATCTGTGCCTATGTGTTACAGTGTTGGACCAATGCCCTCTTTGGGGAGCCTCAAGGTCTCTGGTCTAATGTCCAAATCTTTGATCCATCTTAAATTGATTCTTGTGCAGAGTGAGAAAGTGTGATTTATTTCCATTTGTTCTGGATATGGTTAACCAGTTTTGCCAACACCATTTGTTGAATAGGCTATCTTTTTTATGATGTATGTTTTTGGCCCCTTTGTCAAAAATCAATTGATTGTAAGTGTATGGATTTGTTTCTGAGTCTTCTATTCTGCTCCATTGGTCTATGTATCTGTTTTTGTGCCAGTACCATGCTGTTTTTATTACTATGTCTTTGTAGTATATTTTAAAGTTAGTTATTGTGATCAATCTAGAAATCTCCTTGAGATCAGTGCTGATACTACAAGAAAAACATAATTTAGAGGATAGGACTTCAAACCATAAACTAAAATAACATCTTTGTATAATAATTTTATTTATTTAAGGTAAAAAGAAGCTAAAATGTGCACAATGTATAATTTTGCATTACTACTCAAAATGTTTTGGGTGCAGTCTTTGGGGATTTAAAAAATGTATAGTGTAGTGCTTGTCATTAGAAACAATATGCTTCATGTCTATAGATGCCAGAGAGAAGTGCTAAAATGCTTCTGGAAGCAACTTTTAGTGCAAAGAGAAGTGCTTTCAGAGGTACTGATAACTATTTTTTTTGGCCAAATGACACTGACTTTTTTGAAGTTGAGGAAAATATCTTTGTCCAAGATGAAAAGACATATCTGGCACTCTCTGAATGAGCACCAAATGTCCCAAAAAGTAGACCAACCCATACACAAATCCAGGCAATGTAGTTTGAGTCAAAGTCCTTTTTCTATCTTCAAATATAGTCATGGTAGAAGATTTTCATGATCACACTCTTAATACACGACAATAATTCCAACAACCTTCTGAGCTGCATCCACTACTAATCATCAGTATCTAGGCTAATGCTTTCATATGTACATTTTATGAATATTAAAGCATTAGTCCTATGAGAGAGTGTTTTCTCCTTTATTGTTTGGAGTCTCTCTTCTATCCCATTAACTCCCTTTTCTGCACATATTAAATAAAATATATGGCCCTTCACTCTCTGTGATTGGCTATTCACATTTAACATAATGCTCTCCAGATCCTTCCATTTTCTTGCAAATGATGTAACTTTTTCTTTTTTATTCCTGACCAGGGTTACATTGCATGTATTTCTCATTGTTTTGTAATTCAGTCATTTGTTGATAGACACCTAGGTTGGTTGCTTGTTTTGGGTATTGTACATTGTGCTACAATAAACATGGGCATGCATATGTTATTGTAGTTCTCTTGTTTCAACCCCTTTGGAAAGAAACCCAGGAGTGGTATAGCCGAAACATATGGTGGATCCATTTCCAGTTTTCTAAGGAATCTCCACACTGATCTCCATAGAAGCTGAATTAGTTTACACTCCCAGAAACAGTGTAAAAGAGTTTCTATTTCCCCACATACTCAATAGCATTTGTTTTTATTTGACTTCTTTATGATTGCCACGCTGATTGGGGTTAAATAGAATCTCAGTCTAGTTTTGATTTGCATCTCCCTGATAGCTAATGATGTTGATTTTTTTTTAATGTATCTATGGCCATTTAGAACTTTTCTTTTGTAAAATGTCTATTCACTTCAGTTGTTTATTTCTAGATTTGATTATTTGTTTTTCTAGTGTAAAATTTTAAGATTTTTTATTCTAGATAAAGACCTCAGAAGAATAGCTGGTAAAGATCTTTGGTGAGCAGAAAATTTTTAATTTGATGCTATCCCATTTATTAATTTATGTTTTAATTTCCAGAGCTTTAGTGGTCTTATTGAGGAAGTTCCTACCTGTGCCTATATGTTGGAGTATTGAATCCGTGCCCTCGTCTAACAGCTTTATAGACCTGGTCTAACTTCCAGGTCTTTGATTCATCTTGAGTTGATTCCTGTGCAGGGTGAGAGGTAAGGATAATAAAATAGACTTTAACCTAAAATGCATTAGAAGGGAAAAAAAGGGCACTTATTATTGATAAAAGAAATAATCCAGCAAGAAGATATAATGATAATAAACACTTATGTCCCATATGTGGGTGCATGCATGCTTGTAAAACAAACTCTTCCAGATATCAGGTCTCAAATAGACCCAAATAATTGGGAGACTTCAACAAACACACCACTACACCACTAGATTGATCTTGAAGACAAAAGTTAAGACTCTTCACATCTTAAGAATACTATTAACCAAATGAACCTAATAGACATATGCAAAATATTTCAACCAGCAACAGCTGAACACACAGTCTTCTCAGATGCTCATGGAATCTTTTCCAAAATAGACCATATTCTGTGCCACAAAGCAAGCACCAGCAAATTCAGAATATGTAATATAATTCCCTGCATCTTTTCAGATAAAAATAGTATTAAAGTAGAAATCAACAATAGGAAGACCAAAACAAGTGACATAAATACATGTAAATTTAATGATACACTCTTGAATAAGAAATGGATTAAAACAGAAATAAGAGGAGAAAAAATTTCTGAAATTAAATAAGATAGAGACACATATAAAATCTATGAGACACATTGAAGGCAGTGTTAAGAGGAAAATTTACAGCATTGAGTGTCCACATAAGAAAAACAGAAAGTCAACAACAACAAAAAACCTAATGACATGCCTCAAGGATCTATAGAAACAGAAACAGTCTAATCCCAAAGCTAGCACAAGGCAATCAATATTTAAAATCAGGGCATAAATAAATGAAAAAGATCATTTAAAAATGCAAAGGATAGCTGGGCATGGTGGCGGCACGCTTATAATCCCTGTGCTTGGGAGGCTGAGACAGGAGGATCACACAGGTTTGAAGCCAGTTTCAGCTACTTAGTGAGGCTCTCAGCAACTTAGTGAGACCCTGTTTCCAAAAATATATATAAATGGGCCCGGAAGTATAGTCCGGAGGAAGAAAGCTTTTGGGTACTACCCCCAGTACCACTAAAAAAAAAAAAGGATCAATAAAACAAAAAGATGGTTCTTTTAAAAGATTAACAAGGTTGACAAATACCTACAACCTAACCAAAAAAAGAGACAATCAACCCAAATTATTAAAATCAGAAATGAAAAAGGAGACATTGCCACATACTGAAGAAATTTAGAGTATTATTAGAAATATTTTGAAAATTAATATTTCAATAAACTGGAAAAAGTAGAAGAAATCAACAGATTTCTAAACAAATACAAACTACCTAAATTAAACCAAGAGTATACAAAAAACTTAAACCAACCAATAGCAAGTAAAGAAATAGAAATAGCAATAAAAATTTTGCCAAAAAAAGAAAGGCCCAGCTCCAGATGTTTTTTCATCTGAATTCAACAAAACTTTTAGAGAAGAACAAAACCCAAAATTGCACAAGTTGTTCCATTAAATTGAAAGTGGTGGAATTCTTTCAAACTCATTTTATGAGACCAGTATCACATTAATATCTAAACCAAATAAGGATACCTCAAGAAAAATAACTACAGATTAATATTATTGAGGAACATAATTTCAAAAGTTTTAAACAAAATACTAGCCATTCACATTCAAAATTCACGTCAAGAAAATTGTACACCATGACCAAGTTGGTTTTATTCCAGGAATAAAAGGTTGGTAAAATACATGCAAATCAGTACATGTTATTCACCACATAAATAGAACTGAGGACAAAAATCACATGATCATATTAATAAATCCTGAAAAAGCATTCAACAAAATACAACACCCATTCCTGTTAAAACATTGCAGAAAATTGGGATAGAATCAGAATGTATCACATCATTCGGGCAATATACAATAAACCAAAAGCCAACATCTTATTGAATGTGGAAAAACTGCAAGAATTTCCTCTAAAATAAGGAACAAGACAAGGATGCACACTATCACAACTTTTTTTCAATATAGTTCTTGAGATGTTTGCTAGAACAATAAAAAATAAGCATATCAAAGGAATTCAAATAGGAGAAGAATTAAAATTATCTTTGCAGATGACAATGTCTTTTATCTATAATACCCAAAAAGCTCAACCAAAAAACTACTAGAGCTGATTAATCAATTCAGCAAAGTAGAAGGATACAAAATCAACATAAAGAAATTAGTAGCTATTTTTATTTGCCAACCATGAATCCACAGAGAATGAATTACAGAAAACAATTTCATTCATAATAACCTCAAAACCAAAAAAAAAATACCTAAGAATAAACCTAACCAAAGAGGTAAAAGACCTGTACAATGAAAATTATAAAACACTAAAAAAAATTTGAAGAAGACCTTGGAAAATTTAAAGATCTTTCTTGCTCTTGGGTAGGCAGAATAAATATACTCAAACTGGTCATTCTACAAAAAGTTATCTGCAGAATCAATGCAATCCTTATCAATATATTAATGTCACTCTTTTTAGACCTAGAAAAATTAGTCAAACTATTTATTTGTTTGTTTATTTATTTATTTATTTATTTATCTATTTATTTATTTATTTGGTGGTACTGGGGTTCCTGGAAACCCTTCTACCTCTGGGTTACACTCCCAGACACCTATTTTTTATATTTTTATTTGGAAACAGGGTCTCTTAAGCCAGCGAGGCTGGTTTCGAACCTGTGCGATCCTCCTATCTCCGCCTCCCAAGCGCGGGGATTACAAGCATGCGCCACCATGTCTGGCCCTAGTCATAAACTTTATATGAAGAAACAAAAGATCCACAATAGCCAAGGTAATACTTGGCAACATGAAGCATGCAAGAGCCATCACAATTCCTGACTTTAAAGTATACTACAGAGCTATAGTATTTAAAACAACATGATAGTGACACAATAGCAGAAACACAGGCCAGGGAAACATAAAGAAGATATAGACAAATCCTCACACTTATAGTCAGTCGATCTTCAACAAAGGGGCCAAAAACATATGCTGGAGAAAAGATAACCTTTTCAACAAATAGTTCTGGAAAAACTGGCTCTCCACTTGTAGAAAAATGGATAACTGCTATTCTGAGGTTATATGGAATCTCGGTTTGTTTTGATTTCCATTTACCTGATTGCTAAGGATGCTATACATTATATTTGATGTACTTATTGGCCATTTGTATTTCTTCTCTTGAGAAGTGTCTCATAACCAATGCCTATTTTTTATTGTGTTCTTTCTTTTCTTAGTAGTGAGTATTTGAAATTTTTATATATTCTAGATACTAATCCTCTATGAAAGTAGTACATAATTTTTTTTTTACCCATTCTGTAGGCTTTCTTTAGGTTCTTGAAATTTTTCTTTACTACACAGAGACTTTTTAATATTATACTATCCCACTTATTGATTCTTTTTTTTATTTCCTGGGCTTGGATAGCTTACTGAGAAAGTCTTCACTGGTGTCTATGTGTTGAAGAATTGTTTCTATGCCCTCTTCTAGTAGTTACAATTCTCTAGTTAATTTATATACTTTTTTACCCATTTTGAGATGATTCTTATGCAAGGTGAGAGATTGGTATTTAGCCTTCTACATATGCTTAACCAGTTTTCCCAATCACTTGTTGAAAGGCCATTTTTTCCTCTAGCATCCAACTTTGGCTCCATTGTTTAATATGCAGTTGCAATATATGTGAGGTTTTGTTTCTTTACCATCTATTCTGTTCCTTAGATTTTTTTGTGTGTGTGTCTGTTTTTGTGCCAACACTATGCTGTTTGTATTACTATACTTTTGTAGAATAGTTTGAAGTCAGGTATAGTGATGCCTCCAAGTGTGGTTTCTATTGCTGAGAATTGTCTTGGTTATTCTGAGTCTTTTTTAATATATATACATTTTATTTATTTATTTATTTATTTATTTATTTATTTATTTAGTGGTACTGGGGATGGAACCCAGGGGCCTTCTACCTCTGGGCTACACTCTCAGATCTGTTTTACATTTTTATTTGGAAACAGGGTCTCTTAAGCCATCTGAGGCTGGCTTCGAACCTGCACGATCCTCCTGTCTCAGCCTCCCAAGCACAGGGATTACAAACTTGTGCCACCATGCCCTGCTATATAAATTTTAAAAGAGGTTTTTATATTTCTGTGAAGAATAATATTTGTATTTTAATAAAAATTGCATTGAATCTGTGTAGTTATTTTGTTAATAAGGCCAATTTGATGAAGTTAATTCTGCCTATCCAGGGTGTATTGCTATTGATAAATGTAATTCCTGAAGCTGTAGCTAACATATAAATTTTCTTGTGCTATAATATCAACTGAGAATAAAACATACACACTTTATATGTAATATAGCTTGATATTTAGAAATGTGTTTATTGTGTTTTATGTGAAAGGAAATATATATTTTTGAATGAACATGATATAATTTTAGAACCATGTGATTTATGTTTTTTCTATTAATTTACATTAACTTTTATCAAATATTATGTAATATACACTCTATGATTTAAGTCACCTGAATTCTCACTGGAAAGAGTTTTACAGTTTAGATAGGGCCCCTTTGGTACATCAAAGTGGATTAAAAAACGTTTTTGCAGGAGTGAGGTAGTGTTGACAGTTGCTTGTCATATCTCCTTTACTTTTAATTTTTTGATTCCTGGGTATTGAATACACAGGAATTTCACATATAGACTACGCTCTGAGCCCTTTTAATTTTATATGTGTAAGCAGGCTCTTGCTAAATTGATGACGCTGGTCTTGAACCTGCAATCTTTCTTTATAGCCTCCCAGGTACTGGAATTACAGCATGTCCTACCATGCTCATATTTCTATTACTATTTAAAAATCTATACTTTTATTGGTGCATTGTAGCATTGTAATTACATAATAGGTTCCAAGTGATACAAAACTACAAGCACGCAGCACTTGGTGTCTCCCTTTAGATTCTACACCACTCCTTCCCCTTCCTGTATATAACACTGAAATTGATAACTCCATGCATGAACATATAGCTAATCTTTCTGGGCATTATATTCTCTAGTGTCATCACTTTTCCTTCAAATGACAAAATTTTGTTTGTTTGTTTGTTTGGTTGAGTAAAACTCCATTTTGTGTATATGCTATAATTTTATTTACTTTTGCAAATGATCACTAAGAGCAAAGAAGCGAAAAGAAGCATTCCCACTTCAAAGATGTCTAAGAAGAGCTGTTAAAGCACTATGAAAGTTAGACATGGTAGCAAACACCTGTAATTCCAGGACTTGGGAGGCAGAGATAGAGAATTACAGGTTCAAAGACAGCTTCAGCAACTTAGTGTGGCTGTCAGTAACTTAGCAAGACCCTGTTTCCAAATAAAAAATAAAAATTGGGCTGTGGGTATGGTTTGGAGAAGGAATGCCCTGAGTTCAATTGTTAAATTTCCAGTAACACACACACACACACACACACACACACACACACACACACACGTACTGTGAGTTATTATTGAACCTAATTCTCATGGAAGCAAAAATAAATTTATGAGACTTATCACCACATGTCAACTTGTTACTAAGAGTGTTGCTGAGGCTTTTTGAGAAAATAGTGTCCCACTGGAGAAATTGGTGAAGATTGACATAAAGGGTCTTGAATTTCATTCCCTTGCAAGAGAACTATTTAAAAGAGAAAATAAGGAAGGAATCCTTAGGATCAAAGTAAAATAATAAATACGTGAACAGTTGCTAGAGATTTTTCAGTAAGATTATGAATTTGACTTTTTAAGATTAGTAACTTTTTATACTTTTCTTATTTCTTTCTGCACTTATTTCATTGATGCATTATAATTTCACATCATACTGATATATAGAATGAGTATATGGGGCATGAATACAACCCATGGGGCATTTGGCTCTGGGTTCCCACTCCCTTTCTCTATAAATGTCTTTGAGATTGACATTTGTAGTTTAACACACATATGTTACATTATATTTCAATGGTTACCTCCTTTATCCTTTCCTACAAAAATGTAATAGCTGAAAAAAAATTGCAAATTGCACAGCCAAATTTTTTTTGTATAGAACTCGCCCCTATTGCTAACACTAAGGTTAGTAGGTTGTTGTAATAAAGGATCCATCCATAACTTTTTAACATTCTAGGTAAATGTCAATGTGTATATACAACCCAAAATATAAATAAATTAAAAGCCTACCTACTAATTGTGAGATCAATCCAGAGGTTGTATGTCTGTATAGTGACAGAGATTTTAGCCAAGTGAAATAGAGTGGATAACCTGTGTCTTTTGAAAGCTAGAGGGCACTGGGTCTTCAGGGCAGCACAAAGAAACTTTTCCTTAGGCATGAGAGAGTATATTCTTTCATAGATTATTAGAATATATTTGAGTGCTTATGAAAATTCACATCATGTAAATGTGGCATTAAATGATTATTTTTTCATTTTGTTATTTTTATTTTTGATCAACATGTACAGATTATATTAAGATGGTTAAATGTGATTTCCATACATACATACATAATGTGCCCTGATCAAATTCAATTTCCCTTTTTCCACCCTCTCCTCCCACACAATCTAATTACCCTCTCCTACCACATCTATTAATCACTGTTCCATATTCAGGTTGACTTTCTTCATATAAGAGAGAAAACTACAATACATGTCTTTTTGTGTCTGGCTTATTCATTTTAATATAATGTCCTCCAATTTCATCCATTTTGATACAAATGACATAATTCTAATATTTGTTATGATCAACTTTCAATATTATAAATAGTGCTGGAATTTGGTTCCTGGATGGCCCTTGAGGTTCATGTGTTAAAGGCTTGGCCCTCAGGGTGGCATATTGGAAGATGGTGGTGCTTGTAAGAGGTGAGGACATTAAGGGGTTCCTGAGGTAACTGAGAATGTGCTCTCAAAGAGTATAGTGAAACCCTTGGCCCTTCTAGTCTTTCTCTTCTATTCTCTGGTTCATGACGAGGTGAGAAGTTGTACTCTATCACATTCTCCTGCCCCAATGTGCTGCCTTGACCCAGGCCAAAAGTAACCAGGGTTCATTGAGCATAGGCTGGAACCTCTAAAACTATAAGTAAAAATAATTTTCTTCTCATTATATATTAATTATCTCAGGTGTTATAATATTTGTTGTAGTGAAAGAAAGCTGATTAATACTGTTGCCATAAATATTACTGAAAAGGAAAGAATAGTCAGCCATCAAAATCAGCTTCTACATAGAGTAAAAACATGTAGTCCTCAGATTGAAGTGGTCAATTAGCAACATATCAGAAATGAAATAAATTGAAATTGGTGACTTACTATTTAAATCAACACAAATCATCAAAGACAATCAATTCATGCACATTAACATGGCATACCACAGGATGACAGGTATTGCGACATGTCTACAGTACTCACTCAGTAATTTATAGATACAAAAACATTTGCTGAGCTCTTGCATGTAAGCTTTTAGTAATCACTTTATCTTTCATCTTGACCATGGTTGTTTTGCTGAAGTTTGCAACATATAAGTAAGAAAACTTACTAACTCAAAAGTAAATCAGCAAGTGCTAGGGACTTCTTTTTTAAATAAAAATAAAAGACAATTTATTTAGTAAATCTACCTGTGAAAATTCTATTTCCATAATTTATAGTTATGATACAGCAGGAACTAGAAAATCTGAAAACTTTTATCAACAAACTAACAAATGTTAGGAAAAAGAGAATGTCAGATTTGGCAGCAATGGTGAGATTGCCTTTTCCATATTTAGAGTATATTAGTGTCATGATTTGAGAAGTGAGAAGGTAGTACAATCAAAATAAGAAGCTCCAAATGGTCTTGGTTTCTCATGTGTTTTTTTTATGAGAATTGAAATAATTTTGTTTTGAATCTTATTTTATTTGATTTACCTCTTAATTCAGGATAGAAACACCACTTGCCTAGATGTATTATTAACTTTAATTTTATCTGGTCAACTAGTTCGTTTTCACTCTCTATTTCATGATAATCCCTTCAATTCTATATCAAAATACTTTTTCTCCCATAAATGTCTCTGAGCATTGAAAGCTTGCTCCAGATCTCTGATCCTATCCAGCCCTGATCTCAGTTTTTAAAGCTTTTAAATCTTAACATTCTTGTCATTTCTTTGACATTCATAGCAGGTACAACAGAATGAGCTTAAAATAAAACAAGTGATACTTGTATAAAAGGTATAAAAATTCTGTCTGGCAAGCTTCTTATCTTTTCAATAAAGTATAGAATTTACAGCCTATACTTTTAAGAGAAAACTTGACCTTGTTTTATACCATACTTTGTTGACATGAGCTATAATAAAATGGTTCCTTTTCTGTTTTATTGCTGCTTTCTTTCAAAAATTAAAACTTATATAAGGAATGTTTTCCCCTAAGGACATCTAATTCTTATCATCTTATATTATGGTTTTGTGGGTTTTGTTTGCCAAAAAATAAATTCTCAAGGCTATCAACAAAGTTAAAGTCATGTGTAAGGCCTTTATCTTTATAAAGCCACAGTACAATTGAAAAAAAAAAAGTTATATAACAGACTCAGTGGTATCATTGAGTTTTATTTAAAGAGCAAAACAATTAGCACAAAGTAAGCTCTTGTTATGTAGCAATCATTATTCTAAATATCTTACACAAGTTATTATTTAAATTGACACAAGGTGAGACTGAAACTCAGAAAAATTAAACGACTTGCTCCATGTCACTGAGCAACTAGATAATGTGTCAGGAATTGAAAACTTACCTATTTACAAATACTGAAATCTTAAGGGCTATGGTAGACTATTTTTGAATATTGCATAAATATCGGCTTTTCCATTCATGTAAAGCACAACAGACAAATGATAGGTTTCTTAAATAAAAATTATAATTAAAATAAAATTCAGAAGAATTTAACATCGTGTAAATAAATTTGTGTCATTCTATTCTATGTATCCATTTTATCAAATTTATAAAAATTGTGACAAAGATTTTTGTTTCATAAAATTTTCATCAGCAATTCAACCTTATTTTTGGCCCATTCATGCACTTTCTTGTAAAATTCAGTTGAGCAAAGAAGCCTGCTAAGTTAATTAACTCAGAGTCCTCATCCTTGACATCTAATTCCCTTCATCATCTGATCAAGTTCCTCATGCTCGTCTATTCCTCAGGTGGTCAGTAATGTCTGATCACTCCCTTCTTTCCAATCTGATTTTCCATCATCTCTCAGGTGGACAGGTGATGTCTGATCACCCTGGCCTGTCTTCAGCAAGAGTACTTCTAGTTCCGGTTAGCTAAAATCACCCTTTCTCTTAAGGTTTACTTTTGGATCCCACTCTATTTCTTGACTTTACATTCCCATTTGCTAATGTTGAAGATCTATCTCTCACTTCAAGGTCCTATTGCAGTTGTCACTATTTATGTACAATGGGTCTGTCTCCATTACTTAGTTTTAGCAGGTGCCACTGAGTAATTTTCATTTAAAATCAAGTTTGTGTTATTATATGTTGACTTTCTTAAATGTATGGCTAACCATCTTGTAGTTTTTCTGGAGTATCTGTGTGAAGAATAATTTTTTTTTTTTTTGGCTATACAAAACATCTTTGATTTGTATATGTTTTGGTTTTTTATTTTATTTTTTATTTTTTCCATAGTATTTTATTTATATGTGGAACATATTAAAAATTATATACATTTAGATTGTGCTTCATGCCTTCTCCCCCCATTTCCCTTCCCCCCTCCCAATAGAGAGTGTCCAGGTTAACCATGCTATATTTATACTATTACACATATTCGTATGTAGCTCCTCCATTGAACAACCTCAGCTTTCTTTCTCTCCTATACTTCCATTCTAGCTTTGCTGAGATTTCCCCCCCGCCATTATCTAGAGTCCCTCTGGTAAAACCACTACTCCCTACCTTGGGCATATTAGAGAAAACCTATGTCCCTTCTCTTTCTGTGCTTGACTAATCTCACTTAACATAATGTTCTCCAGTTCCTTCCATCTTCTTGAGAATGCTATTATTTTATTCTTCTTTATAGCTGAATAGAACTCCATTGTGTGCATTTCCCATAATTTTTGCAATCCATTCATCTGTTGATGGAGATCTAGGTTGGTTCCATATTTTGGCTATTACAAACTGTGCTGCTATGAACATGGGTATGCATATGTTAATGTAATTCTCTGATTACAAGCCCTTTGGAAAGATATGCAAGAGTGGTATAGCTGGATCAAATGGTGGATCTATTCCCAGTTTTCTAAGGAAGCTCCACTCTGATCGCCATAGTGGCTTAACTACTTTGAACTCCAACCAACAGTGTAAAAGAATTCTTTCCCCATACCCTCATCAGCATTTGTTGTTGTTTGATTTCTTTATGTATGCCACTTTGACTGGGGTTGATGGAATCTCAGCGTAGGTTTGATTTGCATCTCCCTGATGGCTAGTGATGTTGAACATCTTTTCATGTATCTATTGGTCATTTGTATCTCTTCTTTTGTGAAATGTCTATTCAGTTCACTTGCTGGTTTCTTGATTGGGTTGTTTGTTTTGCTAGTGTTGAGTCTTTTGAGCTCTTTGTATATTCTGGATATTAGCCCCGTATCAGAGTGGTGGCTGGTAAAGATCTTTTCCCATTTTGTAGGCTTCCTCTTTAGGTTCTTGATGGTTTTCTTTGATGAGAAGAAACTATTTAGTTTGATATGGTGAATAACATGTATTGATTTGCATATGTTGAACGAGCCTTGCTTTTCTGGGATGAAACCAATTTGGTCATGATGTACAATTCTCTTGATATGGTTTTGAATATGTATAGCTAGTATTTTGTTGAAAATTTTTGCATCTATGTTAATTAAGGATATTGGTCTGTAATTTTCCTTTCTTGAAGTATCTTGATTTGGTTTGTAGTTTAATGTGATACTGGTTCGTAGAAGAAATTAGGGAGAATCCATCTCTTTTAATTTCCCAGAACAAGTTGTGAAGTATTGGTATTAGTTATTGATTGAAAATTTTGTAGAATTCAGCTGAAAACCCATCAGGGCCTGGGATTTTCTTTGATGGCAGAATTTTGATTGCTGTTTCTATTTCTTTGTTTGCTATTGGTTGGTTTTGGCTTGTAATGTCCTCTTGGTTCAGTTTAGGTAGGTGCTTAGAAATCTATCAATTTCTTTCATGTTTTCCAGTCTGTTGGAGTATAAATTTTCAAAATAGTTTCTGATAATCCTTTGAATTTCCCCTCTTTCTGTGGTGATGTCTCCTTTTTCATTTCTGATTTTAATACTTTGAGATGATTTTCTCTTTTTTTCGATTAGGTTGACCAGGGGTTTGTCAATTCTATTAATCTTCTCAAAAAACCAGCTTTTTGTTTGGTTGATTCTTTGAACTGTTTTTTGTTTTCTATTTCATTTGTTTCTGCTGGATTTGGGACTAGACTGTTGGAGTCTTTCTAGGTCCTTGAGTTGTGTCATTAGGTTGTTTGCTTGGCAACTTTATGTTCTTCGTGTGTGGGCACTCAATGCTATGAACTTTCCTCTCAACACTGCCTTCAAAGTGTCTCATAGATTTTGGTAAGTTGCTTCTCTATTTTCATTTAATTCAATAAATTTCTTTATTTCTCCCCTAATTTCTGATCTTACCCACTCATCATTCAATAGTGTATCATTCAATCTTCATGTATTTGTGGGGTTTTTTTGGTGGTACTGGGGTTCCTGGAAGCCCTTTTACCTCTGGGCTACACTCACAACCCTATTTTATACTTTTTATTTGGAAACCGTGTCTCTTAAGCCAGCACAACTGGCTTCAAACCTGCACGATCCTCCTGTCTCAGCCTCCCAAGCGCGGGAATTACTAGCATGCACCACCATGCCCAGCCATCTTCATGTATTTAAATAGTAGCCTGTAGTCAGCTCCTCTGCACTCTCCACCCTGGACTCAGGTCTGTGCTTCCCTACCACTGGGTTGGAGGGTGTCCAAAGTAGTCTTGGAATCTCCCCCTGAGGCCCTGTGCAGGTATTTCTTCTTGAGGATTCTTCCTGTGTCTCTGGAAATTCTCACTGGGTTGTTGTAGGGTCCTGGGGCACACACAATTACCTCCAGAGTGCTATTGGATCCCAGGTCATGGACTGGGTGCATGGCTATTGCTGGTCCCAAGGTGCAGGTGGGCGCAGATGCCTAGCACCCAGTCCTGGTTTCTGGCAGGGTGCACAGGGCTTGCGCCAGACCCAGGGTGCAGGGCTGGGTGCACTAGGCTAGCTTCGAGTCTCGATGCATGGGGCAGGCGAGCCAGCACTGGGTCCGGGGGCACAGGCGGGGTGCAGAGGCTGGCACTGGTCTGGGCTCCGGCTCAGGCAGGGCGCCTTAGGATAGTGCTAGGTCCCAGGGCATGGGTCGAGCATACATGGCTAAGTGCTGGACCCGGGGCATGGGCTGTGAGCCCAAGGTTAGCACCCAGTCTCGGGGCGGGGGTGGGGCGTACACAGCTAGCACCGACCTGGGGAGTAGGCAGGGCCTGCAAGGTTAGTGCCGGGGCTCGAAAGGGCATGTGGCCTAGGCGCACAAGGTGAGCGCAGAGTCTAGGGGTGTGGGTGGCACAGACAACTACTGAAGGTCATGGGGTGGGGCAGGGCGCACGAGGATAGCTCTGGGTCCTGGGGCGGGGGACAGGCACCCAGGGCTAGCTCTGGACCTAGGTTGCATGCTAAGACCTGCAGCTTCTCTGAATACACTGAGATACCTGGCTTCCTTGATCCAGGTGTCTGGAGGACTCGCTGTGCCACTGTGGTCCCACCTTTGATGAGCACACTGGCATCTGGCTCAGGCGCTGCTTGCTGCTTAAGATGTTGGAGCTCTATGTCCATTTTCAAACCTTTGGGTTATTTTGGCACATTGGTGTCAGTCAGATCCAGGGATTATGGTTTGGGCAGGTAACCTGAGCTGGTGCCAGAGGCGCAGCTGTGTCTGCAGCCATATGTTTTGAAAATTCCATGAGATATTAAAACACATTTCTCATCATCAGTATCATTTACATTTTAAAGATTATATATGTTCTGAACACAGAATGTGATGTGAAAAAACTACACAGTAGATGAACTATGAAGAGGGTTTACTACAAAATATTCCATATATCATATATATATATATATATATATATATATATATATATATATATATATATGTGTGTGTGTGTGTGTGTGCATTGTAGTCATACATCACAATGGAATAAAAGATTTGTAAGGATATACAAGCACACATCATCCAATTAGCCTTTATTCATTCCCATCCCATTCCCTCCCCTCCCTCCATCCCATGCTTGATTGATGATTAACTTTGATCCATTTGTTTACATACATCATGAGTTTTAAAGAGATTCCATCCTCCCCCATCCCATCCCCTCTGATTGGTCACCTTAATTGCTCTTCTATAGGCCCCTTTATTCAACTAGATCTCCTCCTGTTACCTATTTCTTCCTAGTTTTTGCATATTAGGGAAAGCATCTGGTTTTTTATTTTCTGTAATATTTCTCTGTGTATGCCTCATTGCAAGTTCCGATCCCAGTCTTGAAGGCCCCTGCACTGGCCTGTCCACCCAGCAGACTCTGATCCCGGCCTCAGAGGCCCCAGCACGGGCCTTGCCTCATGGCAGGCTCCAATCCCATTCTTGCTGGCCCTGGCACCGGTCTCACCCTTCAGCAGGCTCTGATCCCAGCCTTGTAGGCCCCAGCACCAGCCTTGCCTCACAGCAGGTTCTGATCCTGGCCTCCCTGGCCCTGGCATCAGCCTCACCCCTCGGCTGGCTCTAATCCCAGCCTCTCTGGCCCCAGCATTGTCCTCACCCCTCGGCAGGCTCTGATCCTGGCCTCTATTACAAAATATTCTAAATGGAATATGAAAGGATCTTTGTGCAGTAAAACAAAGGGAATTAGCAGAAGCATATAAATGCTATTTATTTTTCCATCATGTTTGCAAGACAAAAGAATATTAACCCTCTACTATGTTCAGTTAAGGTCCTGAAACTATTAAAGCTAAAAGAGTAAAATTATATTGCTATGGTTCAAATTATGTTCTGTTCACATTCATATGTTGTAATGCAAACTCCTAGCACCTCAGAGCCTGACTTCATCTGTGGAAAAGATCTTTCCAGAAATAATCAAGCTAAAAATTAGTTTATTATGATAGTGGGCCCTAAACCAATGAAACCAATAATCTTTACATAAAAGAGGAAAATTTGAAGACACACAGGTCTGCGGGCAGAATACCATATAAACATGAAGTTAGCTATCTACAAAGAAGGAGGCCTGGAACATATCCCTCCCTCTAAAACCTTTGGAGGAGCCAACCCTGCCAACACCTCGATTTGAATCTCCAGAACTGTGACACTAAATGTCTGTTGTTTAACCCACTGAGTTTGTAGCACTTTGTTATAGCAACACCAATAATATAGTACTCCCATATTTTTATTTACTGGCATAATGGCATGTCTTTATCATTATCATTGTAAAAAGATGGTTAGGCTAACAGTTGTTTTAAGGTATTACTCTATACTCTTTTTTTAAAGCACTTCCATAAAAGTTATAAATTGTAAGCCAGTAGCATTTCCTATTGCAAAAGCCTGAAGAAAGAAGTGGTTAAATATGCATTAAAATTTTATTACCATCAAAAGCCCCAGTACATGCATACTGGGGCTTTTGATGGTAATGAAGTTGAACAGTGAACATGTGTGTGTATGTGTGTATGTGTGTATAAGTGTGTGTGTGTGTGTGTGTGTGTGTGTGTGTGTGTGTGTACTGTTGAATGCCATAATGCCATAAAAATCATTTGGAAAACATAAACTCAAATGAAAAAAATACCACTTAAGCAAACATATATTCCCATCCTGAAGAAAGGCATTTCAGCAAATGGCAAAAAGACATTCAGTTTTTATTCAGTAAAAACTTGTTCAATAGCATTTTCTGTTGAATTCAATATCGTCTGAATGGTAGCTTTTCTCCAACACCTACATATAAAACACCTGTGGAAATTGTCATGGTCTCTGATTCATTATCCATAGTATTATCATGTATAGTTTTAATTAAATCTTGGAATGTTCATTTCCACAATGCCAGTGGCTCAACATTTTCCAATTGCAGTCTTGGTTGTCTAGCCTATAATGGTGTCTCTTGCTGTGTTAAACAGCTACTTAGTATGTGCAGTTGTTGGGCTTGACCTTTTCATCTTCTAGTGCTTAGATTAACAGAAGGTAGAGTGGCTGAGAGGTCTTACTGATGAAATCTTTATGCTTGATTCTTAATTCAGAATATGGTGGTAATAATAGTACTTGGCTTAAGCACAATCCATTTCAAAAGTTCTGTAATTGCAAAATTATAATAATCATAATTATAGGAGATGAATGCAAGAAAGGAGATCAAGAAATTCACTTTTCTGTTTTAAAAGGATTTTTATTTCATCCATTTCTATGTATGCCTGCTTGAAGCAATATACAGCCAGTGTTTCAATTATGCAATTTTTCAGAGGCTATCACTGTAATCACTTACTTGGAAATAATAAAGAACTTCCATCCCGTCACATCCTGCAAGTTGAGAGTATATGGACCAATCTCTCAGATTTACTAGCAATCAGTAACAGGATTGTAGCAAATTCTTTAAATTGGTTTGGTAATGGCCTATAAAATAAATGGAAAGAGAAAGTATATTTACTTCTAGTTATCCAAAAGTATATCTGAATTATTGTGTACATTTAGTAAATTTAAAGATTATTTCATTTTGTGCAGAAGTGACATTGTTATGGTTTAATTGAATAAAAGATGTAACTTAACTAAATATAACTTTTAACCTTGGGGTACTTGACCCACTGTGTTTTTAATCTACTATTAGGAAAACTGCAGTCGAATTGCTTCATCATGTTAACCTTCTGCAGCATTTTGGTAAATAGATTTAAATATTTTAATTCATATTTTAATGTTAAAGCTTTTAAAAGTAATTTAAAGATTAATATTTAGATATAATGTTCAAAAAGTTATTTCTAAGTGGAAAGATAAATACATAATTTTTCATAGCAGCAAATTTAAGCTTAAAGTGGATTGAAGTCTCAGTATAATAAGGTACGCTGAAAAGAGGAGTGTCCTATCAGATACATATTAGTGAGCTTCCCTTAGTATTAAAAGCTGCTTAATTCACATATTTCAATAGTCTAGTCAATAATTATAAGCAATGAGTATAAATTAAAACAAAACAATATATAATATATATATTATATATTATATATTACTATATAGACATATATTTCTTTTATTTTTTTTGTGGTACTGGAGTTCCTGGAAACCTGTCTACCTCCGGGCTACACTCCCAGACTTTTTTTTTTTTTTTTGAAACAGGGTCTCCTAAGCCAACGATGCTGGCTTTGAACCTGCATGATCTTCCTGTCTCCACCTCCCAAGCACAGGGATTGCAAGGGTTCGCCATCATGCCTGGCTATAGACATATATTTCAATGGTAATATTTGCAACAAGGCCCACTGAACAAAGATAACTACATAAGATTATGTAAACTTTGGAATTATTTTATTATATTTTTCTAGATGATTAAACTGAATTTCAGAGTTATTAAAATAATTGCAGAGTTACAAATGTAGATGGTAAGAGAGCCAAGATTGTCATCCATTTTTCTATTTCTCATGTGTTTTCTTAGAAAGAATGACATAAAATTTCATGTTAATCATTTGACATTTGGGGAACCTGGCATAAACAAGGATTCCTCATTTTAAGTGATGGAAAATATTAGAAGAATTGACAATTTTGTTTTGTTTTGGTGCTTGGGATTAAATGTATATCCCTATTATACATCTCCAATCCAAATGATTTAAAATATATTATATGGTACACATAGAAAGTGGTAAGCATTACTATAAAAGGCTATTTATGTGACTTTTGTTAGTTAACTCTTCAATGCCTTAGTTTTCTTACCTGTGTATAATCAGAGCAAAAAGACAACCACGAACTCCTTGGGCTTTCTGTGGATGAAGAAAATATAGTTTTATACAAAATCTTTTCTATGTTAACCAGGGTTTTAGGAGGTTCTATATAAGTATTTGATAATTTATAGGACAAAATTATGATTCAATTCTGATTTAGTCTTTGATATTATTCATGGATAGAAAATCTACAAAAGAGTATCTTTTCCAGATTTAGGACTGGAATTTAGCTTCTGTTTCAAAGGCAGAGAACCAAATAGGTATCTCTCCAAGAGAGAAGGACAGAAATTTTTGAGTTGTAAATATTACAAATCAAAATTCACACATTATTATATAAGGTGAATGAGACATATTCAAGGAGAAAATATGTAACCAGGAAGAACATTCTCAGATGGAAAATTAATTTTCAGAACACATTACCTCATATCAAATTTACTCTTCTGAAATATGCTTAATACTACCACATAAAGTAGAAATTGAACTTGATTTGATCCTTTATTTAACTAAAATATACCAAAACTTAAACTGCTTGTATTACTGATGAGCACCATACTAACTGTTGTTAAATGGATTCTGTGTAGTTTTGATTTACACAATACACCAGTTAAATTTTTGTAAAAAACTTAAGCTTCTGTTAGATGTGCTAACACAAACCAAAATTACTGTTCATGATATTGTTATGTGATTTGTACTTGTGGGGGGACAAAAAATGAAAGGCTGATGTCTAGCCATAATCATTTCATTTCAAATCTTATCATCTCTTTCTCTCATTTTCAAATTATTATCTGAAAAAATTGACAGCAGACAACCGGGTTACTTGGAAAGGAAGTGTCAAAAGGACCACCAAATGTTCTCCTCTGCAGGTCATTGATAGCATAGAAAAGCAGCTTAAATGAGGGAATGTTGCTTTCAAAGGAGACTTTACCTCAAATGGAATGGTATCACTCTATTCTGTTAAGAGCCTTCCCAGTATTGATTATTTCTAAGTTTACAATATTCATTCTACATATTCATTTTAAAAGAAGACACATGTTTAAAAAGGTCTAACAAAGTAATAAACATATTTCATATATTAACAAGCTCTATTTATGTTGTTCTAAGATATTTTGTTTTATAACATCTGAAAGTGAGAATTTTTTGTATGTTTTATAATAATAGGTAATATATGAAGAGGTTTATATGTATACACATACTGGTATTTCTCTATATTTATGTATAAATATATATTTATATTTAAGTATATGCCTGTAATATACTTACTAGAAATCATACTTTATGCCTATATACAGGCTTAAAGAATCCACTACTTATCTTGTACAGAAATGAAAAAAAGAAGAGAACAGAATAAAATCAACTGTAAACATTAAAAGTGTTCCTCAAATTTTATTGGCCATAGCAAGCCAATAAAACATCAATATGGACATAAAATATATTACCCCACCCAAAGAAGTTGTAGTAAATAAATGCAAACAAATGGTACTGACAACTCAAACATTTGTTATGTGCATAAAATAGGGCGAGGCCATAGTCTTTAGGTTAAAAAGTAATGAATTAAGCTTTTTTCTGTTCAACTGCCCTCAATGTCTAAGTTTTTGATTGAATATGATTAAACAACAGAAAATAGAGGTAAGAATGCTTCTCAGTAAAGAATATTTATCTGTCAACTAATTGTGGTTGTTAGTACTGATTATACATTCTAAAATCACACTACTAAAATCTAGAATTTTAAGAAAGTTTGGGTTTTTCTAATTTCTCACTAACTGATAAAATTTTGAAAGAAGCAATTCTACATATTATTAAATTATATTAAACTTAAAAATTATGCTAGCTCAAAGTGTACCAAATCTGAAATGTGATATTTATTTTAGTCCAAATATAGTTTCATAGTATAAAATAAGGACTGCATGAACAGAGGCAGGAAGTGTTTTGTGCAATCCCGTACATCTTTTCACATTCGAGAACACATTTCTTGTGTCCACTACATAAGCCATCTGTACAGACATTTTTCTGTAAGAAATAAACAGTTCTCCATGCCTCTAGCCCATAGTTTAATTTCCACTTTCATTTTTTATTCATCACTATAGAGATCGTATATCTCTGAGCATAAATGGGATAAAAAGGAGAGTTGACTTGGATTCTGAAAAGGATCATGCATTCTGAGAGCCAAGTATCCCAAAGTAAAGCAATATATGGGCGGTAGCAAAAATAAATTCCAAATTAATTAGTCATACTGCCTTCATTCGTTCAGCACTAAAAACAGTGAAGAGTTAAGATTTAAGGGAAAAAATGAAAGAAAAAATACAAATGTATCTTCATTATTGCATACGTGGAGTATAAAAGTGTGCTGTTAATATTTAAGAATAAGCAAATATTTGAAAATATAATGAAAGAAACTCCCCTTTTGTTTAATCAAAGATATTCAAGACAATTTGGAGTTCATTAAATGAAATGAAGTAGAAAAAAAAGAAGAAGAAAGAAAATGGAACCATAGTGAGGCCTGGCAACAGGTGGCCTCATGAGCTACAAATAAACAAGACTGAGGCCGGGCATGGTGGCGCACGCTTGTAATCCCCGCGCTTGGGAGGCGGAGACAGGAGGATTGCACAGCTTTGAAGCCAGCCTCGCTGGCTTACGAGACCCTGTTTCCAAATAAAAATATAAAATAGGTCTGGGAGTGTAGCCCGGAGGTAGAAGGGTTTCCAGGAACCCCAGTACCACCAAAAATAAAGAAAAAGAAAAAGGAAAAAAGGACTAGCAGGGAGGGTAGGGAGCAGAGATTAAATTCAGACAAGTATGCAGACTTATTCAAACAATTCAATATATGATAGGTACTACGAGCAGAAAGCTATAAAGTGCTGTGATGCACAACACGAGGAAATATCCTAATCAGAGAAATATCTACAAATATCTACATGAAAAATAACACATGTGGTGAAAAGCAAGTGAAAAAAAGGGGAAATGTTCCAAAATGTCAAAGTAGTGGTGAAATTAAGTCACAGGTTACATGAGAAATGGTCTCTACCTGAAGCAATTTCTCAGAAAGTCTCATGGCATTTGTCTAAGGAAAAAGATAGAAATAGGAAGGATAAGAAGTGAGGCCATGATGCAATTGCAACAGAAGCCTCAGAATATTGTTACTATGAATTTACTATGACTCTTGGAGTTTTCACAAGTTGGGGGTAGAAAGTTCGTTTTTGGTATGCTTTCAAAATGAGTAATTGAGTATACTTTGCTCTTTTCATCCTGCCCCAAAGTGGGTACAGCTTTGCAGGAGTCAATTCTCTTCCCTTATGCAATCCCTGAAAGGAGGTAACAATTGAAATATATCTGTTGGCGACAGTTGAGAAGGTGGAGTAATAAATATCTCCCTTTTCTAATTGAATCTGAGCAACATAGCATCCTCAACAATGTGCTGGAATGATTGGAGAGACTTTGAGATATTGGAAGAAACCCAAGGGGAATGACACCAAGAGAACCCAAGGGATGATATAAAGAACAAGACTGGAAGCAAAAGCAAAAGCCAGATCAAGAGGGACCTCTAAAACTAGTAGGATTCTTGATTTGAATTTAGTGACAAAGAGAAACCACTGGGACTATTTAATTTTATGTATGTTTTTATTTTATTGTACCCATTGTAATTTTACATCAATCACAAGACTTTTGGGGTGAGTGATGGAGTGGGGGGAACCTGGTGAGGAGGGCAATGAGAGTTTTATGCATGTGCATGTATTTTTCTAACACTTCTCACCTGGTCTCTCCCCTTCCCCTGTCACTCACCCCACAAGTCTTTGAGATTAGAATTGGTAATTTTGTATATATTCATGGCATTATTTCTCCTCTTGCATTCTTTATGACTTCATCACCCCCATTCCCAAATCCCTGTCAGTCATTCCCTTGGGGTCTTTGCTCATCTTTCACTTATTTCTGAATATCTGTTTAGTTTCTACATATATGAGAGAACATACATCTACTAGTTCTTTGGGACTGGGTGTACTCAGTAAAATATTCTTGAGTTGCATTCATTTTCTGCAAATGGTGCAGTTTTTTTACTCTTTATGGCTAAGTAAAATTACATTGTGTGTATATACCAAATTTTTGTGATCCATTCATTAATTCATGGACACCTAGAATTGATCTATAGTTTAAATTTTGTAAATTGAGCTACTATGAACATGTATATGCAAGTCTCATCATAATATTTTGATTTCATTTTCTTTCAAAAGATGCCCAGAAGTGCTATGCCTAGGTCATATAGTAGTTCTGTTCCTAATTTTCTGAGAAATCTCCACACTGATTTCCAAACTGGTTGTACTAATTTGCAGTTCTACCAACAGTATAATATGGTTCCTATTTTCCACATCCTTGCCAGCATTTATTATTAATTGTTGTCTTGATGATTGGCATCCTAACTGGATTAAGATGGAATCTTAATGTAGTTTTGATTTGTATTTCCCTGATTGCTAAAGATGATGGACATTTTTTTCATATAGTTGTTGGGTATTTGTACATCTTTTTTTAAAAATTGCCTCTTCATTTCAGTTACTCATTTTAATTGAATTATTTGTTTTTTTTAGTGTTAGCCTTTTTAAACTCTTTATATATTCTGGATATTAGACCTTTGTCAGATGAGTAGATGATAAAGACCTTTTCTCATTCTGTAGGCTTTCTCTGTAATCCTGGTTGTTTTCTTTGCTGCCAGAACCTTTTTAATTTAATGCTAGCTCATTCATTAATTCTTGTTTTAATTTCCTGAGTTTTTGGGATATTATTGAGGAAGTTTCTACCTTTATATTGAAATGTTGGTCATATACCCCTAACATTTTCAAAGTTTCCAGTCCAATTTTGAAGAATTTGAAACATCTTGAGTTGACTTTTGTGCAAGGTTAGAAGTTAGGATAGAGTTCCATTTTTCTACATATAGATAGCCAATTCTCTCAATAGTAATTGTTAGAAAGACAATACTTCTTCCAGTGTATATCTTTGGCATCCTTTTTAAAGTTCAAGTGGTTATAGATATAGGGATTTATTTATTTATTTATTTATTTATTTATTTATTTATTTATTTTGCTGGTACTGGGGTTCCTGGAAATACTTCTACCTCTGGGCTACACTCCCAGACCTATTTTATACTATTTTATTTGGAAACAGGGTTTCTTAAGCCAGTATGACTGGCTTCGAATCTGCGCGATCCTCCTGTCTCTGCCTCCCAAGTGTGGGGATTACAAGTGTGCACCACCACGCCTGGCTAGATATAGGGATTTTTTCTCCTAAGTCATATGTTCTGTTTCACTGGTCTATGTGTGTTTTAATTTTTTATTTGTGCATTGTAGTCATCCATCTTAATGGGATACATAATGATAGAGGCATATACCCACACATCACTCATTTAGCCCTACTCTAATTCCAACCTCATTCCCTCCCCTGTCCCTCCTTCTCATGTTTGGCTTACTGATTGACTTTGATATATTAATGAGTGTACATTAGGAAATTCCCTTTTTCCCACCTCCCATCCCATTAGGTCACCTTCTCTGCTCATCTATGTTTTCCCCTTTGTCTAGGGTTTCTCCTATGACTGTTTTTCTTCCTAGCTTCTGTATAGAAAGAGTATCCAATGTCTTACTTTTTGTGACTGACTAATCTCACTTAGGATAATATTCTCTAGTTCCATCCATTTCTGTAAAATGACATAATTTTGTGATTCTTTATGGCTGAGTAAAATTCCATTGTGTACATACCTTATAGTTTTTAATCATTTTATCTATTCATGAACATCATGACTGGTTTCATTGTTTGGCAATTGTGAATTGTGCAACTATGAGCATAGATATGCATATATTAGGTTGGTAGTTTGGTTTCCACTCTTTTGGGTAGATACTCAGAAGTGGTATTGCTGTATTATACATTTATGATAAAAATGCTGTAGATAATTGGAATAGAAGGAACATGCCTCAACATCATAAAAAAATCTAAAATAGGCCCACAGTCAACAACACATTAAACAGTTAAAATTTCAAGAATTCCCACCCCAAAACAGAACAGGACAAAGATGTCCATTGTCACCACTTCTTTTTAATATAGTACTTGAGACTAACCAGGGCAATAAGGCAAGAGAATAAAATTAAAGGAGTAGAAATAGGAAAATAAAGAGTTTAACTCCCTATTTGCAGATGACGTGATACTAAGAAGCCCCAACAAACTCAATCAAAAAGCATATAGAACTAATCAACAAATTCAGCAAAGTGTCTGGATACAAAAACAATCTTAAAAAAATTAGAAGCTTTCTTGTAAGTCAACCATAAATCCACCGAAAAAGAAATCCAGAAAACATTTCCACTCAGGATATCTTACAAAAAATTAGAATACTTAGAAATAAATCTAACCAAGGAGGTAAAAGATCTCTACAAAAAAATGAAAAAACAATGAAAAAGAAATAGGAGAAGATCTTAGGAGATAGAAAGATCTTTCATGCTAGTTTTATGATATTGGATAGGCAGAATAAATATTAACACTCTTCCAAATGTGATCTCCAAATTAAATGCAATATCCATCGAATTAGCAATGTAATTCCTTGCAGACAGAAAAATAAGTCTCTTTAGGTTCTTGATGGTTTGCTTTGATGAGCAGAAATTTTTTTGTTTGATGCCATCCCACTCATTAATTCTTGCTTTAATTTCCTGCGTTTTGGAGGTCTTGTTGAGAAAGTTACTGCCTGTGCCTTTATGTTGGAGTGTAGATCCTATGCCCTCCTATAATAACTTCACAGTCTCTGGTCTAATTTCAAAGTCTTTGATCCATCTTGAGTTGATTTCTGTGCATGGTGAGAGGTAAGGATTTAGTTTCATCTTTCTACAAATGGATAGCCAGTTCTCCCAGCACCATTTGTTGAAAAGGCTGTCTTTTCTCCAGTGTGTGAGTTTGGCCCCTTTGTCAAAGATCAATTGCTTTTAGGTGTGTGAGTTTGTGTCTGTGTCTTCTATTCTGTTCCACTGGTCAGTCTGCCTATTGTTGTGCCAGTCCTATGCTATTTTTCCTACTATTGCTCTATAGTATAATTTGAAGTCAGGGATTATGATGTCTCTTGCATGCTTTTTATTGCTGAGAATTGCTTTGTCTATTCTAGGTCTTTTCTTTCTCCATATAAAATTCATGACTGAATTTTCTAGGTCTATGGAGAATGTTGTTGGTATTTTGATAGGAATTTTATTGAATCTGTAGATCACTTTTGGCAGAATGGCCATTTGATGATATTTATTCTGCCCATCCATGAACACAGATTTTTCCATCTTCCAAGGTCTTCTTCAGTTTTTTTTCTTTAATGTTTTATAGTTTTCACTGTAGAGGTCTTTTGCATCTTTGGTTAGGTTTATTTCTAGGATTTTATTGGTTTTGAGGTTATTGTGAATGGAATTGTGTTATTTATTTCTTTCATTATGGTTTCATTGTTGGCATATAGAAAAGCAACTGATTTATTTAGATTTATTTTGTATCCTGCAACTTTGCTGAATTGTTTAATCAGCTCCAGTTGAGTTCTTTGGGTCTTCCAGATAAAGAATCATGTCACCCGCAAATAAGGATAGTTTTAATTCCTCTCTTTCTATGTGAATTCCTTTGATTTTCTTCTCTTGTCTTATTTCTGTGGCAAGAGTCTCAAGGACTATATTGAAAAGGGGTGGTGATAGTGGGTATCCTTGTCTTGTTCCTGATTTTAGAGAAAGTTGTTACAGTTTTTACCCATTCAATATGATGTTGGCTTTGGGTTTATTATATATTGGCTTAATGATGTTGGATTATTTTCCTTCTATTCAAATTTTCTGCATTTTTTTCTTTACAGAATGGATGTTAGATTTTGCCAAATTCTTTTTCAGCATCTATTGATAGGATCATGTGTTTTTTGTTCTGCGTTCTATTTATGTGGCAAATAACATGTATTGATTTGCATATGTTGAACCAGCCTTACTTTTCAGAGATAAAACCAACTTGGTCATGGCATACAATTCTCTTGACATGGATTGGAATGTGTATAGCTAGTATTTTGTTTAGAATATTTGCATCTATGTTCATCAAGGATATTGGTTTGTAATTTTGCATTTGAAGTATCTTTATTGGGTTTGGGGATTAATGTGATACTGGCCTTGTAAAAGGAATTTTGGAGAATTCCATCTCTTTCAATTTCCCGGAACAAGTTGTAAAGTATTGGGATTAGTTCTTCACTGAAGGTTTTGTATAATTCAGCTTGAAACCCATCAGGGCCTAGGCTTTTCTTTGATGGCAGAATATTTATTGCTGTTTCTATTTCTTTGTTTGATATTGGTTGGTTTATGCTTGCTATGTCCTCTTGATTCAATTTATGTAGGTTATATGTGCTTAGAAATCTATCAATTTTTTCCATGGTTTCCAGTCTATTGGAGTATAAATTTTCAAAATAGTTTCTGATAATCCTTTGAATTTCTCTATTGTCTGTGGTAATGTCTCCTTTCTCATTTTTGATTTTAATAATTTGAGTTGATTCTCTCTTTCTTTTGGTTAATTTAGCTAGGGGTTTGTCAATTTTATTAATCTTTTTCAAGAACCAGCTTTTTTACTGACATAGTTCTTAATTTCCTGAACACTCTCTGATTTTCTTTTGAGGTCATTGATCATATTAAATATTAAAATTGCATCTTCTGTAACTTTGTTTCTGAAAGTTTATGAGAATTAGTTGTAGTTTTGGTGTCTTTTTCTTCATATATTAAGTCATTTTGAGGACTTGCAATGAAGTATTAATTAATTTCTTAATGCTTCTTATAATTGGATGTTTAACCTCAGCCTTCACCACCTCTTTAAATGAATATATCATCTGGCATAAGTGGTTTATTTCAGAGTCTGCTTTTTCTGCCTCCTCTAGCCTTCACCTTAAGCTAGATATGTCAGCTTGCATGTTCAGGAGGCTGTCTGTCTCTAACTTGGGTGTTTTGTTGATACTGGGCATGGTGTGGAAAGCACCCACCACCACCATTTTAGACTTCTTTCCTGTTTATAGATTTTCCTCTTTCCCCAGTGCTTTCTTTCAGGATACTGGGGGTGTATGAATGAAATTTGGTGGGTTATACACTGGCCTATAGTGTATTTTGTGGAAATGACTGCAGATTATTTCTTGATGTCCTATCTTTGGAATTCAGAGTTTTTATTTCAGGTTGGGAAGTTTATGCCTAGGCAGACAATATTATTTTGTAAAGTGCGGGTTAGGAATTAATAGTATAGCAGGAACAGTCCAAAACAGAGAACAATCAGAAGTCAGTAGAGAAATTTTTGTGATGCTGTCTATAAAAAGATGAATGATTCAGAAGAAATGAGTGAGATAGAATGAAAGTATAAGTATTTAGTTGCACATAAATACACAGAACAAAAATTAAAAGAAAACCCTAATTGAAAAACCAAACTAAATGGGTTAAAATGAATGAGAGTCTCCAGGAGTGGTGGCAAAAGCTTGTAATCCCAGCATTTTGGAGGTAGAGACTGGAAGATCACGGTTTGTGGACAGCCTCAGCTACTTAGCAAGACCCTTTGCATGACAGTGAGACCCTGTTTCAAAAATAAAAAAGACTAAAAAGAAGGGCTGGGAGTGTATCTCGGAGGTACAATACCCCTGGGTTGCATCTTCAGTACCACACATACAAAAAATATGAATGTTTGATAATGATAAAGGTATAAAAAAGCAGAGGAGAAGAAAGAGATTAATCTAAAAAGCAAAATAGGAAGACCAGCAGAAATGTCCTTCAAACACCACCAATAACAGAGAAAGAGTATTTATTAGAGAGAAAATTTTTAAAAATAGAATAAAGACAAAAGAAATAGAAAATAAATATTTTGTGGCACTGGGGGTGGAACCCAGTGATATTCTACCTCCAAGCTACACCCCATCCCTATTTTTAATTTTTTTTGTGTGGGTCTGGGGATGGAACCCAGGGGCATTTGACCTCTGAGCTATACCCCTGCCCTCTTTTTTATTTTTTTATTTTGAAGCAGGTTCTGAGTTGCAAAGAGCCTCATAGCTGAGGCTGTCAGTGAATAACAATCCTCCTGTCTCAGCCTCCCAAATGCTGGGATTACAAGTGTGTGCCACCACACCTGGGTAATTCTTTATTTTCAGAGTCTCACTGAATTGCAAAGAGACTCACTAAATAGCTGAGGTTGTCTTCAAATCACAATCCTTCTGTCTCAGCCTCCCAAATGCTGGGATTACAAGTGCGCACCACCACACCCAGCTCAAAAACTCAATTTTAAAATACATAAAATGATTTTTAAAGATTTTTAAAATTAATACAAATTTTAAGAAAGATGGATCTTTTCTTTTTTATCCTATTAGTGTTGAGACTTGATTTGTTGGTAGTGAAATTTCAAAAACAGAATTCTGTTCTGTTCTAAATGGTTATGGGCTACTCTTTGTGCTTGCTTGAGTCTCTGTTTCCTTTGTCCTTTAGCAAACAGGATCTAGATGAGTCAACTCGAGCTCATTTGAGTCTTCTCTCAACTCCTTTCTGGTTCATTTTAGTGTTTGTGGATTATTCTTTGTCCCTGATAGCCTTGATGTTATATTGGGTGGGGCAGGGAGAAAATCCTCCCTCTGTCAGTGAATGCAATGATCCTGATTGATGGCCTAAAAGCACCTTGGGATCTGTGCCTATGATGGTGTTACTTCCCCTTTGTTGTGTTCAGGAGGGCTGTCCTAGAGGGAGAACCTGGAGACACTATTCAGATTGTGCAGACCCCACTGATGTAAGTTCGGTGGTGGAATGGGCCTTATTGGTGCAGCAGTTCTGTCTTTCCTCATGCTGAGTTGGCCCCCTTGTGCCTTGTAATCTTGTTGCTGCCACAGGGTCTATAATAGAAGCTGTACCATTTTTGCAAGGAGACCCTGCTAGCAGTTCCTGGTGGAAGGTGCCATGTGTATAGGGTCTGCGCTTCTCCTTAAGCTAACTCTGGGGGCACTTTCTGACCTAAGCCACACCTTTGGCTCTGACTTGAACACTGTAGCTAGGCTGTGCCAATGGCAATGTTTGTTAAGTGTTGACTCCCAGGCAATTTGGGATCTGGCCTGCAGGGGCCATTCTCTGTGCAGTTGTGGTAGGTGGGTTCAGCACTGCTCAAGGTGGATAAAATAGTGCTGGGTGGTAGAGAAAAGGGTCTCTGGTGCTCTTCAACGCTCCTTGCAGACCTGCTATTTTGAGATTTGATGTGTGGGAGGTGTTTGGACTCTACGCTATACCCAGGAATCTGGCTGGCCCAAGCCATTTCAGGCGAAACCTGGACTGGGGAAGGACCTGGGGGTGCCTGTGGCAGTGTGCCTGCTTCTGTGGAACCAACTAAGAGAGCTAGGGAGCATGTGTTCCTTACTAGGTTATCAAGCTTCCTTTGCCAGCTGGATTGTTTTTAACCATGTGGTCCAGTGGTACCACAGTGCAGGCTGAAGCTCCCTCTGTGGTCACTGCCAGTGAGGGGTGGGCTGACTACCTGCTGGTTAGCTCTAGCAGTGGAACTGGCTTTTTGGTGAGTGCTTCTGGTGAAGCTAATTTTGTAGGGATGTTGACTCCTCCCTCCCTTCAACACACACCACTCTGGGGTGCAGATGTTCTTCCAAGCCTGAGCAGTTTTGGAAGACAGGATGGGCTGGGTTGGGTGCTGGGCTTTGGCTGCCCTGATGGCGCTGACCCTTTCCAGGCAGAGCACTAACACTACATTAAATTCTGGATGTAAGGGCTCAAAAACCCAGAGAATGATGGAAGAAAAAGTTCTGTAATAGTCCCCAGCGACTGCACAGAGCCCCACTAGCCCATTCCTGCTGGCTGCTTCGTTTATCTAAAGGCAATATTTCTATGGATCATAGCTTGTTTAGCTCTATTTTGATAAGAATCTGTTACTACTAGTTTCCATGTTGCTTGCTTACTTTTGAAAGTCTAAGAGAGACTTATTTGAGTTAATTTTCTTACAGAGTCCATTGCCTTGAGTCAACTACCAGCCTCAACAATTTAGCCAAGCACAGTTTTTTAAAGATATTTGTTGGTGAAATATAGTTATAGGTTGTGGTGAGATTCAAAGAGATACACTGATACATTCATATATGCATATAGTATCTATAAGCATCTTTTTTTTTATTGGTGCACTGTATTCATACATCATAGTGGGATACAAACTTTTGTAGACATACATGCACACATCGCCCAGTCAGCCCCCACCCGATCCCCACCCCATTCTCTCCCACTCTCTCCCTCCCATGCTTGGCTTAGTGGTTGACATCTAGTATTATAGCAATTTATCCAAAATTAAAAATGATAATCTCACATAACAGTTTCATTTGTCTGATACCAAGCTTTTGATGACTTAAAGATAACATTTCAATATTTCTTTTTACTTTCTTTCTTATCAGAGAATATTTTTTTTCTATTTTTTTAGGTGAAACTATCATATATTTATATATTTATTTTTCAGAAAAAAAATCTATCCTAATATGGAAAATGGACTCTAGATACCCAAAACGATCTTGAAAAAGCTAGAAGATATATATTTTCTGATTTCAAACCATATAAAGCTACAATAATTGAAACAGTGTACTACTATTCTAAAGGCAGATATATAAACCATTGGAGTTAAATAAAAGCCTAGAACTAAATTCTTCCCTATATTGTCAAGCTATTTTGACAAGGTTTCCACGAACATTTGGTGGTGGAAATAATAATCTTTTAACTAAATATTGTTGAAACATAATGATTACATGGAAAAGAATAAAGTTGGACCCTTACATAATCCCATATACAAATATTAACTCAAAATAGATAAAAGACCTAAATATAAATCTTAAGACTATAAACTTTTAGGAGAAAATTTGGGTCATAAAACCTCACAACATTGAAATTGGCAGTGATTTCTTGGATATGATTTCAATGGCACAGGCAACAGAGGAGTATACAAACTCCCTAAAAAATAGAAAAAAATATTGTATATCCAAAGACAATGTAAACAGAGTTAACAGTTACTAATAGAATGGGATAAAATATTTCCAAATGCTATATCTGAAGGTATATTAATATTCCAACTAGAAATCCTAAAAATTAAGAACAATAAAGGCAAACAATACCATTTAGAGATAGGTAAAAGACTAACATAAATAATGAATCTCCACAGATAACCAATCTTAGTTGTCTGTTGGATGGAAACTCTTATTTCTCTGGTTCTGGTGTGTGTTACCTATTTCTTCTTTGTAGTTAATCTCTTTGAGTATTTTCTCTAGTGCTGGTTTTGAAGACATAAATTCCTTCAGTTTCTGTTTGTCATGGAAGCTTCTTATTTTTCCATCTAATTTGATAGAAAGTTTTGCTGGGTAGGAAATTTTTGGCTGGAAGTTGTTTTCTTTCAGAGTTTGGAATATGTTACTCCAAGCCCTTCTGGCTCTCATGACTTGGTTTGGGAAGTCTGGAGTGATTCTAATTGGTTTGCCTCTGAATGTCAGTTGGCCCTTTGTTTTTGTTGCCTTTAAGATTCTCTGCTTGGCTTCCACATTGGTCATTTTGACAATTATGTGGCGTGGGGATCCTCTTCTCCGATCCTGTCTAAAGGGAGTTCTATAAGTTTCCTGGACCTGTGTATCAACCTCTTGCTCTATGTTTGGAAAATTTTCTGCTATTACTTCCTTGAAGAGATTGTTGATCCCTTTGGTTTCACTTTCTTTTCCCTCCTCTATTCCAATTATTCTTAGGTTAGCTCTCTTAAAATGGGCCCATATGTCTTCAATATCAGATTCCTGCTGTCAGATATTTTTTCCTAGATTAGAAACTATGCGTTCATTTTTGGAATTATCATCTTCTAAGAGCGAGATTCTGTTCTCCATGTGGTCTAATCAGTTGTTTGTGCTTTGAATTGAGGCCTTTACTTCATTAATTGCATCCTTTATCTCTTTTTGGCTCTCTCTGAGTTCTTTTCGAAGCACCTCTATTATTTCTACAGTTATTTTCCTGATTTGATCTTCTAGAAATCTCTGATTTTCTGTTTTATCGGGTTCTGATGTTGTGGGGTTGTGGGCGTTCATTGCTCTAGTATTATTCCTCTTTCCCATGATTTCGGAAGTTTGTGCCTTCTCTGGGTTCTTCCCTTGGGTCACTATGACTTCACTTAAGGTGTTCTGGATCTCGAGTCTGTAGTATCTCAGACCCCACTACTCCTTTACTGGGTTGTATCACAGAGTCTCCGACCCAGAGAGTCAATAGAGGCTGCTTTAGACTGTGGGGGGTGCCAGATTGCAAGTTCTCCTATGGTGTGATATCTCTGCCACCGCCCCTCCCCCACTGGGTCAAGTCCCAGGGAGTACAGTACTGGGATTTCTCCTCTGTGGCCCACAATTTGACTCACTGTTCTTGAGTACGCAGATGTAGCTGTACTGGATTCAGTGAATTCTCTGCTGCTGTTGCTGGTGCCAGTATGGCGCTGCTGCTACGCCCTCGGCCGTGAGGCTGGCGTATTTCTTCTTGGTTTTGAGTTCCACTCTGAATCCCTGCAGCATGTGCTGAGCTCAGCCACTGGGAGCTTTAGATTTTACCTGCGGCGAGAAATCTTGCCTGGCTGTTCCGCAGCGGCTCACCTCTGCTTGCTGTAGTCATCCGGTGAAGTTGCTGCTGCCGCCGGCAGTATGGCGCTGCTGCCGCGGCCTCGAGCGTGAGGCCAGTGTATCTCCTCTGTGGCTCTGAGCTCTGTTCTCAGTCTGCTTTCTCTCTGGAGCCTGGTGATTTTTTTGTTTCTCTGATGATGGTGTTTTCTGGCTATGAAAGGCGCTGATTTTGTGGTAATGGAGATTAGTTGTTAGTGGGGCTCTTAAGCCCTGCTTTTCTCGGTCACCATCTCCCCTGAAGTCTTTAAGCATCTTTTGGTGTAGTTCTCGCCTCCCTCCCTGAACATGCTAGTATGGTTGTTAGTGATGCCTTCCTGTATGGATTATTTGGTTTGTTTCTTCCTCAGGAGGGTCACTGAGACTGTTATGCACAGGGAGACATAAATATATTTGAATAGAAAAATGCCTTTAGATGTTCTTGGAAAATAGATTGGAGGCAGTCATTCATTAAAAGCAACCAACATAAGAAGGAGTCTGAGTTGAGTGAGAGACATGGTGTCCTAGAGTAAAATCTTGGTGGGAGAACACTACAGTTTCACATGGGAGTTTGGGCTCCAGGGAAATCTTTGTAAAGATTAAGAATTGGATGTTAAATTGAGGAAATGCATAGGATTGTGATAGGAGTGAGAGGATATGTAAGAATGTAGAGATCCTATCAAAGGAAACCTGACATATTTTAATATTGATTATCTGTGTAGCCCTTAGAGAGCAGAGAGTTTCAAACTTATGTTGGAGAAATGTTTCTAAAATGGGCTTTCACTGAAATCAAGGGTTGACAAGCTTTCAAAAATTAAAGTGCCATTAAGTTCTGCTGAACGATTAAACTGAAAATAATCTATTATAATTAGATAATTGGAGGTCAATCTAGGAAAGGTATCTTGGATGTTATGTTTTGAGAAGTTGGTATCTTTTTTTCTGACTTATTTTCTCTGGGAAATAAGTACAGGTTAAATCTGCTAAGAAAGCAAAGAAGAGATAATAAAGTTTGAATTAACAAAGTTGATGTTATTTTGTTGGGGGGTGATAGAAAGAAAAAAATATTAAAAAGATAAATTATACTTTCTGGTCAGTATGATAGAAGTAGCTGAAGTTTCTCATGACTAGATTATAACATTGTTGAGCTATTAATGTTATTTATATATTTATTTTTTGTTTGCAGTAACTACATCACTCCCCAGCTTGGGTGTAAACAGAGATAAAAGATTGGTGTTTAGCTGGGCTAATGTTAAGAGAGTGACATTGTAGGGGAGTTTTGATAAGACAGTGGTAGAAAAGATAGATAAGATAATAAAAGTTGGGTAGGAAGGTAATTTAAAAAGTGTAATTATGTTTTGTAACAGAGACAGTTTCTAAACTGCAGATACAGACAATTTTGAAACTAATGGAAGGACTTCAAATTGAATATGGCAAATCAAATACACTTGTTTACTTTCATTCTCTTTGAGTTATTAGGAAAATAACTAACTTTTTTAATAAACGCATAAATACATAAGTTTATAAAGGCAAGAGAACCTAAGGGAAGAGGTGAGCAACAAAATTTGAAAAGTAGAAAATTGAGTAGTAACTAACTTGGCAGACCTCAGCAAATTATAGTTATGTCAGCTGTGGAGACAGCACATAATAAGGCTAGTCCCAGAACTCTGAAAGAGTCAGAATTTAAATGTACAAAGTACTTTAAAAATGTACTTTTTTCAGACTTTTTCAGTACTTTTTTCAAACTAGATCTATCCTTACCATATCTATGACCAAAATACCTAACAAAAACAACTTAGAGGGGAAAAGATTTATGTGGGCTCACATTTTCAGAGGTTTCAGTGTTTCAGTCCATGGATGGCTTGGTCTAAGGGAAAAACTACAGTGGCAGAGAGGGTGGTAGAGAAAATCCATTATCAGTCATGGTGTCCAGAAGCAGAAACAGAGGAAGAAGCAAGGGAAAGATAGTCTTAGAGGTCATACCTCCAGTGATCCACTTTCTTCATTCATGCTCCACCTCTTAATATGCTTTTAACTTTAACTTTTCTGGAGGATATTCTGTATTCAAACCATAATTATATATCTACATACTTTTTATAATATTGTATATAGATAGTTTCTTACTTCTGGCTTTTTGAGATGAATTTTACCCTTTTGATCCTTTCCTATGCCTAGCTGTGCTTACTTCTACTTTTCTACATCTCATATTTGTACTTTTATTTTTATATTTGAAATTTTTATTTCTACTTTTCTGTTATACTGACCTATAAGATGATGGTTCTGAATTATCATAACCTCTTCATTACTCTCTTGAGGTTGTAATCAAATGAAAGAGAGAAAGAGACACTCACAGAGGAGGGATAAAATGTCCACTTCTAATAAATGCCGAATTCAAAAATAGGAGGCCAACACTGATTGAATTGATTTAAATTGAAAAGAACAATGGCAAAACTTCCCTGAAAAAATGAAGGCTATCCCAATATGAGAAAACTGCAAAAAGAGACAGAGAGAGAAAACAAAAGTATGTTCTTGGGAAGTGAAAGAAGGAGAGAGATAACAATGCTGAGTAACTATAAAAAACGGATTCTCTCCTGGACTCACCTAACAGACACATTACAAAATGGTGAGGGATCTTGGAATGAATCTTTCTTACAGTGTTTCTGCCCTAAATTTTTTCTCTAAAGAAGTCAAGTCATAAGTTGTAATACAATTCTTTTCCCCCCTGTGTCATATATTAGTAAAATAACTGTTGCTTTTAAATATTGTAAAATTAAAATTAATGACTTTTATATATTATAGCTATGAAGATATTTTTTACGGCAGGACTACACAATGTAGTATGAATGCATTTCTTTTCTTTCGGTCTTTTACAATTTATCTTTCATTTTTGTTTCTATTTCTTCTTAATCAATTTTTCTTAAGGTTTCTTGGAGTCAGTATGACTGATTTCAAATCCATGCTTCTCTGCTTTCTAGTTGTTTGGATTTACTTTTCTGATCTGAAAACTAGTGACACTAGTAGTACATACTTCACAGGGCTATTGTGATAAGTAAATATGAATACACACAAAATACACAGAGTAACCCTTTGAAAAGAATTTTCTAAAGATATTTCTTATAATTTTCTGTTATGATGGTATTTTATGTTTTTATAATTTCTCAAGTAATAGTGTCTAAATTATATTGTTGTAGACTAAAACTTCCCTAAAAGATTTCTTTACTTTTCCTGCCCAAAGATGAACAAATTGACATATATTCCTACAGACCAGCAGCAATCTTAAAATTTCCCTTTTGGGTTATATTCATTGGATTCTTCTTATTTCTCTGAATTATATGTTTAATAGTAAAGAATATGGTTGTAAATTCTTGGAGAATTAGCAGTTAGAAAAAGTCTCTGGGAGGAGGGGAAGATGGAGACTGAGAGTAGCAACATATACAAATCCTGATGACACTAGAAAGCTAGCTAATACTATCAGCAGAGGAATAAGAACAATAAACACAAGTGACAGAGAGAAAGAAGACTAAAAGACCAACCAGAGAGAAAATATAAAACAGCCCTGCCTGCAGAGGTGGACGCAGACACAGGCGCAGGTTTCCCACACAGCACTGCATGCCAGTGACAATGAATTTGAAGGGAGAAGCAGCAGACACTTGGGTTGTAAGTCAGCCTGCCCTAAGACCTGCTACAGCATATGGGAGCTAACTCGCCACACAGGGACTTAGAGTGGAGCTCAGCACCAGAACAGAGATTTGCCAATCTCATGGCATGCCGTTGTGATGCCATTAACCCAGCGACATCCCAGCCCACCATGTCCCCCAGAGTCCCAGCCCAGTGAGCATCAGAAGCTTAAGTAAAGCTGCAGCCCAAAGGGGATCTTCCTGTGTTGTGCCCCTAGGGACTCATGCAGCCATGATAAACTCCCTGGGTCTTAGATCTCATGATTCAATTCAGTAAAGGCATAGTGGTGACAGAGAGTACCAAACTCCCCAGAGACTCAGAGCTGCACTCAGTAACACTATAAGCAATGTTGCAGCCCCCATGGTAAATCACCCACATGGATGTCCTTAGGGTTTTGCACAGCCCCAATAAACACCCCGGGTATGACACTTCCCAATACAGTCTGGAGAAATCGGGAGAGGGGGCTGCTGTTGGACATAACAGAAGCTCTAACAGACTCTGGCTTTGATTAGCAGAAAATGTGGAAAATCTAGACAGACCCAACTAATAGAAGCTCCAGGATCACCAAAGACCTCCCAATTGTGGTGAACGTGAATAAGTCAGACCAGACCAACCCTTGCTGTGGAGAACAGAGACTCCTACACTGAGATTGGTCTCAGAGACATACATCACTAATGTGGCAGAGAGAGACCTAAACTCCAAACTGGCAGAAAGTGGGAGGATGACCTGGGCTTAATACCTAACACAGCCAGAATGTTAGAGGCCATTTACACAGACTGAGAAAATCTCAGAGAACCAAACTCACAGTAGGAAGGGTGCCGGTGGTATTCAGTATTTGCACAGAGAGAGAATGCTGCAGACCTATATGCTGGATCATCATTTAGTTGGTAGAATTGCATTAATTTGTGGTTGAGGTTATTTTGGTTTTATTTGTTCCTTTTTTGTGTGTGTCTGAGTGTGTATACCTGGTTGTTTTTGTTGTTGTTGTTGTTGTTTTTATGTTGTTTTGTTTTTTATTTTTAACCTATCCTTAAAACCTCTCCCAAACTATTTCCTTTGTAAATGCCAACTCTCTTCTCACTATCCCTTTCCTTTCTTTCTTTCGCTTTTTATCTCTCCCTTGTCTTGTATCAAACTTACTTCATATTATGTCACAAATTCTACATTGGTTAATAGAACACTACTTTATCCTTACTATCTCTAATCTCTTGTATATACTATATACTACTGTTCCAAACTCATTCTTTTATTATATTCGACTCTACCTGAGATTTTACCCTATTCTTCCATTTACTCCTGCACTTCCCTCCTTCCTCAATCTTCACTGTTGAATACAATACAAATGGCCCTTGGATATACCAGCTGACACCTAGAAACTGAGAGAAATTCATCAAAAACAACAAAGGCAAACATCTGAGGTCATGAAAAGGAGGGACAACAAATAAGCAATGAGCTCCCACAACTCCACCAATATAGAACCTGATAACACAGAATTGCAGAGTTCTCCAGAAGGTCAAATAAGAAATGTAAGTGTAAAATTAATACAAGAAATCTGAAAAGAATTTAAAGAGAGTCTGAAGGAAATAAAGGATGCAATCACTGAAGTAAAGGCATCTATTCAAACTATAATTAATTGCTTAGATCACATGGAGAGTAGAATCTCGCTCCTAGAAGATGACCACTCCAAAAATGAGCACATAGTTTATAGCATAGAATAAAACAATTTGACAGCAGAAATTAGACATTGAAGAAATGTGAGCCCATCGTAAAAGACCTAATTTGAGGATAATTGGCATAGAGGAGGGAAAAGAAGGTGAAACAAGAAGCTCAACAATCTCTTCAAAGAAGTAAGAGCAGAAAATTTTCCAAACATACAGAAAGAAATTGACAAACAGGTACAGGAAACTTATAAAACCCCCTTTAGACAAGATCAGAGAAAAGGCTCCCCAGGCCACATAATAGTAAAAAATGACCAATGTAGTAGCCAAGGAGAGACTACTAAAGGCAATAAAAACAAAAGTCAGAGTGACATTCAAAGGGAAACCATTTAGAATCACTCCAGACTTCCCAAACCAAGTCATGAAAGCCAGAAAGGCTTGAAGTAACACATTCCAAACTCTAAAAGAAAACAACATGCAGTCAAAATTTCCTACCCAGCAAAACTATCTCTCATATTAGATTCAGAAATAATTTTTTCCATGACATGTAGAAGCTGAATGCATTTATGTCCTTAAAAGCAGCACTAGAGAAAATACTCAAAGAGGTCAGTTACAAAGAAGAAACAAGAAATACATGCCAAAATCAGAGAAACAAGAATTTCCATCCAACAGACAAATAAGAAGAGAAGAAAAAACACTATTTCATATAGATGTAAAATATCAACATGTTGGGAATTAAAAATCTTCTCTCAATAATCACACTGAATGTAAATGGCCTCAACTCCCCAATAAAAAGACAAAGTGGCAAAATGGATTAAAGACCAGAATCAATTTATATGCTGCTTGCAAGAAACACACCTTACAAGTAAAGATAGCATCAAACTTAATGTAAAGGGCTGGAGCAGGGTAATCCATGCCACTGGAACACGAAGACAGGCAGGAGTTGTAACTATGATATCAGAAAAGTTAGCTTATTAAAAGAGACAAAGATGGTCATTTTTACTGATAAAAGGAACAATCCAGAATGAGGAAATAACAATAATAAACATTTCTGCTCCAAACATAGGTGCAGCTACTTTCATAAAACAAACTCTGTGTGATATTAAGTCACATATAAATCTCAATGCAATAATATTGGGAGACATCCACATACCTCTCATACCATTACTTCAATCTTATAGACAAAAGGTCAGTAAAGACACCTAAGATCTAAAGAACACCATAAATTAAATGGACCTGTTAGACACATAAAGACTATTCCACCCATCTACAGCAGAGTTCACATTTTTCTCAGCAGTTCACAGAACCTTCACCATGATAGATCACATCCTGGGCCACAAAGTGAGCACTAGCAAATTTAAAAAAAAAGTGACATACTTCCCTGTCTCTTTTAAGAACATAATGGAAGCTGGGCATGGTGGTGCAAACTTGTAATCCCCGTGCTTGGGAGGTAGAGACAGGAGGATCATGCAGGTTTGAAGCCAGGAACCCCAGTACCACAAAATAAATAAATAAATAAATAAATAAATAAATAAATAAATAAATAAATAAAATAAAAAGAACATAATGGAATAAAACTAGAAATCAACTATAAGAAGACTCAGAGAAACCACATAAACTTGTAGAGACCGAACACCACACTTCTAAATGAAGAATGGGTCATAGAAGAAGTAAGGGATGAAATCAAGAAATTCCTAAAAACAAACAAAAATAGTGATACAACATATCAAAACTTCTGGGACACATTGAAGGCAGTATTAAGAAGAAAATTTATAGTACTGAGTGCCCACATAAGAAAAACAGAAAATCATCAAATACATAACTTATTGACACACCTCAAATTCCTCAAAAAACAGAAACAATCTAAATCCAAAGCCAGTAAAAGACAAGAAATTGTCAAAATCAGAGCAGAAATAAACGAAGTAAAGAATAAAAAAAATACAGAAAAATCAACAAAACCAAAAGCTGGTTCTAGATAAACCACTAGCCAATTTAACCAAAAAAGAGAGAATAAAGCCAAATTTTGAAGATAAGAGATGAAAAAGGAGATATCACAACTGACAGTGCAGAAATCCCAAGGATTATCAAAAATTACTTTGAAAATCTATGCTTCAACCAAATGGAAAATCTGTATGAAATTGACAATTTTCTCGATAAATACAATCTTCCTAAACTAAGTCAAGAAGACATAGAAAACCCAATCAACCAATAGCAATCAAAGAGATTGAAACGACAATAAAGACCTTACCGTCAAAGAAAAGCCCAGAACCAGATGGCTTCCCAAGTGAATTTTATAAAACCTTTATAGAAAAGCTGATTCTGATACTCCTCAATCTATTTCACAAAATAGAGAGAATTGGGACTCCCCCAAATACATTCTATGAAGCCAACATCACATTAATACCAAAACCAAATAAAGACAGTTCAAGGAAGTAAAACAACAGGCGTATATCTTTGATGAATTTGGACACAAAACTGCAAAACAAAATACTAGCAACATGCTTTCAAAACCACATCAAGAAAATTATACACCATGACCAGGTAGGTTTTATCCCAGTTATGCAAGGCTGGTTCAACATACAAAAATCAATCCATGTAATTCACCATATAAAAAGACCTAAAGACAAAAATCACATGATCATTTCAATAGATGCCGAAAAAGCCTTTGATAAAATCCAACATCCATTCATGATAAAAGCACTGCAGAAAATTGGAATAGAAGGAACATACCTCAACATTATAAAGGCAATCTACAATAAGCCCACAGCCAACATCATATTAAATGGGGAAAAATTCCCCCTAAGAACAGGAACAAGACAAGGATGTCCATTATCACCACTTCTCTTCAATATAGTACTTGAGACTCTAGCCAGAGCAATAATACAAGAAAAGGAAATCAAAGTAGTACAAATAGGAAAGGAAGAACTCAAAGTTTCAATATTTGCAGATGACATGATACTATACCTAGAAGACCCAACAAACTCAACCAAAAGACTTATAGAACTGATCAACAAATTCAGCAAAGTATCTGGATACAAAATCAATCTTAACAAATCAGAAGCTTTTCTGTACACCAACCATAAATCCAATGAAAAAAAATTCAGAAAACACTTCCACTCAGGATTTCCCACAAAAAAATAAAATACTTCAGAATAAACTTAACCAAGGAGTTAAAAGACCTCTACAAAGAAAATTATAAAACACTAAAAAAAGAAATCAAAGAAGATCTTAGAAGATGGAAAGACCTACCATATTCATGGATAGACAAAATAAATATTATCAAAATGGCCATACTCCCCAAAGTGATCTACAGATTCAAAGCAATACCCATTAAGTTACCAAGATCATTCCTTACAGACATAGAAAAATCAGTACTTATATTCATTTGGGACAACAAAAAACTCAGAATAGCCAAAGTAGTTCTCAGCAACAAAAACCATGCAGGAGGAATCACAATACCTGCCCTTAAACTATACTACAAAGCCATGGTACTGGCACAAAACAAATACATAAACCAATGGAGCAAGACAGAAGACTCAGAAACAAATCCACACACTTACAGCCAATTGATATTTGACAAAGGGGCCAAAAAATACACTGGAAGAAAGATAGTCTGTTCAATAATTGGTGTTGGCAAAACTGGTTATCCATATGCAGAAAAATGGAAATAAGTTCCACTTTCTCAGCCTGCACAAGAGTCAATTCAAGATGGATCAAAGACTTGGAAATTAGACCAGAGACCATGAGGCTACTTGAAGAGGGCACAGGTCCTTCACTGCAACACATAGGCACAGATAAAAACTTTTTCAACAAGACCCCAAAGGCACAACAAATGAAAAGGCAAATCAACATGTGGGACTGCATGAAATTGAAGAGCTTCTGTTCAGCAAAAGAAACTGTCAAGAACCTCAACTGAGAATCAAGAGAATGGGAAAAGATTTTTGCCACCTATTTCTCAGATAGAGGACTTAAACCTAGAATATACAGAAAGCTTAAGAATCTCAACACTAAAAAAACAAATAATCCAATCAAAACATGGGCAAGTGAACTAAATAGACACTTCATGAAAGAAGAAATTTAAATGGCCAATAAATGCATGAAAAAATGTTCAACATCATTGGCAATCAGAGAGATGCAAATCAAAACTACCCTGAGATTTCACCTAACTCCAACTAGAATGACAATCATTCAAACCACAAACAACAACAAATGGTGGTGAGGATGTGGAGGAGTGGGAACTGTAAAATATTGTTGGTGGGATTGCACGTTAGTGCAACTACATTGGAAAACAGTATGGAGGATCCTCAGAACATTGGGAACTAATTTACCATTTGATCCAGCAATACCACTTCTTAGAATCTAACCAAAAGAAAGCAAACCAAACTACCAAACTAATGCATGTGTATCTATGTTCATAGCTGCACAATTCACCATAGCCAAACTATGGAACCAGCCAAGATGTCCATCCACAGATGAATGGATTACAAAACTGTGGGATATATACACAATGGAATTTTACTCAGCCATATAAACAAACACAATTACATCATTTTCAGGGAAATGGATGGAGCTGGAGGACATTATGGTAAGCGAGATTAGTCATTTGCAAAAAGTAAGAAATTGGATGTTTTCCCTTATATGTGAAAGCTAAGTTATAATGGGTCATTGGTGAATCTCCAGGTAAAAAAGGAGACCCTATAGGGTAGCAAACAAGGCAACCTATTTGAGGGGATGTGAGGGGAGAAGAAGGAAACTCTCTAAAGCAGATTATGTACTTAAACATATTGATGTCAACTACTAAACCAAGTATGGGAAGGAGGGATAGGGAAGGGATTAGGGAGGGTCTAATTGGGCGATGTTTGCATGGATGTCTACATAAGTTTTTTAACTTATGTATTTTATTTGTAAACAATTTTTCCTGTTTACAATATTTATGAATTTTTTATTATTGGCAGTATGGTTGATCATGTTGTTCCCTGTAAGTTTCTTCATAATAATTTTAATTAGTGCCTCAGGAGAAATATAATATAAAGATATCAGATAAAATGACTCAGTCTGCTATTTTAACCCAGGGCCTACATGGTACATAAAACATGAAATATGTATTACAGTAGAGGATCATATAGAGTGCAATGCTGTAAGAAGCTTAGTGTAGGTGAGGTGAAGATGTCCTTAATTAGATTGGCTAATGATGAGATTAAGCAATGTGGACAGAGTGAACAAGTGCTTTGAAAATGAAATTGACACATATTACTTAGTGATTTTCTAAATACATTTTTAGTTACACAGTTTAGATTTTTCATTATGAACTTATATTTACATAGTTCAGGATTTCTTCATGAATTTAGTAGTTTTTTTGTTAGCTTTTGTTTCACAAAAAATATTCTAATATTCTACATCCCTTTTCTATAATAATAGCAACATTACTTTTATTATTTTAGTTAAGATTCATTATTCTTTTCAAAATGCACTATATTTCTTAATATCATAAGTACACATAGTATTCCATGAATTGACACATATTATATTTGAAAATTTTGAAAATATTAGAGTGTGTTGCTTAGAATATTACACAGTTGACAATCATTCCTGAACCAGTCTTGACCAGATCAAGAAAATGGAGGAAGCCTCAGTCTCAATGGGTCTGGATATATTTTTGGTAAGAATTTAGATTTCAAGTTTTATAGCTATTATTCAGATTCCCTAAATCTTTTGAGTGCTAATGGCTACAACTAGAGATATTCCTTGGGAAAGAGATATGCTCATGAGAATAAGACAAAGGAAGATTTTATAAATACCTTGTATTTGGAGCTGGGCATGGTGGTGCACGTTTGTAATCCCAGTACTTGGGAGGCTGAGACAGGAGGATTATGCAGGTTAGAAGCCAGACTCAGCTACTTAGTGAGGGAGGATCTCAGCAATGTAGTAAGACTGTTTTCAAATAAAATATAAAACAGGGCCGGGAATGTAGCCCAGAGGTGGAAAGCACCTGGGTTCCATCCCCAGTACCACAAAAAATTAAAAAAAAAAAAAAGAAAAAGAAATATCTTGTATTTTCCTTTCAAGTTTTGTTGGGAAACTCATTAGTCTTTGTGATCTGATCTGCAGTTTACTCACATCAGAGAGAACCACATCAAGCATTAATTTTGCATATTACATCTACGGTGAATAAGTCTGTGTGACCTTTTTAAGTAAGGGAATCATCATGAGATTTCCAGAAGACAATGATGGAGAAGTTTGCCAAAATATATAAAAGACTAGACACCAAAAGTAGGCTTGATAACAATTATTAATGAGAAATATCTCATTTTATTAATGTAGCTAATGCAAAGTCATACTTAACTCATCCACAGAAGAATTCACTTTCATGAAGGAGAAATAGAGGATTCAGGTTTCTGTTAGAGAAAATACATTCATAAAATTAATTAGAATTGATAAGAGTAAACTGAAGCTAGAGATATGAGAAGCAATTCATAAGCCTTACTGCTTATGAATCAGAACACAATTAGCGCTTTTTAACTTGGGGGTATGCTTTAGGGGTAAACTGAAACTCCCAAACTTTTGGGCTTAAAAGCCATAAATATTTTCTTTTTTTCTTTGCAGTACTGGGGCTTGAACCCCGGGTAATTCTACCTCTGAGCTACAGCCCCAGCCCTATTTTTTAATCTTAATTTTGAAACAGACTCTCACTGAGTTGCCAAGGGCCTCACTAAGTACCTGAGGCTGTCCGCAAACCGCGATCCTCCTGTCTCAGACTCCCAAATGCTGGGATTACAAGCATGTGCCACCATTCCCGGCTCATAAATATTTTAAATAATGTTAAAATTCAAGGCCTGGATAAAATAAGTTGTCAAAAGTGTGACAGGATTTGGAGGCTGGATAAGGTGATTCACATTTGAAAACTTCAAAAGAGATGAAGTACATGGATAATATGAAAATATAGAAGAGAGTATTGGACAATGTTGTTTGTGGGGTTTTAATGTAAATTATTTAAGTGAAATTTCAGTAAGTATAAAGGAAGGAGCAATCAATAGGAACCCAAGAATCTCACTAAAAATGAACTCTGTAAGATATCTCTTTCACTTTGTCTGTATATATGCATGGCTATTACATTTCCTGATTTCACCAAGTGTATCCATCAGTATTCTTGCAGACATAATCTAAATATCTGAGCACATAACTTGGAAGAAAGGAGATTTATCTACTTCTGGTTTCGGGCTCAGTCCATGTGAGACTGGGGACCACGAATCTCAGGGCATGATGGTGGGAGGTGGAGGGAGAGCACATGGACTGGCTCCTTATACCACAGAAGATGAGGCCAGAGAGAGAAAGTGTAAGGAGAGCAAGAGCCCTTTATACAATCCCAAAGGCCACAGCCTCAGCGGCCCACCTCGAGCCACACCCTACCAGCCTACCTGCCTGTGGTCTACAGGGCTACCAGCTACTACCTATGTAAATTCATTATAATAGATCTATCTATTTCAAGTATTATAACACACATGACTCAATGACAGCAACTTCATACATTAAGTGAGCTCTTTAGTGGACATTTTATATCTAACTATAGCACCAAGTAGAAGAGATTTTGGCATGAATTGGTAGCCTGTTACAATTTTCTTACATAAATTGGTAGCCTGTTAATTCACAACTTAATATTATACAAGAGAAATATTACTGATATCAAACAAGAGACAGTGTTTAGTTATATTGAACTAAACCTTTATCAGCAATCTCAAATAAGAACTAAAATGCATGTTTTTAAGCTTCCTAAATAACAAAACTTGGAGAAGATGGTGGCTATTTTATTTGTAGGATGATTTTTAAAAATCTAATTCTTAAAAGATATCATTTAAAGCCAGGTGTGGTGGTGCATGCTTGTAATCCCAGCATTTGGGAGGCTGAGACAGGAGGATTACGGTTTGCAGACAGCTTCAGCTACTTAGTGAGGCCCTTTGCAACTCAGTGAGATTCTGTTTCAAAAATAAAGAATAAAAAGTAGGGCTAGGGGTGTATCTTGGAGGTATAATGTCCCTGGGTTCCATCCCCAGTATTGCAAAAAAAAAAATCTAATTTAATATGATAATGCTATGTCCCTCTGATAGATAAAAAGTAAATTTAAAAATAAAAGTAGATGTATGTGTAGATGTAGAGAATGGAAGTAAATTTAACATTAATGTGTATGAAAATATCTAGATGACTATTTCATTATTGTGGCTCATAAATTCAGTAATAGGACATAAAGACTGATGTATGTATAATTCTACCAGTAATAATAGAATATGTCATAAGAGAGGAAAAAAATCTTTCAGTACTCTTTGCATGCCAGACTACATAATTTGTATTCTGCCCTGGATTAAAAGATCTTCCCTTCCCTTCCCTCCCCTCCCCTCCCCTCCCCTCCCCTCCCCTCCCTTCCCCTCTTCTCTTCTCTTCTCTTCTCTTCTCTTCTCTTCTCTTCTCTTCTCTTCTCTTCTCTTCTCTCTATCACTCTTTCTTTACTTTAAATAGTTTAATAGTTCTTTTTTATTTTTTTCAAAAAGGTTATTGTTGATAGAAATAGAACTGATAGACTATAAAAGATAATTAAAACCTAGACTAATATAAGAAAGAAACAAGAGATTATATCACTTATTATGTCTCAAGCAATGCACTTTGGAAAATTTCCCATGATAATTTTTAACCAGTCATATACAGTCTTCTCCACCCCAACATTGCTCCATTTAAGAATGGATAATCGAGCAGTACTGCAGACTCTTTAGATAGGCTACCATGAACATTACAGATATTAAACACCAAATATGTAATTATTAGAAATGGATATAAATGTGTTTCTTCTCTTGCACTCTGCATCTATTGTATAATCTAAAGACAAGCCTTATTTTATGCACAATTATTGTAGAAAAACATCTTTAGGGGAGTTTAGGGGAAACCAATTGTTGAGTTATTATATTTGAGGAAATCGAGACAAGAATTTTAGCAGAAGTTGCTAAGGCAAGGAAAAGAATCAAATATTAACATGTGGGGGTGATATATAAAGTGCTGTACAAGTTCTATATAGCTTACGAAAAGGGAGTTTGTATACATTAATTAATTCCTCTTTATTCTGAACAGACTTAGATTGTGGAAAACAACCCAAGCAGTTTCAACTATTTCAAGAATATTTATTGTAATCATGACAAAGATATGTTATGTATTAACACACTATGCAAGTATAGTATTCCACACCAATGTATAATATTTTAGAGCAGAGAGAGAAAGAGAAGTACTATTTGGAAAGCAGTTTGGGGGGATCCATTTAACATGTTGCTCAGCTGGCTGTGTCAGGATGTCAAGTCTGGGTTAGTTGAGAGTATGGTCCAGGTGTTCAGGCCTGACCTTAACCGGTACTCAACCAAAACTGATGGTGATGGCTAACAGCATAACCTGCTGGGTCTGCATTCAGCTTCATTAACAGTCTTCAGAATGGTAAAATGTCAAGGCTTCTTTGGTAGAGAAGCTGGGGATTTTGATGCTCAGGTGTTGACAATTAATAGTCCTCAGGTTGCTAGGAACTTTAGTTAGTTGTCAAGACACTACAACTTGGTGGCAAGCACTGCCCCTGCACATTGTCATCCCTAGGCTTTGTATCTTCTGCCTGGTGCCTGTGATATCCTGATACTCTGGGGGTGTCGCATCATACCTGCATGTGCTGTGAGAGTTATGCTTGTGCACTGGGCCTCAAACGTGAGCCACACTCAGGTGTGCTTTGGGAGTTAGCCTCCTTTGGCTTTAATTGGGACACTTTTTAAAAAATGTGCTAAATACACTATTATTAAAGCAAGGGACGGAGACTCACAGAAAATAGTAAAATGAAGAAAAAGAGAAATGAGTAAAAGAGAAAGTAATTTTTAAAGTAATAAGCTAAAGTAACTCAGTTGGCCATATAACTTAGAAGAAAGATTTATTTTATTACAATTTTGGTTTCAGTTCATGTGGGGCCAGAGTGGTATTTGCACAAAACAAGACACATAGAACAAAGAAACAGAAGACTCAAGATGGATTAAAGACCTAGAAAATAGACAAGAAACTTTGAAACTACTGAAAGATGGCATAGGATCAGCATTACAACATATAGGTACTGATAAAAAAAAAAAAAAACTTTCTCAAAAAGACTGGGAGGCTGAGGTAGGAGGATCATGGTTCCTAGACACCCTCAGCTACTTAATGAGGCCCTGTGAAACTCAGTGAGACCCTGTTTCCAAATAAGGAATAAAAAATAGGACTGGGGGTGTAGCTTGGAAGTAGAATGCCCCTGAGTTCCATTCCCAGTACTGAAAAAGAAGAAGAAGAAGAAGAAGAAGAAGAAGAAGAAGAAGAAGAAGAAGAAGAAGAAGAAGAAGAAGAAGAAGAAGAAGGCGGCTCTCCAACACTTAGGAAATAAAATGAGAATTAATAAATAGAATGCCATTAAATTAAAACTATCATGAAACAAAGAAAACCATAAAGAATCTAAAGAATAGATCTTTGCATCTATCTCCCTAATAGAGGACTAATATCTATAATATAAAAAGAGCTTATAAATTGTAATAATAGACAAAAAAACAACAAATGCTGGTGAGGATGTAGAAATGTGGGAAGTCTAATACATTTTTGGTGGGATTGTAAATTATTGCAACCACTTTGGAAAACAGTATGGAGGATCCTTAGAAGAATGGGAATGAACTTACCATATGATCCAGCAATACCACTTCTGGGTATGTACCCAAAAGATTGAAAACCAAACTAACGCTTGCATATCTATGTTCCTAGCCACACAATTCACAATTACCAAACTATGAAACCAGCCAAGATGTCCATCAACAAATAAATGGATTAAAATATTATGGGATATGTACACAATAAAATTTTACTCAGCCATAAAGAAGAACAAAATTATGTCATTTACAGGGAAATGGATAGTCACAGTTATGAGAATGCTGACTGAAACAGGTACTACCAACAGTTTGGGGCATCATGAGAGTTTTCAAAATTATCTCCTGCCGATAAGAGGCGATTACTGTATTTGCAGTTCATATAGCTTTTCCATGCTAAGCTGAAGTGTATATACTTATTTCTTAGCCAAACATAACATTTCATATTTAACATAAATTATTGATGATTTGCCTTTGGATCACATTACTTAAAAATATTTGTACTGTTTTGTGGGCAAACTAAAGATGCAATCATTACCTGAAAGTAATGCTGACAGTGATAAAATATCATCAAGCTCTGTCTTCTTTTACTAAAGGGATAATTTTTACTCATTCAAATGCCTAAAAATGTGTTAAGGACCAAGCAAAGAAAATATCTTATAAAATAATTCACTTAGATACCTTCTGTGGATACTGATGACAAGAAAAAATTGCTTAATAAAAAGAAAAGAAGATAAAGATTGAAGGAGAAATATTTTAAGTGAAAGAAATCCTAAGGGATTAATAAACTGTTAAATTTAGATTTAACTATATCTTTTAAATTAGACTTCATTTAAGCCACTGTGAAACAAAAATTACCCGATAGAATATATTGATTTAACAACAAATTGGCAGAAATTAGTTTTTATGTCATATTAATCATATTACCACTTGATAATCATCTTCTTATGTCCATTTTGGTTCTCAGAATGAGACAAAAGTGATGTGTCATTTGTTGGATTTTGTTTTTACAATTTTGCTTTTACATATTCTTTTTTACATATTTTATATCTGTAGAGTTGATTCATTTTCTACAATATATGTGCATATTATCTAGCAAACAAACATATATTCTTTTTTATATACTGGGGATTGAATCTAGGAATGCTCTACCACTGAGCTAAACTCCAGCCCTTCTTATTTTGAATCAGATTTTTTTCCAGTGACTGTGTACTAGAACTAAAACTGTGATCCTCCTTTTTCAGCCTCTTAAGTACTCCAAATACAAGCATGTGCCATAGTGCCTCATTACATATATATATATATATATATATATATATATATATTCTTTATGTGAAATTTTATTTAAAATATCCTATTAAGTAAAGACAAAAGTCACATACTGATACAACACTTGTCCTGGTATGTTAGAGTTCTCAGAAAGAATTTGCTGGGGGCATTCAATGCCCCATTAGTGCCAGATAAGAATCATGTCTTACCCTGGGTCCTAGAGTCTGGCTCAGCCTCTTTCCTCATGGCCAGTAAGAAGTTGATACTTGCCATAGTATATTGTAAATCCTTTTCTCTTTCCTAGAATAGAAGACTTAGAGAACTCTAAAAAAATACTGAATAACTATAATATATGTATAAACTATATAATGATAATAATATATTTTAAATTGTCACATAATTTTATTTAAGTCATTTTGCCAGCAATTTTTGAAGGGATATAAAAAATAAAATGGGAAGATTTACATATGAGATATTGTGATTTTATATATATATATATATAATATATGCTATATTAAACATGAATCCTTCACCCTCCAATGATAGAGTTATTGTGGACAATATATCTTATAGCAGAATTATTATATATATTCAACATTATTACATTATTAATTTTTTCATATATTTTTCCATAAGTATATGGAAGTATAAGTGTTAGGGAATCAAAGTGAAATAAGATATTCTTCTTGTTCTCAAGAAACTTAAAAAATATGTATTTTTCAATCAAAATTACCAACTTAAAAAAATTTTTTTTTGTGGTACTGGCATTCCTGGAAGCCCCTTTACCTCCGGGCTACACTCCCAGACCCATTTTTATATTTTTTATTTGGAAACAGAGTCTCTTAAGCCAGCGCGGCTGGCTTCGAACCTGTGCTATCCTCCTGTCTCCGCCTCCCAAGCGCGGGATTACAAGTGTGCGCTACCACGCCTAGCAAAATTACCAACTTTTGCCAGATTAGCATTGAGGCATATGAGATCTTAATAAGAAAGGACATGAGAAATTGAGATGTAGACAATTTCTAATTAGTATGTTTAATCAATATTTCTCCTGGTCCCTCTTTTTCATTATGTAGCATTTTCCCTGTTTAAACATCCAGTGTCCCCTCTTTTCCACAATGTCTTATGAAAAGTCTAACTTTTCATAGAAGGACTAGATATTAATCATACTTTTTAAAAAATGCATTGATATCAGTGGATCACCCTTTTTGGAGACAACCTTTAAAGCCAGTTCTCAGGTTGTGAAATCTAGGCATGTACCATTGGAACAACGTTTATCTTTTCCATCAGGTGGATGAGCATTAGTGCAGGGAAAAAATATTCTGTATACATTTTGAAACTGAACACGGAAAAGTATTGAAACTGAACACGGAAAAGTAGTGCTTCATTCCCTACTCTTAACCATTTCTTAGGTTACTATTTATCCTGAGTTCTGACCTACCTCTAGCTTTCCAGTCAATATCAGACCTGGAAAAGACAGAAATATACACACGTGGGTCTAGTAAATTGGGGGAGATAATGCAAATGTTCAGTGCCCCCATACTTAATATTTCAAACTAAATGTATTAATTACAATATCTGTCTGGAAAATTTATATGATTTCATGATTTTTCTCTGACTATGTAGAGTGAATCTAAGATGGATTCTATTTGTATGAAATTAACTTTGGATTTGATTTTTATGAGGATGAGGCTGAATGCATAATTGAATTTAATCAGGAATATTCTATCAAACATCAAGATGACTAAAAAGCCTAACTTCAATAAAGGAGCTTCCAAAGGCCAAAGCTGAATAATTTGAGGACAAAAACACTAATAGTCTTCTTTGTATTTTTATTGCTGCCATTCAACTTACCACAAACCAAGTGGCTTAACACAAATGTATTACCTTACAAGTGTAAGTCAGAAGTCTGACATAGGTCTCAACTGGATAACTCAAGGTAGGTATAGCTCTAAATGCCTTTCAGTGCTTTTTGAGAAGAATATGCTTCTTTGCTCTTTCTCTGTTGCTGGAAGAAACAAATTGTCAGCTGGAGGCTGACTTGAGCTTCTAGAGGCTACTTGACTGCTTGACTAGTGGTTCCCTTCTTTTATCTTCAAAACTCACAAGAACAAATTAAGTATTTCTAAGGTTGCATTTTTCTGACACATCTTTATATTTTATTTTACACTTTTTGTGACTACTATGATTATACTTGTTCTACTGGAAAATCTGTAATAATCTATCTCAAGATCTGTCCTTCCCTACATCACATTTGCAAAATGTTTTTTTCTACACATGGTGAAATATTAATAGATCTTAAGAATTCTGCTTACTATAAGAGCATTTATTAAAAATTTAAAGAATAATCTAAATACCCATGAGTCCATACTGATATAAATCAATTATGGAGTAATTACATAAATGAGGAAAAGAGATAACTTTTTTATAGGAGAATTTTAATTAATAAATATATAAGTATTGAGTGAAATGGGAACATTATTGGAATAATTGTTATAAGATTCACTAATGGATGCTAAAATTAGTGACACAAAATTTAAAAGAAAGATGTTATTTGCATAATCTCAAAAAAGTCTTCAGGAAAATTTGCATAATTACAAGAGGAAAATGGTAACTGTAAATAGAGAAACCTGCAGAAACCACCTACACCAATGAACCACAGTTAACTTCTCAGTGATAAGATATATCAACATCATATACAGCAGAAATCTCTGTCATGGTTCCACCAAAAATGCATTGTCTCGTTCTACTTACGAGAGGGAATTTGTCACAACAAAAACTGCAGCACTTGACTGATATCCAGAGAAGTGTCAAGTTAAATTAAAGACAAGAATAGATTGAGGAATTATGACTGATTTGAAACTAAGAAAACATGAAAACTTAAAGCCATGTAAGGGATCCATGATCAGAATCTAGAACAACAATAAAAATGTTGATATTAATGGAAAAATTGGTGAAGCAAAATTTGTAGTTTTGATAATAGTACTGGGCTAATGCTGATCTTCTGGTTTAGATAATTTAACTGATTTTTATAAGAGGTTAACAATAGGAGGAATTAAGTGAAAATAATATGAGAATTCTCTTTGTACTACTTTTATTACTGTCCTTTGTCTAAAATTGTTTTTAAAAAGTTAACAAAATACCACATGAACAGAATTATAGATAATTTAGATTTTTTTTTATCTTATCTTAAATGGTGAATATGCATGTATTATTTTTGATTTAAAAACAGAGGTTAAAATGCAAACAAAACCAAAGAAAGCTCAACCAGGTATACACAACATTGCTACTACAAATGCACAAATAGACAAGGAGTTAGACCTGCATTGTGTAGGGTTCTAGGAGAGACACCTCCGCTTTCAGCTCATTGATGAATACTATCCATATAATGATATGTAATGGCATCCTTCAAAATTATTTGGTGTTCTGAGACTAATAGGAATTTGGAATCTAAATAAAAATATCTATTATTACTGATAATCAGGAGATCTTTTCTCAACTAACCTCTGAATTAATATTTTACTTTGGAAGGTAGTTATAGGATGTTTTAAATTAAGACATAAAAGTAAAGAAGCTACAAATGCTACATGTGTTAGCTATGTGATTTTATGCAAGGCTCTCAGCCTACTAGGGGTTCCTTTTCATACTCTTATATTCTGATTGGTGCACTGTAATTATATATTTTAATGAGGTTCATAGTCATACAGACAGGCAGGCACGCAGGTGTTGGTGTGATTCCATTCAGGTTCCTTCCTGCTCCCTGCTCCCTCTATATGTAATGGTGAGACTGGTAGTGATACCTTCATACATGGGCACAACATAATTTCAACTGTTTCTTTCATCAATTCTTAGTTTTCCCTTCTCCATTCCCCTCTCCCTATTCTCATCCATTATGCTACTGCTATTCTTTTCATTTTAATTGAAGGCCCTTTTCTTTTCTATTTTCTTTCTAGTTTCCACATACGAGAGAAAACATTCAATCCTTGACTTTCTGAAACTGACCGATCTCACGTAGCATAGTATTCTCTAATTCCCTCCATTGTCTTGCAAATGACATAATATTGTTGTTCTTCATGGCTGAGTAAAATTCCATTGTGTGCAAACTCCACATTTTTGTTGTCCATTCATCTGTTGACAGATACCTAGGTTAGTTCTATAATTTGGCTATTGTGAATTGTGCTGCTGTAAACATGGATATGCATGTATCACCAAAGTCTTCTGACTTCAATTCTTTTGGCAAGATACCAAGAAGCGGTATAAATAATCATCAACTATCACAAAATTATCTTTGGTGGTGGCTTTTCCAAGGGTAACATGACACAAATGCGGTAAGCTGTTCAGATAACTGTAAATGCTCTTCACTTACACAGTACATTTTTTGTCTGGTATCTGAGCTTGACAAGTGAGCCACAGGCAGATAAGATTCCTTGTGATAACTGATCTGAGGATGTTAACTGTACTCCATGCAAAAGCCTATTTTACCCTTGTTTAACTGAAGTGTGGCTACAGGGAAGGCTTTGGTGAGAAGGAAGATGAGTGCTCACTTTTCTCTTTTGAGCCTGCATTTAGGATGAAATATGTATGGAAATTAAGTCATTTTCAATTCATCTTGATTTTTGTTGCTCTCCTCGTCCCTTCCTGACCTTCCTTTGCCCCTGAGTTTTTTCAGTGCTGAGTGATGATCACGTAGGTAAAAATCATATGGAAAGCATATCATGCGTGCAGAATGCACAGGGATGCAGGAATTTAATTTTCTTTCAGCGCAAAGCAGCCCTGCCTGTTTAAGACTGATTTCCCTTTACAGCAAAATCTACAAAAGTGTATTGGGAGAAAAAGTTTTCTACTTTAAATAAATTCTGCTGCTTGTGCTTTACGTGAGGAGATTTATGAAGTTCGTTTAAAAAATTGGCTAAGTAAAGGGAGTTTTCAGTCTGAAATGAAGACAAACTAAGAGGGAAAAAACATAAAAATATATGGGAATCTGACTCATCCTAGCCTATTAGCTCAGCACTGGTGCATGCATGCATAATGTTAAGGCAGGAGTACAGTTTTAAAACCTGATTAGGATATAGACTAGGAACTTAAAAAATAATGAAAGGAATCAGCTTTAGTGTATACACATCCGAGAATACTCTGCAGATGAGAATAAAGAGAAACAGAAAAGAACATTTGATAGTTAATCCTTGATTCAAATGGCAAATATTTTAAGGAAACATAAAAGATTAAAGCTAGATTCATGTACAAAATATTAAAATTAGGTAATTTTATATCCTGAAAAATAAATCTTATTATTTCTAATGTAATTTCTAGCTAGCAATAACTTCTATAGCCTAATAAAAGCACCTTATAATACAAAGTAAAGATAGCATGTTCTTACTTCCTATTTACATTCTTGTCATTTGATTTCAAACGTGTCGTTATAGAGCTCACAACCCAGCCCCTTTCTGGCAAAGACAAAACCTTTTTATTAAAAAGAATGGCTCTTCATTTCTTTCTCTTAGTAGCACAGAACAATAATAAGGCATATTCCTAATACAGAGGAAAAAGAATGATGTGCTACGAATGAATGCATCAGCCTAATGTGATTAGCATATCTTTGCAGGTAATATTTTTTCTCGTGAGGGAAAAAAACATTCCCCATTTTTGTCACATAGCACAATTTATATAGAGGAAAATGAGTCATTTGGGACTGGTTATTGTCTGTGAATGAGACAGTCCACTCATCTTTTAGTTGTATGCATTTTCCATTTCAGATTCTACACATTGTTCTAAGTTACCATGCATTGCCTTAGAAATTAAATGTCTTCCTTTGCACTGAGCAACAAATGTGAAGCAGCTCATTTTCTTTTGCTGAGAGGCAGAGCTAGAGCAGAGGTATGAAAAGAATTATTCTTAATATAGATGAAAAATATTTCTCCAAGAGTATTGAAAATTCCCTTTTAGTCTAAGCATAGTGGCTTTTAAAGAGAGACTTGCACAATCATTAATGCCAATTTATGTAGGAGGTAATTTGAAAAGTCTTTTAGAAAACTTGGTAAGCTAAGACTATAGCACATCTGTTCATTAGCTCTCAGTCTAACTACCATGCAGGCATCCACCCTCACCTTCCTGAATCAATGTTCCTATTAAATAGAGGTTGTCCTTCAGTAGGCTCTGAGGAACTTAGCCCTGCCCAGACTTAGAGTGCACACCAGAGCCTACTGTTGAAGTTTCACATCTGATCTGTTACCAAGAGAGTCATAAGAGTATTTAGTATTAATGACTCTTAAAAACTGAATCTAATAATTCAAATTTGAAGCAAGATTTAAAGTTTTAAGTGTCACAGAAAAAGAAATTTTCTATAAAATAATCTTAGTATATTCTATGAGTCAAATTCAACAAAATCGCCAACATAGCGGATCAATACTTTGGGGGCTTTTCTTTGAAGAATTAAAAATAACTGAGTATAAAAGTTTCTGATCTGGATGGAATTTATAGAACTAAGAAACAGGATATAAAGATCTTTGTTGTAGCAAACTAGGATTATGCAAATTCAGAAGTATTTCTAGGCTGTTTTACACCTCTGTCTCTGTCCATCTGTCTGTCTATCTATCATCTATCTACATATAATATTTTTCAAGTGAGTTGTACTTTCTAAAGCTGAATATTGATAAAGTGCTCAATACCTTGAAGATTAAATTCATGTTATCCATCAATTCAGGTTCCAAACTACTTAGTAGATAAAAAGCTCCTATTGATGAGGGGTATTGATCATCACACCTTTATCAGAGGTATCTGATTTTTCTTTTTTTTCTTTTATGGTGTGGTACCAGGGATTGAATTCAAGTGATTCTACTTACAGAGCTATACTCCCAGCCCTTTTATTTTTATTTTAAAAAAAGACCTTGCTAAGTTATTGCACATTGGTCTCAAATCTATCATTCTCCTCTCTCAATTTCCCACTAGGCCTAGGTAAGAGGCATCTGTGTTTATTAACTTGAAATAGAAAGCAAAATTGTTCTAATTAATTTTGAGCTGACAATATTAAATCATGAAGTGAATGACCATAAAAGTAAAGCAATAATAAAAAGTGACCATTGAATGGTGTTTTATTTGTTTAAAAAGTACCTAAACACAATGATAGATAATAACTCTCATGTTATATTCCTTTAAAAATTAAATTGTAGAGAAGGAAATTACATAAATTATTTTATACATTTCTGGAAGTAAAAAGTTTTACTGTGAATGTAGATGTTAAAAATTGCTTTGAGGATGGGTGTGGTGTGCACACTTGTAATCCCCACGCTTGGGAGGCAGAGACAAGAGGACGTGCGCTGGTTTAAGAGACCCTGTTTCCAAATAAAAATGTAAAAATAGGTCTGGGAGTGTAGCCTGGAGGTAGAAGGGCTTCCAGGAACCCCAGTACCACCACACAAAAAATTGCTTTGAATTTGAGATGGGATGACTAAAGAAGACCAGACATTTGGCTGAAATTCTAGATTCCTGTTTTCCCCTGTAACTTGCATAAAAGATATCAAAAGACTATTTTTCAAATACAACTCTACAGAACATAACAATTTGATTTTGAATTATTCTGAATGTTACATAAAGGGAAAGCAAAGAAATAAAAAAGATGAAACAAAAAATTAAAGCAATTTAGACCTTCAAATTTAATTAAGGGAAATTTGAGGGAGAATAATTGTTTTATGTTTTTCAATGAATAGCTTAATCCATTGTTTATAAGTTCAGATGGAGAAAAAACTAATCCACTCATCTCTGTTGTATTCTTTCTGTCAAGAAGAAAAAAGTTTTTAATGTCAATAAAGAGATATCTGAAATTATCAGACTTCCAAAACACCAAATATTTTTCCTATAAGTTGTATGGTTATCCATAACTATATAGAGACCGTATTAGGTATGTATTATCCCCCTTTCAGCAATGAAATAGCTAAGGTCATACAGAAAGATTCTTTTGACTAAATTAGAAGCAAAGAGAAGACAGAGTTGAAGCCCCTTCTACCAGAAATAATTTATTTATATTTATTGTAAAGAATTGGCTTATGTCAGTGTGGACGTTAGGTAGGTGAGTACAAAAATCTATAAAGTAGGACGTTTAGGAAAGAAATGCTGAACCTGTCAATGGGAACTGAAGCTACAGTCCGTAGATGGAAATATTTTTTCCTTCAGACAAATAAGTTCTGATCCTTAAACCTTCCAGTGAATCATACTGACCAATCCAAATCATCAAAGACAATTTTCTTTACTTAAATTTTGTTGGTTGTAATTATTATTCATATATACAAAACACTTTTACACCAACACCTAGATTAGTGTTTGAATTACTGGAGATCATAGTCTAGCCAAAATGACACAGAGAATTACATCATACTGATATAATAAAGGATAAAATGTTGTATGATCTTAACAGATCCATTTGATACAATCCAACACCTTTTGGGCTACACACACACACAAACACACACACAGAGTAAACATTATTTATAATTTTATAAAAGAAATACACACAATCCTGATTAAACACCCAGGAACAAAACTGAAAATAAGAGTTACAGCTAACATCATACTGAAGGTGAGAGACTGAAAGCTTTCCCAATCATGTCAGGAACAACAACAACAAAAGAAGTACACTTTTACTATTTGTATTCAGTATTACATGAAGGTGCCAGTCATGTCAATTGGATAGGAAAAAATAAAGGGCATTAAATTGGAAAGGAAGAGGTAAAATTCTATGTAGAGATGACATGTTCTTGCATGTGAAAAATCTCAAGGAATCCCCATGTATACAACAAAACTGTTTATTCTAAATCATGAGTTAAGCAAGGCTAGTGGATCTAAATTATATATCACTAAAGCCATTAACATTTATTAAAATATTTAGAACATGATGATTAAAATCAAGGACAGGATGCTTTCATGAGGGTAGAATATTATGTATTATATATACGAATTTTTAAAACTATGATTTTGTTGTTGTTGTTGTTGTTGGTACTGGGTTCCTGGAAACTCTTCTACCTCTGGGCTATACTCCCAGACCTATTTTATATTTTTTTATTTGGAAACAGGGTCTTGTAAGCCAGCAAGGATGGCTTTGAATCTGCGCGATACTCCTGTCTCTGCTTCCCAAGCACAGGGATTACAACCCTGCACCCCCATGCCCAGCCAATACTATGTTTTTTAGAAGAATAAGTTTGAATCTATAAATGACACAATTTAATAATATTTTAACTTTTGTGAATGAATGAGAACATGTAATATTTGTCTTTTGTGCCTACTTATTTTACACAAAATAATGTCTTCCAGTTTAATTTTTCTTGAGTACAAAGAATATATTTAGAAGTAGTTCATATAAAAGA